>NC_061807.1:26942870-27661203 GCF_021462225.1 Girardinichthys multiradiatus
GCCACCATGCGGTAGGATGGATGAGGGCCCAGTCTAGCGCATGTTGCCCCCATGCAGTAGGATGGATGAGGGCCCAGTCTAGCGCATGTTGCCCCCATGCAGTAGGATGGATGAGGGCCCAGTCTAGCGCATGTTGCCCCCATGCAGTAGGATGGATGAGGGCCCAGTCTAGCACATGTTGCTATTATGCAGAAGGATGGATGAGGGCCCAGTCTAGCGCATGTTGCCACCATGCAGAAGGATGGATGAGGGCCCAGTCTAGCACATGTTGCTATTATGCAGAAGGATGGATGAGGGCCCAGTCTAGCGCATGTTGCCACCATGCAGTAGGATGGATGAGGGCCCAGTCTAGCACATGTTTCTATTATGCAGAAGGATGGATGAGGGCCCAGTCTAGCGCATGTTGCCACCATGCAGTAGGATGGATGAGGGCCCAGTCTAGCTCATGTTGCCCCCATGCAGTAGGATGGATGAGGGCCCAGTCTAGCACATGTTGCTATTATGCAGAAGGATGGATGAGGGCCCAGTCTAGCGCATGTTGCCACCATGCAGTAGGATGGATGAGGGCCCAGTCTAGCGCATGTTGCCACCATGCAGTAGGATGGATGAGGGCCCAGTCTAGCGCATGATGCTCCCATGCAGTAGGATGGATGAGGGCCCAGTCTAGCGCATGTTGCTATTATGCAGAAGGATGGATGAGGGCCCAGTCTAGCGCATGTTGCCCCCATGCAGTAGGATGGATGAGGGCCCAGTCTAGCTCATGTTGCCACCATGCAGTAGGATGGATGAGGGCCCAGTCTAGCGCATGTTGCCGCCATGCAGTAGGATGGATGAGGGCCCAGTCTAGCGCATGTTGCTATTATGCAGAAGGATGGATGAGGGCCCAGTCTAGCTCATGTTGCCCCCATGCAGTAGGATGGATGAGGGCCCAGTCTAGCGCATGTTGCTATTATGCAGAAGGATGGATGAGGACCCAGTCTAGCACATGTTGCCACCATGCAGTAGGATGGATGAGGGCCCAGTCTAGCGCATGTTGCCACCATGCAATAGGATGGATGAGGGCCCAGTCTAGCACATGTTGCCACCATGCAGTAGGATGGATGAGGGCCCAGTCTAGCGCATGTTGCCACCATGCAGTAGGATGGATGAGGGCCCAGTCTAGCGCATGTTGCCCCCATGCAGTAGGATGGATGAGGGCCCAGTCTAGCGCATGTTGCCACCATGCAAAAGGATGGATGAGGTCCCAGTCTAGCGCATGTTGCCACCATGCAGTAGGATGGATGAGGGCCCAGTCTACTGCATGTTGCCACCATGCAATAGGATGGATGAGGGCCCAGTCTAGCGCATGTTGCTATTATGCAGTAGGCTGGATGAGGGCCCAGTCTACTGCCTGTCTCCACCATGCAGTAGACTTGATGAGGGCCCAGTCTAGCGCATGTTGCCACCATGCAATAGGATGGATGAGGTCCCAGTCTAGCGCATGTTGCCACCATGCAATAGGATGGATGAGGGCCCAGTCTACTGCATGTTGCCACCATGCAATAGGATGGATGAGGGCCCAGTCTACTGCATGTTGCCACCATGCAATAGGATGGATGAGGGCCCAGTCTACTGCATGTTGCCACCATGCAATAGGATGGATGAGGGCCCAGTCTAGCGCATGTTGCCCCCATGCAGTAGGATGGATGAGGGTCCAGTCTAGCGCATGTTGCCACCATGCAGTAGGATGGATGAGGGCCCAGTCTAGCGCATGTTGCTATTATGCAGTAGGCTGGATGAGGGCCCAGTCTAGTGCATGTTGCCCCCATGCAGTAGGATGGATGAGGGCCCAGTCTAGCGCATGTTGCTATTATGCAATAGGATGGATGAGGGCCCAGTCTAGCGCTTGTTGCCCCCATGCAGTAGGATGGATGAGGGCCCAGTCTAGTGCATGTTGCTATTATGCAATAGGATGGATGAGGGCCCAGTCTAGCGCATGTTGCTATTATGCAATAGGATGGATGAGGGCCCAGTCTAGCGCATGTTGCCCCCATGCAGTAGGATGGATGAGGGCCCAGTCTAGCGCATGTTGCCCCCATGCAGTAGGATGGATGAGGGCCCAGTCTAGCGCATGTTGCCACCATGCAGTATGATGGATTAGGGCCCAGTCTAGCGCATGTTGCCACCATGCAGTAGGATGGATGAGGGCCCAGTCTAGCGCATGTTTCCCCCATGCAGTAGGATGGATGAGGGCCCAGTCTAGCGCATGTTGCCCCCATGCAGAAGGATGGATGAGGACCCAGTCTAGTGCATGTTTCTATTATGCAGAAGGATGGATGAGGGCCCAGTCTAGTGCATGTTGCCACCATGCAGTAGGATGGATGAGGGCCCAGTCTAGCACATGTTGCCACCATGCAGTAGGATGGATGAGGGCCCAGTCTAGCACATGTTGCCACCATGCAGTAGGATGGATGAGGGCCCAGTCTAGCGCATGTTGCTATTATGCAGAAGGATGGATGAGGACCCAGTCTAGCGTATGTTGCCACCATGCAGTAGGATGGATGAGGGCCCAGTCTAGCGCATGTTGCCACCATGCAGTAGGATGGATGAGGGCCCAGTCTAGTGCATGTTGCTCCCATGCAGTAGGATGGACGAGGGCCCAGTCTAGTGCATGTTGCCACCATGCAGTAGGATGGATGAGGGCCCAGTCTAGCGCATGTTGCCCCCATGCAGTAGGATGGATGAGGGCCCAGTCTAGCGCATGTTGCTCCCATGCAGTAGGATGGACGAGGGCCCAGTCTAGCGCATGTTGCCACCATGCGGTAGGATGGATGAGGGCCCAGTCTAGCGCATGTTGCCCCCATGCAGTAGGATGGATGAGGGCCAAGTCTAGCGCATGTTGCCCCCATGCAGTAGGATGGATGAGGGCCCAGTCTAGCGCATGTTGCCCCCATGCAGTAGGATGGATGAAGGCCCAGTCTAGCACATGTTGCTATTATGCAGAAGGATGGATGAGGGCCCAGTCTAGCGCATGTTGCCACCATGCAGAAGGATGGATGAGGGCCCAGTCTAGCACATGTTGCTATTATGCAGAAGGATGGATGAGGGCCCAGTCTAGCGCATGTTGCCACCATGCAGTAGGATGGATGAGGGCCCAGTCTAGCACATGTTGCTATTATGCAGAAGGATGGATGAGGGCCCAGTCTAGCGCATGTTGCCACCATGCAGTAGGATGGATGAGGGCCCAGTCTAGCGCATGTTGCCCCCATGCAGTAGGATGGATGAGGGCCCAGTCTAGCACATGTTGCTATTATGCAGAAGGATGGATGAGGGCCCTGTCTAGCGCATGTTGCCACCATGCAGTAGGATGGATGAGGGCCCAGTCTAGCTCATGTTGCCACCATGCAGAAGGATGGATGAGGGCCCAGTCTAGCGCATGTTGCCACCATGCAGTAGGATGGATGAGGGCCCAGTCTAGCGCATGTTGCTATTATGCAGAAGGATGGATGAGGGCCCAGTCTAGCGCATGTTGCCACCATGCAGTAGGATGGATGAGGGCCCAGTCTAGCTCATGTTGCCACCAAGCAGAAGGATGGATGAGGGCCCAGTCTAGCGCATGTTGCCGCCATGCAGTAGGATGGATGAGGGCCCAGTCTAGCGCATGTTGCTATTATGCAGAAGGATGGATGAGGGCCCAGTCTAGCGCATGTTGCCCCCATGCAGTAGGATGGATGAGGGCCCAGTCTAGCGCATGTTGCTATTATGCAGAAGGATGGATGAGGACCCAGTCTAGCACATGTTGCCACCATGCAGTAGGATGGATGAGGGCCCAGTCTAGCGCATGTTGCCACCATGCAGTAGGATGGATGAGGGCCCAGTCTAGCACATGTTGCCACCATGCAGTAGGATGGATGAGGGCCCAGTCTAGCGCATGTTACCACCATGCAGTAGGATGGATGAGGGCCCAGTCTAGCGCATGTTGCCCCCATGCAGTAGGATGGATGAGGGCCCAGTCTAGCGCATGTTGCCACCATGCAAAAGGATGGATGAGGTCCCAGTCTAGCGCATGTTGCCACCATGCAGTAGGATGGATGAGGGCCCAGTCTACTGCATGTTGCCACCATGCAATAGGATGGATGAGGGCCCAGTCTAGCGCATGTTGCTATTATGCAGTAGGCTGGATGAGGGCCCAATCTACTGCCTGTCTCCACCATGCAGTAGACTTGATGAGGGCCCAGTCTAGCGCATGTTGCCACCATGCAATAGGATGGATGAGGTCCCAGTCTAGCGCATGTTGCCACCATGCAATAGGATGGATGAGGGCCCAGTCTACTGCATGTTGCCACCATGCAATAGGATGGATGAGGGCCCAGTCTACTGCATGTTGCCACCATGCAATAGGATGGATGAGGGCCCAGTCTAGTGCATGTTGCCACCATGCAATAGGATGGATGAGGGCCCAGTCTAGCGCATGTTGCCCCCATGCAGTAGGATGGATGAGGGCCCAGTCTAGCGCATGTTGCCACCATGCAGTAGGATGGATGAGGGCCCAGTCTAGCGCATGTTGCCACCATGCAGTAGGATGGATGAGGGCCCAGTCTAGCGCATGTTGCCCCCATGCAGTAGGATGGACGAGGGCCCAGTCTAGCGCATGTTGCTCCCATGCAGTAGGATGGACGAGGGCCCAGTCTAGCGCATGTTGCCCCCATGCAGTAGGATGGATGAGGGCCCAGTCTAGCGCATGTTGCCCCCATGCAGTAGGATGGATGAGGGCCCAGTCTAGCACATGTTGCTATTATGCAGAAGGATGGATGAGGGCCCTGTCTAGCGCATGTTGCCACCATGCAGTAGGATGAACGAGGGCCCAGTCTAGCGCATGTTGCTATTATGCAGTAGGATGGATGAGGGCCCAGTCTAGCGCATGTTGCCCCCATGCAGTAGGATGGATGAAGGCCCAGTCTAGCACATGTTGCTATTATGCAGAAGGATGGATGAGGGCCCAGTCTAGCGCATGTTGCCACCATGCAGAAGGATGGATGAGGGCCCAGTCTAGCACATGTTGCTATTATGCAGAAGGATGGATGAGGGCCCAGTCTAGCGCATGTTGCCACCATGCAGTAGGATGGATGAGGGCCCAGTCTAGCACATGTTGCTATTATGCAGAAGGATGGATGAGGGCCCAGTCTAGCGCATGTTGCCACCATGCAGTAGGATGGATGAGGGCCCAGTCTAGCTCATGTTGCCCCCATGCAGTAGGATGGATGAGGGCCCAGTCTAGCACATGTTGCTATTATGCAGAAGGATGGATGAGGGCCCAGTCTAGCGCATGTTGCCACCATGCAGTAGGATGGATGAGGGCCCAGTCTAGCTCATGTTGCCACCAAGCAGAAGGATGGATGAGGGCCCAGTCTAGCGCATGTTGCCGCCATGCAGTAGGATGGATGAGGGCCCAGTCTAGCGCATGTTGCTATTATGCAGAAGGATGGATGAGGGCCCAGTCTAGCGCATGTTGCCACCATGCAGTAGGATGGATGAGGGCCCAGTCTAGCTCATGTTGCCACCATGCAGTAGGATGGATGAGGGCCCAGTCTAGCGCATGTTGCCCCCATGCAGTAGGATGGATGAGGGCCCAGTCTAGCGCATGTTGCTATTATGCAGAAGGATGGATGAGGGCCCAGTCTAGCGCATGTTGCCCCCATGCAGTAGGATGGATGAGGGCCCAGTCTAGCGCATGTTGCTATTATGCAGAAGGATGGATGAGGACCCAGTCTAGCACATGTTGCCACCATGCAGTAGGATGGATGAGGGCCCAGTCTAGCGCATGTTGCCACCATGCAATAGGATGGATGAGGGCCCAGTCTAGCACATGTTGCCACCATGCAGTAGGATGGATGAGGGCCCAGTCTAGCGCATGTTACCACCATGCAGTAGGATGGATGAGGGCCCAGTCTAGCGCATGTTGCCCCCATGCAGTAGGATGGATGAGGGCCCAGTCTAGCGCATGTTGCCACCATGCAATAGGATGGATGAGGGCCCAGTCTAGCGCATGTTGCCACCATGCAGTAGGATGGATGAGGGCCCAGTCTACTGCATGTTGCCACCATGCAATAGGATGGATGAGGGCCCAGTCTAGCGCATGTTGCTATTATGCAGTAGGCTGGATGAGGGCCCAGTCTACTGCCTGTCTCCACCATGCAGTAGACTTGATGAGGGCCCAGTCTAGCGCATGTTGCCACCATGCAATAGGATGGATGAGGTCCCAGTCTAGCGCATGTTGCCACCATGCAATAGGATGGATGAGGGCCCAGTCTACTGCATGTTGCCACCATGCAATAGGATGGATGAGGGCCCAGTCTACTGCATGTTGCCACCATGCAATAGGATGGATGAGGGCCCAGTCTACTGCATGTTGCCACCATGCAATAGGATGGATGAGGGCCCAGTCTAGCGCATGTTGCCCCCATGCAGTAGGATGGATGAGGGTCCAGTCTAGCGCATGTTGCCACCATGCAGTAGGATGGATGAGGGCCCAGTCTAGCGCATGTTGCCACCATGCAGTAGGATGGATGAGGGCCCAGTCTAGCGCATGTTGCCCCCATGCAGTAGGATGGACGAGGGCCCAGTCTAGCGCATGTTGCTCCCATGCAGTAGGATGGACGAGGGCCCAGTCTAGCGCATGTTGCCCCCATGCAGTAGGATGGATGAGGGCCCAGTCTAGCGCATGTTGCCCCCATGCAGTAGGATGGATGAGGGCCCAGTCTAGCACATGTTGCTATTATGCAGAAGGATGGATGAGGGCCCAGTCTAGCGCATGTTGCCACCATGCAGTAGGATGAACGAGGGCCCAGTCTAGCGCATGTTGCTATTATGCAGTAGGATGGATGAGGGCCCAGTCTAGCGCATGTTGCCCCCATGCAGTAGGATGGATGAGGGCCCGGTCTAGCGAATGTTGCCACCATGCAAAAGGATGGATGAGGTCCCAGTCTAGTGCATGTTGCTATTATGCAGAAGGATGGATGAGGGCCCAGTCTAGTGCATGTTGCCACCATGCAGTAGGATGGATGAGGGCCCAGTCTAGCACATGTTGCCACCATGCAGTAGGATGGATGAGGGCCCAGTCTAGCGCATGTTGCTATTATGCAGAAGGATGGATGAGGACCCAGTCTAGCGTATGTTGCCACCATGCAGTAGGATGGATGAGGGCCCAGTCTAGCGCATGTTGCCACCATGCAGTAGGATGGATGAGGGCCCAGTCTAGTGCATGTTGCTATTATGCAGTAGGCTGGATGAGGGCCCAGTCTAGCGCATGTTGCTATTATGCAGTAGGCTGGATGAGGGCCCAGTCTAGCGCATGTTGCTATTATGCAATAGGCTGGATGAGGGCCCAGTCTAGCGCATGTTGCTATTATGCAATAGGATGGATGAGGTCCCAGTCTACTGCATGTTGCTATTATGCAGTAGGCTGGATGAGGGCCTAGTCTAGCGCATGTTGCTATTATGCAATAGGCTGGATGAGGGCCCAGTCTAGCGCATGTTGCTATTATGCAATAGGATGGATGAGGGCCCAGTCTAGTGCATGTTGCTATTATGCAGTAGACTGGATGAGGTCACAGTCTACTGCATGTTGCCACAATGCAATAGGATGGATGATGGGCCAGTCTAGCGCATGTTGCTATTATGCAATAGGATGGATGAGGGCCCAGTCTAGCGCATGTTGCTATTATGCAGTAGACTGGATGAGGGCCCAGTCTAGCGCATGTTGCTATTATGCAATAGGCTGGATGAGGTCCCAGTCTAGCGCATGTTGCTATTATGCAGTAGGCTGGATGAGGGCCCAGTCTAGCGCATGTTGCTATTATGCAATAGGCTGGATGAGAGCCCAGTCTAGCGCATGTTGCTATTATGCAGTAGGCTGGATGAGGGCCCAGTCTAGTGCATGTTGCTATTATGCAGTAGACTGGATGAGGGCCCAGTCTAGCGCATGTTGCCACCATGCAATAGGATGGATGAGGTCCCAGTCTAGCGCATGTTGCTATTATGCAGTAGGCTGGATGAGGGCCCAGTCTAGCGCATGTTGCTATTATGCAATAGGATGGATGAGGGCCCAGTCTAGTGCATGTTGCTATTATGCAGTAGACTGGATGAGGTCACAGTCTACTGCATGTTGCCACAATGCAATAGGATGGATGATGGGCCAGTCTAGCGCATGTTGCTATTATGCAATAGGATGGATGAGGTCCCAGTCTACTGCATGTTGCTATTATGCAGTAGGCTGGATGAGGGCCTAGTCTAGCGCATGTTGCTATTATGCAATAGGCTGGATGAGGGCCCAGTCTAGCGCATGTTGCTATTATGCAATAGGATGGATGAGGGCCCAGTCTAGTGCATGTTGCTATTATGCAGTAGACTGGATGAGGTCACAGTCTACTGCATGTTGCCACAATGCAATAGGATGGATGATGGGCCAGTCTAGCGCATGTTGCTATTATGCCATAGGATGGATGAGGGCCCAGTCTAGCGCATGTTGCTATTATGCAGTAGACTGGATGAGGGCCCAGTCTAGCGCATGTTGCTATTATGCAATAGGCTGGATGAGGTCCCAGTCTAGCGCATGTTGCTATTATGCAGTAGGCTGGATGAGGGCCCAGTCTAGCGCATGTTGCTATTATGCAATAGGCTGGATGAGAGCCCAGTCTAGCGCATGTTGCTATTATGCAGTAGGCTGGATGAGGGCCCAGTCTAGTGCATGTTGCTATTATGCAGTAGACTGGATGAGGGCCCAGTCTAGCGCATGTTGCCACCATGCAATAGGATGGATGAGGTCCCAGTCTAGCGCATGTTGCTATTATGCAGTAGGCTGGATGAGGGCCCAGTCTAGCGCATGTTGCTATTATGCAGTAGGCTGGATGAGGGCCCAGTCTAGTGCATGTTGCTATTATGCAGTAGACTGGATGAGGGCCCAGTCTAGCGCATGTTGCCACCATGCAATAGGATGGATGAGGTCCCAGTCTAGCGCATGTTGCTATTATGCAGTAGGCTGGATGAGGGCCCAGTCTAGTGCATGTTGCTATTATGCAGTAGGCTGGATGAGGGCCCAGTCTAGCGCATGTTGCTATTATGCAGTAGGCTGGATGAGGGCCCAGTCTAGCGCATGTTGCTATTATGCAGTAGGCTGGATGAGGGCCCAGTCTAGTGCATGTTGCTATTATGCAGTAGACTGGATGAGGGCCCAGTCTAGCGCATGTTGCCACCATGCAATAGGATGGATGAGGTCCCAGTCTACTGCATGTTGCCACCATGCAATAGGATGGATGAGGGCCCAGTCTAGTGCATGTTGCTATTATGCAGTAGACTGGATGAGGTCCCAGTCTACTGCATGTTGCCACCATGCAATAGGATGGATGATGGGCCAGTCTAGCGCATGTTGCTATTATGTACTGTGAGGAGGATGGGAGGTAAAGAAAACATCTGAAAAAACCCTGTTGGAAACCTTCAAATATAATCTTTTGGACATTTCTAAACTCTACGGGGCTGCGTGGTGGAGCAGTGGTTAGCTTTGTTAACTTGCAGCAAGAAGGTTCCAGGTTTAATTCCTGGCCCGGGATCTTTCTGCAGGGAATTTTCGTTTTCTCATCGGCTCCAAAGACATGTCTGTAAAAGAATAGTTACATTATACTGTCTGAATTTCTCTCAAGTATAAATATGTGTTGATAATCATTTCTCCTGTGTGTCTCTTTGTTACTGATCTGTTCAGGGTGTACCCCATATCCCGTTCAATTGACGCTGGAGACATGCAGCGAACCACCCCCTTTTTGTGCCTTTTGTAAAGTATGGCGGAGGATCTATGATGCTTCGTGGCTGTTTCTCTTTCATTGGTCTTGGGGACCTTTTTAGAGTGCATGAAGTCATAAATTATTTTAAATACCATTATAAATAAAAACAAACAGTATGGAAAACTGAAAATGAGATTTAGTAGTATAAAGATTTGCAACACATAGCCAAATCACTACAGAGAAGGATAACAAGAGCATAAGAAGATCTAGGGAGACCATGTTTACTCCAACTTTGTGAAATGTTATAGATGAAGAGCAACTGGTGTTTTACTGGCAAAATTACAATAAACAAAGTAACAGCAGGGGTGCCAATACTTGCCCTACTAGTGATTTTGTCAAAAACAAACAATTTTTAACATGGGATTTTCCCCCTGGAGTAAATTTTCTCAGATAAAAGGTTGGATTTTACAGATATTTTGGTCAGTGATTACACTACTGCAAGAAACTGCTAAATAATTCAAGGCTTTAACACAAAGGGTGCCAAAAAGTGTAGCTGGTGCTATACACGCAGATAATATCCAAGTGGTTTTAATCAAATAATGTGATCTACAATAAATACATTATGTTCAGGTTTAACCATTAATGAGTTGTTGACTGTTAAATATAACATTTTAATGAACATTAAATCCTTAATCTGCTCTTTATGCATGTTGTGATGTAAAAATACTTTCATATCCATGTTTCAATCAGATTTATCTCCTGTGCTCTGAGGTAAATCCATGTACTAGTTCATAAAAACACTTCATCTTTATTTGAAATGTGGATTCTGCACAGAGAGTCCTTCCTGGTGGAGCTGTTGCACAGCTTTTCTGGTTATGTTGCTGCCCTGATTTAAGCTTCTATAAACAGGGAAGTATTAGCAGAAGGCATGCTCCGGCATGCTTGTCTCTCTCTCCTTCTGTCTGCTAAGGGTTGGTTGCTCTGCACACCTCCTCTGTGTCTGTAGGACAATGCTGTGGGATCAAACAACACTCCGCCTTAGTTTATGCAAGCCTCCAAAAGTAAACAACCCTGATGCTGTGTCTGTACGACCAGAAAATAGCCGTGCCTTGGTTTCATTATTGCATTACTGTGCTTGCGTTTCTCTGTGCAGAGGCAGAGTTGGCTGCTTTGTAAAGCCGCAGCTTCCTCTTTAAGAAGCCAGTGACATCTGAACTCCTCGGAACGTTGTTTGACTTCCCACTTTGATCTCATTCCAAGTCAGCTGGGGAGCAGGTTAGTCATCCCTTCCTGCAGATGACTAGAGATGTTTACTAACATTTGAACATGTCTCGGGATTTCTTCACACTGGTATCCATGACAGGAGGAACACAAGCTGAAAGTAAGAAGAGCACATATATACCACAGATTTGTGTAATGTTTCTGATTGTGATGCAGCTTCCACCAATACTGCTGCTTTTATGCTTGCATTCAAACATCAAGTTGAAGGTCTGACATAAAACAGCTCAGGAAATGCCAGGTTTTTTGTTGCACTGCAACAAAAAAAACAGTCTAACATCAGGTGTGACCGTGCATTCTGGGAGCTGACTGAGTGGTTGAACTTTAGCTTTCTCATCTACAGCAAGACATCTGACTCACGCAGCTGTTTTCTGGAAGCGCTAAGCCCAATTTGCTGGTCAGTTTAGGCCACACTTCAGACCTGAATCATAACATCAGATGGGGTCTTGTTTTACGTGCAAATGTCAAGAACGAGACAATAAAAATCTTGCCTTAAACGTTGTCCCTTCAGATGCTAGACATCCATGAAGATTTTCTTTGTAGCTACTTCAGTTTAGCTGGTTATTGTCCCGATTCAGCCCATCAACATTTGTTTTAAAGGTATATGCAAATATAGTGCAGCTTTATTTTAAAGAGAAAAAGCTGTCAAACAACATTGCAACTTTAAACATCAACAGACGTCTTTTTGTGAACGTCTTCTCACATCTCACAAGTTAAAGATGTCTTTTCTGTGTTTTATTGCTCAGGCTTTCATGTCTGTTTGTTAATACAATTTTTATGTTTTTTGTCAAAGCAATGATTACAAGTATTTCCAAATAAATGTAATTTTCTTTTAGCATTTTTACCTATCAAAGAGGTGAAATAAACAGAAGGCAATTGTAAATTATGCCTCACTGAACAATTTAGTTGCTGGCAATATTTTCTAAAGGTTATTTTCTGTAGCAGCTAGTAATATTTTTACCATCACTTTCCTCGTCCAGCATTGTTAGTCACAGCTTCAGTTGTTTTTAAAACTTTTTAATAATTAATTTAAACTTAAATATTGGCTCGCGTAGGCAAGCAGCTATTTCCCTGTTGCCATTTACTGCTTTATGAGAATCAACACACATGTGCCTTGCCTAAATGGTGTGTTCTCTTGCCATTCCCATTTTTGACAGTGTGTTAGAGAAACAGGGTTCTGTCCAATGTCTTATTTGTATCCTGGGGAAGAAGGAAGCTATTTATTAGTAATTAAAAGTTCCTAGATACAGGAAAGTATTGTTGAAAAAAATGTTTCTATCACATTTATTTTGCAGGATTTTGTGGGGGTGCCAAAATGGTTTATTTTGGAAATAAATATATATTTTTTGTAATATGAGATGTTTTTTGTTCCCAGTGAATTCATGTACTCAAATTAATAGTTAGTTATTAGGTATTATGCCAATGTAATTAAATATACATTTTCTGAGGCTTTTACCATTTTTTTACCGGGATTAGCTAACATAAAATTGATAGAGATATAATTTTGGAGTTTAGGTCTTATTGTGCAAGTGTTTACTTATTTATTGTGCAATTGCTTTAAAAAATGAATACTGACTACCATTAAAAAGGCAGCAGTTTGCATTTAAAACTGCATGCTCCTAATTGATTATTTTGCTTAAAGGCTGAGAAATAATGGTTTTGGTTGAGAGCTTTATAGTATTTATTTATTTATTTGTTTTGCTTTCAGGTTTTAAAATAACACGAGTCGGATAATTTAAAATAAATCTTGAAAGTATCTTTAAAATGAAAGAGAAATAAACCGATGGATGTTGAACAGTCTTACAGCTAAATCTGTAGTTAGTTTGTCACACTTTACCTCATGGATACCATCTGCTCCAGCTATCTGTCTGCCTCAGTCCCTGCTCTGCTCCTTCAGTAATCACAGAAATCCACCACAGATGTTGCAATGAAAAGTATTACAGAGAGGCTCAGTTTGGTAAACTTTAAACTCAGAGTCCTGTTAGGCTGTAATTTATCCAGCCATCGTAATCTAAATAATTCTACTTGATGAGAAGGTGTGAAAGGTGAAAATAAACCAACTCACTAAATGACACGGCTCAGGCTGAGTACCACCTACTACAGCTCACTGCGCTGTAGAGACAAAACCGGTGTCTGTGTCATTGCATGAAAAATTTATAAAACTGCAGATTACTTAATACTTGGGTAATTTAAGTAGTCTGTAATGAAAAAAATACAATATTTTTGAATTTTATCCACCTATACATGCTGGGACTTGGGGTAGCTGGTGTCTATCTCCAGGGGTCATTGGGTTGCCAGTCTATCACAGGACGAATATGTTTTTTATTTTTGGTCCTTGGATAAGCATCTTCCTCATTTATGAGCTAGTAAACCTAGTCCAGTCTGAAAAGTTATTTTAAGTGCTTAATGGAACTGGTAATGTTTGTGTGCCTCTGTAAGAAGTTGTGCTGGTCCATTAAAACCAACCCGCACTGATTTAATGCCGGTTTTTTTTTGCTCAAAGGGAATACCTCAAATAAACCTTAATGAGATAAATGCTCAGAATTTGCACCAAGATGACTTCCTTAGTTGTTACATATTTGCATATTCAGTCGTCTCGCTTTTTATCGCAGCGTGAAAAGCTGTGATCACATTCGGCCGCACAGCCATGAATAGGCATAGATGGACGACGGGGGTGTCTCTGAATAAGAAGCTTGCGACCGGCTGCGGCCACAGAACAATGCTGGAACACATGCGTGGACTGAGCGCCTGCCTTGGTCTAACACACACACACCACACACACATTGTTTTTGCCAACGGGCAGTTTGTGTCTCACACAGAAGACCTATCTTTGCTTTGTCTTTCCATTATTTCACATCTAGTTTTCATGTTTTCTCTCTCTCACACACACACACACCCTGGAAATGCTTTGAAGATGTGCAGGAGTGCTTGAGAGAGGATGGAAGTAGTGGGGGGAGTCGAAGAGAGGAAAAAAAGTTTGTCCAACTCCATGAGCCAGAGAGGTCACAGGAACAACACCCAGTCCCTGAGCGGTTCCCATGGAGACAAGTGTGGCAGCCTACAAAGAGGCTAGGATAGAGTGATGAAAGAGAGGGAGAGAGGGAAAGGCCACGGAGGGGAGGGGGGTAGAGGAGGAGCAGGGCGGGTTGTTGGCGTCATAGTTCACTTGGTGTGTACTTGAGTGAGAGTTGCTGCTGGAGGAAGGGGAGGGGGTGTCTCCACTTGGACGGACAGTGGGAAGTATGATGGTGCCGTAGCAAAACAGGACTTTTTATGAACTTTTATGGCCTCTTCATGCGGCTGAGACAAAATCTAATGCCCCAGAGTGGTCCATAGCGGACAGAGGAAGAACATTTAAATTTCTACCGACCGCAACATGGATTTTTACAGATTAATTCCAAATGACACCTGGTTAAACAAGCCCGGACGGTGTTTGAGTGGCGGTGTTAAATTTGTGCCACAAAGCATAATGGTATCTCGTTCCCAGTAGTTCCGGTCTAGCCCCAGGTAGCTCTAAAAGCAGTTAATTGGCCAGCTTTGTCTCTGGCAACACTTGAACCCTTTTAGCTGAGAGCATGGACTGTCAATGAGTGCCCCAGTTTCTGTTCATGTCAGTCCAACTTTTCCCCACCTCTCTTTTAAACAGGCATTCCACTGATTTTACACTTGAAAACTGGCTGCCCTGGATACTGCTACTAATGCTTTGATGGAGATGTTAAATATGTTGTGGGGGGAGGCTTCAAAAGTCTTAGAAAACATAAAGTTCTGGTCACTGTTTTGATGCATGTTAGCAAAAACGCACGAGTGTTGAGGAAAGACACGAGCCTGGAGCCCGTTTGACCTAGTTTTGCAACCTGAGCTAATTTCTTCCCTGATGGACTGAATTTATTTTAAACTTTTTTCACTGTAACCTGCCAGTTGCCAGGACGCCCTGTGGTTTTTCTTTATCTAACATACTGTGTTAGACAAACACATACAAATATACCAGATAACCACCTTGCAAAAATACCTGGTTAACTTTTTCGCATGTGGTCACATTAGAGCAACAAATTTCAATGTATTTTATTAGGAGTTTTTTGTGATAAATCAGAACAAAGGTGTGTGTAACTGTAAAGTAGAAGAAAATTATGTGCATTTTTCAAAACCTTTTACAAATAAAAATCTCAAGTGTATTGTGCATTTGTATTCAGCCCCCTGTATTTTGATACCCCTAATTACAGTCTAGAGCAACCAATCCCGCACATAAATCACTTTATTAGTAACTAGAGTCCACCTGTGTGTAATTTCATCTCAGCATATTCCGTCGGATATGCGAGGTCATCAGAGGTTTGTTAGAGAACATTAGAGAACAAACAGCACCATGAAGACCAAAGAACATAGCAGGCAGGTCAGGGAGAAAGCTGTAGAGAACTTTAAAGCGGGGTTAGGTTATAAAATTAAATCCCAATATTACAACATCTCACAGAGTCCTTCCATATCTGAAAATGAAGAGTATGGCACAACTCCAGATCTATTAAGACATGGTCATTTAGCTAAACGTACAAGCCCAGCAATGACAGTAATAATTAGAGAAGTAGCCAGAATGCCCATGGTGACTTTGGAGGAGCTGCAGAGTCCAATTGAGTACAGTGATGGTCATTAAACCTGATATTGGTACTTTTATCAGTGTGTTCAGGTTCCAGATCCTGCTGGAAAATGAAATAAAATTCAGTCAACTTTCCTGTTCAACAGCTGTGCTGACATTGACCTCGAAATTGCACAGTGGACAAGCATCAGCAGATGACATAGCTCTCCAAATCATCACTGACTGTGTGGACGTCACTCAGGACCTCCAGTAGTTTGGATGCTGTTCCTCTTCCACCTGAGTCTGGGACCAAATAAAATGTGACACTGAACAACCGTCCAGTCCCTTTTCTTTATAGCCCAGATTAAAGCCCTACCCTAACTAAACCTAACCCTTCTGATGTTGTCTCTGCTTCACGATTGCCTTAAGACAGGGAATGTGTTAGTTGTTGCCCATATCATGGGTACATTTGTGTTGTGGCTCTTGAAGCTCTGGCTTCAGCTGCAGACCACACAATGTGAATCTCTCTAAAACTCTTGAGTGGGCTTTGTGTCACAATCCTCTTAAAGATGCATTTAACACTGTTGCTTCTG
This sequence comes from Girardinichthys multiradiatus, assembly GCF_021462225.1. NCBI lineage: Eukaryota > Metazoa > Chordata > Actinopteri > Cyprinodontiformes > Goodeidae > Girardinichthys > Girardinichthys multiradiatus. The sequence continues at coordinate 26,959,058 of NC_061807.1, forward strand.
CAACAGACTTTTTCCTTCCACTCAACTTTTCATTAACTTGCTTGGATACAGCACTGTGAACAGCCAGCTCCTTTAACAATTAGCTTTTGTGACTTACCCTCCTTGTGAGGGTGTAAATGATCTGTCAGCTGAGCAGCAGTGAAGTCAGCAGGCTTCCCTATGCTTATATAGTCCATAATATGGGTAGGCAAACATTTCTGTATTCTGCATTTTATCATTCTTGTGGAATATTTGTATTTTCTGACAAGCTGGGTTTTTAGGATTTAATCAGCTATAAGCTATAATCATCGAAATTAATAGAAATAAACACTTGGAATAATAAATCTATACAATATAACAGTTAATTTTTTTTTTTTTTTTGAATTAGTGAATTAGTGAAATAAATAAACTTTTCAATGATGCTCTATTTCATTCTAATATAATTAAAGTTGATCTGCACATAATTCACGTTTTTTTATTTGTAGTTCATCTGTACTCCCATGAATTTCTGTGGGAGAAAGGGTTTGATTTTCCTCGGTCGGTTACTGAACACTAGAACATCTACCTGAACTGAATGTGTTATTAACTTGCAACGGATGTGCAGCTGTTCCAGCTTTCACATCCTGGTGTGGACTGTGAGCACTGTATCCTATTAGCAGCCTGACAGCTTGACAGCAGAGTTAGTCCCTCCCATTTTCTGACTGACTTGTCATTGGTCGTCCAAAGTTGCTTATTAAAATAGTTTTTCTTTGACACATTGAAAGGTTTTTGCCTGTAAAGTTATTGCAAATGTCTTACCAGGCATTATTTTATGGTATTTGATCCCTCCCAGCAGGGACCTTGAGTTCCAGCATTGATTTTCACCATTCTTTTAGTTACAAGACTATAAAGGTCCCTAAACTTTATTGAAGCGTGGTGCTAGACGGCAGGAGTGGCCCTTTAACACCTCCATTTTCCCTCAACTTTACTTGTTTTGCTCCCTTCTACCATTTGACTGCGGCCAGTTTGTCCTCTCTCCCCTGTCTCACTTTCCTGCTGTCCCTCCAGCTCACTCCTCTCTCACTCCCCTCTCCGTCCTCTCATCCCTCCATCCGTCTGTCCTTGGTGCCCAGGTTTTTTGGAGTTGGCATGGTTCCTGTTTGTTTTCAGCCATTTTGGGGACTTGCAGTGCTCGTAACAAACTGCTTAAATGGCGTCCTCTTGCTTGCCTGCTCTCCCAGTCTGTCTCCCTCTGCCTCTCCCTCTCCCTCCCTCTCCCTATCGCTGGGCTTTGTGTATATAAAGTATCTGTGTGTGTTGGAGAGAGTGAACAACACTTCCAAATAAAAAGAAGATTGGATTCAGGAGGGGGGGGGAGTCAGTTGAGGGTGTTTAGATGTGTGGAGGATTCACTTGCTGGATAATTTAAAAAAGACCAAAACCAGATAGAATTCCTCTTTTTAAGGAGGCAAGAACTGATGTGAGAGAGGAGGAAAAAGACAGAAAGCAAGAAAAGGGGAGTGAAGGAGAGCAAGCAAGTTCGAGTGTGAGAATCGCTCCTGCCCTCTGTCTTCACACACTGCTGCCTGTATGTGTGTGTGCACCGCCTCTCCCTGCACTCTCCCTCTCTCTCAACACACACACACAGTAGCTCACTCACACACACACACGCACTGAGGCAGGCGTGCGCACTCAGAAACCGAGGGGGAGAGAGGGAGTGTAAGGGGAGAGAACACATCGCAGCAGAGATGCAGCAGGAGGTTTTCCGAGGTACGTTCTCTTCTATGCTCGCCTTCCTGAGAGACAGACAGGGAGAATAAGAGGAAGAGAGGCTGAATTTTGTTGTTTTCCTGCTTGTTTTTTTCTGCTTCACTCCGCTGCTGCTGCTGCTGTGCTGGCGGCTCTGATCCGTGCATGAAGAGGAGGAAAAGGTTTTTATTTTACTCTGCGTGTGTCGGGGTGTGAGGGCTGGTGGGTGTGCGTATTTATGCAGTGTGTTTGTGGAAGACTATTTATGAGTGTGTGTGTGTGTGTGTCTATGCTGGGTCTGTCCTTGTGTGTGTGTGTGTGTGTGTGTGCGTGCGTGCGTGCGTGCGTGTGTGTGTGTGTGCCAGTAACAGGCCTCGTCTCCCTCATCCTCCCCTCTGGTTGCTGACGCACCACGCAGTTCTTTTTCAAGAGCGATGACTCGTTTACAGACGCTGATGAAACTTTTCATTTATTGAAGCCCCTGCGTGTTTGTGATTCAGGTGGGAGATGAGGGGTGACATCGGCTGTATACACCAGAAGGGGCGTTAAACATGATGGGAGGTTTGTTTTGGGGCTCTAAATATCGGTCTCCCACATCTGTCTGTAAACTCAACAACATCATATGAAGTGCTTTGGACATTATATGTAAATAATATGAAACATCAGCCGCTCAGCCGACCAGAACTGTCTCTGGGTTCAGTTCTGGGCCGCCCAGTTAGTCCTCCATTTTGACCAGCCTCGTGTTTTCGCTGGTTGGTTTTCTTTCACGTAGAGCAGCAGAGGGCACATTGATGTCCCTGACTCTGCTGCTGCAGCCCCGAGCCTTGCTTCTTTTCCAAAACAACACAGCATCTGCTGCCAGCTACTCCACATTCCAGGTTTCCATGGATGCCAAGTCAAGCCCCAGTGCTCAATGTATGGAAAATGTGATGCACGCTGCCATAGAGCTGGGAGGGTCACAGGTCGCGCAATAGGAAGAGTTGTTTCTCACTGCTTTGAAGTGTCAAAAAAGATGATGTCTGTTTTTTTATTATTAATTCAAGGGTGACACATCAAAAAAATCATCTGTCTTTGAGCTGTTAAAGTGGCTCGGATGCAATGTTCCCCAACTCTAAAAGTTGTTTTTTTCAATACGAGAAACATGAAGGATTTGGACCCATTCAGGAAGCTGCAGCAGCGCTTTGCTTCACTTTCCTACAACAGTAGAAGTTGCAGTTCCTGGTGATCCCTGCAACCCTCAGCTTTGCTAATTTTGGAAACCCGAGATGCACGGAATAGGTTTTCCCTGACCGATACCGTTTTCTCTAAGGTTTGAGCTACCTTTTTGACTGATTCATAGTTTGTTTCTAAGGAATGCAACACCTACATGTTACAAGGTCCTTAATAAAGGTATTAGTTTTGAAGCTAACAGATAATAAAGAAATCACGAGATTATTCACATTCATGCATCAAAGCATACAGTGAAGCCCAGAATTATACGTACACTTTACAGATTTATGTTTAAAGTCATCTTTTAATTTTACCAACATGTTTTCTCTTACTGGAGGTAACATTAACATTTCAGAGTGGCCCAGCCAGAATCCTGACTTGAATCTGATAGCCAATCTGTGGAGGGAGCTGAAGATTAGGGTGATGGCAAGGAGGCCTTCAAACCTCAAACAATATAAGCTCATTAGCCAAGAGAAATCGTCAGAATACCAGTAAAACATGCGAAAAGGTGGTCAGCAAATATAGAAAGGATTTGATTGCTATAATGCCAGTAGAGGTCTTTAATTATTGAGAAGGGTACAAATAATTTGCAACAATCAATTTTTTAATTATAACATTTTTATTTCTAAATTGATACCTCTTTTACATTGCCTTTGAAAGATCCCTGTCTCATTTTCTATCAGAAATAATAAAGATGATTTTGAATCTAAATCTGCCTGGAGTATGAATAATTCTGGGCCTAACCTTTATCTGATTTTTACAAAATAAAAAAAAGTAAATGTTGCTGGTTGTTGCATTTTTATCCGAAATGTTGAAAGTTCTTAGTTCAGATGCTTTTATGAATAACCAAAATAAACCAGATTTTTCAGTTTTTGAAAATTGGCCAAAATCAATTTCCAATTTTCTTTGAGGTCTGACGTGACAAATCCGACTTTGAATGATTCTGATCGTTTTTTTTTTTTTGTCAGGATAAGTACAAATAAAGAAGAAAAAAATGTGTTTCAGGTTTTTTCTTATATAAGTTTTTGAATCCAACAGAGAAGTAAGAAATTGTTATTATTAACTATTAATGCATTGAAGCAGAAGACCCCTACCTTTACATAAACTTTTACAAACTCGAGAAAGTGCATCAAAGGTCATGCAGCAGGTCAATGCATTTATATCCCCAGAATAGTGGCAGTGTTTAGTTAGGACTTTAATTAATAGGAACCGTTTTCCTGTTTACTAATCAAAGCCGATCAAAGGTGAATTGACTCTAATCTCCTGGCGGTTGATTGGTGCATCTCTACTAAAACATTTCTCGGCCACCTTCAGGAGACATTGCATGTGCAAAGATTATGTAGAGGGAACTTGCCTGAAAAAGGTCACCAGTGTTGTGCCACTGCTCACAAGGAGAACGTTTCTTTTTTGCTTTATGTGTCCCAATGCCTCCCATGATTCTGTTACAGCAAGATGAATTATGAGAGTTACACACTGAGCTAAGAGCTAGCAGAGTGTGGTGAGTGCACCTCTTCGTACATGGGCATGTGTGCTGTTACATAGCATGGCATATGAGGTGGGGGCGCAGCCGCTCATGCTGAGGGGGATGTGAAAGACAAGGAAATCATGAGATAGATGTGTTTGAATTTACCCCAGTGAGCCCCCTGACTCGTGCCCCCTCAACCGCTCCATGAGCCACATCAACTTTCCTTCACCTGCTCCCTCCCCTTCGTCCCATCTGGCTGGCTACACAAGCTATATTGGCCGGGGGGTTGTGCAGAGTTCAGTAGCTGTTGTTACTAACAATGCACCCCCCAACCCCCACCCCCATCTCACACACCAACTGCTGCTTCGATGGTTGGGCCCTTCTGGCTGACCCTCAGTAGGGAGAAAGCCCAGCCAGCTCCTCCCTTCTCCATGACGCTCATCACCGGCTGGAACACCGAGGCCCCCCACATGCCACCTTTTTGGCACTCCACTAACAACTTACCACTTAACCAGATGTCACTGTCAGTCCTTTATCAGTAATAACATTTTAGCTTTTTAGAGTCTTACAACAGAGGTAACAGTAAAAACAAGGTGGGAAAGAGAGTTCTGAGTCCTGACCTGCAGCAGTGTTTTCCTGTAGGTTTGGTTCCTTCACTGACTGACGCTTATTTGACATTTCAGGTGTGTTCACAATCTGGTTGTTTTCACACATGATGTCAAGAGAATCAAGGTCAGAGACTGTCTGAGGTTGTGCTTCTTTTCACATGAAGCTCATAGCAGGTGATTGTCTGTGTCAGACATGTTCTCACAACTGGAAACACTCTGTTTGTGTTAGACGAGGGTGTTGCCTGGTTTAGAGGGTTCAGGAGGCAGAGCGTGGTGCCCACATGTTGGCCACTCTAATCTAAAAACAAAAAAACCTAGACATATTAACCAGTAAACTAGTTGGATAAAATTAAATTCATTGTCCAATCATACATTCCTACATACACTTTTGTTAGGTCATTATTTCCTAGATCTTAGCCCGTCTGTTGCTGAGAGGAATGATGGTTTAAACTTACAAGAGACGTAGTTGTATTGCAAAGTGGTGAGAAATAGTAGGTACACCGTAGACAAATAGATACCTTCATAATCATAGCAATACAATCTTTGAGATATAGATGCAAATGTCAGCTATAAGCATCGTGCACCACATTAGAATGTTCTAGATCAGGGGTCAGCAACCTTCTCAATTCGAAGAGCCACTTTTGCTGCCCCCCCCACACACACACAAGATAAAATTTGTCAAGAGCCGCTAAAAAGATTGATTTTTAACTAGGTACTAACAGAAATGTTTTAATTTAAAAGTTAAGCAAATAAACCAATTTTTTGTTCTATTTTCAGATTCTAGAACAAAATAAATTGTCTAACTTTTACAAGCGGAAAAACAACTTTATTTTGTTGAACGAGGCTAGCTGAGTGAGCGCTTTCCACTAATATGGAAAACAAAGAAAGATAGAAAATATAGAAATATAAAGAAGATAGTTTTGGGTCTGTGTGTCTGTGTGTGTGTGTGTGTGTGTGTGTATGTGTGTGTGTGTGTGTGTGTGTGTGTACAAAAGTTATGGTACCAAAGCCATTACAGCATATTTTATTTGTTAAAATTTCGTTTTAGCCAACTTTAGGTTCACAGTGAGGCACCTGACTTCATTCCTCTACTCTGTTTTAGATGGTTTCTACAAAAAAAATTCATATAACTCTAATCGGCTGAAACCTGAAGAGTTGAGGTTAGAGTTTTTCATGGTTGCAGAGAATAGCAAACTGGGCACGTACTGAAACTGATAAAGAGCAACGTTTTACATTTACATTTTTTGTTTCTGCTGATTCATTTTGGATACAGGGTCACCATGCAACTTTTATGTGGATTTTTAGAAGATGTCATGTGATCCATTTCGCACCTGATTAGGGTGCTAAAAATCTGCCAGAACCTGGATGGTCTTTGGAGGGTCTTGAAGAGGTCTTCTGGCGCACATTAGAAGCATAGTGGGTTTCCATTATGAGTGATAAAGTGTGTTAGAGTTCCCTGGTTGTTTTGAGAACTTACAGAACTTCTGTAGGGAGGCCCTGGTTGTTTATTATTTTAGCTGCAGCATAATTCTGGGTCTTGACTGAAGCATAAGGAAGTGTGGCAACAGTAGAACCAGTATATCCATTCAGTGACACCGCTCTTGTGGGTTATACATCAGAGAATTTAGAGCAGGACTGGTCCTGCTGGCCACAAGATTGCAACGTCATCACACCCACAGCACACAGTAAGCTATTGTATTGCTCTGCTATGAAAATTGTGTCTCGTCAATCCTCTTGCTGCTACCAAACGGATCCAATTGGAGAAGTCGCTATGAACAATCAATTTTTTCTAAGCACACGAAGACACTGTTACAATAAGGTCCCTTGCACGCAAAAATTGGTATGCACTCCCTTCTGTAGTAAGCCTGGGAGAAGTGCCCACACCTCCAAATTGCACCCAGGCTCAGCTGTGGTTGCTGCTCAGAGACTGAAGAAAGTTCTAAGTTTTCTGTCTGCAGTTTAAAGGCAAAGTATACCTGTCAGGTTGTCGAAGATAAGGCCCTAATAGTTTTACAACAGTTCATTAGCAACTCACAAACTAACCACAGGATTTAAATCCTCAGGGTGGCAGAGTCAGGATGATCAGTGAAAAACTACACTCTGCTTAATGCCTTCAGTCTGCCCTTACTAAGGTTTCCTCACAGAGCCCGGCCTTGGATTGGCTTATTGTGCAAGATGGTCGGTAGAGCACTGGGCTTTGTACAAAAAGCTTTCAGAAAAACTGCATCTTCTCATGCTGCTGATAAACCGATGAACGTCCTGTTGCCGTTCTGTCCTTGACAGCGAGGCTGAAACTGACACCAAACTGTACGCAATACTTAGAAAATTCACACATTGTTAGAGGATCAAAGACGCATCCTAGTGCAGGCATAACACCCCTGGCAGTAGCACTGTTGTTGGACAGCAGAGAAAGCAGCAGGAAAAATTTATTTGGAGAGTACTAAGAATGTAGCGGTATCCTGATTACTGGCACACTGAAATTAGGTTTTCCATAATTTGCCGGGATCCACCCACATTCAAAGAGTCATGGAGGTCACAGAGGTCATTGGCACTGCATGGAAATCTTAATCCAGTGTGAAGTTGATCTACCTGACTAAGTCTGGCAAAGCTTTATAAACCATGAACTGTTCTGCAAGTCTAGTTCTCAAAGTTTCTTTAAACTTTACAAGCTAATGTCAAAGCTGCCGGCTAATGTGCTAACCTTAAAGAAAGATAGTGGGTTGTATGTCTTTTTGGCTTCATTTAATAATGCTTCCTTTAACAAATAAAAAAGTATTGCCTTTGTTACTGCAGCTAGAGAAGAAAATCTACAAAGATGGTGTGAATCCAGCATTTTTTCCAGCATTTTTTATGAATGAAAGTTGCTTTGAAAGCAGGATTTCTTCTACTCTTAAGATGAACCTTGACATACTTTTCCCCTGCAAGTCTGAACCACTCACTGGATAAAATATTTCCAAACACAGGCAAACTAAAAAAACTGAAAGGGTTGTTTTTTCCCCTAAACGTTTTGACTTGGTACTGGATCCACACATCATTTCATATGTCACTGTTATCCTATTCACTCTTTAAAATCACATTTTCTGCAATCAAACCATTGCATTACTCCTTAAAGTCTAAAAAAAATCACATTGCTTGTGGAAGCTTTGCAGGGTTTCCTTTAACATGAAGGAAGGGGGTGTGGGGAGAGCACGGCTGCTGGATTCTAACATCTATTTGTCTATCAACACAACTACGAGTTTCAGTGAGGAATAAACAGATTGCTCAACGTCTGGTTCAAGGCCTTGAGTTGATGTAGCAGCCAAGCTCCTATGCCGCCCAGCCTTCTGTTATGCAAGAACAGCAATGAGTGAGGACGCTCCTGGTGACAGGCTGTTTAAATGATAGTTTCCACCATGGAATTATAAAGTCTTTGCTTTGAATTAACCCCAAAACTAAAGCAGGATTTGTGACAAAAATTTAGTTTGAAGTAGATTGTACTTGTTTGTTATTTGGTCTGAATCAGATCGAGCTAAAAGTGCGGCTGTGTTCCTTCTGGCTGTCAGCGATGAGTCTCTATCATACTAAACCTGCATGATGTGCTAAGAGTCTTGTTTATAATTTGTCCTGCACACTCTTAGCACCTACTTTTGCTCTGCGGTTCTGCACTACCACAAGCTGAAATAGATGAACTCTTCATAGACCAACCGCCGTGTTTATTTGTGCAGAACATCCTGTTGCAGTGAGGTTTGGAACCACGGTAGCTGTTTTTTTTGCTTTTTGTGTTCCTTTTTTGCAGACATTATACATTGCTTCAGAGTTCTCATGGTCGCATGGTTTGTCATGGCCTCATGGTTTGTCCATGAGGTGAATAGGCGAATTAGTGCACCTCAATGTCTGTGCCTGCTCGTTGTCACAGATGAAGCAGAGGTTGGAAAAATTTGTTTCCAGCATGTTCTATGCTCTGTTCACATTTCTATGTGTACATGCATAAACTCAGGACATCCAAAAGCTCCCTCTCAAAGTGAGACAGCGTGTCGTGCACCCTCTGCCTCTACAGTGGCTATGTGCGTCACAAGAAGATAAAGGGGGAAAAAAGAGGGGGCGTCATACGCATTTTCCTGTCCACGGCACATGCATCAGATGAGATGGAGAAATTTTTAGCATCAGCTCTGTCTCGCAGTGTGTCCGCCTACTTGTAGCAGCCTGGCGCTTGCCATAAGGGATTTCCTGCACGACATCTATTCCACAGCAAATGTGAGTGACAATAAAGGCTTTTATCAAAACAGAGCGACAAAATGTGGCAGCAGGCCTGGACAAACAGGATTGGGCGTCTGTTCTATTTCAGGCACAGATCTTGGAAAGACATGACTCGGTTTAGGCACTTATTATATTAAAAGACATTTTTTTTTTTTTTGTCCCCCTTTGTTGACATCACTTCAGTGTCCAGCAGCAGGTCAAGCTGCATTCAGATTCACTTTTAAGTTTTGAATGTTATTTATAAAAGGGCCTGTCCATGTGGAGCTACTTTGGTTAAGCCTTTGTACTGCGCCTCAAACCCCATTGTTTTTTTTAATATCATTTTTACATTATTAAGCTTTTATGTGATAATACAACACAAAAATACATAATTATAGCATGCAAAGAAGTTATGACATGGTTTTTGTTGCGCTTTTGTTTTCAGCCCCTTTGACTCAGATTCCCTTAAATAAAATTCAGTACAACTAGTTGCCGTTTGAGTTAATAGTAAATAGAGGTGAGCGGTTTGCAATTTAATTAAAATATAAATACAACTGTTCTGTGAATTCTTCAGAGATCCAAAGCAATAAGATATCCTGTAGCAATTTAGGGGACACAGCAAACATGTAAAAGAAGGTGCTCTGATCAGATGAGAACATAGATGAGTGTTTCTGCCTACTTGCAAAATTGTATCTGTAGTAGAAAGCATAACTCTGAACAGTGAAACATGGTGGTGGCAGCATCATGCTTTGGGCAATCTATTCTTCCAGCTGGAACAGGGAACCTGGTCAGAGTTGATGGGAAGTTTAAACTAAATACAAGTCAATAGTGGAAGAAAACCTGTTAGAAGCTCTTGAGACATTGAACTCTTAATCAGGATAGAAATAATCCTTGAATGATCATTAACTTAAAAAAAATTATTAATATGAAAACTAATTTTGATCATATTTAACAGGCTTTCTGAAAAATGTATATCTGAATATTTTCAAGAAGTATCAATAGAAATGTTTAAAGATGCAAATTTAACGTTAAAGTTCTTGAAATATGTTTCCCCTGGTTACAGTTCATCACTGAGTCATGCTTTTATTCTGAAAGCGCGTCCGTAAACGTGAATGCCTCTTAGTATTTCAGCAAACTGCAGTATTCTCTCAGTTAGAGTCAACAGGAGACAGTAAACTATCCCAACTAACACACTATCTACCACCAAATCCACAACACTCCTGACTTCTTCAGCAAAAACATGACAGAAGTTAGCCACTGGTAGCAATTAAAAGGACAGTAAAATATATATATATTGAAAAATAATACATTTTTGAGGAAGAAAACCTGTTTTAAATATATTTAGGTAATAAATATGAAAGAAATAAAAGGATTTGGAAAAGTAAAACTGCAAAATCTCTCGCAAAACCTTTTATCAAAACACAAAGAAAAAATAGAATGTTCAAGAAAAAAGTATGATTGAAAATTAGTGGTTTAAAAAAAAAAAACTTGAGTTAAAGATTAAAATACAAATACATATTTGTACCTGATTGATCAATTTTTGAATAAATCTCTTCTTTTTATTATTTTGTTGCATTTAATGGCACACTAATTTATATGTCTAGCTACGTTTTGGCCGTGTAAATATTTTATTAAGTCATTAATGTGTTTCTGAATGTATTCTTAATTATGGCAGGATTGGTCCCCTGTATTCGAAGTCCAGAGCTAAATAAATTAAGAATCTTTGCCAAGACTTGAAAGTTGCTGTTCACAGAGGCCCTTCATCCAATCTGACTGAACTCAAGCAGTTTTGCAAATAAGAATAGGGAAGGCTTTCAGTGTCTAGATGTACTCAGCTGGTAGAGACACTCCCCCAAATACTTGCAGTCGTAACGCCGGCAAAAGGTGGGTTCACAATTTGTTGACTCAGCAGGCTGAACATAATTCACACTCCTTTTCAGATTTAATAGAGGAGTGGCAAGATTTTTATTTGAGAAAACGTTTAGTTTTTAATCATGTATTATCTTACTTCCACTTCACAGTGATGCTCTACTTTGTGTTAGTCTATCACAGGGGTGTCCAAAGTGCGGCCCTGGGGGCCATTGCGGCTCCTGGACAGATTTTGTGCAGCCCCCAACTGCAATTCAAGAAAAATACAAATTTGATGCAGATTGACCCATTAAAATTTTTTGCATTCTCTTTTGTTTCATACTAAATAGGACCACATCTATCCAGTGACTTCTTAACAGTAGATTTAGGTGCACTCAAATCTACGTTTCATTTATTTATTGAACTGAAATACAGCACGCGTTTTCAAAGAAAGTGTGACCTAAATTGTGTTGCTGAGAGTAGTTTCTTTAATCTTTTTCAATCAACCCTAAAATAATTGGTAAACTAGATGCCTTTCTTTTTAATAAGGCAAATTATTTTTTAAGTGGTGGATCTACAAGGATTATAACACATTCCTTTGGAACAAAAAATTTGCTACTTTATTTCTTTAATTCAAAAATTGAAAGCTTAGTTTATTCTTAAATTCTAATAAATTGTTGGGCAATTTAGTTTTTGAAAAAATTCTATTTTTGAGGCCCACAAATACGTTTGACTCAATGATTTTGGCCTGTATGACAAAATATTTGGACAACACTTGTCTATCAGATAAAATTGCAACACAAGACACTGACGTTTGTGGCTGTAATGACAGAAAATGTGATAAACAGTTTAAGGCATATGAATACTTTTGAAAGTCACTGTATGTAAGAGTGTATGTACAAAGCATGTATGTGCAGCTCAGGTCAGTGTTTGCCTGGGCTCCTGTGTGTCTGAGGGTGTGTGCTGAGTCTGAGTGTTCCTGTTTCAATGGCCCCGGTCTCCTGTTCTCTCTCACCCACACACTCCTTCTTTCTGTCACCATTGCACTCTCCCTCATCCTCACCCTGTCTCTCCCCACAGTTCTCTGCTCGCTCTCTGTCTCTCTCTCCCCTCTCTCCTCTGCAATAACAGTGCTGACCTAGTTTCTGCCTGTTCAGGGCTGCCTGTGGAATTTTACAGCGGCCTGCCTTCCTGGCAGATTGGCTGCTTCAAAATGAAGGCTCAAAAGCATGACTGTGGATTTTTATTCTAGTCGCATCATAATAGGCCTTATATTGTCTGTTTTCTCCCCGATCCGCTCACCCCAAAGTATGCCCGCTTTTCAGATAACAATCGCAGCCTGTATGTGTGTCTGTAGCTTCTTTTGGAAAACTGTAGCAAATCTGTTGTCTGTTTAAAGTCGCATTTGGATAAGAAAAGAGATGATGGCAGACTGGTGTGAATTTAGATTGGTACCAGCCACTAAGCGTCTTTTCTTTCGCCTCTTCCCTTCTGTCCTTCTCTCCACCTTCACAAATAAATTTTTAGAATCGTGCCTAGCACAATTAAGCCTCTGCTAACAAGACATGTGTTTCGACAAACAGGGAGCAGAGCTATTTTTATGACTGTTAATGTCCCAGATCTATGTCAGCACACTATTCTGGGGGAATCTTGATTAAATCTAACCTTCTTCCAATTGGGCACGGGGAATGTTGTGTCACAGCCCGAGAAAGATGCATCTCTGGAATGCGTTTCTGAAAGCTTGGCTTTGGCACGCTGAAATCTAAACCAGCACTGCCGCACATTCATTCCTTCCCCCTACCCTCTGCCTCTTTTCACTCACCAATCCTGGCCGAGCATTCGGAGTTCAGTATTCATGGATCATTATGTTTGTCTTCCCAAAAAAAGGCTTCATCAGGGTCAGGACTGTTTGTGCAAATTTCTTGGCTTTGGTCTTTGCAGGTTTCCAATGTAGTCTTAAAATGTCTGGAGTAAAAAGTATGGAATTTGATTTTAACATTTTTCAAGTTTGAGCAAGTATGGAAATGAAAATATACGAGTTTGAAAAAAATGTTTCAGTTTCCAGACATTGTTGGTAAATACTGCATTGATATTAGCTGTGATGAATCCACACTCCTCTCTTTCTCATCTATGTTTCCAACACCCTCTGTGACCTTTAGCATATTGGCCAATGTAATCTGTGTCAGGTGTGGGTATCTACTACAGTGAAACTCCATCCAACATGCTGAATATTATATTGCCATCCAAAATGTATGCTTCTGCAAGATATTAAAATTGTCCACATTGATATTGCGACATATTGGGTAACGCTAACGGTCATCCAGATATCCAAAACAACATCCAATCAAAAGTTTTGCATATGACAAATGTCTGCATTTAGTGTGAAAAAGCTAATGGTTTTGTTTTTAAATGTTCACAATGTTATAAAAACAGCAGAAAAAACATCTAAAAATCATGTTCTGGAAAAGTATATAATTTTGAAATATAACATTTGCTTGAACTCTATCTTAGTTGTTTTACTTCTTGCTGATGCAAATGTCCATGTGGTTCATTTATTTTAATATTACTTTTGCTTTGGTATTTCTTTTAGATTTCGGGGACTGGTCATGGTGTCCAGTGCGAAGGTATGGGACCCCCCCCATGTGGGTCTTACTCAGCCACATCTGAGAGAGCAACGCCTGGCTCCTGGTCTTACTCCCCTCTGCAACTCCTCAGATACTGCTGCTAAGGATACTGAACTCCACGAAAGTCGGGAGTTGTCACCTTTGTCTTCCCCTCCTCCGCCGCTGGTGACCCTCAGTACAAGTCACCCAATTCAACATCCACCTGTCAGTTTGTACATTGTGAGTAAGACTGAACCACTAATTAAACCTGCCCACAGTCTTGGTGTGGTCTCTCAATCTGAGGAAGAGGAAGCTGAGCAGTTGAACATGAAGGGAAAAAGACTAGGATATCGTGTAGAGGCCACACTGGACGACAAGCTGGAGGACATGGGTGATGGACCTAAAAATGCAAAAATCACCCTAAGCTTCCCGCTTGGTGCCGCTCCACTCCCAACGTCTCTGACCTCACCTGACCACTGTCACAGCTCTTCTTCAACCTCTCCTTCCCCCCAACGGCGGCGCCTATCATCCAAGAGCTCAGACAGGGGGGCCTTGTGGAAACTGGACGCCACCATGGATGTAAAGCACAGACCCTTTAAGCCGTCAAGACATGACAGCTCCCCGTCCTCCTCGCCCTCCTCCTCCTCCTCTCCCATGGCTACTTTTATCAGGAAGGATCTAAAATCTCCGCCTCCTCTGAAGTGCTCCAAACTCAGTTCAGAGACTCAGATTCACAGGTCACCCCCAAGAGCTTCCAGCGGGCCTTTAGGAGGCTGTTTTGGTGGAGATGGGTGGGATGAAAGGCACAAAGTGGCCAATGGAACAGCCTCACCCTCTCAGACTGCTCAGATCCTCTTCAGTCTGGGCACGTCAGCCTATCAGAGAGGTGTGGATACAGACAGGAAAGAGAAACTGACAGGGAGGCCAGTTGGAAAAACAGGGAGTCCCCACAGACCAAGTCTTCACCCACCCACCCTGGACCTCCCTCCACCTTTACCTCCTCCACCTCCCCCGCCTTCTGAGGGTCTTACTGCACCCCCCCACTCGTCCTCCTACCCCCCTCCTGACGGCATGAAGCCAGAGCTGATTTGTGGTGTGTGCCATCGGCTTTTCAGCTCAGCCTCTTCCCTCACGGTCCACATGCGGCTGCATCGTGGCAGCCGTGCTCTCAGCTGCCGCTACTGTGGCAAAGTATTCATCCACAGCAAGAGACTTCAATCCCATGAGACCTCCTGCGGGGCGCCAGGCCTGCGTCCTCCCGCCCTGACCGTACAGCCAAAGGAGGAGCTGAAGGAGGAGCCGCTGGAGGATGGTGAGGTGAGAGTGGAGGGGGGAGTGATTGTGGGACAAACAGACATCAGCAAAGGGCGGCCCGGAAAGAAAGTGCGGAGCCTCCTGGCGCGCATCCAAGCCGGTGACCCAGCAGCCACAGAGCTGCTGGCGGGTGATGAGAACCATTTTGTGAAGGTGGTGGATGGCAACGTCATCTACTTCTGCTCTGTGTGCGAGCGATCCTACATGACCCTGTCCAGCCTGAAGCGTCATTCTAACGTGCACTCATGGCGGCGCAAATATCCCTGCCATTACTGCGACAAAGTCTTTGCCCTGGCAGAGTACCGCACAAAGCACGAGGTGTGGCACACGGGAGAGCGCCGATACCAGTGCATCTTCTGCTGGGACGCCTTTGCCACCTACTACAATCTCAAGACACATCAGAAGACCATCCACGGAATTAATCCGAGCCTGATCTCCAGTGAAAAGACAGCTAATGGGGGTTATAAACAGAAAGCGAATGCCCTCAAGCTCTACCGCCTTCTCCCCATGCGCTCCCAGAAGAGACCCTACAAGACCTACAGTGACAGCTTACATAATGGCCTTCTTCTTCCACCAGCTGATACCCCCTCCCTCTCCCTGCCTGGCCTTGGCTGTGCTTTGGGCTCGGGGGACCTGCAGAGCATCATCGCAGGAGCCCCCTCTCAGAGTCTAAAGCCTGATCCAGATGCATTTTCCGATGGCTTCCCAATTTCTCTTGCTGCTGAGCACAGAGACTTATCTGAGCTTGCCCTTGAGAGCCAACTTAGAACACATGAAAGTGAGGCCCTAGAGTTAGAGCAGGAGGGAGGTAGTTTCAAAATGTCCCATAACAGCAAACACAAAACTTTAAAAGCAGGGAGAGGCACAGAAACAGGTATGCCCTCTGTTATAACATATGGACATACAAAACCCTCTGTTATAGTTCACGGAGCAGCTGTGTCATCCTCAGTCATTGTGCATAGCAATCAGGTTACTTCTGGAAGTGAGAAAAGCCCAGTAACCAGCCCATCCCCCGAAACTAGTAATAGCCAGATTTCAATCAAGGGCAGTCCTAAAGCAATCAAAAAGCAAAGAGATAATACAGATAATCACAGAAAGAGGTCCAGGGACAGTTTAGATACAGCAAACAAGGGCTCAAAAGGAAGACACAACACTGAGACAGGCAGAGGACTTCACAAATCCCGCAAGTCCCACAATAAGACTACAATCACAATCTCAAAAGGGGTATCAGCATCTGGAAGCTCACAGGCCAAAGAATCAGGGCCACTGTGCCAGATAACTGTTCGCATTGGCGAGGAGGCCATAGTGAAGCGCAGCATCTCTGAGACAGACCTTAAACGAGACAAAAGCCTTTCTCCTCAAAAAATCAAACGAAGTGAAACACCATCTGTAAAGGAGCCACGCCATACCCACTCACACCACCATCACCATAAACACCGCCCACTAAGCAGAGCCAGCATGGATGAAGACGGGGGAAAGGAAGCAGGAGATGATGAGGAGGAGCAGGAAGAGATGGAGGAGCAAGACGGCAGGGATAAAAGCTCCAAATCCCCTGATCAGGTGAGGGAGTACTTCTTTCGTAAGGGGGTGCGGGAGCAGGACAGTGACAATGACATAGAGGATAATCTTTGGCGACCTTACTACACCTACAAGCCTAAGAAAAAGGCCCAAGCACATCTACAGAGAGTTAAGAACTGGCAAAGGAAACTCAAGTACAAGCGCTCCATCCGACTCAAGAGGAGGGCAGAAAGATTGAAGAGGCTTCTGAATAAACAAACTGAGAAATCACAAGATGAGGAGGAGGACAGGACAACTGTAGAGGCTGAGAAACCTAACAAGGATGTTAGACAGGAAAGAAAGAAGGATAATCTCTCTTCCCCTTTAAAGGAGAAAAAACAGGATGTAGAGGAACAGGTTAAAGAGGCCTGTCATGAGGTTTCCACCCCCCCTGTCCGCTCTCCAAAGCCCCCTCTGTCTACCTCAATGGCTCCCACAGGAATAAAGAGGAGGCCTTGGACTAATGGGAATGCAGCAGAGTGTGGCACATGTGGCCGCTGGTTCTCAAGCCCCAGGAAGCGAGACAAACACGAGCTGAGCCATCTGCTAGAGTTTGTATGCCTCTTCTGTCGGGCCACTTTCCCCTCAAGGGAAAAGTTGGAAGACCACCAGAAAGCCCAGCATCCTAAGCCCACTGAGGCACCCTCTGTGGCCACTAAATGTGGTGAACAAACGGCAGGCGTTGGTATCAAATCCGTGCCTGAGATCTCAAAGCATGATGAAGATAAAGAGGGACTGCTTGGACTGGGAGGTAGTAATTCTAGTCCGAGTCGTTTAAGTAGAAGAGCCTTATCAAGACACACTTGTCCACAGTGTCATAAGGTTTGCAAGACATCATCAGCGCTAACTCGCCATATCCGACGTCATGATTTAAGTAGTTCTCCAGAAAGAGAAAAAGAAGATAACAACTCAGAAGCAAAACCCCCTCAAACAGTTAGCGAACCTCTTTGCACAGATCCTGAGACTGATAAAGGACAAACTCCCAGTGCTCTCTCTGTTTCAGTTATCAGTTATTCACCGGCAGAGCTGCCCAGCGGTGGCGACTGTTTGGCATCACAGCAGCATGATGACCATTCAAGTGAACTTATAGACAAACACCTGAAATTAGACTCCAGTGAAGAACCTGAACTCACACAGCTTGCACTTTTTGCTCCAGAGATAGAGCCCATACCACAACCTGTAGATCTTCCATTAGAAAGTCCAGTTAACCTCACACCCACCAAACCTGAAGTTCCACCTGCCACACCCTCCTCTCTCCAGAGTGTGCTCGTCATGAATGAATCCGAATGTCTCGACTACCGCACGACAATTAAAAAGAGCCTAGATGGTCAGAGCCACAGAAAAGCCAGCCCTTTGCACTTTGTGACATCCATCAACACCTCCCTGAATGTGCCCATGACATCACAGACCAGAATAACCCCTGCTGCTCCTCCTGTTTCCATGACAACAGCTCCCAGCTCTGAGGGGGGATTCACGAGATGGGATGGGGTCATTATTGACAGAGAGAGGCAGAGTGGGAGCGGTACAATTTTACACACAGGTTACAAAGAATTGCCTCTGCTCCAAGGTCTCAGAGTCCAGGCCCTATCCCGGAGTCCCTCTCCCAACGAAGCACAAGACCTGACCATGTCCTCTATTTTAGCTCGGGAGAGGGAGATAGAGAGGCAAAGAGAGGCAGAGGTAGAGCTGGACAGACAGAGGGAACGGAGGAGGAACAAGGAAATTGAGAAAGAGAAAATCAGTAGAGTTGCTTATCCTCCACAGGAGCAAACTTCTCTCATTGTCCCTAAAGAGGAGCCTTTGAGCCCTGTAGCATCTCCCCAACATATGTCTACCCAAACCACTATAAATGGACCCTGTTTGCGCAGGCACACTCCCAAGTCCCCCTGCCGGCCCCCTTCAACTACTGGACTGATGGCTCAGGCCAGCCGGCAGGTTCATTTAAGTTCACAAGGACTTGACAGGCTGACGCTGCCCACTGGAGCAGTTGGTGCCACTGACCGCCCCTCTGCACACGCTCTGCTTCTTCCTCGAGCCTCCCAGCCACCTGGGCTGGACCACCAGGACACTTTTTCTGGCATAGATTCACAGCAGGGGGACACCACCCCAGCTGACTACCCCTCCCAGGATTATCCCCTACCCCTCATTGTGCCAGACAGCTACAGATCTGTTAAGAAGCACGAAGAAAACCTGCTCATGTCCACTTATCCACCTGGAGCACTGCCCTTTGGCCCGCTGGGGAAAGTCATAGTACCGGATGGAGGGGACTTAGGCAAGCTGCCGTTCTACCCGGACCCTTACCAGCTGCTCTATGGGCCCCAGCTCTTAGCCTACCCCTATAACTTGGCAGCACTTCCTGTGGCTCTGAACATGATGGCACCAGGAGGGGATAAGGTGGAGCCTCTGCCGTACCTCCCCACCATTTTCAACTACGCAGCCACTGCTGGACCCTACATGGGAGCAGCACCTCACCCGCTTATGGCAAATCCCGGCCTCTACAGCAGCGGCGGCAGTGGCAAAAAGCAGCGAGATGGCAGCAGCAGTAAACAGTAGGACATAGATGCACTATAAGAAGTATAACTCAAAAAGGACAGCCTTATGTGCTCTACCTGGGAGGGGCAGGGTTACCATGCTGACTGGCCCACTTTATTCTACAGAAATCAGAGCTAAGCATTATACAAGTTTGTGTGAAAGGGTGGAGGTGGAGTAAAGAAACAGGGAGGAGAAGTCCATATTAAGGTGACGTATCACTCCTCCACCATTTTTACTCCTGCTCCTCTCCCTCTCCTGTTCCCTTGTAGTTGTTCTGGAGCTTAATTAATTTCCCTCTCTGACTCGTTATTATATCTATAATATAAAAAATACAAACTGTTAACAGGGTGTTTGTTGCTTGGAGAATTAGTCCAGTCTACTTCCCTTTATAGTTGCCACATAACGACGATCTTCAGGGAAGGCGTTGTTTGGGTCCGGATAGGGCATGGAACTCAACACAGTTGGAGCACTAACCGGCTCTGCATATTTTTGTACGAGGGAGTGGGAATGCAGGGTTATCCTGTTGTCATACTGTCCATGAAAGCTGTACTCGAGCACGTACATGCATATATGCGTAGGGCAGTTTGTGCATGCAGTGTTTGGCTGAAGCAGATATGAGTGTATTTCTGAGTACTTATGGATGAATGAATCTAGACCATTCCATGTGTGATTCTCACAGCATTCCTACTCTTGTTGGGATAGCTACTGTAGGTCAGTATGTAGAATTGCTTTTAGAAGAGATCCCTCATATCCAAATCCTTAGAAAGTCAAAACTTTGGTTGGATGGGAGTGGATGACAGTGATGGAGCTTTTCAAAGGGATAGTTTGAGATTTTTGAAACAGGGCTCTGTTAAAAGGTTATAAGCGGTTAATAAATTACCTGCATTCGATTCCTTCTAGGTATCTCCATTTTGCATAAATGTAAATTAGTTGAACCCAGAAGCTGAAACTAAAGCAGCTATTTGTAGAGGGGCAAGACCAAAGCATTATTTTACAATCTAATAAGAGCCTCAAAAATGACATAGCGGTTTATGGGAACACTGTTTTATGAACCTTTAACTCAGCAGTTCTCCAACTTTTCAGTGCGAGTCCCCCTTATTAAGGAAGAAAATTTTCCTGGTCTCCCCACCTCGTTAATACTTGAAAATAAATCGATCAAGTTTAATGTCAGTTTAAGAAAAAACTGTTCTATATTTTTATATGTCAACATGTGAACATGTTTCCGCCTCATTTTTCCATTCATATTTAGACTTTTTTCAAATAAAGATGCGGTCAAATTGTACCCTGGTTAAATAACATAAAACAGTGTAGACACTATTCGTTGGCTGTTTTTATTTATTAACAATGATAAATAAAAGGTAACAATTAGAACTAAAACAAAATGTGTTACCTTTTGATAATCATCAGCCTTTCACCTAAAAACTATGTGGCTTACATGAGGTGTAATAATTCAGTAAATCTTATTTATTTAGTTTTTTAGCTATATGCTGTCACACACAACACACAGACAGTCCCCATCATACCGGCATGAACGATGATAATAATTGATGGTTAGGCTCAAGCCCTGAGCATCACAACTAACAGGTTAAGTCCTGTGATTTGTTGTTTGTTGATTGTGTGGAAACAATTTTGGTTCACAATATTGGAAGACTAAATTATTAGTTCTGTGTGAGATCGAATAAATACCCAGAGGGATCTGATTGTGATACTGGTAGAAGGGCACATTTAACTCCTTTCATGTTTTCATTGGGTCATTATTTATAGCTTATGCTAATTTACATGGGAAATGGAGTGTGGAGGGTGGAGGCTGCAGGGTGGAGGCTGCGCAACATCAGTGATCTTCCTGTGTGAAACTCTTATTGAAAGCAGAAAATGTAAAGTCGTTCCGGTAGCTACCAAATAGCAAGCTAAGGCAGTGTAAAAATCGGCAAAATGGCATTCTCTGAAACCACTTAAATATATTTCTAGACCAGTTTACTCTCACATCAAGCATTTTCTCTCCCCGGAAAGACTTTACATGTTTTGTTCTTAGAACACGTTTCACACAGGAAGATCACTGATAGTGTTCACAACAACAGCTATCACGTTTCTGCGACTTGAGTTGTTTTGACACAGTAGAAGTCTGCTTTGGCCTGGGCCTTCTCAATCTAGCCATTAGCATCAGCCTCTGGGACCAACTAATCTGGATTTATACTAAATGAGGACAACAAGAGAGTCATCCGCTCCATAAGATAATACCTGCTTATAACCTTTTAGAAAATGTTCATTAAAAAAATCCTGAACTATCATTTTAGGTGTCAACAAACCTGGTGACCTTGTGACAGGTTGGCACTGTAGGATCTGTATAGCATTTACAATAGTTTATATTTTATGTGCACAAAATAGACAAGTAGTGGTCACTTAAAGGAGACATATGTAGCTGCTTTGGAAATGTAGCTGGCCACTGGGTAAAACAAAACAAAGGCTGGTAGACCATTGCACTTCCATTTTCATCTCATTTCTTTGAAAATAGGTATTAAAAAGGAAAAGAATAAAGACCAGTCAGCCTTTGTATTGTGTAGTTTTTTTTCCTCTTGCTTGAAAGAGGAAAAGGCCCAATTTTCAAAACCAGAAAGGATTTAGAGTATCGTATTATTTCTTTATAGGAAGACAAATATATAGGGGCACAAAACTGTTGGGCTCTGAATCAGAAGGATAAACAAGAAATGATGCTGAGGAATCAAAAAACAAAACAAAACAAATCCTCAATATTGTAGGGCAGATTGGGAAAAGGTCTGATCTATATCCTGTGTCATTTACTAAGAGGTAGGAAAAGGCTGAGCTTAGCAGCCAAAGGGGTGGACCGAAACTCTCCCGACGCCCTCCTGGGGCCTTTTTGTTACGTGTAAAGTTCTCTATGTGTTGGTTTTGTTAAACTATGTTGTTTTTGTTGTTTAGCCCTCTTACCAGATGGAAGTGGCTTCAGTAAAAAGGAGGGGGGGGGGGGGGGGGGGGGGGTGAACTTAAAAACATGAATGTAAATTTAGTCACGAGGTTAATGAAGTACAGCTGCATTAATGGTAGAGTTGGTTTCAGTTCCTTTTTTTGTTTGTTTTGACACAAGTAACCTGTTGAAGAACCATATAACGTCTGGTATGCATATATACAGTAGTCCTAGGAACATGTCAGTAAACTTGGGTTCGTTATCCACAAAGCATGAGCAACACTCGCTTCCTAACTGTTTATATCCTCAGCAAATTGACTTTGTGCGCACAGCTTTTCTTTACTTTATTTTTTCCTACATTCTGGGTTTTTGTTAATCTTCCATATCTCTGTCGAACTTTAAACCACACTTTAAAAAAAGAAAAATAGCCTGTTAAGAAGTTTTTTATTTAATTGCCCCACCCTGTTTTTGAGCACCTTCTGGCTCGCTGCACCTCCTCTGAATGAAGTACACGTACTTCAGTGTGTGTGCATGTATGCATTTATTGGTTCCTATTAAAAGTGTTAAATAACACAATGTGGCCGACTGCAGGGGAGCATCACAGATCCCCTCCAGTGTGGTTACAAGCCTTTTTTTATGAGTTTGTGAGAGCGTGTGACTGTGCAAATAAGAAAACCAAAATAAATCTGCCTAAGCAGTTTATCGGCCACCTGTTTCTGTTTTTTTGTTATTATTATCATTTCTTTTGGACTCTTCTGTGAGTTAGTTTCATTGTAAAAAAAAAAACAACCTAAAATAATAGTAAAAAGCCTTGCTGTCTCCAATACACTGTCTCAAGCCATTCCTGTAGATGGATACGTTTGTGTTTTTTGGACCATTTCTTATGCCATAGTTTGCCATCATGGTTATCAAACAGACCAAAAGCATGCAAATTGACGTATCGTGGTGACTGGACTGGAATCTGGTGGTAATATACAACTATTTACTGTATGTTTTAGTTCAAATGAATGTGCCTCTGCTGATATTTAAATAACTATCTATAGTAAGACGTGGATCTGCCAGATTTCAACTGCTAAGGTGCCTTGTTATGGCATAAGAAATTTGAATGGTAAATGAGAGTTTTCTTAATATGGTTTGGAGATAGAGTTCATGGCTTTGTTTGCTATGAAGCTGTTCATAGATGTAGGAGTGTGGCTAAACTGTTTCAGTATCGTGTACATGTCTAGGGTAATACTGTGCCATATAGAGCCCACAGAATATGTTAATGTTATTTTTAAAAGCTGTTTTAATGTTGCCTGATGACTTTGTCTTTAGATTTGATACAAAGGCTTGTAGCCACAGCTCTCCCAAAGTCTGTAGTTTCCTTTTTCTGACATTCTTCTTGTCCTTCCTCCCCCCTCCCCTTGTTTTTTGTCTCCCTTTCCTTTCTCTTTGCTGCAATCAAACAAAATAAAGTATTAACCTGATGACCCAATAAAATGTCTGGACTTGTTTTTTTTTTATAGCTTAATCAAGATTTCTTCCATTGAATGCTAGTTTGTTCAGAGTTTTCTTATGATTCTTTTATGGTTTTTATTGTATCCCTCTGTAGTTGTCAGCATTACTGGTAAGATGTGTAAAAGCTCTGAAATAAATAAAACTTTTAGCATAATCTCATAGTACTTCTTCAACTTTATTTTTAAGTACACTTATTCTAAGCTATACTAAGAAATCTTTCTTTCCTTTTTTTAAATTGCACCCCTAAAAACTCCTATAAAATAAATGTAACTAAGGGAATTTTCTGAATGGTTTACCTTTTGACCAGATTGTTTAGAAGCATTTATTAGTAAATCATCACTTCCCGTTTCTTTGGGGTGTGAATACAACGCATCACAGAGGTCTGTTTCTTGTAGCCACTCTTCAAAACGGGAAGGATGGGAGAACATGCCACTTTGAAGGGAAATGATATTGAGAAAATAACTACCAGCCTAAAATTGAACATATTTACTGTCAATAATAAGAAAAGTTGAAACCATTGGAGCTGTGACCAATAAGAGCTGGACAAGCTTACCTTGCCACAGAGCAGTGAGGATGTCAATGAAGGTAGAAAAACCTCCAAAGCTCAATGTTGGAGAACTCTTTCAATTTGAGATTTTCTTCAAATAAAGAATGAGTTTATTTTGAGGCTTTTTTAACACCTCTTTAGTCGCAGTACCAATATCTGGAGGGGGATGGATCTGTGTTGATTAATAATTGCCAGGATTTAGCAGTTTCTTGAGGTAAATATAGTTTTAAATAGTCTGTTTACATATCCTGATGAACTTTGCATGTCTGTGAAAGTTTTTTAATGGTTCTGATTCCCCATGTTCGGTATTTTTGTCTGCTTGTGTTTTTTGTCTGTCCTTTTTTTTAAGTTTTACATTTGTGATTTTTTCCAGAGTAACTCCTCTTCTGATTTTTTTAAAAAATAGACCAAATTCATTTTAAGCAAGACTACCCTTGTTTGCAATAACTATTAATATGGAGCTTTATTCATTATATAAAAGTAACTTTTGGGTTTTAACAATTTAAAGTTATCACTTTATTCTTTCCTACATAGTCTTAATAAATTTTGAAACAAAGAGAATTTACTTATAGTATTTTTCCATATCTATTTAAGTATGGGAAAAAGAAAAACAGATTTTATTCCCTAAATCATTCCTAATAGGTGAAAATCTGGATTTCTAAAACTAAATGTCTTAAACTATTTTCATAGTACTGTTAATTTCATAACAACAAAATGATTTTGCTGTTTTTATAAAGAACAGTCCTTTAGAAATGTGCTATGTGCTAATAAAATACATAAAGTGCTGTAATTTTTTTCAGTTCTCTTGTACAACCTAAATTCACTGCAGTAACACGATGTAAATATTTACAGTACAGAACAGGTGAGAATACGGTAGATTTACTGGGGAAACCACTAAATATACAGCGACCAGCATACATTGCTTCAACGGTATGTGCTATAAAAACCATAATTTTACTTTTAAAACAACATAAATAGTTTATAACATAGGTTTGACTGTGCTGAGTTTTTATTAGAACGGTTATCATAAAGTGAGGTTTTATAATGTGTATATGCTGTAAAATAGGTGCTGTTCCTTTGTAGGAGACTATTGTTTGTTGGCATTAAAGATGGCACCATAAAATCTAAAAGGCTTACGTCTGGAAATGAAGGTAATTCTCAATGAAAGAAATGTAGGAACTCTGTAGTCTGTAATTTGTTTAAAACAGTATTTATCGGGACTAATAAGCATAAGGCAGATAAAACAGTTTGTTCCTTGCAGGATCTTCTGATGTCTGGTTTCCACAAAATGATCTTTCCCACTAGTGACACTCCGTGGTTTTATCAGGAATAGTCAGTCTGGTGAGTCACCAGCTTTACACTCAAAAACGCTGGATTAAAGTCGGAAATATGACTAAATATGTTCACCTTCAGATGTTACGAATACAAATACTGGTGCACTTAAGGTCCTCATTTACTAATTAGAAAAGCTGGAAAACAGTGCAACCATCAGTAATGGTGTTATTTATACCCGTGTTGTCACCCACTGTTACTTTTATCAACATAAGATCAGTGAAGGGGCGTCACGCTATGAAAGCAACCAAGGGAAGGAACAATTTCATGTTCTGCTTTGATTTGACATTTTCAGATCAGCTCCTAATCCTCAACAGCTGAGTAGCAGACTGCATCTCTTTGTGTGTATGTGTGTGTCAGTTGCTCTTTTCCCAGTACTTTCCAGTTATCACAGGCTTCCTGGAAGGAGATGGTATCGGGGGGGTGTTACAGCAAGCAGAACGGAGACAGTAAAGCTTTGTGGCTTGAAGCACAATTTCAATCTCACGTGTACATAGCTGCGGTGTGGGTAAACACACACCAGTGGTTGGTCTGAGGTCGCTGACCCCAACTGGCAGTTGGAGGCTGATTTTAGTTCCTGTAATTACCCTGAATTCAACACTTTTAGGTTAATTTCTATTGATTTGGCTGATAAACATGCCCACCTTAATGTATGTTTTCTTCCAAGGCTGGGTTAGGAAAAGCAATCTTCATTGACCAGTTTTTCTTTTGTCCATACCATGTGTAACAGCTCTTTACTCCATTTCTACCACCCACAAACCTTTTCACCAAACATCCTATTAGTCACAGTCGAAACTTTTCCTCCAGGGGATCGATCGGCTGCAGTACCCGTGCTCTGTTTGCCCTCTGGACCCCATGACAGTGTGCCAAAGCTCACCTACGCTCCACCCACACATACTGTGGCCGAGTCTCTCTGCTCTTTATCCCACAAGAAAGCTCAGAGTGCCAAGACAACCCTAGGGCTTTAGGGAGTGCATACTGGGTGGACCCACTGAAGGATGGCCGTGCTTTGGAAAGCAGTGGCAGGTGGACTGCTCTTCACTGTCTGCCTCATGGGATGGCGAGTTGAAGGGCAGGGGAACAATAAAGTATGTAATGCTTTAGTGTAAGGATTATGTGTATCCAATGCTTGGTGTAAGAATGATGTCTTTAAATATTTGCCGTTGTATTTTTAGCTGTAATATGTCTTAATTTTACTTGCTGTTGATGTTCATAAAAGTTGTTAGATTTAAAGGTTAAAATCGGCTTTTGATGGTCAAAGCATCCAGCAGAGATTTTTGTGTGAAGTATCATATATAAAACGGGCACGTAGGCCTAAAAACGCTTGAATCGACTCATACTGCAGTTCCTGAGCTAGTTAACGAGAGGGGAGTCAGACATTTGTTTAGACTTAGGACTTTGGTCAACAGCGCACTCAAAACATGTTCACTTCAAAAAACTTGTTCGACTCAAAAAATGTGAGAAAAAAACAGTCCACAACATTCTTTAAAGTGCAACTATAAAGATTTATAACAACACAATTTTCAGTCATTTTCTATCGCTTCTTTCATAGTGGGTCACGGAGAAGCTGGTGACTATCTCCAGCAGTCTATGGGCAGGAGGCAGGGTAGACCATGGACGGTCGCCAGTCCATCGCAGGGCAACGCAGACACATACAGGACAAACAATCACGCACACACCCATTCATACCTAAGGGCAATGTAGAGAGACCAATTAACATAGCAGTTATGTTTTTGGACTGTGGGAGGAAGTCAGAGTTCCCGGACAGAACCCACACATGCACGGGGAGAACAAGCAAAATGCATGCAGAAAGACAAACCCAGGACTTTCATGCTGCAAGACAACAGTGCTAACAACTGCGCCATGGTGCAGCCCTTTAATCATTTAATGTCAACTGGAAAGAGGCTTTCTAAACCAAGAATGAACAGCTGACTACAGCAAATTGTTGAAATTCCTTTAACCTGAGCAAGCATGTACAGACAGTGGAGAGCAACCACTCCCTTTAAAAATGAAGAATCCACCAGCAGATTCAGATCGGGCGAGGCCATTCCTCTCGATCACGTCTCTCCAGGTGTCACTGTCGTTTCCCACGTGGGCGTTGAAGTCCCCCTGCAGAATAATGGAGTCCTCAGGAGGGGCACTATCCAACACCCCCGACAGGGACGCCAAGAAGGCCGGTTACTCCGCCCCACTGCCCGGCCCGTAGGCCGAAATGACACTCAGAGACCTGTCCCCAACCCGAAGGCGCAGGGATGCGACCTTCTCATCCACTGAGGTAAACCCCAACACGAGACGGCTGAGCTGGGGGGCAACAAGCAAACCCACCCCAGCCCACTGCTTCTCCCCACAGGCCACTCCAGAGTAAAAGAGGGTCCAGCCCCTCTTGAGGAGATGGGTTCCTGAGCCCACGCTGTGCATGGTGGTGAGCCCGTCTATTTCTTGTCGATATCTCTCGACCTCCCGCACCAGCTCAGGCTCCTTCCCCCCAATGAGGTGACATTCCACATCTCTAGAGCCAGCCTAAGCATGCGGGGATCAGGCCGCCGAGGTCTCCACCTTCGTCTGCCGCGTAAACCTCTTTGCATCGGTCCCTCACGGTTCCCCCTGCAGGTGGTTGGCCCACTGGAGGATGGCCTCGCATCTCTCCTTCGGGCTTGGCCCAGCCGGGTCCTGGCTCCAGGGTGGGACCCCGGCTCCGCCGTACCGGGCGACGTCACGTGCCTCGTTTGTGTAGTCCTCATGAGGGTGTCTTGAACCACTCTTTGTCTGACCCGTCACCTAGAGCCTGTTTGCCATGGGAGACTCTACCAGGGGCATTTAAGCCCCAGACAACATAGCCTCTAGGATCATTCGGGCACTCAAACTCCTCCACCACGTTAAGGTAGCGGTTCAAGGAGGGGCTGCCGCATATTTTGGACACTCGGGTGAAAGGAGGGGCTGAGCTGTCCACTGATCACCACCTGGTGGCGAGTTGGATCCGCTGGAAGAGGAGAAAGCCGGACAGACTTGGCAGGCCCAAGTGCATAGTGAGGGTCTGCTGGGAACGTCTGGCAGAGACCTCGGCCAGGGATGTATTCAACTCCCACCTCCAGGAGAGCTTTGACCAGATTCCGGAGGATGTTGGAGACGTAGAGTCTGTGTGGACCATGTTCTCCGCATCTATTTTCGATGCTGCTGCCCGTAGCTGCGGCCAAAAGGTCTACCTGTCGTGGCGGCAATCCCCAAACCCGGTGGTGGACACCGGCAGTAAGGGACGCTATCAAGCTGAAGAAGGAGTCCTATTCGCTGTGGTTGGCTTGTGGGACTCCTGAGGCAGCGGAAGGGTATCGTGAGGCCAAGCGTGCCGCGGCCCGGGCTGTGGCAGAGGCAAAAACCCGGGCCTGGGAGGAGTTTGGTGAAGTCATGGAGAAGGACTACCAGTTGGCCTCGAAGCGATTCTGGCAAACTGTCCGGCGCCTCAGGAGGGGGAAGCAGTGCTTCGCCAACACTGTTTACAGTGGGGTTGGGAGGCTGCTGACCTCGACTGGAGGCATTATCGGGCGGTGGAAGGAGTACTTCAAGGATCTCCTCAATCCTGCCATCATCCATTCCCTGGTGGAAACAGAGGCTGGGGACTCGGGGTTAGACTCTTTCATCACCCAGGCTTAAGTCACCGAGGTGGTAAAAAAGCTCCGTGGTGGCGGGGCTTCGGGGGTGGATGAGATCCGCCCTGAGTACCTCAAGTCTCTGGATGTTGTAGGGCTGTCATGGTTGACACGCCTCTTCGACATTGCGTGGCGGTCGTGGACAGTGCCTCTGGACTGGCAGGTGGTGGTCCCTCTTCATAAGAAGGATGACCGGAGGGTGTGTTCCAACTACAGGGGGATCACATTCTTCAGCCTCCCTGGTAAGGCCTACACCAGGGTATTGGAGAGGAGAGTCCAGCCGATAGTCGAACCTCGGCTTCAGGAGGAGCAGTGTGGTTTTTGTCCCAGCCGTCGAACACTGGACCAGCTCTACACCCTCTACAGGGTTCATGGGAATTTGCCTGACCGGTCCACATGTGTTTTGTGGACTTGGAGAAGGCATTCGACTGTGTCCCTCGTGGGGGGTGCTCTAGGAGTATGGAATCAGGGGCCCTTTATTAGGGGCCATCCGGTCTCTGTACAAGCAGAGCAGGAGTTTGGCCCGCATTGCCGGCACTAAGTCAGACCTGTTCCCGGTGCATGTTGGACTCTGGCAGGGCTGCCCTTTGTCACCGGTCCTGTTCATAACTTTTATGGACAGGATTTCTAGATGCAGCCAAGGGCCGGAGGGGGTCTGGTTTGGGGACCAGTGGATTTCATCTCTTCTTTTTGCAGATGACGAGGTCCTGCTGGCCCCCTCTAGTCAAGACCTACAGCATGCGCTGGGGCGGTTCTCAGCCGAGTGTGAAGCAGCTGGGATGAGGATCAGTTCCTCCAAGTCCGAGGCCATGGTTCTTGACTGGAAAAGGGTGGCTTGTCCTCTTCAGGTTGGAGGGGAGTTCCTGCCTCAAGTGGAGGAGTTCAAGTATCTCAGGGTCTTGTTCACGAGTGAGGGAAGAATGGAGCAGGAGATCAACAGACGGATAGGTGCGGCTGCCGCAGTAATGGGGACACTGGGCCGGTCCGTTGTGGTGAAGAGAAAGCTGAGCTGAAAAGCGAAGTTCTCGATTTACCGGTTGGTCTACGTTCCTACCCTCACCTATGGCCATGAACTTTGGGTCATGACCGAAAGAATGAGATTCTGGATACAAGCGGCTGAAATGAGCTTCCTCCGTAGGGTGGCCGGGCACTCCCTTAGAGATAGGGTGAGGAGCTCGGCCATCCGGGAGAGGCTCGGAGTAGAGCCGCTGCTAATAGCAGCAATAGTTCTGTTAGAAAGACACAGACAAACAAATAATCACTTGGCCAGGTGTGGCTTGTATGGAGAAAAGAGAGTCAATCATAGTGATTGTACGTAATTAATAAATGGAGAGTAGTAGGAAAAAACAGGAGTGAGGAAAATTAGTCAGTATGTTTTCCTATAACCACACAACTGCTTATTTCTAAAAGAAATAATTTTTTTTCACTCTATATTATTTTTAAGAATAGTATATACTACCAACACTTAGAATGGATAGCTTAATAAACACAATCTTAATAGACTTTTTATGCAAACATTTCTATTTAAAGTAATCAAACAAGTAATTTTATTTGATTTTTGTTGTTTTTTTGTTCCTTCCAGTTTTTCCTGCATTTCTTCCAACTTCACTAGCATGTGAAAATGGCATCAACATTGATTAAGCATCTTATTGCTCAGCCTTATTAAGAATTTTTTCACATCCTTTATGGAACTGTGATTATGCTTTGGGTTTGATCGACATGGTTTTAAAGACTAATCAATGATTATATCTGATTGGAAAACACAATGAACCTTCACTTTGAATAATAGATTGAATAAATTAGTGTTAATTGAGCAGAGAGCCTTATCATCATGCTTGTGCCTTCCAGAAAGAGGTATCGGGGGATTCCATCATCTACCTTGGTCAGGAGAGAAACCCCTGGAGGCCTCTGATCCGCACGACAGCCAACCTCACTGAGATCAGCAGGTGAGCAGCACATTATCCCGGTATTATGAAAAGATTTATGATATTTCTCTCACTATCACTTAAATACAGCTATGACATTTGAATTAGGCCATCTTATTTATCAGTCCCTTCATGTTCTTCTCCTGTTTTTCACAGCATCAAATCGAGTTTTCAGTTTCGGACCTTTGACCCCGAGGGAGTGATTTTCTACGGAGACACCAAAAATGGAAAGGACTGGTTTGTTTTGTCCCTGAAAGAAGGAATTCCCCTCATGCAGATCAGCAAAGAGGACGTACAAGTCAGCGTGACAGGTGGGCCAAAGCTCAATGATGGAAAGTGGCATACGGTGAGTTTCCAGTGAGGGGTTACTGGGAATTAACAGACTTTGTTCTTAATATCTGATTAATGACTTTTCCTTTCTTTGAAGGTGGATTTGAGCAACCACGGAAAGTTTGTGATTCTGGAAGTGGACAGCTCACCTGGACTGGTGGTGGGATTGCACTCCAAACAGACAAAAGAGGTCATTTCTGGGGAACTTCGATTGGCCCTCGGTGGGATCCTGATCACCAAGGACAAGATGATTGTTCAGGTGCTTTATATCTATAGCCCCTGAGGCTGTTGAAGATCAGTTATTTGACCCGGTCATGAGTATACAGCCTTATGTTACAGAAATTACTTTTTAGATTTATTTTAAATGTAAACGTAAACAGTATATGACCCTGAAAAACAATCATAATCAGACTCTTGCAGATTTCTTCCTGCATTTCCTCTAAAAAACAATGCTTTCCAAAGGTTGTCACATCTGTTGCACTTTTCCAAGTGTGGCGTGAATTTTGCTGCAATTACATCCGCTAGTCGTTTGGGTCATGTCTCTACCAGCTTTGAGCATGTAGAGACTGAACCTTTTTCCAGTTCTGACACAGACTGAGAGGCCATTTAGAAACTCAGGAAATCTTTGCAGGTGTTTTGAGTTAATCGGTTGATTAGGGTGTGACTCCATGAGTTTCCAATATTTAACTTTCACAATATTCAAATGTTATTGGGTTTTAATTCTCTGTAAGTCATAATCATCAAAATTAGAAAAAATAAAGGAATTGAAATATTTCACATTATATAATTTTCATTTTCTGAAATGAATGACAAAACATTTAGAGTTTTTTCATGATAGTCTGATTTTTTTAGATGTACCTGTATATTTCAGGTCATTGTCCTGCTGGAAGGAGAACCTTAGCCCCATTCTCAGATCTTCAGCAGCCCATTTCAGGGTCTTCTAGAGTTGCCGTGCATTTAACTCTATTCAACTTGCTTCTTTGCTCCTTCTGAAGAAAATGCATCGCCGCTGTATGACGCTGCCACCATCATGTGTCACTGTGTGTGATTGTGTGTTCAAGGTGATGTTGTGTGTTTTAATTTTCCACTACACAGAGTGTTGTAAATAGGCTAAATCGTCCAAATCTGGTCTCCTCTGACCGGAACCCTCTTTTTCCCAAATCTTTGCAGTATCCTCTACATGGCTGGTGCTAAACTGTTGTAAACCTCTCGATCTCCTCGATTATATTTCAGTTGTTGGATCATTGGTTGGTAAAAGTTAGGGGTGCTTTTTAAAACCTAACTGATTTAAACTTCCCCACAACTTTCTCCCAGACAGGTCTGTTGTGTTCCTTGGTCTTCAGAATGCTTTGTTCTCTAATATTCTCTAACAAACCTCTGATGTCTCCACATAACAGCTGAATTCATAAAGGTGGAGTCTATTTACTAATTAGAGGACTTCTGATGCCAAGTGGTTGCACTGCATTTTATTTAGGGGTCTCAGAATAAAGGGTATGAAGTACAAATGCAGCCCACACTTTTTTGGATTTTGTTTGTAAATGAAAACCAAGTATCATTTTACTTCCACTTCCCAGCTGTGCATTGATCCGTGTTGGTATTTTTACATAAAGTCTAAATAATATAGATTGAAGTTTGAGGTTGCAATGTGAGAAAATCTGAAAAAAATTCAAAGAGTTTAAATAATTTTTGCAAGGTGTTGCGTTACCTCTAAAGGCCTTGTTGACTTTTTGTTTGCAGATGGATCCACAGATGGACGGCTGCATACGGGAAGGCCGCTGGTTAAACCTCAACATACCCTGGGTGGCAGATGCAGAAGAGCTCTGGCTTTGCCATCAGAACATTCGACCTGGCAGCTTCTTTGCTGGCGAAGGATTCAGCATTTTCAACACCTCAGGTTGTAGCACTGTACCGAATTATATAAGATGCAGATGAGTTAAAACACCCACTCATGTGATGACTTGCTCAGCTTGGCTTGGGTATTTGTGCACAACACGAGATCTTAGGTAGCAATATGTTCTGATAAGGTATTCAACTCTAAGAGTGTTTCAGGGATGATCCTGTTAAAGGTGGGATTGCCCTGTTTGTTTGCAGTTTTCAGCATCGATGAAGATCAGGGCTTCAAGGTTGAATTTTGGGGAGACTTCAGTCAGATGGATGGAACCATTCTGAGCATCATGTCCTCACAGGAAGAGTTGCTGGGAGCTTTGGTAGCCAATAATAACACAAATGTGCGTGCCTAAATTTCTCCCAGGTTGTCAGATCACTTTAAACATCATCTTAAATCCCACAAGATTCTCTGATTTGTGAATAAATTAGAGATCAATAATAAAAATACATTTCTGTCTCCCTATCTCTGGGTTACAGGAGATTCATCTCACTATCAGGAAGGAAAAACATGTTGTGAAAAACACTTTGAAGAGGCTGCAGATTACTTTCCTGAAGTATATTGTGAAATGGTTAATTTATTTAGATGAATCAAATGAAATAATGTTTTCTTATGGACCAGAGAGTACTCCTGGAAATCTGACAACGCTGACAGAGGGGCGTTTCGCCATTGGAGGTCTTCTGGGTAAGTATAAACTGATTTTAAAGATTTTATTTTACATCTTTAGAGCTTCAGATCCCATATTATTGTTCAAAAAGAGAAAACTTAAAGAAAGACAAACTGCCAGTAGGAGATGTTGAAGCAAGAAGAGGAAAACAAAACATGGACAGACTGCTTAAGGCTGCACAGTCCACTGTAATAGGTGCTGTCTTCTTTCCATTTTTCACTCCTCAGGTGGTGGTAAAGATATGGTTGGCTCCCATTTCCTGACAGGCTGTCTAGAGAAGATCCAAGTCCAAGGGAAGGATTTGGATCTGGATTCAGCTGTCAAAGACATGTCAGCTTCTTCTCATAGCTGCCCTGCATAGACAACAAACGCATGTGTGCACTGGAATTAATTTCATTAACTATAGGTTCATAATTCATTAAAAATAAGATAACTGCAAATTATTCCCATAATAGTGTGATATTCTGTATGCTAAAAGACTAATGTGTCTTAGCAGAAACCAAAGAAACATGCAGAAAATATGTAAAGAAGTGGAATTAAAAAAATCACCAACATAAGATGCAAAACTCAATTCTGAGAAGCAATTAGTGGCTGCAAAGAGATGCACAAATTTAAATATACTCAAATATAAATTACTAAAATGTAATGAAATCTAATCATTGATGGATTCAAACCATAACATAGAAATGGATGTGTTTATAAATAAAATTGATAAGGTGCCATTAAAAAGGAAAATCACGACAAAAGTGCAAAAATACCAAAAAAGTGGTAGTTGGAGGTGAATGATATTAAAACACAAATAAATCCAGCAAAATGGTAAAATATTAAGTAGACAGAGACACAAACTATATTTCCTAATTATTTGTGCATGACTTCTGGCTGTTTTGTGTCTCCCTCCCAGTCTCAGTCACCGGTTGTTTCATAAGCTGTCCACTTTCTCTACTCATTGTACCAATTAACCTTAATATATATATATATATTAAATCTCTTAAATCTTTAATGAATAAAAAAATAAAAGAATGTTTTTTTTTTCATCTGATACAACATCAGACATGAGTGTTTTTGTCACCATGGTATAACTAGCCTAAATGTGTGGCTATGAATAAAATATGATTGTTCTTTAAATGATTTCTAGTGAATGCTAATTGTGCTGGTGCGTTTAAGGATAAATAAAGGAAAAGTTATGCTGGGGTGTTTTCAATCCGTGGATGAATGATTCGGCGATTGTGTTGTGCCCTCTAGCGGTTCAATTGAGGCAGTGTCAAAGTCATAAAAGTAGATTTACGTCACTGAACCTATAAAACAACAAAAAAGATGTGTCATCGCGAGAAAATAAGAAATTTGCAGTGAATAAAAGAAAATATCACATTTGTCATTAAGTTGGTTATTTTGTTCTCTAACTTTTTGCATTTTCTTACAGTTATGGACTCTGAAAAAGCACCAATAGTTAGTCTTTTTCACACAAAAAAACAAAACAAAAGACAATGTGAAGAAGAAACTAAACAGAGTTCTGGTCATGGTTCACCAAATGCATTGTGGTTGAACCAAGTTAGGAGTAATACATGCCAGATTTAGGGCCATGGTTCTTAAACTCAGCACAATTACAGGAGCTGTATTGATTATTTCTGATATACAAACTAGTTATGTGAAGAAGTGGACAACATTGAGCCAGGAAGTGTCTGTAGTTTCCTTTTCTGCATTATTTACCCTTGAAGTCTGAACTCAGAGTTGAGAATGACATCAGATCTAACTTAACCCTGTTCCAGCTCAAAGTTTGAAAACTATTGAGATTCTCTAATTGATATACTCAGTAATCAAGTTAATTATTATTAGCAATAGAAGCTAAAAACATCTTTTTCTCTGCTGTACGTACCGATTAACAAGAGCTGGTTGTATGGTTCTGTGGGTCTTTTGGAAGATTTAATGAGATGCAAATAACCAGGAGTGCAAATAAATAGTTTTTACTTCAGCTATAGCTGGGTTTTATTTGCAGTGAAGTCAGATTAGTTTTTGAGGTCCAAGTGGGTGAAAAACCTGCAACTTTCTAACTCGGGATTATGAATTCAGGGGACTGTTGTCACCAAAACCACTGCTAATTTTGTAGTGATTTTCATCACTGATTTTTATTCTCCCAGATGAAAATGAGGCAAAAACTAAATAAAAAGAAATACAGAATGACTAGAAGTATGGCAAGAATAATTTTTTTAATGACTAAAAATCTAATGAAAATATTAGATATGATTAATTAATAGATATGAAATCAAATCTAATATTAGTCGTGTTGATAGGAGGGACAAGTTGGAAAAATAGCCAATTATCTTAATCCATATAAAATTATTTCACTAATTATTTAATATTTCCTGTGTTACACGTTATCATAAAACTCGTCAGATTTTGTAACATGAAATATATCTTAAAATCTGATAAACCGGCAGAGCTGTTTACCTCGAGACGAATCACCTTGTCTACAAAAGTACTGCCCCACCTACAAATTTTAATAGATAATAGATGTACTTGATTAAGACTGGATTAATGCAAACTGTACACAGTTTAATTTTAAAGTACAAGGTACATAATTGCACGAAGAAAATGCACAAAAGATAAATAACTGCATGTATTAATTTTTTAATTAATCTGAATCACAAAACTTTGCAAAAACAGCAAACTCAGGTTTTACCTAACGGTTTACGCATTTAAATTTTTTATTATGTATTTTATAGTTTATTCAAAAATTTAGGTAAATATAGAAATGTTTTTTTTTAATTTAACGTATACAAATGTGGTTTTATTTTGGTGATTACATATATAAATATGTATTGTATGACTTACTTATTGTTTGAATTGAGGCACTTCAGGCCTCTATCAGTTTCATATGTAGCTAACTGTATTACCACGGCAACCACTCGACCGTTGAGATAAGGGTGCTGTCGCAAAGCTGGAGTGTCGTGAATCCTGGCCGCCCCCTGAAGATGGCGGCGGAGCTGCATCCGCGGAGCGGAAAGCTGGTTGGCCTGTCCAACTCGAACCGAACCGCCCGGCGCAACCAGCCCGTCCAGGAGTTCAACCACGGCCTGGTGCTCAGTAAGGAGCCCCTGAGGGACCGGGATGTCTTCACCGTCCGTATCGACAAGAAGGTAAACAAGTGCAGGCCCGCCGCTGGCTCTCCTGAGCGGAGTAGGAGCGCTGCTGGTGAGAGCCGGGGGTCTGTCTGTGTGTGTATCTTTGCCCGCAGTGAGGGGCTTCAGCTGCCCAGCTGTGGTCAAACAGCCTGACAGCCTCCGCAGTCTTTTGTGAGCGTCCATGAGTCAGCACACTATATTATCAGAGCCCTGAGAGGAGGAAACAGTGGCCCGATGAGCAGTCTCATGGTGTAGATGTGTTACACGGATCAGTGAAATGAACGATAACCCGCCCGTGTAGCTTCGGTACCGACAGTTAGCCGCGCTAATGAGCCCTTAGCAGCGGGAACACACGGGGGCTGTTCTAGACGAGGCTTTCTGGAAGAGACCATGGAGGGTCAATGGAGTCCGATATAGAAGCAAAGCTTTCATTTCTGCCTGACAGGAGCTTAGTTCGGCAGGGAAACGGGTTTGTTCTGATGGAGGGTTCTGGTGGCAGTGCGGGGCTGGTCTCAGACCGGGTTAGCGTCACTGTATGGCCGAGGCTGTCTGAATGTTGGTAATAATAGGTGAGTTAGAGTTGAGCTGGGCCTCCTGGTCTGCTTCACACCACCTCATATTGTTACTCATTAATTACTGCAGTCATGGCTCACTTTCTTCCCCTGCCTTGTTAATATTCTCTAGAGAAAATCATCATTTCTGTCATTTTGAAAGTCAGATATGTTATTTATTGGGGGGGTGCACAGTATATCCCCAGTAAATTGTCATTACAATATTAGTGTATTCAATAGTTATTTAAAAAAAGTTTAGAAGGCATTGTTTGCATGCTGTTATTTTCCAAGGGTCAGGACTTTCCTCTGTTCATGACAACAATAAATGTATCTTGTTGGAAGGAGTTTCTCCATTAGAGACACAAGTGATGGTGCCCATGATGCTAAAGGTCACAGAGAGTTCCCAAAGAAGAGAGGAAAGGGTGGATTTAATGCAACTTATATCACCATGGTAACAAAAACATCATCACTGGATGATTTTTTTCTATAATATATTATTTAAATTTGTATCAAAATATCGGAAGCATGAGTTCTGTTAAAGCTACCAGCCCTGCCTTTCTATAAAATAAAACAAAAACACTTTAGATACAGTTTCTCGCCTGTGGAGTGGCATCTCAAGGCCAGGTTTTGTATTTTTCCACCTGTTTTGTTTGTAAATCGTTCAGGTCCACATTTCCAGATTATGCTTTGGGGTTTTTTTTTTGTGACCCAACCTGCCCGTTCTGATTTTTTACCTATTCTGTTTTTTTTTTTTCCTAAGTACTATAACATGTAAGTGTACTGGAGCTCTATTTCTGAAGGTAGCAGTTTTAATTTCAACCAAGACTGGTTAAACCTTTATCTGATTTATATTAAACTAAAACAGACATGCTTTAGACTACATGCTGTTGGTTGATACACTTATTTATTTATACATACCATAGTAACATTGACCAAGTCATTCACACACACACACATACATTCACTCTTTCAACATTCACCTGATACATACTAATACAATGCAGTATTTGGATATAAAACAGATAATGTTGACTTTACAGCCTCTATAATATCGTAAGGTATATTAACTCCTTGTGTTCTCCTTTTGGGAGTATATGTCAGTGTTTCCAGACAAAGATACTTTATTGAGTTGTTTTTTTATGCTCTTTAGAAATAGGCATAACAAAAATCGGATTTTTAAAATTAAATGTTCTTTTCAGTATTTGACCTGCTGATCAGAGGCAATCAGGGGAAAATTACCCACTTCTCTGGTAATTTACATAGATTGTTATTACATATTATTTGTTATTTGTAAGCTCAGCAAAAACAAATACTATCAAAAATATGAAATGTTGAACAGTTACTGGTAAATTTACTAGCAATTGATTTTTCTGGAAAAAAAAAAAAAAAACAATGTAAATTTTAAAGAGAAAAAGAGTCATGAAAGAGTGTAAAAAGTGAAAGCGTCAGCTTCTGTTTTTAGCAAACGTTTCGCAGCTTTATTTTTCACCTGTAGAATAATATGTCCTGGTCGCTTTTTTTATTTTGTTGTAAATCATTGACTCTACTTTAAATCTACCCTCCTACATATGAGCCTCCACTTGCACAAACGTCTGGTGACAACATATGAAGTAACTAATCAGAGTTCCTTTCATTGTTTCTGCAGGGTCTTAAGAAAAAATCTTAGGCTTCATAATATCAGTTATGGGCCTTTAAAAAGCCTTAAATGTATCCAGATTTTCCATACTTGGTCTTACTCTGTATTTGTTCATTGCATCGAGGAAAAACAGCTTCAGTGTTCAGTGGTTCCACCTTTGACTTGAACAAAGCCATGAATTTGTCCCCATCTATAAATCTGAGTTTGATTTCCCTGGTTTAGGAAATTCAAACTAAACTGTCATTACGTTTTGTTTTTTGTTTTTTTTATCAGGTCCTTCGTCATTAGAAGGTACTTGCATGTTTAACAAGGTTTTGGTTGAAGGCGGAGACTTCGGTGCTCGGGAAACTGTATCTTCTAAGTACGGCCTTTTGTATTTTTCTTGTTTTGCTCTATTTTTGCACGTGTTTAATCTAATTCCTCCAGCAGAAATAATTTTATGTGTTATTTACGGCTCCAGCTAATCTTTTGATCTGTATGCAAGAACACTGCATACATTTCAGGAAACTCTGTTAACCATAAAACACGTGGAAGCTGATTGTGAGGAGGATCAGGGTAGAATTAAATGACTGGATTCGATTATCAATGATCTGAAGATGATTTTTAAGGCCTTTCAATCTTTACTGCAGAACTGCATCACCTGCTACTAGGGGTGCACCGATTGATCAGCTGGTTGATCGATCGGCCCCGATTCCCTTAATTTTGGGAGATCGGTGATCACCGATACTTACATGAACAACCGATCTTATCCACTGATTTTATCTACTTGCCTAACCTATTGTGCAAGTTTGTTTCTTTTTTAAAATATGAAAAATTAAAGACTAAAGGAACTGCAACGCTCTAAGCGTTTCATTTATATTTGAGAGCAATATCGGCCAAAATCGGAATTGGCAGGTCAGGCTTTTTAAAGGAAGGTGATCGGCCAGAAAACTGCAATCGGTGCACTCCTACCTGCTACTTCTGCTGAAAATGCTCACCAGATATACATTCTTAAATTATGCAAAATCCTACTAGTTGACTCTACCATTCATGGACCTGTGTTACAGCCTATACCAGTAGTCTTCAAGGGCTGGTGTCCTGCATGTTTTAGATCTTTCTCTGGTTCAGATGATGGTTCAATACCAGGACCCTGCAGAACTTGCTAACATGCGGATGCATGTTATGTCATGCATGATGAGGGAATTCAGTTACTTGAATAACCAGTGTCAGAGCAGGGAAACATCTAAAGCATGCAGGATACCAGCCCTCGAGGACTGGAGTTGGACTTCCTTGGCCTATAACCTCACCACTATACCAGTCCCGTAAAAAAATATTCAATTGGTTGGCAGTGAGGAAGAGGGGAGTTGTTTGGATGAGCTAAAGCTGTCTGAGTTGTGTCCTTTTGCACATGGAACCAATCAATCAGACAGCATTATAAACTGATTCCCACCAGTTAAAGTTCTGGAGACGATTATTATGCTTGTTTCCTTCAGCTTCACCATCCACAGCAGTCTCCACAATGACTTGCGGATCACTGCAGATAAACTCTGGCTCAGCCGCGTGGACCCCTGCAGAAACTGCCACAATCCACGTTGAAATCTCTCAAAACATTTGCTCTTCCGCCATAATGTTTGCTGATCAGCTACCCTTCTTGTGCCCCTTGTGATGTCATCAACCCAGACTGACTCTGAGCAGAATGTGTTGTCTCTACTTTGATTTTTTCAGTTCACTTTAAAGGTTTTGTATTTTGGGAAACCCACGCTTCATTACTCAGTTTTGTTTTTATCATCAGTATACATTTGTTAGAGAAAGACTGGCTGCTGGACAGTCTCTTTAAAACCAGATAGTTGAGTTGTATGGTTGCAGGTCCTGAGCATTGAGGCTTTTCGGCCTTCTTCCGCTCTATATGCTGTTATTGCAATATCAGTGTTTACATTTTGGCAGTTTTTTGGGGGAGCAGAATAGCTTCTGTCTCTGCAGCTGAGCTTTTTAACATGTTAGCTCTGAACATCTGCCAATACCAACTGGACCACACACCCCTCTTTACAGTGACAGTGTGTGTCCACCCTTTAGAGAGAGGCCGTTCAGAGCTTCTACAGGGTGCCATCAGCGTGCCCATAAAAAGAAAACATCTGTGTGGAAATCATTAAGCATCCCCTCATGGCGTGCTTTTGTCTGATACAGGCTCTTGTTATCGGCCTCGTGACTGGAGGAAAATCGATTCTTCTTCCATCACGGAGCACCCGCTGCATGACTGAAAACTCTGTTTACTGGCATCTGCTGAGCCGCAGAGAAATATGGGGGGTAAATATAAACACAGGAGGAGAAATGAGGGAGCTTATCTGACGTGAGGCCTAATGCGAGTCGGACGCAGTGAGAGGTTTAGCGTTATTGGGTGAGAATTACTTTGATAGTGGTCTAGGAGGGGATTATAGCTTAAAAGGCCTTCGAGGCAATGCCTTGCAGAAGTATTCACACTCCATGAAGCCTTTTCCATGTTTTTGTGGTGTTACAACCACAAACACCCAGGATTTTATCAGACAGACCAACACAAGGTCATGCAAAAGTGTGAGGTGAAAGCCGAACTTGTGTGGCATGCATTTGCATTCAGCCCCCTTTACTCTGACACCCCCCAAATAATATGTAGTTCCATCTACTGCCTTCAGAAATCCACTAGTTGATAAACCACCAGTGTGTGATTTTCATCTCGGTATAAATCCAGGATGTTGTGTGACGGGCTGAGAACATTAGAGAGCAAACAGCATCGTGAAGACCAAGGAGTACAGAAGACGGGTCAGAGAGGAGGTTGTGGGCAGTTGGCTTATAAATCAACATTCTAGGTTTGAACACCTCACAGTGCACTGTCCATCCAAACCTACAGCACGGATTAGAGATGTAGATAGGAGGCCCATGGTGTGTCTGGAGGAGCTGGAGAGATCCGATGATGGACAACTGCTAGTTATGCACTCCATAAATCTGTCCTTTTATGGAAGAGTGGCCAGAAGATGGCTTAGATGATAGAAAGCATAAAGGAGTTCTGCTTGCAGTTTTGTCATTTAGGGCAGCATTAGCCCACAGCGAATCATGGTGGTGGCAGCATCATACTGCGGTAATGCTTTTCTTTTGCGGGAACAGGTGAGAATTTAGGTGTCTAAATGTGCAAAGCTAGTTGAAAACAAACCCTGAAAGAGTTGCAGGTTTAATCGCAGCAAAGGGTGGTTCTCACGCTTTACTTCTCAGATTTTTGTCTGCATTTCATTGCACTTCACAATCATGCAGTACTTTGTGTGTGTATTTCATAAAACCCCAGTGGAATACATTGAAGTGTGGGATTAGAAAGGGAAAAAGCTACGGGGGGGAATGAGGTCGTCGGCAAGACGGCGTTCAGTTGCTGATGGAGATAAAGTTTTATTAAATCTGGGCAAAGAAGTAGTTGCATACTCCCATGCAATATCAACATTCAAATGCAGCAAATGTGTGTGTTATTAATAGGAATGGTGAGACTGGCAGATAAGCAATAAATTCGATTATTTTAGTCGGAACTGGCAGTAATTCTGTTTGTTTAGCTCGGCTGTTGCTCTTTGTAACCTGCATCGTTTAATCTTAGCCGTGCTTCTTAGAAATTTACACCCTATGAATTTTTCATTCTTTTAAAAGCTGTGGTATATCCCTCCTTGGCATCTCAGCACCGGGACCCTATAATAATTTATCTGACTGGTGAGAGAGAGAGACTGGAGACGCCCACAGGGTGGTGTGCTACATAAACTGGGAAAGGAGATGTCTGTGACCCGGTGAGGCTGAGCCGCTGCTTCTACATGGTTGTTTTTAGCCCAGATCTGACCTAGCTATAGTAGCAACACTGCCTTACATAGCAAAGATCGCCAGTGTTGCTTCTCCTTGTCTCCTGTGGTCTCAGTTATAAGCTGCAGGAAAATGTCCCAGAAGCTTGTGGATCCCGACGCTCCTGTGTCTCACCTGCAACTCTAGAGTCCTGAGGAAATGATATCAATAGTATCACGTTATTTCCAGCTTACGGGGAGTTTAGTGTTTCTGGGGAGAAATGGGTTGTAGTTTGTCTGTTTGGTGATATTAGTCCGATGTCATGAAACAACAGGAGGGGCAAAGTTTATTCCTGGGAGGGGAAAATAAGAGACAAAAAAACGGTTTGGAAAGAAAAGTTGCATCCATCCAACCGTGGATTCTTTATTTAAAGTTTGACCAGAATACAGCATTTTTATTGTTAACTCAGTAATTTACACTTAAAATGAGACCTCTGGAAATTGGAGTCAGGGAAAGTATAGGATTTGTTTCACATCCCCTTCTTTGTGTCCTTTCTTCCTTCCTTGTGTAATACGTCCCTCTGTTCTTTACGTCCTTGTCTCTTTCCTTGTGTAGTACCTTTCTTGGTTTTGTCCTTCCTTTCGTCTTCCTTTGTGTCCTACCTTCCTGTTTCTTTCATTTCTCATCCTCCCTCCATTCCTTCTGCCTTTCCTTGCTTCTTTGTGTCCTATCACCATTCCTTCCTGCTGTCCTCTTTTGTTACCTGTCCCTTTCTTATGGCCTTTTTTGTGCTCTTCTTTCCTTCCTTGTGTCCTACTTTACTTCCTTCTAACCTTCCATCCTTTTGTCATACCTTTCCATCCATCCATCCATCCAGTTTCTCGCCTCTGCTGTGAACATACGTCCTATAAATTCATTACTTTATAATTTAAAGTGAACATGAAGGACCAAGAACTCTGGAAAGTTGTGACTGGAAGAACAGGGCATTGTTAGATGAAAAATGTGTCTTAACTATGTA
This sequence comes from Girardinichthys multiradiatus, assembly GCF_021462225.1. Taxonomy (NCBI): domain Eukaryota; kingdom Metazoa; phylum Chordata; class Actinopteri; order Cyprinodontiformes; family Goodeidae; genus Girardinichthys; species Girardinichthys multiradiatus. Next base: position 27,002,949 of record NC_061807.1, read on the forward strand.
TCCAGACTGGAAATGAAGGAAGCATATTCCAGACTTTTCCAAACTGTCTGTGCTCTGTAAGGATCCTATTTTTAGCTGCATTTTCATCTCTTCCTGTTTGGTTTTCAAAGGACTGTTTCCTGAGCACAGGTACTAAAAATACCAAGTTTGACACAAGATATTTTTCATGCTTAGAATAAAAGCTGCTGAGAGCTGTTTTCTTCTACTCTTGGGTTTATCTTGTGGTGTAGATGTTGTTTCTACATTTTATTGAATCTCTTCAGGATTATTTTCTGTAAAAGTAGTTTTTTTTTAGCCTGACTCTCCAGGAGTATTTTATTAAAATTGTAAACCAACCACATAGCTGATCATAGGTCTCGTGTTTCATGTTTTTCACCCACCAGGTGAACTCCTGGAGCGGCTCGATTGAAATCGGCGTGACGGCTCTGGACCCAGCCTCGCTGGACTTCCCCAGTAGCGCCACCGGCCTCAAGGGCGGCTCCTGGATTGTGTCGGGCTGCTCGGTGCTACGCGACGGCCGCTCCGTCTTGGAGGAGTACGGTCGCGACCTGGACCAGCTGGCCGAGGGCGACCGCGTGGGCATCCAGCGCAGCTCCCACGGGGAACTCCACCTGTGGGTGAACGGGGAGGACTGTGGTGCGGCCGCCAGCGGCCTGCCGCCGAAGTTGTGGGCCGTGGTGGATCTGTACGGGAAGTGCACTCAAGTGACAGTGGTCAGCTGCGAGCCGCCGCCACCCTCCGCAGAGAGGGAGAGAGAGACGATAGAGCGGGACGAGGAGGAAGAGGAAGAAGAAGAGGAGGAGGAGGAAGTGGTTGTGCGTGGGGGTCGGGACAATGGGGGGATAGCAGAACTGATGAATGTGGCAGCAATGAATGGAATGGTGAATGGAGATGAAGGTAAGCCTGTTTTTAAACTTCTTTTTTCTGCAGCCATTTTCTGGGATCGTTTCCATCTCCTGTTTCAACCTTTGTCCTCCAGTGCCTGAGCTCAGCTGCAGTAACAGCCGACCAGACAAGTTTCCCAACAGCCTGGAGTCTGACGCTGGTAAGCAGATCCCCCCCTCTGATCTGGTGTTTTGTAGCTCAGCTCGATCGCTCTGATAACCGTTATCATCTTGTCTCTGCTCAGGTCTCACGGAGCACCAGCTCTTTGACGTGTTCAACAATGCAATAGTTTCATTTTATCGCTCTGAAGACGAGGGAGGAGGGGAGGACGGTGCAGGTGCTGGAGGTGGAGGAGATACTGGAGCTGGAGGAGATGCAGGTACTGACTCCTCTTCCAGAAATGACAGAGGGAGCAGCGGTGGAGGAGGAGGTCCAGCCAGTGGTGAAAGCGGTACAGGGACAGTTGGAGGAGGAGGGGGTGGAGGAGATTGTTGGACCTCTAACAGCAGCCCAGTCGGTAATGAAGGGGCAGCACCAGGCCCAGGGTCAGGCGGAATGATGACCAACGACGCACTACTGTTTCACGAGAAGTGCGGCACGCTGATCAAGCTGAGCAACAACAACAAGACAGCGGAGCGGAGGAGACCTCTGGACGAGTTCAACAACGGCGTGGTGATGACCAACCGGCCGCTCCGACACAACGAGATGTTCGAGGTATTTACACGGTCTTCTACTACCATCATCTGTCTTCAGGCAGCCTGACTAAACCGTGTCTGTGTCATCAGATCCGCATCGATAAGCTCGTGGACAAGTGGTCAGGCTCGATTGAGATTGGCGTGACCACACACAACCCCAACAACCTGGACTATCCTGCAACTATGACCAATCTGCGCTCAGGTAACATCCTATCTTCAGAGTCAGTCCTGAACAACACGGACGTCTATTGTAACGTTGTTTTTCCTTTTGCATTTTCATCAGGTACAATCATGATGAGTGGTTGTGGGATACTAACAAACGGGAAGGGAACCCGTAGGGAATACTGTGAATTCAGCCTGGATGAACTTCAGGTCAGTGGCAACATTAATGGATAATTCAATTCAGTTTTATTTATATAGCGCCAATTCACAACACATGTCGTCTCAAGACACTTTACAAAGTCAGTTCAATCGAATCATCCAGATTTCAAGTCAGGTTCATACATTCCAATTAATCCTAATCATTGAACAGTGCAGTCAGATTCAGTTATTTATTCAAATTGGATAAAAAGTTTTTCTGTCTAAGGAAACCCAACAGATTTAATCCAGTCAGTGACTTGCAGCATTCACTCCTCCCCTTATCCTGAGATAACTCAGGATAAACTAAGCCACTCTAACTATAAGCTTTATCAAAAAGGAAGGTTTTAAGCCTAGCCTTAAAAGTAGACGGGGTGTCTGCCTCACGGACTAAAACTGGGAGCTGGTTCCACAGGAGAGGAGCTCGATAACTAAAAGATCTGCCTCCTATTCTACTTCTAGAGACTCTAGGAACCACCAGTAAACCTGCAGTCTGAGAACGAAGTGCTCTGTTAGGAACATATGGAACAATCAGATCTCTGATGTATGATGGAGCTAGATCATTAAGGGCTTTATATGTGAGGAGGAGAATTTTAAATTATATTCTGGACTTAACAGGGAGCCAATGAAGGGAAGCTAAAGAAATATGATCTCTCTTTTTAATTTTCATCAGAACTCTTGCTGCAGCATTTTGAATCAGCTGAAGGCTTTTAACTGCATTTTGTGGACATCCTGATAGTAAAGAATTACAATAGTCCAGCCTTGAAGTAACTAATGCATGGACTAGTTTTTCAGTGTCACTCCTGGACAGGATATTTCTAATTTTGTCAATGTTCCCAAGGATAAAGAAGGAAATCCTACAAACCTGTTTAATATGGGATTTAAATTACATGTCCTGGTCAAAAATAACACCAAGACTTTTTACTTTATTATCGGAGGTCAATTTAATGCCATCCAGGTTAAGTGATTGACTAAGCAGTTTCTTTTTTAAAGACTCCGGTCCAAAGATGACAACTTCTGTCTTGTCTGAATTTAGAAGCAGAAAATTTAAAGTCATCCAAGTTTTTATATCTTCAAGACATGCTTATAGTCTATCTAACTGGTTGGGCTCATCAGGATTTATGGATAAGTAAAGCTGAGTATCATCAACTTAACAGTGAAAATTTATCCTATGCTGTCTGATAATTTTACCTATTGGAAGCATATATATAGTAAAGAGAATTGGTCCAAGTACTGAACCGTGTGGTACTCCACAATTAACCCTGGAGTTTAAAGATGATTTATCATTTACATGAACTGGCGACCTGTCCAGGGTGTACCCTGCCTCTCGCCCATAGACTGCTGAAGATAGGCACCAGCTCCCCCGCGACCCACTATGGAATAAGCGGTAGAAAATGACTGACTGACTGAACAAACTGGAATCTGTCAGACAGATAAGATTTAAACCAGTCTAGTACTGTTCCCCTGATCCCTACAGCATATTCCAGCCTTTCTAAGAGAATATTATGATCAACTGTATCAAATGCAGCACTGAGATCTAACTGAACCAGAACAGACACAAGTCCATTATCTGAGGCCATAAGAATATCATTAGTGACTTTCAGCAGAACTGTTTCAGTGCTATGATGAGCTCTGAAACCTGACTGAAACTCTTCAAACAGGTCATTGCTGCATAAATGCTCACACATTTGATTAGCAACCAGTTTTATCCTGGCCTTTTCTTGTTTGTGTTTGCACTGTGGGGTCCAAACCGATGCTGTTTATCTACATCACAACCGCTGATTAGGAGCAGATCAGCGCTCCTTCTGTAGTAATGTTGCTGCTTTTTGAATACATAACAAAATTAAGAGGTGAGCTACTTCAGGTCCTTCATAGCCTGTTAACATGTTAACTCTCAGGTGTACAGAGGAAATACTTGTTATTGGTTGCAAACACAACATTCAAACTCTGTCTCCGCTTAATGATTTGAAGAGAGTGAGTCAGTCCCGAGTTGGGAATAAAAAAACAGTGAAATCAAACCACTACAGAATTAAACCCAGACTATGTCATAGCGGTTACACTTTAAAAGCTTGGTAAAGTCATTACAAACTTTCTGGATTGTACACATCAGGAAAAGTTTGGAGCAGGAAAAACAGGCTCTCATTGTGAAATTAAAAGGTTGTTATTTTTAGGAATAAAACTAAGACTGATGACTCTGCTGTCACTGTGATTACTCTTTATACTTTACTAAAAGTCATTTAAAACTCCATTCCCTCTTTTGCTGCAAAATGGAAAAGGGTCTGTTTGCTAAAGTACTTTCCTACTGTGGTATTCTGATTTAACCCTGGTTCCTGCAGTGGAAATGTTGGGTGATAAAAGAATGGCCTCAACAAACTACTATGGTTTCTGTGAAAGGGTTCTAGTAGTTGAAATACACCGTGTGCTGTTTTTCAATATGCTGCTAAATGTCGTTGTAGGAGGGAGATCACATAGGGTTGATGCGGAAAGCCAGCGGTGCTCTCCATTTCTACATCAATGGCATCGATCAAGGCAAGTCTCATCATAAACCAGCAAATCAGCACTCAGAAAGATGGGGTGATGAATTAACCACTTCGTGGTCTTGTTCTCCAGGCGTAGCAGCGGCCCAGACACCCAGCGTGGTTTACGGTGTGGTGGACCTCTACGGCATGGCCGTCAAAGTCACCATAGTCCACAACCACAACCACAGTGAACGCCTCAGGCGCAACAACGCCATCATGAGGGCTCTGTCGCCCGACGTTGGTCGGCCCCGGCCAGCTCTGGCCCTCACTCCGGACTCGGAAGCATCCGACCGTCTGCTGTTTCACCCCAACTGCGGCCAGAAGGCGGCCATCATCTGTGACGGCAGGACGGCGCTGCGTCCGCAGTCAGTCAGTCCTCCTACTTCTGGTTTATACTGACATCATCTTTGCCCTGATTTTTTTAACATGTTTTCTGCTGCTGTATATAGTGCAACCGATGACTTCAACCATGGTGTGGTCCTGAGCAGCCGGCCGCTGCGCTCCAACGAGGTGTTCCAGGTCCGCATCGACAAGATGGTCGACAAGTGGGCGGGCTCCATCGAAATCGGCGTCACGACACACAACCCGGCCTACCTGCAGCTGCCTTCCACCATGACCAACTTGCGGTCAGGTAAGATGGCTTAAAGCAACTTCCTAAAGGGCCGTCCAGGTGGATCAAATATCAGTACCCTATGTGCCAATATTTTGTCCAAACCCCTAATCTCTTTAGATCCTCCAGAGTGCTGAATGTTGGTTTTTGTGTCTGGTGAACTATTTCTGTATTGATCTGGCCCTATCTATATTAGGTGGTTATATTTAGCTGTTTTCAGTGCAGAGATACCTGATCTCTGGTGTTTTTCAGGGACATGGATGATGACCGGTAACGGCGTGATGCACAATGGCACCACAATTCTGGATGAGTATGGACACAACCTGGATCGACTCAAAGTAAAAGGGATTTTGTTACGCATCGCCTTTCTGTTACATGCGTCGTCATTCTTTCTCCGTAATGTTTTATTTGATGAACCTTCGTCTTCCGCCTGCAGGCAGGGGACACAGTCGGAGTTGTTCGCAAAGAAGACGGCAGCCTGCATTTCTTCGTGAATGGCGTGGCGCAGGGCCCGGCGGCCTGGAACGTCCCCCCAAACGTTTACGCTGTGGTGGACCTGTACGGCCAGGCCGCCCAGGCCACCATCATGGATGACATGGGTGAGAGCCGGAGGAGCAGGACGTCAACAGGACGTCAACAGTAATGTATCTGAGATCACACCTCGGAGGACAGCCTGCTGACCTGCTGTGTCTTGTTGGCTGTTTCAGTTGACCTCCCCCCTCTTCCAGAGGACAGCTCAGATGGTCCCACCGCCATGTCCCCTGGGACCCCCTGCTCTGTAGCAGGGGTCACAACAACCAGCGACCTGCGTTTCCACCAGCTGCACGGCACTAACGCCGTCATCACCAACGGGGGGCGCACCGCACTGCGTCAGAACTGCCGCAGCGAGTTTAACGACGCCATCGTTATTTCCAACAGGTAAAAGCACCGGACCGACCAGTAATCAGAACCGTGGCTCTTTAGACAAGCTTGGCTCTAAGGTCTTTGAAGTAACAGAGACGTATGAAGCTGAGATGATTTTGAACCTTCTTAGGATGATACAAAACCTTTTCATGGTTTAATCCTTTTTTATTTTAATAATTCAGATCAATGTTGTCTCTTTATCAGAGACTCTAATCAGGGAACCCACTATTTAACCTTTCTGTGTGTTTAACTCGCCTGTTTAATGAAGACACGTTTCAAATTCATCTAATTTATTTTCTTTATTTTAATTGGTTTAACAACCCCCTAATTGTCAAAATACTTGGAATGTCTTTATTGTAAAAATGCACCCTAGATCTTGCGTTAAGGAGTGAGTTCACATGATATCCATCCATCCCCTCTCCGCTTTTTGCAGGTTCTATATTTAATAGCTGACCAAAGTAGAAAAAAAGGTTTAAATTCACGCTGAACTTCTCTGTTTGTGCTTTAAACAATACCTCAGATTTTAATGTAGAAGCTGTGAATTTTTGGCATGAAAAAGGTGTTAAAATCCTACTTTTTGCATTGAGGATTGATTACTGGGTCTTCTGTCTTTGGTTCGGTTTTCCTTCGGTTAAGAGAGATTATAATAGAAATGTAATTTATGAGCAGATTTCATCAACACACTCAGAGGGTCGCTCCTGTCATTTCTGTGTGGCAGGTGCCTTCGGGAAGGGGAGCTGTTTGAAATTGTAATTCAGAAGATGGTGGACCGCTGGTCAGGTTCAATAGAAGCAGGTGAGATGTTCTTCCGCTTGTTGACGAGCTGTTTCAGCTCTGTCTGGTTGATCCGGTCGGTCTGACTCTGTGTTCCTGTGCAACCAGGAGTGACCGCCATCAGGCCGGAGGAGCTGGAGTTTCCAAACACGATGACTGACATAGACTATGACACCTGGATGCTGAGGTATTGCTGCTCTGTATGAATGTGATGTTTTACAAATGATCTCAAAACGCAAGTTAAATCCAACCCTCCGAATAAATCTGTAATTTTTCTTCTTTTTTTTCAGTGGTACGGCCATCATGCAGGACGGCAACACAATGCGTAACAACTATGGCTGTGACCTAGACTCCCTGACCACAGGCTCACGGATCGGCATGATGCGCACAGTCAACGGCGATCTGCACTATTACATCAACGGCCTGGATCAGGGCGTCGCCTGCTCGGGTCTGCCGGCAGGTAGAGAGGCGCCACTCGCTGCTCAAATTAAAACGAAGGGTTTTATGTTTGGCACTCGTACAGACTCGTATGTCTCTTTCAGAGGTGTTCGCTGTGATCGATCTGTACGGTCAGTGCGTTCAGGTCTCCATCACCAGCTCCTCCGGCCCTCTGGACAACAGCCTCTGCACCAGTAACGTCATTGAGAAGAGCTTCCCCATCCACTCTCCAGGTGCTCAGCAAGGCTCCTCTTTCTTCAGTGCTGAACTGTGAGATCGTTGCATGCTTACGCTTTCCATCCTGTGTTTCTAGTAGCAGGTGTTGCCCATCGGCTCCACATTAAGCACGGTAAGAACGTGGTCCTGCTCGGCGAGGGCTGCCAGGCCATCAGAGTTGGCGGTTACTCTCACGGCATCGTGTTCAGCGCCAAGGAGCTCAAAGCAGACGAGCTGTTTGAGGTTTGCTCGTGGTTATCCTGATAGCTAAAGATTCAATCCACCAGCAGGTTTTTCTCTTTTTCTCTCCTGACCTCTCTCCGACCCTGCTGCAGGTAAGAATCGACGAAGTGGACGAGCAGTGGTGTGGCTCTCTGCACATTGGCCTGACCACGCTGGCGCCTCCAGAGCTGCCGTCCTGCCCGCTGTCCGGTCTCTCCCCCTCCCTTCCGCAGCTCCGCACCAAGGTCAACTGGCTCCTCTGTGGCTCCGAGGTCCGGCGCAACGGCGTGCTGCAGCGGCAGAATTACGGCTACTCGCTGGACCGGCTGACGGTGAGCAGCTGTTCCTGCTTAGAAAAATAATAAACCCAATTAAGTAAATGTTTATTGCTAAAATGTCCATTATATCCTAAAACTGATGGGGGGAAAACTAGGAAATCTGAGCGTGTCGTTTTTAAATGGAGGATTTGTGGGAAGCGTGCTTCCTGAACGCAGCAGAAGAGATGAAGTCTGATTGCGTTTCCAGGTGGGGAACCGTGTGGGCGTGAAGAGGTGCAATGATGACACGATGCACATCTTTGTTGACGGGGAGGACATGGGACCTGCCTCTACTGCAGTACCCAAAGTACGAACATCATTCTTACATTTGACTATAATAAAATACCAATCTGGAGAGTGGCATTCAGCAGCAGCTTCTGGCTTCTTGCAGAACGTATACGCAGTTTTGGACCTCTACGGGAGGATAACGGCGGTCTCCATCGTCAGCTCCTCTCTGACGGAGGACTCGGAGAGCATCAAGGCGCCTTCGCTCACCTCGGAGAGTTGCAGCGAGGGGGAGGAGGACAGCAGCCCCGTCAGAGAGGTTTGAGACTGAAAAGAGAGAACAAGACTGGACCTTTTAACCAGAATTGGATTTTGTAAATGGCATCTTTTTATGTCGTCTCTTCTTTTTTCCAGGTTGAGAGTGAAACATGTTCCCTGGTGCCCACAGTCATGATGTTTCTGGAAAACCATGGCAAAAACATCCAGCTGTCCAACCAGAGCCTGACAGCGGCCCGGGTTTCCAGCTACAACCAAGGCCTACTGGTCACTGCCCAGTCTCTGGCACGTCAGCAGCTCTTCCAGGTAACTGTGCTGTTGTCAAATAAATTAAACTAAATAGATTTTAGTTTACGTTCTGAGTATATTCTTCTTTTTTTCGGCACCAGTTTCAGATCGATCGTCTGAACCCGTCGTGGACGTCGTCTCTGTCGTTAGGGGTGATAGGCCACTCCCCCGACCGGCTTAACTTCCCCTCCACGGCCTGCTGCCTGAAACGATCCGCCTGGCTGCTGCAGCGAGACTCTGTCTTCCACAACTCTCTCAAAGTAAACACTCGGCACATTTTTGTCGTCTTAACTCACAAACCGCTTCATTTTTTCCATCATTTGATTCCATCTTTCTGCCTCTTCCCTCACACCCACCCTCAGATATGTGAGAACTACGGTCCTAACTTGGATACTTGTCCAGAGGGGACAGTGTTGGGTCTGCTGGTGGACACCAACAGCTGTCTCCATCTGTATGTGAACGGCATGGACCAGGGCGTGGCGGCACAGGACATCCCTTCACCCTGTTACCCCTTCATTGACCTCTATGGCCAGTGTGAACAGGTTGGTAGAGATGCAGAGGAACTTGGCCGCAACAGTATTCAGAATTTTGAATTTTTCCACATTTTGTCTTATTACAACCACAAACCTCAGTGTATGTTACTGGGAGTTTATATTGCGACCAACACAAAGCTTAACTGGGAAGGAAAAATGTCAATTTTGTTTTTTTACAAATAAAATCTGAAAACTGTAGTAAGCATTTGTCGTGAGCCCACGCGGTTTGCTGCACTTACAGATTCTCAATAGGATTTAAGTCTACTTTGACTGAGCCATTCTGACATCTGAGTATGATTTGATCTAAACTGCTCCATTTCTACTCTGGCTGTATGTTCAGGGTCATCGTTCTTCTGGAATTTGGACTTCTGGCTAAATGTCAAGCCTTTTTCTAAACCTCGAACAGGTTTTCTTCCAGGATGTTCCTGTCTTTTAGCTCCATCCGTCTTCCCATCAACTATGACTCGCTTCCCTCTCCCCGTTGAACAAAAAACATCCCCGCAACATGCTGGTAACACATCAATGATTAGCCAAAAGGAACGGTGTGTTCAGAGTGAAAAGCAATGTTAGTTTTCTGCCACATAGTCCAATGTCTCTTTAAATGGTGCGTGGCAAATGGAAAACTTCTTATGACTCTTTTGCTTCAGCAATTCTTCCATAAAGGCCCGATTAATGGAGTAGATTGCCACGTCTTGGTAGGTTTGCAGTTGTTTAAACTTAGTTAGTTGTACTTCATTTTGTTTGGGGTATCAGAGTAAAGGGGGTTGAATGCAAATACACGCCACGCTATGATTTCTATTTGCAAATACATTGAAGTTTGTGGTATAAAATGTGAAAAGGTTCAAGAGGTATGAGGGCTTTTGCAAGGCGCTGTATGAGGTCTGTGAGAGAGGCGTGACTAGCCTCTTGAAGAACCAAGATCTTTACTGCTCTAACTGATGATCTCATGATGACAGGTCACGATAGTTACAAACAATGTGCCAGCTGTGGGTGCAGAGAGCAGCGAGACGCGCTTTCAGGGAGACATGGAGAAGGCAGACATGGTTGACGGTACAAAGCGACTCTGTTTTGGTTTTTCAGCTTTGCTGCAGCCTTCAGCCTCCTGAGCAGTTCTGTTTGTTTGTGCATGCAGGCATCAAAGAGAGTGTGTGCTGGACACCCCCTCCAGAGGTCAACCCCAACAAGACCTGCGAGTACCAGGCTCTTTGCTCCCGCTTCAAGGACTTGCTCACCTTACCAGGTTAGCCATAATCTCTTCCACTTTGTTTTTTTTTCATCCAAATTCTTTCCTCCAACGTGTAAAATTATGCGTCTTGCTCCCGTTCTACATAAAGATGGCTACTTCAACGAAGATGCAAAGTACAACCTGTGCTACTGTGAGTCCTGCCACAAGCTCCGGGGGGACGAGGCGTACTACAAGCGCGGAGAGCCACCCCGAGACTATGCCCTGCCGTTTGGATGGTGTTGCTTCGCCCTCAGGTGGGTGGCTGTAGACCGTCCTCTCAGCCACATACACAGCATCACAGTGAGGGGTTGAACCTCATCCACTTTCTGAGCAGGATATAGCACAATCAGTCCTTATTCAAGGAGATGCTTTTCATTAAAGCTCAAATACTGAGTCAAGCTATTTGGTAAGACTTGACATCTCTAAAATGTATGAAATGTTGAAGTAAAAAGCAAGTCATTCAAAATTATAACCACAATTGTACAAAAAACACAGAAGATTCGCAGGAATGTTCTGCTAATCATGAGATGGGTGACAATTAAAAACATACTGATCAAGTATTTCTTGCTTGGAAGGGTTGCCAGGAGAAAACTTCGTCTGTCTATAAACAACATGGCTGCACGCCTTGGGGTTGCAAAGTTGCATCTGAGCTCAGACGGAGACCAATTTAGAGATGTTTGGTCATCATGCACAGCACCATTTTGCTGGAAACCAAACGCAGCAAAAACACATAATATGACCTGTCAAGCATGGTAGTGGAGGGGTGATGGTTTGGGCTTGTTTTGCTCCAGGATCTGGAGACATTGTAGTCACTGCATCAAATCAAGGATTCTTCTGTAAACCGAAGTTTTCTACAGCCCAAGTCCAGTAAATGGTAACGTTAAAGTCCAGACCTACCTAAATCCAACAAAGAATACATGGCAAGACTTGAACAGGGATGTTCAGATGCTGGTTGAGGTTTTTTGCAAAAAATATGAGAAAAGCTTTCTGTCTCTAGATGTACAAAGCTGTGGGAGGCCTAACCTAAAAGAGCTGCAGCAGAAGGCTCTTCTGCAGAGCACTGACTCAGGGGGTATATAAATGCATGCCGCACTTTTTCAGACTTTTTATTTGCAAAAAGAAAAAGTTGAAAATCATGCATCATTTTCCTCCCCATACAGACAAAATTCTACTTTGTGTTGGTTTGTCATAAAGCCTTAATGAAAAGATGAAACATAAAGGTATAAATGCTGTATCATAATCCACTACCAACACGTCTGATGGCAGATTTTTCCCGTGTCTACAGGTTCTGTGTAGTTATGCTCTAACTTAACCTCTTACTGCCTAAACTCTTTTAGATATAGCAAAATTAGGTACAGTTAGTTTATTTGACTATTACACATACAACATATACATTTAGGTTATACATTTTTTAAATGAACTAAATTAGGCATAACTGACCACTAGATGGCAGCAAAGTGATATGTGTTTTAATATGGATGTTTTAGCTGTAATAAATATGTTATTAGCGGCTCTTCAACCAGTGTCTCTATTTATTTATTAGACTCTAGATTTTACTTATACCCTGCCTGCTTTCACAGGATCAAGTCCCACTGTGAGGCTTCTAATGCACTAAAGAAGTGGCACATTGCATACCACGGCACCAGCGTAGGAACCCTGAGACGCACACTGGACCACGGCCAGCTGCTGCCTGGTATAACGAATGCTCATGTCTTTTTTTTTTTATTATTTTATTATATATTAAATGTTTTTATCCTATTTTGGGTCATTGCCCCTCAGTCATTTCTGATTGTTTCCTTTTTTTTTTTTAAATAGTAGTTTTTGTTTTGTTTTGCAGGAACATCGTCCATTTTTTTGGTGTCTCCAGTGAAGACAGAGAGCCAAAACGGCTACACTGAACCAGAGGAGAACAGCGCCCCCGGCAGGGAGGTTCCCAGAGTGCGGCTCTCCCCAACCATGCGCTACTCTGGCGTGGAGACGTTTGCTCCCAAAGTGCAGTAAGTTCATCCTGCACATTGTGGTTGAAAACATTCCCAGAATGAAAACCTGTGAAGAGGATGAAGTGATTTGGTCTTCTCCTCCTCGTGCAGATTTCAGGACCCCCGTTCTCACCGCTGTCACCAGGCTCAGGTGGGTTTCCAGGTGTGCGTGCGGCCAGGCTCCTACAAGGTGGGACCTCAAACGCTCGGCCAAGGTGAGCCTCTAGACCCTCGCTTCAGCAACTCTGAGGTCGAGTGGATCACGAAGGAGCAGGGCGGCACGCTTCTGTACGGACTGCTGATCCGGGTAGAGTGAACCAAGTGGCGGCGAAGGTCTGCGGGCCACTTCTGGTTATTTTTGATAAACAGACAACCAAATCCAACCCTTGCCTTGAGCAAGACACTCCTGGAATCCAGCTGATCCTACAAGCGGATCGTCGACAACTCAGCATTTCGGGTTTTGTTTGGGTCGCTCCCTCTGTGGCTCTTTTACTGGCCGAGAGCCGTGGCCATTACCAAGAACAGACACTGCCTGCACTTTATGTTTCGGACACTAGTGGGCGATTTTTAAACTTCATCGACACAATAAGTTTGTGTATTAGAAATGTTTTTTTTCCTGCCATCAGTTTGTTCTTCCACCCTCGAGTAGCTTTTTTTTTTGTTTGTTTTTGTTTTAGCACTTAGTTTACCACTTTTGACCTCTACTCTGGTGAGGAATATATTATAGGAGGAGGTATTTCTCACCAAACGTTACACAGAAAATGAATGAAGGTAGGTTTAATTAAAAATAAAATAAAATAGGGAGTGTGTTTTAACAGCAATGTAGAAAAGAGGAAACACTTGAATCTGAATATGAGCCCAGGAGCATCATGTGATTGTGACCTTGTTGGCAGGGAGATTTTAAAACTGGAAGGAGGTATAAATATGTTTACACACCTGTCCTTCACTGTGGGTTTCTGTCTTCTTTATGTCTCCATGTGCTGCCTTCCATTGGGTTACACAGAACTCAGTCCAGGTTTCCAAGCTAGAGCTGATTAAAAGCGACCTGGGTTCCTTGAAAAGCAGCGAACTAGCCCTGTACTCCACTGCTGGGTCATGGATTTCCAACAGTTCTGAAATGCATTAGCCAAATTAGGATGCCGTTCAAAGGGAACCACATACTCATCTGTTAAATTCTGGTTTATATTCTGATCCCAAAGTGTCCAGCGTCCCTGCTACAACGTGCAACATCACGGTCCCACCACCTCCCGCAGGGCTTAAATATTTTACACAAACTTGTGTTTACATGTGAATGTTTTGAGTTAGGGCTCTGCATTTATTTTACTCCACAATTGATTTACACTTGTCAAATGTCTAGAATCCAAAACACCCGCTTAGATTGTTTACAATCAGCTTTTTTGGTTGTTTTTTTTTTTTTTGCCAAATTGCATCCAGAGAAAATAAAACGTTTATGGCTGATGCGTCAAACTCTTCTCACGGATGGGGGGGGGGGGAGAAAATCCTAAAATAAAATAGAAAAAATGTGAAAAATGTTATTACATGGGTTATTTACAACCCAGTGCTGCTTTGTACACTTTAATTTGTATTTTTGTTTTGTTTTCTGTATGTTGTGTTGTACAGGCTGTTACATAACAAATCATATCTTCATGATTTATATAAAAAAATAAATGAACTGACAAACATTAATGTTCCAAAGGATGGTTGATGCGTTTGTGTTGATGGGGCTAAAAAAAAAAAAAAAAAAAACACCAAACCTGCTGGGGCTGTGTTGCGTGTGGTTTTCCTTCAGATTTTATTTAAAGTAGGAAAAATAAAGCCGGGTCATTGACATGGTATTGCAGTGTTTCACTCCATCACAACCTGTTCAAAATGTTGTGGACTAAAATGACTCCTTTAAGGCCAATAGTGGGATTATTTTCATAGCTTTTTACAGACGTATTGGCAGCTCTGTCATAATGGACAAACAGATCAACACAAGTTTAATTTAAATTAAAAAGAAGCAGACTTGGACAACATTTGAGCTACTGAGACTTGACACGTGACTCTGCATCACTGACAGATCATCTGCTCTGTGATCTTCCTGGGTTGCATAGAGGGCTTTATGAGAATGGTGTCATTTTTGCTCCAGCTTGGATTTATTTGTCTTTTATTTTTTATTGGACCCTGAGTTTTGACATTTCCTGACAGAGCTGTTTACTCTGACCTGCCTTTCCCACAAATTTAGTTTGTGAGAAGCAATTTAGATAAGTCAGAATTGGATGAGAAGATCATTTCTGTGGGCTAAGAGCTTGGCCATGTCCAAGAAGTATTTTCTCCTACCAGCATCTGTAATCCCCACAAATCACATCAAAGCAGAAGAACGAACAGATTTACCGTAAATAAATAATTTTACAAATTGTTATGTATATTGGGGGGCAAAAAAAGGCCAAAAAGTTCCCAGCTGTTTTAGTAGCTTCAAGTACCATAAGGCCAAATAATCATCTCACCTAATCTCAAGCTACGCTAAGCAGACGCTCTGTCAGCTATGATGAAGATTCACTCACCTCAGCATACCGAATGGTTAAAATGGCTGACAGCTGAGGGGAGTTGGTCCTATTTTATATATAACTCAGCTAATTATTGTTTGATTACATGGGGGTGTTCAATAACTGTATACAGCATTGAACGTTTAGCCCAAGATGGTCAGCTGATTAAGAAAACTTGGGAAAAAATAGAGACTTTCAAAAAAAAAAAAAAAGTCATTTTACACCCTTCTTCCCAATACACATGCACTATACAGGAAATACATACCTTATATGCATGACAGGACATTTAGACCCACAAAAAACAGTTTTTAGACAACATACTTGGAAAAATAGAAAACTGACAGCAGCTTGGAAACTAAACTATTAACCAAGAAAACTACAGGGAAGCTGACTTTAACTCATTAAGCTAGCCCCAGCTCCTTTGGTTGATCCTCCCATCTAATTCTCACAAACCGAAAATAGTTTAGATATTCTTTTAAATCTTCCGCTCACAAAACCGCTTTAGAGAAACTGACTCAAATTCTTTCTTCATCCAAGCAACAGGAAACGAGCTATATTTCAAAACCAGAACAGAGATCGGGGGCAAATTGTTTTGCTACCAATTGTTATCAACAGGCTTGAAGAATGAAAAAAAAAGGTGTTTCATTTTTCACCCTTTTGGGAGGGAAGATCAGAGTTATGCAGCAAGTACGAATGAAAAGCCAAGGGATAAAAAAATCTTTAAATGAGCTTTGAGGACAGATCCCAAAACAAACAAAAAGAAAAGTTAAAACGTTTGGTTCAGCTTCATTCAGATATACATCTTAACCTCCACACGCACATACATACAGGCTTTCAAATATCCCAGAAACCAACAACAAAAAGAAAAAGTCCACACAGTTTTAAAAAAATAGCGAAAAGATCTTTGTACACTTGGACACAGCAACCGGTAAGATGTTCCCGAACCCTGACACACGTTATCCACTCTCTGACATGAGGTCGCAAGCTACAGTGAATGCTTTTTTTCTCGTTTTATATATAGATATATATATATAAAAAACAGATGATCACAGTAGATCAAATGAGATGGCTCCTTTTTTTCAAATAAATAAAACAAAACAGCTGTTGTTTATAGGACTTTTGAGTCAACACGGGTTAAAAACAGAGTACAGCAGCAGTTTTTAGTCCTAGATGAAAATAAATACAAAGAAATATAAACAGGCTCAACACAGCAGGACTGGGTGGAAAACCTCCCAAACCACACAAATACAGAGCTAACGGGTAAACGCATGGTTTGGTTGTTGGATCTCCTTGTTAGAAACCAGCAACAAAAAAAACAAAACCAAACGGAAACCTAGTTGTTTGATTTAACTTTATAAAGTACAAAATATTTAAATTGAAATACAGGCTGTTTATTTATTGTGGTTCATAGATGAGCAGAAGTCTAAATTTGGTTTAATTATCTTTCCATAATCTAACTAATAAAAACCTAAAATCACCAAGAAAAGAATAATTTATATTAAAAATGGGCTGATGTTCTGTTTCTTTTTAAAAATACAACAGAAAGTTTTATGTAGTTTGAATTTCTTTCCATATTTAAAATAGAAGATTTTTCAGAATATGACAAATTCACAGCATGCGACTACAAAAATGATTACAAAAATAAAGACACACATTCTGAAATGTGACCTATTTTCTTCGTTGCAAAAAGATTTTTCCTAATGTGTCATATTTAAAATATTACTAACGTAAGCCTAATGATTTTACGTTTTAATTGAGCAAATAGAACCAATTTATAATTTCTGTTTAACCATTTTGGAAAAAAAAAAAAAAAAAAAAAAGCTTTTACTTTAATTATTTTAAGCTTTTTATTTTATTTTCATGGTAAAAAGAGACGCATAGAAATGTATATTTGGCTTAATTGTGTTTTCATATTTGATATAATAAAAACATGAAATTACCAGCAAAGAGAAACAATGTTTCATAATATTCTGAAAGCGAAAAACAGCTAAATCTAAGCTTTTTATTTTCTATTCTGTGATTGAAAGAGATGACAAGAAATTTACATTTGTTTTAATTCTTCATATGTAAAGTAATAAAAAAATTTAAATCACCAGCAAACAGTATAAAATGTATGTTTATATCCTACAGTGTGACTGTAGGTGGCGCTGTTTCTTTTGTACAGCCCAAGGGCGTATTTTTCCCCCACAAAACAAGCAGGAACAAGAAGCTTTACCAAAAAACATCTAACATTTGAGTTTGGACAAGTTTTTTTTGTGTTTTTTTTTTAAACTGACAAATGTTTTTGATGGCTCCAAAACTGAGATTTTACCATATATAGGCAGTGATGTCATGGCGTGAAGAGTATGAAAACTGACTGCTAATTTATTGTTTTTATAGTATTAAATACGAGAAAAAGATCAAAACAAATTTCGGTTCACCCATTTGTTATATTTAAAAAAAAAAAAAAAACGCGTATTTTAATTTAATATTTTTTAGATTTACAACCAGATTTTTGGTTTTTATTGCTGGTTTCTGATGAGGAAATCTAATCACCGAAACATGCACTGACCTCAATGCCGCACCTGCTACAGCACATTGGTGGGCAAACGAGAAACTAGAGGAAGAAAATAAACTTAAAACATTGTATTTTGTTAAAAACTCTTTTCACGCTAAAAAACAGACTCCCATTTACTTCAGATTTAAGATTAAAAATCCAAGGTTTAGCTGTTGCAACAGGACAAACCACTCAACTTCCTGAAAAGGTCCTGCTTAGGAAGTGTGAGGGAACTGAAGCAGTTCTAATGGACAGCAGTGAAGGGACTTTTTCCCCTCTCTGCCTTCAAGGAAGGAAGGAGTTGAATGAACTACATTAAGAGAGACAAATAAGACTCGTTGTCCCAGAATTCACTGTGGCTGGTTGCGAGAGAATGGCATGAGAAGGGGACACTAAAGAGACGAGGGTTAAGGGGGAAGGCGAGCAGCAAGTTAACTTGAAATATGTTTCTTGTCTCGTACTCTACTGTACAAGAGTTGTGTTGTCGTTTTCCTCCACACAAGCGGCTTCAGAACTTCTTGGGCCCCCAGGCCGACGTCTGCTTCGGGGCCACGCCGGTCCCGAATGTGGGGAAATCCTCAGCGCTGCTCATATCAGGAGCCTGAAACAAACACAAAGGATTATCTCTACAGTCTTTTTTTCATAATAGGGATCGACGGGTCGAAGGAAAAAACTGATCACCAGTGGAGGAAACACCAAGACGAACACAACACCAGCTCTAATCTCCCATTTCAGCTACAGCACCTTCTAACCTTACACATTATGACCACAACCCTTAATGTATTTAGGGGCACTTTATGTGACAGACCAAAACAATCTAGCAGATAATTATGAAGTGCAGCTTTAAGTGTTTTGAGGAATGTCTTCCAGCTTTGTTCATTGTTCTTTGCACAATAGCTCAAGGTCAGATTGGACAGAGAGTCTCTGAACATCAGGTTTCCAGTCTTGCCACAGATTCTCTATCAGATTTAGTTCCGGACTTTGACTGGGCCATTTCAACATAAGAAAATGCTTTAATCTACAGCATTCCAGGGAATAGGTTTTCTTCTAGGATTACCCCGTCTTTAGCTTCAACCTTCTTCTTACCAACTCTGACCAGCCTCCCTGTCTCTGCTGAACAAAAGCAACCCCACAACATGATTCGGCCACCACCAAGTTTCACAGTGGGAATGTGTGAGTTATTTTTAAGCCTCAGTGTTTTTAATGTGGCCAAAAGGTTTGTGGTTGTAACATTTAGAGACCAAAACAAAATTCTGGCCTCATGTGACCAGAGCACATTCCTCCACATGTTTGCCATGACCCCTCCTTGACCTTTCTGTCAGTCATGTCCTTTTACAGCTTTTTTCAACAATGTTTTTCTACTTGCCAGAATAATGGAGAATTGGAATTGTTTTTTTCAACGGCTTCTCCCACCTAAGCGGTCTATCTCTGCAGGTCCTCCAGAGTTACCATCGGCTTCCTGGTTGCTTCTCTGATTAATGCTCTCATTGATCTGCCTGTCAGTTTAGGTCAGGGGTCGGCCATCTGTGGCTCCAGAACTTAATGAAGCTCTTAAAAAAAAAACAAAGTCGTTTTATGACCTTTTATTAAAACACAAGAACGTTCTTTATCGTTTTTGTCTAGAGTTTTTATGTAAAGAACTGCACAGATAAGACCAAACCAAATCAAACTGGGGATTCTGAGAACTCTTCCAACCCAACTTCATATTTGCTCCATATTTTCAAACATGTGTTTAAGAATGAACTCCAGGACAACCCACCTTGTTCCCTGCTGCGTTCCAGGGGGCGTCCCGCACCACAAAGCCCTTAGCCGGACCCCCGCTGCTGTCATCCAATCCTCCCGCTCCACCTCCGTAGCGAGACGGAGGCTTCATGTACGCCGCCAGGGTCTCCGTCTCTGTCACACTGAGCAGCTGAGAGAGGAACGAGGGTAGGAGTGGCTAAAAGCAACAAACACTTCAAGACAAC
This sequence comes from Girardinichthys multiradiatus, assembly GCF_021462225.1. NCBI lineage: Eukaryota > Metazoa > Chordata > Actinopteri > Cyprinodontiformes > Goodeidae > Girardinichthys > Girardinichthys multiradiatus. Next base: position 27,022,439 of record NC_061807.1, read on the forward strand.
CAAAGGAAGAGTCTGATCTGGACATAATTGGTGCATGTGCAGGCCAACGTTGGGTATGTAAATGATTTAATTTACAGGGAGCTGACAGAAATGGTGTTAACAGGCAGTTGCAGGAGCATCAGACAGTCAGTTAAACAGGGTCTGCTTCAAAACAAGATGCCCCAGATGTAAAAATGTGGATTTAGCATATTTTAGCCCATTAAATGGATACACATACCTCTACTGTTACATCCTGATCTCCAACTGTTGACCTTTACACCTGTTCTAACTTGTAACGCCATAAACTCACGTATTCCTCCTCCAGATTGAGCAGGTGATCTATGGCTGCGTCCACAGTGTCAGGAAGGCCTGTAACTGTCACCTTGTCGGGCTCATCAGAGCCTGGCTGAGGGAACCGGATATCCACCTGGAAACCGACAGCCCGGTCTGATAAGGTCCGTCGGAGTAAACATTCTTCATCAATGTCATGAGACTCAGTGTCTTCCCTCACCTTGAACTCTTCCATCAGCTTGCGGATGGCTTTGCCCCGGGCGCCAATGATGCGAGCGTGAGTCCTCGGGTCCAAGCGAACGTCCTGGCTCACCATCTCCTGCAACTCAGACACCAGCTGCTGGATGACCCGACGGGCCTCCTCCACGTTCCGCTCGTACCCGGAGATCACGATCAGATCCTGGGAGACAGAAAGAGACGGCGGATGGAAAAAAAGAAAAATAAGGAAAGTTGAGCCTAGCTAGAGAAAGGAAAAAAATGCCAATTAAGTTTCTGAAAGCCCTGCAAACCTGCTGCTCGTCTCCTTTGTCGGGGAACTGGATGCTGACATCATGGTCCTTCCTGATCTGAGAGATGACCGCTCCTTTCCGGCCGATAATCTTGGGGTGAAACTTTGGATCTACAGACATGGTGACCCTAAAACTGCGCAGGGCCTTAGAAGAGACAGAGACGTCAGAAATGAAGGCACACATCACCTTTCCTAATTAATAATCATCCTGATTGGGTTTATCAGTTAAGTTCAAATGGTCCAGACTATCTAAAGATAACTTATTAGCATATCATATGAAAACTGATCTTCTTTTGAGTAAAATAAGTCTTCCTCTTCAATCTATTATGTGCTCAGATGTTAATTGCAGTGATATTTCTCACTGTACTGACCTTCATACTATGTATGATGGCATTGTGGATGCTTTGTATGACAGTACAAGACCATACGTTACATGCAGAAAGGCAAATAACATAAGGCCAGGTTGGAATAAACATGTGGCAGGATATCATGCAGAAGCTAAACAGGCATACAAGATGTGGGTACAAGCAGGTAGACCAAGAGAAGGGACTCTCCTAGATTATAAAAAATTCACCAGTGCAAAATTGAAATATGCCATTCGATACATTTCTAAATGTGAACAGAACATGAGAGCAGACTCCATGGCTGAAAAACTGCTTTGTAATAATGCCATTGGCTTCTGGAATGATGTCAGAGCCTTAAACAGGTCTGCTGCATTACTCCCCAGTGCCATAGAGGGCATATGTGGGGCTCATAATATACAGGTCCTTCTCAAAATATTAGCATATTGTGATAAAGTTCATTATTTTCCATAATGTCATGATGAAAATTTAACATTCATATATTTTAGATTCATTGCACACTAACTGAAATATTTCAGGTCTTTTATTGTCTTAATACGGATGATTTTGGCATACAGCTCATGAAAACCCAAAATTCCTATCTCACAAAATTAGCATATCATTAAAAGGGTCTCTAAACGAGCTATGAACCTAATCATCTGAATCAACGAGTTAACTCTAAACACCTGCAAAAGATTCCTGAGGCCTTTAAAACTCCCAGCCTGGTTCATCACTCAAAACCCCAATCATGGGTAAGACTGCCGACCTGACTGCTGTCCAGAAGGCCACTATTGACACCCTCAAGCAAGAGGGTAAGACACAGAAAGAAATTTCTGAATGAATAGGCCGTTCCCAGAGTGCTGTATCAAGGCACCTCAGTGGGAAGTCTGTGGGAAGGAAAAAGTGTGGCAGAAAACGCTGCACAACGAGAAGAGGTGACCGGACCCTGAGGAAGATTTTGGAGAAGGGCCGATTCCAGACCTTGGGGGACCTGCGGAAGCAGTGGACTGAGTCTGGAGTAGAAACATCCAGAGCCACCGTGCACAGGTGTGTGCAGGAAATGGGCTACAGGTGCCGCATTCCCCAGGTCAAGCCACTTTTGAACCAGAAACAGCGGCAGAAGCGCCTGACCTGGGCTACAGAGAAGCAGCACTGGACTGTTGCTCAGTGGTCCAAAGTACTTTTTTTCGGATGAAAGCAAATTCTGCATGTCATTCGGAAATCAAGGTGCCAGAGTCTGGAGGAAGACTGGGGAGAAGGAAATGCCAAAATGCCAGAAGTCCAGTGTCAAGTACCCACAGTCAGTGATGGTCTGGGGTGCCGTGTCAGCTGCTGGTGTTGGTCCACTGTGTTTTATCAAGGGCAGGGTCAATGCAGCTAGCTATCAGGAGATTTTGGAGCACTTCATGCTTCCATCTGCTGAAAAGCTTTATGGAGATGAATATTTCATTTTTCAGCACGACCTGGCACCTGCTCACAGTGCCAAAACCACTGGTAAATGGTTTACTGACCATAGTATCACTGTGCTCAATTGGCCTGCCAACTCTCCTGACCTGAACCCCATAGAGAATCTGTGGGATATTGTGAAGAGAACGTTGAGAGACTCAAGACCCAACACTCTGGATGAGCTAAAGGCCGCTATCGAAGCATCCTGGGCCTCCATAAGACCTCAGCAGTGCCACAGGCTGATTGCCTCCATGCCACGCCGCATTGAAGCAGTCATTTCTGCAAAAGGATTCCCGACCAAGTATTGAGTGCATAACTGTACATGATTATTTGAAGGTTGATGTTTTTTGTATTAAAAACACTTTTCTTTTATTGGTCGGATGAAATATGCTAATTTTGTGAGATAGGAATTTTGGGTTTTCATGAGCTGTATGCCAAAATCATCCATATTAAGACAATAAAAGACCTGAAATATTTCAGTTAGTGTGCAATGAATCTAAAATATATGAATGTTAAATTTTCATCATGACATTATGGAAAATAATGAACTTTATCACAATATGCTAATATTTTGAGAAGGACCTGTAGCAGATCTATGGAGACAGCACTATTCTGCCTTATTTGTGTAAAAAGTGAACCCTATCGACTGGGAAACATTGCTAAGAGTGATGCGGTTAGAATAACCCCTAGTGAAGTCCAGCAAGCTATAGTGTATTTGTGTGAGAATAAGGCAACAGGTTCTGATAGCATTACAGCAGAACACCTGAAATATGCTAGCCAAAAAGTGGCTGTGCTGCTTGCAATGTGCTTTTCTGGGTTTATGACCCACAGGCAGTTGCCTGATTCCTTATTATCAGTTACCCTTGTGTCGGTAATTAAGGACAAAGCTAGTAAGGTTGGTAGCCTTAATAATTATAGACCAATAGCTTTAGCTAGCGTGATATCTAAAGTATTAGAAAAAAATCCTGCTTGGTCGGCTCAATCAGTTTATTAGTACAACAGATAATCAATTTGGTTTTAAAGCCAAGTTGGGAACTGATGTCTGTATTTATAACCTGAAAGAAGCAGCAAGAGCATATCTAAGGAAAAATTCATCGGTGTTGATTGGGTTTATTGATGCCTCTAAGGCCTTTGATCGTGTCAACCACTTTAAGTTATTTGACAAATTAAAACAGAGAGGTGTTCCAGATATTATTACACAAATTTTAGTTTACTGGTACTCTAACCAGAAAATGCATGTAAAATGGGGCAATGACATCTCTGCTTCCTTTGGTGTGAGTAATGGTGTGCGTCAGGGTGGACTTCTTTCGTCTGCCTTGTTTAACTTGTATATGGATGACCTGTCACAAGAAATTAACCTCTGTAAAACTGGATGTATGATTGGTGATACGTTGGTCAATCACTTCATGTATGCTGATGACCTGGCTGTCCTCTCACCCAGCAGTGCAGGTTTTCAGCAGTTATTGAACATCTGCTCTGATTATGGGTTGAGTTTTGATGTGCAGTATAATGCTAAGAAAACTGTTGTACTAGTTTGTAGGACTAAAGCTGACAAACAACTTTGCTTCCCTGATTTTGTTTCTGTCAGGGCAAAAGTTAAATGTTTGTTCCAAAACTAAATATTCAGTTCAATTCAATTCAGTTTATTTATATAGCGCTAATTCACAACACATGTTGTCTCAAGGCACTTCACAAAAGTTAGGTACAAACATTCCAATTAATCCTAACCATTGAACAGTGCAGTCAGATTCAGTTATTTATTCAAATTGGATAAAAAGTTTTTCTGTCTAAGGAAACCCAGCAGATTGCATCCAGTCAGAGACTTGTAACATTTACTCCTCCTGGATGAGCATGTAGAGACAGTGGACAGTCACTGACGTTGACTTTGCAGCAATCCCTCATACTGAACATGCATGTAGCGACAGTGGAGAGGAAAAACTCCCTTTTAACAGGAAGAAACCTCCAGCAGAACCAGGCTCAATGTGAGCGGCCATCTGCAACGACCGACTGGAGGTTTGAGAGAACAGAGCAGAGACACAAAGAGAACAAAGAAGCACTGATCCAGGAGTCCTTTCTATGGGAAGGAAAAGTAAATGTTAATGGATGTAGCTCCTTTAGTCGTTTCACCTAGAAAGAAAGAACAGATAAACTCTGAGCCAGTTTTCAAGGTTAGAGTCTGAAAGAGAGCACATAGAGTTAGTCACAGTAAAAGCTCAGTCAATTTCCATGTCTAGGCGAGAGAAAGGGTTAAACACTGAAAGACAGGGCTATGTGGATCATCTGTAGAGGGTGAGCATTAAGTTGTTGCCAGCAGACGCTCGGATGATTCCCCTCTCCAGAAAGGTGTCACAGGTAGACTCAGAGTCAGGCCAGGTGTAGCTTCTAGGAAGAGAAAAGAGAGAGAACATAAAGTTAAAAACTGAAACAGCAAATAATGCAAAATTGGAGAGTAGTATGAGAATGTAGCCAAGAGGGTGAAAGTGGTCATTATGTCCTCCAGCAGCCTAAGCCTATAGCAGCATAACTACAGAGATAGCTCAGGATAACCTAAGCCACTCTAACTATAAGCTTTATCAAAAAGGAAGGTTTTAAGCCTAGCCTTAAAAGTAGACGGGGTGTCTGCCTCACGGACTAAAACTGGGAGCTGGTTCCACAGGAGAGGAGCCTGATAAATAAAACATCTGCCTCCCATTCTACTTCTAGAGACTCTAGGAACCACCAGTAAACCTGCAGTCTGAAAACGAAGTGCTCTGTTAGGAACATATGGACCAATCAGATCTCTGATGTATGATGGAGCTAGATCATTAAGGGCTTTATATGTGAGGAGGAGAATTTTAAATTATATTCTGGATTTAACAGGGAGCCAATGAAGAGAAGCTAAAATAGGAGAAATATGATCTCTCTTTTTAATTTTCATCAGAACTCTTGCTGCAGCATTTTGAATCAGCTGAAGGCTTTTAACTGCATTTTGTGGACATCCTGATAGTAAAGAATTACAATAGTCCAGCCTTGAAGTAACTAATGCATGGACTAGTTTTTCAGTGTCACTCCTGGACAGGATATTTCTAATTTTGGCAATGTTCCGGAGATGAAAGAAGGAAATCCTAGAAACCTGTTTAATATAGGATTTAAATGACATGTCCTGGTCAAAAATAACACCAAGACTTTTTACTTTATTACCAGAGGTCAATTTAATGCCATCCAGGTTAAGTGATTGACTAAGCAGTTTCTTTTTTAAAGACTCCGGTCCAAAGACGACAACTTCTGTCTTGTCTGAATTTAGAAGCAAAAAATTTAAAGTCATCCAAGTTTTTATATCTTCAAAACATGCTTGTAGTCTATCTAACTGGTTGGGCTCATCAGGATTTATGGATAAGTAAGCTGAGTATCATCAACTTAACAGTGAAAATGTATCCTATGCTGCCTGATAATTTGACCTATTGGAAGCATATATATAGTAAAGAGAATTGGTCCAAGTACTGAACCGTGTGGTACTCCACAATTAACCCTGGAGTTTAAAGATGATTTATCATTTACATGAACTGGCGACCTGTCCAGGGTGTACCCTGCCTCTCGCCCATAGACTGCTGAAGATAGGCACCAGCTCCCCCGCGACCCACTATGGAATAAGCGGTAGAAAATGACTGACTGACTGAACAAACTGGAATCTGTCAGACAGATAAGATTTAAACCAGTCTAGTGCTGTTCCCCTGATCCCTACAGCATATTCCAGCCTTTTTAAGAGAATATTGTGATCGACTGTATTAAATGCAGCACTGAGATCTAACAGAACCAGAACAGACACAAGTCCATTATCTGAGGCTAGAAGAATATCATTAGTGACTCTCAGCAGAGCTGTTTCAGTGCTATGATGAGCTCTGAAGCCTGACTGAAACTCTTCAAACAGGTCATTGCTGCGTAAATGCTCACACATTTGATTAGCAACAAAATATCTGGGTCACTACATCACAGACCAGCTCTGTGATGATGATGACATTTATTTATCGGCAGTGTCGCATGTTGTACGCCCGGGCAAACATTCTGGGGAGGAAATTCCATATGTGCACTGATGAGGTAAAAATAAGCCTATTTAAAGCTTACTGTAGCAGGTTGGAGTAGCTCTGTTACTTTTGATTCTGATTTATTCTTTTTTGGGAACTATTCCTCTTGTGGTGGATACAGTTTATTTTATTTTTTTTTGGATGACTGTCCACTCTAGTGTCAGATGCTGTGCAGCTTGGAGGATTTTTCTTAATACTTTCTATTTTTGGACATTTGTTATGATGCATTGCCATGGCAACGGGGTTGTTTCTTACAACCGAGAGCAGCTGATTAATATCTCAAAAGCCCAAATAATACTTCAGCTACAACCCCAAATCCCTGATGAGTTGAAAAGGAGACGCCGTGGATGCAGAGCAGGAGCTAAGAGAAGAGAGAGAAGGAGGAAGTTCAAACCATCTCTTCCGTCAATTTTGATGGGCAATGTGAGATCGTTGGGAAACAAGTTGGATGAACTCCAAGCCCTACAAAAGGACCCAGCCAGAGTACCGGGCATGCAGTATCATGTGTTTTACTGAGACATGGCTGCAGGATCATATCCCCGACTCCAGCGTCTCTCTGCCGGGCTTTTTAACCATACGAGCAGACAGAGATTTAAAGAGGAGCAGCAAATGTAAAGGAGGTGGACTGGCAGTACTTGTGAACAACAGATGGTGTAATCCAGGACATGTTACTGTGAAGTGTCGTCTCTGCAGTCCAGATATTGAACTGTTGGCAGTATGTTTTCGTCCATAATATTTACCCAGAGAGTTCGCCAGGGTTATTTTGGTAACAGTTTACATTCCAACTTCCGCTGTTGCTGACACTGCATGTGATGCCATCAGCTCAGTTGTTGCTAAGCTACAGACACAAAACCCCAATGCTTTTGTGGCAATTTCTGGTGATTTTAACCATGCTTCACTCTCTGCTACACTTCCAACGTTTCAACAGTTTGTCAGCTGCTCTACCAGAGAAAACAAAACATTGGATTTGTTTTATGCAAATGTCAAGGACTCATACATCTCTACAGCAAGACCTCCTCTAGGCAAATCAGATCACAACCTTGTTTTTCTCTGCTCGAAATATAAGCCCCTTGTTCAGAGGCAACATGTAATAAAGAGGACTGTGAGAAAATGGTCACAAGAAGCTGAAGAAGCTCTGCAAGGTTGCTTTGAGGCTACAGACTGGGATGCACTGTGCCAGCCACATGGAGAGGACATCAATGCCATGACTGAGTGTGTAACCGACTATATAAACGTCTGTGTGGATAACATCATCCCCACCAGAACCGTGAGATGCTTCCCCAATAACAAACCCTGAATCACCAGTGACCTGAAGGACCTGCTTAACAAGAAAAAAAGAGCCTTCAGAGAGGGAGACAGAGAATTATTGAGGATTATAGAGAAGCAACTTAAAGTCAAGATAAGAGACAGCAAGGAGGTGTACGAGAAGAAGCTGGAGAGCAAGCTCCAGCAAAACAATATCAGAGATGTGTGGACAGGGATGAAGAAGATCACAGGCTTCAAGCAGAAGGATGATCAGACCGATGGAGGTCTGGACAGAACCAATGAACTGAACACATTCTTCAATAGGTTCAGTTCAGAAACAAGCTTCGCATCCTCCTCTCCTGCTCACAGCCAAACAGACATTCCACCTTCCTTTGACCCACAGGACCCACAGCTGTCCAGTAACACCTCACATTTTTTATCTTCCACCTCAGCCCTAGACCCTTCAGCTTCTACATGTTTGCCATCAACCATATCAGAAGATGCTGATGCTTCCTTTGCTTCCCCCTTCCACCTGTGTGTCTCAAGAAGTCAGGTGAAGAGACAACTGGAGAGACTGAATAGGAATAAGGCTGTAGGTCCAGATCATGTCAGCCCTAGAGTCCTGAAGGTCTGTGCAGAGCAGCTATGTGGGATTCTGCAGCACCTCTTCAACCTTAGCCTGGTCCAGAAGAAGGTTCCGGTGTTGTGGAAGACCTCCTGTCTTGTTCCGGTACCAAAGAAAACTCACCCATCAGTCCTTAATGACTATAGACCTGTTGCCCTGACATCTCACATCATGAAGGTCCTAGAGAGACTCCTGTTGGCCCACCTGAGTAAGCAAACAGTAAACCATCAGGACCCCCTTCAGTTTGCTTATCTGGACAAAGCCAGCAGCACTGTGAGGATCATGTTCTTTGATTTCTCCAATGCATTTAATACAATTCAACCTGATTTGCTTTGTCAGAAACTCCAGAAGACTCAGGTGGAGGCCTCAACAATCAGACCACAGTTTGTGAGACTGAAGGGTTGTGAGTCTAACCAGGTAGTCAGCAGCGCAGGAGCACCACAGGGAACTGTACTCTCACCATTCCTTTTCACTCTGTACACCTCAGACTTCCAGTACAAGACAGACTCCTGTCATCTGCAGAAATACTCGGATGATTCTGCAGTCATGGGGTGGTTCAGAGATGGACAAGAAGCTGAGTACAGGAAGGTGGTGGACCGCTTTGTGGCATGGTGTGGAAACAATCATCTCATTTTGAACGTGACTAAAACAAAGGAGATGATTGTAGATTTTAAGATCAACAGGAATAAGTCAAAAACTATTTCTTTCATGGGAGAAGAAGTGGAGGAGTATAAATACCTCGGTGTTCACCTGGACAACAGACTAGAGTGGAGATGCAACTGTGAAGCCATCTACAAGAAGGGACAGAGCAGACTGTACTTCTTGAGGAAGCTTAGGTCCTTCGGTGTTTGCAGCAAGATGCTGCATATCTTCTATAAGTCTGTTGTGGGGAGGGTGATCTCTTCTACCATCATCTGCTGGGGAAGGAAGCAGCATCAGAGCCAGGGACTTAAAAAAACTCAACAAGCTGATAAAAAAGGCTGGCTCTGATCTGGGGACTTCTCTGGAACCTCTGGAGATCATTGTGGAAAGATGGATTCTTCATAAAATGAAGAACATTATGGAGAACCCTGAGCATCCTCTTCATGAGACTGTCCTACAACAACAGAGTGTCTTCAGTCAGAGACTTCTTCAGATCTACTGTAAGACGGAGCGCTACAGGAGATCCTTCCTGCCCACAGCCATCAGCATCTACAACGGCTCTTTGAGGAAACCTTCATAATATGAGCTACAACAACATTTAATTTCCCTTTGGGATTAATAAAGTATTTTTGAATTGAATATATATATATATATAAGTTTATGTGTTGTTTGTGCAGCTCATTGAACAGTCTTATTGTAATGTTTTCACATCCATCTCTTAGTGCGCTAAGATACCAGTCGGCTCTGTGGAAACATTGGTATGAAAGTCTTTTATAATTTTTTTTTTTTTTCCTCTCTTCTCTTTTTCATATGTCGTGTTGTTGTTTTCTTGTGGACCATGAGTCTGTTAAATAAAGTAATCACACTATCTGTAGCACATATTGGGTTTTGGCACCGTCACAAGCTGATTTTCACAAAGTCCGCATACTCTCATCATGGGCATGAATGTTAGATTCATTTGGGTCCAATTGTGTATTGTGTGTAAAGTTCTACCTATATGCTCAGCTGAAGCTGTTAATAAGACCTGCTGAAGGTTATTAAATCTCTTAACTTGACGAGGCCAGGGCCTGTTAACTTCTCAAAGGTTACAACGATCGACAGCTCTACTTCATTATGGTTATCAGTTTCGGTGCTTCGATGGCATTTAGACCGAGTTTAAGAACCACGGGTCCTTTTCAACCTTAATATGAAGCTGCCAAGAGACCAAACAGGAAGTAAAACTAACCTTTCATAATATCTGAATGAGTGTTATTTAGCCAGGAAGTGAAAAACCAAAATAATGCGGGGTAGAAATGTTGGCAAAGATAATTCAAGCTAATTTCAGAAAAACATGTAAAATGTGTGCATTTATGAAGCCCTGGTAGATTTTAGAAAACAAAAGAAGGAAAAAAGCCTGAAACAAACATTTTTCCTTAATCCAATTTCTTTTTTTAAAGACGTTTCCAGAATTGCAAAAGGATAAAAGCTAATTCCACACTTGTGCTGGTTTTAAAGACTGTGTAGGACTGTCATTGCTCAGGCCATCATTGACCAGAAGATGCTGGAACACCAGTGTCACACTGAGGCCAGTTTTATGTCAGCATGGTCTGAGAAGATGCTGACCAATAAAGAAGCCCCTACTCCAAAATGAAGCCGTTTTCTTTACAATCATTGAGCTCAAATAAAAAGATCCAAATGAACGATATTCATGCCGCTGATGAATACATGTAGAGCTCTGGCTGCAATTGTTTGTGTATTTCCTTTATAGGAACAGCATTTTTAAAGGGAATATGTGTAGACTGCGTGTAATCGTGTCCAGACAGCAGAGCTTCTGCGCTCATATTGAACAACTATTGATGCAAAACAGCATGATGTGCATGTTTTATACCCTGTCCTCCTGCTCGGCCTGAAGCTCTTTGACCCTCTCCAGGACGCCCAGTTTGGCACGCTCTACGTTGGCTGCCAGGCCCGTCACCTTGATCACATCCAGCTGTTTTTCGGGCTGCGGCACCCAGATGTTCACCTGATTTCCAACATCACACTTTTGAAAATCACATCTTTTATCAAAAAACAGCCTGCACTCCATGCGCCATCTAACCTCGTATTCTTCCATCAGCTTCCTGATTCCACTGCCCTTCTGGCCGATGATGTAGCGGTGCAGATCGTAAGACACTTCCACGTCCTCAGTTATCGGCACCAAGGCCTGCAGAAGGAAAGCCGCAGCAACGAGATAAGAAATGGAAACTAAAAGATGTACGTGTTGAGATATGCTCGATAAAAATCCTACACAGCTAGGGACACATGATCAGACGATGGTTGTCCACCTGAACTAAAACCATGCTCACCAGCAGGGCCGCTTTGGCCAGTTCACACTTCTCCGCCCGTCCAGAGATTGTGATGATGTCACACTTGCGAGGGACAAACTCCGCCTCTGGACTGACGTCGCCGTTCTCCTGTGGCGAGGCGTCCTGACCTGAGTTTAACACAGAAAGCACCCTCTGTCTCTTTTTGAGCAAAATAAAAACACACATTCTCTGGTTAGGATCAGCCAGATTTAGCTGGAAGGTAGGTGAAAACAACAGCAGTAGCCAGAGAGGTTGCGTTTCTTACCAGCAGCACTGTCGTCCCTCTCGGGGAACTTGATTTGGACCTCGTGCTCCCTGGTGATGTGCTGGATCCGGCTGCCTTTAGGCCCCATGATGGCACGGTGGTGCCGCTGAGGGATGGCTACCTCCACGCTCACCTGCGACTCCTGCAACAGAAGACAGAAAAAAAAGCTCAAAGAGTAAAAAAAAAAAAAAAAAAGAACTATCAGACATATGAGGTGTTGAATAAATACAGGCAAAAGAAGTCAACTGATATCTTCTGAAGGTTTATTCCAAGGTTCTTCAACCCCTACAGTCCAAAGAGCATTTCTGCCTTCAGCCCAGCTAAAAAAAAAAAAAGTTTACAAAATCCTCAAAAATCGCTGGAGCGGTCAGATAGTGTGGAGAGCGTATAAGAAAATCAATTTTCAAGTCTTGTCACGGGTTCTAAATTGTGTTTACATTTGGACTTTGACTAGGCCGTTCTAAGGCACGAATATGCTTTGATCTGATTTGAAGGTGAACCTCTGTCTAAGTCTCTAGTCTTTTTAGGGTTACCCTGTATTTATCTCCATCCATCTTCCCATCAACCCACAGCATGATGCTGCCAACACCATGTCTCATTGTGGGACTAGCATGCTCAGGGTGTGTAGACCAAAACTTTAAACTCCTCATCTGACCACATCACCTATTTCCACGGGTTTGTTGCGCCCCCTACATGACTTGTGGCAAACTGCAACAACAACTTCAAATATAATTTTTTTACTCTTAGTATACATGGTCGGACTAAAGCTAGATTCAAATACTGAATTTGTGTTGATTATTTTGCTAATCTGTAAAGGGAATCTCTTGCCAAAATCTCCTTTAACAAAAATCTCTTTTCTCTGGCCTACCAGGTCCTCAATGATCTCCTGGATGCGTTTTGTTGCCGCCTCCACGCAGTCCTTCGCTCCTTTCAAAGTGACCTTCTGGCTGTTGGATCCTGTGCGAGGGAAGCTCACGGCCACACCGCCGTACTCCTCCGCCAGCTCCCGCAGGACCTGGCCTCTGCGACATACGAAATGGCGATGGTGGCGAACGTCCACCTCCATGCTGTCCTCCACTACGTCATCCTGGAGGGTCGACAACGAGAGTGCAGTGAGAGGAGAGCATCAACGTGAAGGAAAAAGGCTCTCAAACGGTTACATGTGGTTGAAACTGTAGAAACGTAGTCAAATCTTGAGCAGTAATGCAGAAGTTTTCAACCAATACGTAATAATCGAACAATTGAGCAACAAAACTGTATCAGACTTCAAATTGCAAATGTTAACTTAAAGTTGTCTAGTTAAACAGCTGCAAAAAAGCAAAAGTGAAGTAGCGTTTCATAATGGCGAAAACATAAAACATTCAAGCTGCTAATAAACGTAGAATTAGGTATGAGAGCGAGCAGAGACATTTGGTTAGCAGTTACCAGGTTTTTGACCAGAATTTCCAGCTCTTTCTGGGCCTGACGAACAGCTTCCTCCTTCCCCACAATGGTGATCAGCTCCTGCTCGGTGTCATCGGGCGACGGGAAGATGATGCGGGCCCCCGTCCTGTCCCTGACGCGTCGGATGTTGGCCCCGCCTCGCCCGATCAGAAACTTGTGGTACTCTGGTTTGGCCTGCAGCTCCACTGTGAAGTTGTTGACTTGCTGGAAAGGGGAGCAGGAACACGGAAAAGTGACAAACTCACCTGTTTGAATCCATCTAATAATGTTTTGGGGGTTTTTTTTTTTTTTGCACCGACCTTCTCTTCTGCCAGCTGCAGCAGCTGTTTCTTGGCCTTCTCCACTTCGCTGGCGGGGCCCCTGATGGTGACCTTGTCTGAACCGGATCCCTCAGAAGGGAAGTGGATGTGGACGCCCCCGCAGTCCTCCATGATGGAGCGCACAAGGCAGCCTTTGGAGCCGATCAGAGAGTTGTGCAGCTTAGCTGGGATGCTGACTTCTGCCTCCTTAATGTTGGCCTGAAAACAGGTTTAAAATTATAAACTATTTGGACTAAAGAAGGAGAACATTTCCGTTTGTCTGACCATTTTGTCTATAAATTAACTTCTTCCTGTACTGAGACCAAAACATCCTTCTGTGTGCTGGCTTCAGTAGGAAGGACCTATGAGGACTTCTTAGCACTCCTCCACTTAAGTTCTTGTAAAGTATGAAATGTCCAGGCCATAAAAAGAACTTTGATCTCGTTCTTAAACTTGAGTAAAAGATCAAGTTTCTCTGTTCTTGGCCTTCCTAATTCATCTGTAAGCTCTTTTTTTTTTATTTTCCAGCTCCTGATAATCCTGACGTTATCAGCAGCTGGAAAGTTCATATTAACCTCGAAACAGCAACGACAGAACTAAAAAGGGATGTGGTGACATTTTTAGAGACATGCAGGAGAAAAAGCTGCTAAAAAAATGCATCAAAAATAAATGACATGATACCTCAAAGCATCGTCTGGTTTTAATCTATCCATCACATATAACATCACATTACTGTACGATGAAATCTGTGCTACTTTTGACAGAAAAAAAAACTCCAAGTTAGAGCTCAATAGAAGCCCTAGAAAGAAAATATTTTTTTAAATCAACAGCAAAATCTCACACTGAACATTTTATAAAAACCCAGCATTGAATTTAAGAACAGTCCTTCAATCAAGGTAAAAAATCCCACACTCAGAAATACTTGAAGAATAATAATTTTGTTGTTTTCTTTTACTCTTTTACTTTGTACAGTCCATTTCTTGCCACCAGGACAGAACAGTCTTCTCCTACAATATTTCAATATTTGTCAACTTAGGAGATCTTTGACCTCCTTTTTGCACAATCTCTATAATTCATCCAAAGTCCCAGGTCCTCCCTTGTTCACTCTTGTTTTCAGCTCACTTTACAGCTTTTCTACAAGACGTACGTTTGGGGACTGAGGCAGCTTATGAAAAGAGATATTTTATGTCTGGTGAACCATTTCTGTGTTGATTTGCCATTTGTATTGATTTCTTCCCAGTTTTTGTATCCATGTTGTCCCTGAGAGATAATTTATCCATGCCAGGAAAACAGTCAACCTCTCCTGACTGTGTTTCTTTAAAAGGAGCATCATGGTTGTTTTTGTTTTTGTTCTTTTACTCTTGATCTGACGAATTGTTTTTCTCGTCTGCTGTGTCTCTGGCGCCACCCTCTGACTAACAGTACTCTAGCTGATGTGTGCTCACAAAAAATCTGGTCTGCACGCGGCTTTCAGGTCAAGCGGACGGTAGTGGAGGCTAGGAGGTCGTCACATCTGACCGATGCACACAGGTGCAGTGAAGGTCTCAGTAAGGTTTAGCAAACTCCACATGTTTGTGATGGTAGGACAGAAAAGCTTCTTCCTGGCACCACAACCAAACAACTGGTAGCCATGTAGATAGTGTCTAATATGTTTTTTTTTTTAGCTCAACACATCCTTGCTTGAACAGCATGTTCTCTTGTTTTTCCCATTTTATAGCATGGCTAGAGAAATGGGAGTCTGTGTCATTTCATATTTAGACACCGTGAGGAACAGGAAGCGATGGATTTCTCATTAGAAATTCCTACAAACTGTCCAACTTAGAGTAAAGTATAAACTAAAGGTGCTTCAGCTACATTTATTCAATTACGGTGCCGATAGCTGTAGTGATTGTTAAAAACATTTAACACTGAATAATTTTTATAAATTCTTTAAAGCAGATGATGCTGTAGTAAAAAAGATGAATTATTTAACGTTTTGATGCTTCTCTACACATCTTCAGCCAGGATGCCAGTAGCCAGTAGGTGAGTGGTGGTCTATACACTCAGAAAGGGTTTGGTTGTGTTCATCATCTCACCAGGTCTCTCTGGATGGCGAGGATTCGATCTCTGGCGGCCTCACAGTTGCTCCTCTTCCCTGTGATGATGATCATCTCAGAGTTGCTGTTCTCCATCGGCAGGTCGATCTTAGTGTTGGTCTCCTCACGGATCTGATGGCACAAACATCCCCCGTTGCTTACGCCATGTCTGTGACATTAATGCGTTAAACCTGATAACCCTCTGTCTTCACCTTTTTGATGTTGGCGCCGCCCTTTCCGATTATGTTTTTGTGGAACTGTTTGAAGATGGGAACGGAGAGCGAGAAGCTGTTCTCGATCTACAAACAGAAGACAGAACGCGTCCGTGAGGCTGAGACGTTAACAGGCAGAGGTTCAGAGAGGCACGGGTCGTACCAGATCGGCGATGATTTTCTGCAGGAACTTGGCACATTTCTCCACCTCGTTCTTGGGCCCTCTCAGCTGGACGATGTCACTTTTCTGCGATGGGTCGGGAAACGTAATAATGACCTAAAATTCAAAGTTAAAGAAATTACATTGAGAGTAATAATAAAGTCAGATAATCTGCCGGCTCAGAAGAATCTCACCTCAGGAAACTTGTCCCGAACTTCTTTGATCTTTTCCCCCTTCTGTCCGATGATTGTCCGATGGAACTTCTGCTCCACGATCAGGTCTTTGGTGCGCTCGTTTTCCTGGAATTGAGACAAGCTTTCTTTAGTTTATGTAAAAAAAAAAAAAAGAATAAACCAACTTAAACCTTTTGAACCCGCTCTCACCATTCTCTGGACCATCTCAATGAGCTCTCTGCAGGCCATCTGCACTCCTTTAGGGTCTCCTTCGATGCGGACCAGGTTGCTTCTCTCAGAGTCCTGTGGGATTCTCACCGACACTTTGTACTGCTCCTTGATCCGATTGACTGGGAGAAGAAGTATAAAAAAAGATAAAGAAATGTATCCGATCTGTCCTCTAGCATCTGGATGTTTGATGCATGCTGCTGCCTTGAGCGACATTAACATTGCATTTCAATAAAACTTTATCTCAGTAAATTAATTCAAAAGGTGAAACTCCTATTACATAGATTCGTTACACACAAAGAGATATATTTCAAGCTGTTATTTCTGTACATTTTAAAGATTATGGATTACAGGCCACAAAAAACCCAAATTCAGTTTCTCAGAAAAGTTCAACATTACTTGAAAATTAACTTTATACAGAAATGTATGTTCATCAACAAGCTGGTTGTTCTCAGAGTGCTTTATCCAAGCGTAATGAAGGAAAGTTAGGTGGAAGGAAAAAGTATGGTAGAAAACAGCCCACAAGCAACAGGAATAACATGTTTATGATTCAGCAGCAGAGCCCATTGAACGCTATGGCCTACATCTGTCATGTTTCTTAATTTAAGCCATTGCTGGACCAAAAACATCAGAAATAAAAGGTCCAAACCATGCCAGGCTGCATTGATGCAGTAATTCAAGCAAAAAGAGCCCAGACGAAGTATCGTGTGCATATGCTGTACAGTAAATAGACATCATTTTAAGTAGGCTGACATTTCTGTATTGCAAACTCTGTTTTATTGATCTTATGTTTTCATTAGTTATAAGCCATAACAATCCGGGATAATTCACTACTCAAAAAAAATAAAGGGAACACTTAAACAACACAATATAACTCCAAGTAAATCAAACTTCTGTGAAATCAAACTGTCCACTTAGGAAGCAACACTGATTGACAATCAGTTTAACATGATGTTGTGTAAATAGACAACAAGGGGAAATCTTTGGTGATTATCAAGACTCACTCAATAAAGGAGTGGTTCTGCAGGTGGGGACCACAGACCACTTCTCAGTATCTATGCTTTCTGGCTGATGTTTTGGTCACTTTTGAATGTTGGTGGTGCTTTCACACTCGTGGCAGCATGAGACGGACTCTACAACCCACACAAGTGGCTCAGGTAGTGCAGCTCATCCAGGATGGCACATCAATGCGAGCTGTGGCAAGAAGGTTTGCTGTGTCTGTCAGCATAGCGTCCAGAGCCTGGAGGCGCTACCAGGAGACAGGCCAGTACACCAGGAGACGTGGAGGAGGACGTAGGAGGGCAACAACCCAGCAGCAGGACCGCTACCTCTGCCTTTGTACAAGGAGGAACAGGAGGAGCACTGCCAGAGCCCTGCAAAATGACCTCCAGCAGGCCACAAATGTGCATGTGTCTGCACAAACGGTTAGAAACTGACTCCATGAGGATGATATGAGGGCCTGACGTCCACAAATGGGGGTTGTGCTCACAGCCCAACACCGTGCAGGATGCTTGGCATTTGCCAGAGAACACCAGGATTGACAAATTCGCCACTGGCGCCCTGTGCTCTTCACAGATGAAAGCAGGTTCACACTGAGCACATGTGACAGACGTGACACAGTCTGGAGACACCGTGGAGAGCGATCTGCTGCCTGCAACATCCTTCAGCATGACTGGTTTGGCAGTGGGTCAGTAATGGTGTGGGGTGGCATTTCTTTGGAGGGCAGCATGGCCCTCCATGTGCTCGCCAGAGGTAGCCTGACTGCCATTAGGTACCGAGATGAGATCCTCAGACCCCTTGTGAGACCATATGCAGGTGTGGTTGGTCCTGGGTTCCTCCTAATGCAGGACAATGTTAGACCTCATGTGGCTGGAGTGTGTCAGCAGTTCCTGCAAGATGAAGACATTGAAGCTATGGACTGGCCCGCCCGTTCTCCAGACCTGAATCCCATTGAGCACATCTGGGACATCATGTCTCGCTCCATCCACCAACGTCACGTTGCACCACAGACTGTCCAGGAGTTGGTGGATGCTTTAGTCCAGGTGTGGGAGGAGATCCCTCAGGAGACCATCCACCGTCTCATCAGGAGCATGTCCAGGCGTTGTAGGGAGGTCATACAGGAACATGGAGGCCACACACAATACTGAGCCTCATTTTGACTTGTTTTAAGGACATTACATCAAAGTTGGATCAGCCTGTAGTGTGTTTTTCAACTTTAATTTTGTGTGTGACTCCAAATCCAGGCCTCCATTGGTTCATAAATTAGATTTCCATTGATGATTTTTGTGTGATTTTGTTGTCAGCACATTCAACTTTGTACAGAACAAAGTATTCAATGAGAATATTTCATTCCTTCAGATCTAGGATGTGTTATTTGAGTGTTCCCTTTATTTTTTTGAGCAGCGTCGAACAAATGCATCACTCTGTAAGTGATAAATAAATCTGGACGACTTTCACTTTTTGAATTCTGTTACTGAAAGAAGTTAACTTTTTGATGATAAAAACAAAAACAAAGGATCTACACATCAGGCAGCTTTTTTCAGAAGAAAAAAAAAAAAAACCTCACTGTTGGCTCCGTTCTTCCCAATGAGGTGTCTGTGGAAACGCTGATCGATGTTGACTTCGGTGTAGTCCATCCTCACCAGCTGGACAGCACGCATGGACAGGAAGATGAGACAGTTAATATTCTTTTTGTAAACAAATCTCAAACTTAACTTTGATTAGAAATCTCAGGAAATTCTCAAACAGCTTCTTAGAAATGAAATTGTTGGTCCAAAATGGTTTAACTTTTAAATGTAATTTGAAATGTATCTTAAATTGCACATAAAAATGCAGGTGTTAGTATTGCACTGGCAACAATGTGTGTGTGTGTGTGTGTGTGTGTGTGTTTGTGTGTGTAAACCAACCAGGTCGTTGATAATCTCTTGTATCTGAGCCTGAGCTTGCTCCACCTCCTCTGTCGGCCCCTCCAGACTGATGCGCTCTTCGCCGTCTGTGAACTCTATGTGAACCTGTGCACATGTGAGCAAACGTGACCCAGTGAAAGACCTTGCTCTACAGCGCCATCTTGTGTTGCGCAACTTGTTCCGTCAACGTTACATGTTCAAAACACAAAAACTAAATAAAGTTTTTAGCTTTCTGCGTCCCCTTGTTCAACGTTCACACTGATCAGAGACTCCAGGGTGTCGCCTCCCTACCCGCGGTAGCTGCTGTGTGATCCGCCCGATGTTCTGCCCTTTCTTGCCGATGATGAAGCGATGGAGCCAAGCTGGAGCACTGACCTCCAACACCATCACGCTCTTCGCCTGAAAGTATGGCACAGGTAAAACATTGTTCCAACACTAAACACAACTCCAACCTGTTTCACATGCTGGTCAGAAACAGTTTGTAACAACAGAGGATTAAATTACTGTTTGTAATGAAAGGATGAAAGACGGCCCTGAGGAAAATCCACATAAACCTGGATATTTCTACACCTTTTATAGACAGGATAAACACATGTATATATGTATAAGTGTCTGAAAAACTCTGCTCATGTTTTGAAAAGTTAGACACAATTTCCAAAAAGGATTGCAATAAAGATGATAGATTCTTATTAAGTCAGAGCCGGCCCATGATTTTATCGAGCCCAGTGCAGAGTTTGACTTTCAGATGAGCCCCTGACACACAACAGCATCAAAATCATTGTTTATTTGGGCATTTAGGCCGCATAGCTTCATGGTTTACTTGTAAACCAACAATAATTTGGAGCCTGTTGCCCAACAACTTTTGCCCTGCCCTCACCTTAGGGCTGGGCAGGGAAAATAAATTGTGGAGGAAAGTTTTTTTTTCTTCTGAGATCTTGTAAAAAGCTTGCTGAGACCAGTCCACTTAAATTTCTGTTTAAGAACTATAATAAAGAAAAGACATAAGAACAGCATTCATATTTCTTTTTATTACATACGGTCACTAATTACTTATGTCGGGCCCGGAGACGGTTTATTTGAGAGAGCAGTAGCTTTAAAACAGGGTTTTAATCCTTTAAACTGGATTTTCACAGTTAGTGTGGATAGCGTTAGTAAAACTGCTCCGTTTGCATTCTAGAGAATGTGGGCCCTTCTTAAAACCCCATTTTAAAAAGGGACTGTTCTCTGATACACACAGTGTGACGTCGCCCCTGCTCCTCGTATTAATAATTAATGATCGCTCATGGCAGAAAGGCAACAAAAACATATTCTGAATGCGGTTCTTATATCCTATATTAGAGTTCTTCAAAAACAAATTGGACTTGGTTATAATTGGTGTTGGAAATTAGCCAAAACCTTTGTTGGTGCATCTCTAATTTAATAGCAGCATCTGCCACACCATAGCAACTAGAGTCTAGAATGTACAGAAAAAACATCTCTCCGTTTTACTCCTTGTTTTCCTCCCTGCTCCTCACCTTGGCGTAGACTTGTGTGAGTGCTGGTCCCAGTTTGTCCGGCTCCCCTCTGAGGATGATGGTCTCTGAGGCAGAGTCCAGAGGAGGCATCTCCACAGACACCCCGGTGGCCTCCAGGATGTCCTGCAGAGTGTTGCCCTTTGGACCGATAATGTACCTGTGCTGGGACTTCTTCACCTCCACAGAGATGGTCGTGGTCTTCCTCTTCTGCGGGTCGCAAAACGACAAGATTAGAACCGATGATCTGAATGGAAACAGCATTGGTAGCAACTGGAGTAGAAGTGGGGAGCACAGCGAGAAACGGGGAGGAACTGAATAGAAACAGATTCGCGCAGAAGCTGAAAGAGTTTAGAGAGCAGAAAACATGTTTTCATCTCTCATATTACTGCACTAAACAGCTTCAGCATTCCCATCCAATTTACTCTCCATCCCACTTATCAGAGGGGCTCATCTAGCGAACATGTACAAACCCTTCCTCTCCATGTTGGACCATTCGTCTACTGCACTTCTTTTAATCTCAGGGTCCCAATAACCATTGGGGAGCAGTGAAGAAACAAACACAGCAAAACCATGCAAACAAACAACATGCTTAACACAGAGGGACGACTCAGTGATTGAGGTGCGACCCAGGAGCCAGCTGCAACCTCACCTTGTCTTCATAGATGGCTCGGATGCGGTTGACGGCCAGAGCGACAGCTTCCTTCTCTCCGGTGATGACGATCTCGTCCTTCGGCAGGCTCGGCGGCGGGATGCTGATGCGCGCGCCTGTCTCCTGGCTCAGTTCCTGAACCAGCCTGTTGTGGACGCCGGCGATGAAGGGGTGGAAGGCCTTCTCCAGAGAAAGGCGCTCCACCGCACGCTTGTCCTGCAGAGCAGGTGAGAACAAAGAGGACAGGGAGAGATTGAAGAAAAGAAACTATATCCTGGAACATGAGGTGGGGACACCAGTCAAATATTTTGTAATTCAGACATTGCTAAATAAAAATACTAATAGTATTTTATAAACCGATTTCGGTTCTGGTTTCTGAGCTGCTGACTCCCACAAATATTTTTTTAATCTTCATATTTTGTTCCACTTCTGCCTATTTTTCTAATGCTTACAGTAAAAAACTCAACACATGGATGTTCTCCAGGTTATTGCTCCTCAAAAAAATGTGTTTCCACAAATCAAACCAAAAGAAAATCCTTTTTTTCCCCCCAATCTGAAGTAAATGAAGTAGCCCCTCACAGTTCCTAGAGGATAAATAAATCTTAAGTACTTTTATATTTTATACTTTACTTTTTAGTAGGTCAGAGGGTCTGGAGACTTCTAACTACTAATCCATGACTTCCTGTTTCCTGACATATAAGCATGGATAAAACAGGAAAGATAGGAGAACATGTCGTGAAAATAAGGCAGGAATTGCTGCAAGAAAACAACTACTAACCAAAACCTGCTACTCTTTGCAGTCAGAGCAATAAATGAAAAGTTTAAAGCAACAGAACTGTGACTGGACCAGGACCCAACTTTATTTTTCCACCATGCACAGTTAGGAGGATGGCAGGGAGAGAAACATGTCCAAAAATCAACATCAGTCCTGTCCTAAAGATGAGTTTATCTTAAAGCTTTTTATACATCTAAACCAGGGGGGTAAGATGTAAGGCAGCTGTAGTATTTAGAGGATAAATCAAGAAAAACTCTGATCTACTTTTACATTATTTAAATTTGTAAACCATTCGTTCCCTTTGCTTGGTCCAAGCCGCTGGAGCAAGACTGTGGAATGAACTACCACATTATTCCTGTCGGTGCTTTTAAAAAGCAACTGTGTTAAACAAGCACCTCACTGGTCCCTGGGCTGCTATGACTGTGTGTTGTTATTATGTATTTATTTTTATCTTATTTGTTTCCTGCCTTAACTTTATTTTTACTATGAAACACTTTGTGACTGCAGTCTGAGAAAGGTACTATATAGATAAAATGTACTTACTTTTATGGTCAATATATGCAAGAAAACATACAGTTTGATAATTATTACAAAAGTGATTATTAAATTCTTATTGGTATTTGTCTCTTAGTTGCATGTTTTACATGTCACAGAGTAAGCAGGACATCTCTCTGTCAAAAGTCCAGCTCCCTTTTCGTTTCCACGTAGCTTCTTCCATGACCTGGCTTAATGTCTTCTGTATTATTAACATTCAGCTCACCTCGGGTCTTTTTACTGTTGCTATAGCAATAATCTGTCTCGAAGATATGGAGAGTTCAATGATTGGGAAAGTAATGATTTTTTTTATAGACTTAAAAAGAAACTGAAATACATATACATCTGGAGCATCTGAGTGCACCTAAAAAAAAACAACAATAATAATAATAATAATAAAAATCAGGTGTTTCTGATCCTGGATGAGTTCCTAGAGACGGGCTTGGACAACATTTTAACAGAAACTTTACTTTTTCTTCATTTTCATCAAGTTATTTTAAAAATACTACTTCCAGAATCAGCACAGAGATAGCTTCAGTTTGTGTTCATATCTTTACCTGGAAAGTGCTTAAATAAAATTCCAAACCTTTCCAGACTGCATGGAAACCCTGTTTAAATAGCATCTTAGATGTAGAAATTGCCTGTGTCCATTTTACCAACTGACATCATCAGTCTATGCAGACAATAAGTGGTTTGCATTGACGTCTAGAACCTTTACCAGTAAAATCTAACTTGTAAATGAAGTTTAATGAATAATCGTTACCTAGAACCAGCTTTATGAATCCAACCAAGCCTCCGACTGACCTGCTCCGCTGAGATCAGAAGGATCTCGTGGCGAGCCTTCTCAATGCCCTCCTTGGTGCCGGTGATGCGGATGTTGGCGCTGGGGTCGTCGGGTCGCGGAATAGCAATCTTGGTGGCGGTCTTCAGCTCCAGCTCCTGCAGCTTCTCACCGTTCTTACCGATGACAAAACGGTGGTGCTCCTTGGGGATGGCGACCGTAGCGGAGGCCTGCAGAAGCAGCAGGAAAAGCGAGGTAGATTAAAACCAGAACCTTGATTAGCATTCTTTAAACCCAACAATCTGAGTTTGGAAGGAAGATTGCAAAACAAAGACCCGTGAACATGTGGGTTATCAACCAAAATAAGGGTACAAAGAGGACGAAATGTTTTTTTGCAATGTTGGCCCAACCACCACAGCTCAGCTAAACAGGTGAACTTCAATGCAGCAGCTGAAGTGGAAATGAGCAGGTTTGCTGCTGAAGCCTTGAAAGGGACGCCCCTGGGAGCTGACGATCAATTTTCAGCTCCACTTTTCATCCTTAGACCACCGGCCTGCAGAGACAGCAGGTTTTTTTTTCGTTTGTTTGTTTTTGTTGAATCTCCTCACACTTACTAACCCTCAGATACCATCAGGTGCTGCGAAACGTAAACTAAATCTTATCTGAAATCTTGTTTTGTTTTTGTAACAAGAGGCCAAGAAAATCTGAGTTTAAAAGATTAAATCGTCGGATCGATTATCAGCAGGTAACATATCTACAGAAAGGTAAAGCCTGCATCACAAGAAGAGAGAGTGGACATGGGTGAAGACATCATAATCATTTTTACAATTAAATATTCAGATGATGATCCATTTTAAAAAGGAGCACTAAAGCAGTAAAGGCTCAAACTATCTGTTCTGAGACATTTACAGGTGCAGCAGCTCAAAGTTTAAAAAGGGGCCATTTAGAAAAAAAAAACCCCCAGCTCAGAGAACATTAAACAACCCACGTTGAAACATGATACCAACATATATGTCGTCTGCATCTCCTCTTCTGAACGATCCCCTCCTTCCCTTCTCAGCAATGTTAACAGAACCTGCTCTGTGCAACAGCTTTGACTAACAGCGTGCAAAACAACCTTTTTCCCTCGTAAATCAGGGGTGTCCAAAGTTTTTGTGACATGGGTCAAAATCTAAAAGCTGAAAGTGCTCGCAGGCCACAGAAATAGGATTTTTCTTTGTTTTTGCATTATAAAAATTGTGAAATAAATTTGCCAAATATTTACCATTCTTGAACGGTGGTCGGGGGCCACACAAAATCAGTCCAGGGCCACGCATTTTGGACAACCCCGGTGTAAATCTTATTCCCACTTGCTGTCCTGTAGTTGTTCCTCACGCTCCTTACTACAACTGGGCTGATCCGATCTCAGATAACAGCTGAAGGTCCCGACCGAGGTTTTGTTAAGTCACCAATATTGGGTAGAACTGGAAAAACTCAACTCGCAGTACCTGTTGTTGATTTTGTCAGCTGCACCGTTATGTGTAATTTCTATAAATAAAAAAATAAATCACTGCCAATTTTTATGTGCACAGCTTACAAAACCGTGTTCAACATCTGTTTCCTGATCTAATACATCTGGATTTTCCCAAATAAAGAACATTCTTCACCCTTTACATTAGGTTGAACCTGCTACAGCTTCCTGTCATGTGACCTGCTCTGTATGCTGCGCATGTCATGAGCTCCACAGAGGGCAGCTGAAACACTAATCAATACTTTTTATGGCTCCCATGTTCACTAAGCAGGAGGCCAGCTTCTCCTGTCAGTTTTCTCTTCACGTGATTAACTGGAACTGCTTAGAAATTTCTTACAAGCTGAATCATTTAGGAGTCAGAGCTAAACAGAAAGGAAGCGTGCTAACGTTCAGTAAGCTGCTCATTGTCTGATGCATTGTCGGAGCATTAGAGCAGCCTTCCTAACTAAGTTAGCCCATGTTGGAAATGCATATTGAGGCCGACTTGCCTGGACAAAAAACTGATACAGCAGCATCCTGAGCGCTGCTGGTTAGTGAATCGTGCAGCACAGTCACATTATTCATGTAGACCACTGTTTACATGCATGTCCTCACACATTTGTACATGAGAGAATGAGTGAACATGCGAGCGGGCCGGAAGGCGGGTGGGTGTTTTTCCACATAAGGAGGTCTTCCTAAAAGGACTGAACTTTTATTTGGTTTTTCCACAACTTCAGAAAACCAACACTATGAGAGGTGTTTATGGGTTTACCTGCGTCTGCAGGCGGGCTACGATTTCCTTGCGAGCCTTCATAACCGAATCCAGTTTGCCAGTAACCATGATGGATAGGCCCTGGTCCTTTGCCAGGGACAGCTCAATGTGTGCTCCAGTCCTGTGCATGATGTCAAGGCACACCTTGGCCTCCTCTCCTTCCCCAAACTGGCTGTTATCCTTGTAGCGCCGCTCCTCCAGGGGGACATGGAACACCTGAATGAAAACGGGTTTATGTTTCCTTAGACTTTCTTTTAATGGTGCTGATTCATCTAAGTCTTTGTGCGTGTGTACTACAATGATATGCTCACCTGGGTGATAACAGAGGCCTTGATGGGACGGATCTTGCTCCCCCATGCCGAAGCCGGCTCCCCGCTCTTTTCCCCTGGAGCCCCTTTCTCCGGCAGCGGAGGGAAGGCCTCCAGGTAGGTGGGAATGTAGGCCTCATCCTCCGGGACGCAACCTGGCCCAGGGAGGCCAACAAAAACACAGTAAGCAAGGAGACAGTTTGGAAACGACTACAATAAAAAACAATAAGCAGCAGATAGGAGGAGAAATCCTCACCAGGAGCGGTGGATATTTATAAATCAAGGATAGAAGGATGTTACCTGTAATCTCCTGGTCTTTGAGACCACTGCGATGCTCGGCAAAGCTCTCCGGGGTCAACACAGCCACTGAGCTCATGGTTCAAGACTTATTCCACTTTTCACAAAAACAAACACAAAATAAGGTCCAACGGGTATGAATGAAGAAAGTATCAACTGCGAACCAAAAATAAAAAGGCTCATTTGGAATAACATCTTGTCTCATAACTCATCCTGTCCCTGATGGGTGCTTTGAGGTTTGCTGTTCGCAAACCCCCAGAAGACCCCTCGCTGCCTCTGAGGCTGCATCTCCACCTGAGATTCTCCAATTAGCAATTCTACAAGCCTCAGACAAACACACTCCCTCGCCGCCTCGGGGACAGGGTTATCACGAGACAAAAGAGCGGATCGGTGGCTGACGTTCTTCTGATGCATGATCACTACCCGCGCTCATGTTGTCCTTGAGGGGTTCAGAGCTGCAGATCCTGGAAGGGTTGGACCGGCTGTATGTGAAAGACCGGTGTGTGTGTGTGTGTGTGTGTGTACATGCAGCCTGGTGATCTAGAGATAGTATTGCACATTTATTGGCTGCCAACTCCAGCATGCATTGAGAAAATGAAGTGCATAATATCAGGAAGCTGTTCATGCCGAAGGGACAGTCCACATTATCAAAAATACTTCTAATAATCATGTAAATATGGCACATTTGATGTCAACAGGTTTATGTAAAGCATTGAATCTACTGACACACCACTAAACACATCCAACTTGGTTTTTTGCTTTCTAAATCCAAAATAAAAGCTGAACTGAAAGTTTTTAAACACGCTGTCCAGGGTGTGTCCTCTTTTAAAAACAAAGAAATTCTTCGCTGTGTCACTGCAGCAAAGCTCAGAAGCGTCTTTTTATTATTATTATCTCAACATCCGATAAACGTTCCAGCCCAATGCGTCCCCCCTGAAAGATTACCATGTGCCCTTATTAAAAAAAATACAAACTGGAATATTTATATCACTGCAAGGAAAACACACACCCTGACCTAAAAGCTTTAAAAATGTAATCCCAATAAAAGGTGAAGGGGTGAAGCTAACACAGGCTTACCTGCAAAAGGTCAATTGCCAGAGAGTCCGTCCAGTTAGCGGCTACCGAAGGCGCTTCAGTGTGAGTGTGTGTTTCAGCTCCTGGGCGCACGGGGAGGAAGACAAAGAGGCGGAAAGTCAATCCCGTATATCAGATAGAGCTTCAGCATGAATGCTGGGTTAGTGTTGCCACACTGCACTGCACCTTCCACAGGCTGGGAGTGATTCCCTCATTGCTTGCTTCAGAACCTCGCTCACATCCCTCCCTCTGTGATTTAAACTAACAAACCCAGGAAATTTCAGGACAGGGGGGGAGATGCTGCAACATACTGCACCGCAGCAAAGCTTTAGTTGTTTTTCCTTCTAAAAAAGGAGTCTGTGCAAGACCCCCCCCGAACCCACTCATATATACAGGTCCTTCTCAAAATATTAGCATATTGTGATAAAGTTCATTATTTTCCATAATGTCATGATGAAAATTTAACATTCATATATTTTAGATTCATTGCACACTAACTGAAATATTTCAGGTCTTTCATTGTCATAATATGGATGATTTTGGCATACAGCTCATGAAAACCCAAAATTCCTATCTCACAAAATTAGCATATTTCATCCGACCAATAAAAGAAAAGTGTTTTAATACAAAAAACGTCAACCTTCAAATAATCATGTACAGTTATGCACTCAATACTTGGTCGGGAATCCTTTTGCAGAAATGACTGCTTCAATGCGGCGTGGCATGGAGGCAATCAGCCTGTGGCACTGCTGAGGTCTTATGGAGGCCCAGGATGCTTCGATAGCGGCCTTTAGCTCATTCAGAGTGTTGGGTCTTGAGTCTCTCAACGTTCTCTTCACAATATCCCACAGATTCTCTATGGGGTTCAGGTCAGGAGAGTTGGCAGGCCAATTGAGCACAGTGATACCATGGTCAGTAAACCATTTACCAGTGGTTTTGGCACTGTGAGCAGGTGCCAGGTCGTGCTGAAAAATGAAATCTTCATCTCCATAAAGTTTTTCAGCAGATGGAAGCATGATGTGCTCCAAAATCTCCTGATAGCTAGCTGCATTGACCCTGCCCTTGATAAAACACAGTGGACCAACACCAGCAGCTGACACGGCACCCAGACCATCACTGACTGTGGGTACTTGACACTGGACTTCTGGCATTTTGGCATTTCCTTCTCCCCAGTCTTCCTCTAGACTCTGGCACCTTGATTTCTGAATGACATGCAGAATTAGCTTTCATCCGAAAAAAGTACTTTGGACCACTGAGCAACAGTCCAGTGCTGCTTCTCTGTAGCCCAGGTCTGGGGAATGCAGCACCTGTAGCCCATTTCCTGCACACGCCTGTGCACGGTGGCTCTGGATGTTTCTACTCCAGACTCAGTCCACTGCTTCCACAGGTCCCCCAAGGTCTGGAATCGGCCCTTCTCCACAATCTTCCTCAGGGTCCGGTCACCTCTTCTCGTTGTGCAGCGTTTTCTGCCACACGTTTTCCTTCCCACAGACTTCCCACTGAGGTGCCTTGATACAGCACTCTGGGAACAGCCTATTCGTTCAGAAATTTCTTTCTGTGTCTTACCCTCTTGCTTGAGGGTGTCAATAGTGGCCTTCTGGACAGCAGTCAGGTCGGCAGTCTTACCCATGATTGGGGTTTTGAGTGATGAACCAGGCTGGGAGTTTTAAAGGCCTCAGGAATCTATTGCAGGTGTTTAGAGTTAACTCGTTGATTCAGATGATTAGGTTCATAGCTCGTTTAGAGACCCTTTTAATGATATGCTAATTTTGTGAGATAGGAATTTTGGGTTTTCATGAGCTGTATGCCAAAATCATCCGTATTAAGACAATAAAAGACCTGAAATATTTCAGTTAGTGTGCAATGAATCTAAAATATATGAATGTTAAATTTTCATCATGACATTATGGAAAATAATGAACTTTATCACAATATGCTAATATTTTGAGAAGGACCTGTAGAGCCTGGAGTAAGTGTTCATTTTCCCTTTCTCTTTTCCAGTTTTGGTCCCATTGCAACCACAAACCCTCAATGTGTTTTACTGGGATGTCATGTAATAGACCAACACAAAGTAAGGCATAATTGGAAAGAGAAGGGGAATGGCGCGTGTGTTTCCAAATGTTTTACTGATGAAAATAAAAATAAAAACACTGTGAAACCAAAGTATGTGAAGTAATTTATCTGATTTTATTGCACAAGTCCCTCATCCGTGTTCGCTCAACAACATGCAACATAAATTTATGGCTGCAGGTAAAGATTATTTTGCTAATCTACTAATCTGTCGATTTTTATTTTCTGTTAATCGATTAATAATCGGATAGTAAAAAGGTGCTTCATAGGAGATTTGATTTTTACAGGATTTGAAGCAGGTGAAGCTAAAGCTAAGCCACCTGATGAGTTCTGGATGGAGCATATTTACCAACAAATTGAATATATTTTGTTGCAAAATTGTGGCCTAATTGCTGCTCTGAGTGGGTTGTTCTGTCAGCAAATGGCCCGTTTCAGAGTCTGTAACGATTATTGGATTACAAAATTAGTTGATGATTATTTCAATAATCGATTCATCGAGTAATTGTTTCAGCCCTACGTAAATTAAACAATTTCTATATTTTTGTCATTTGTTGTATATATTATTTTTCTGAATCTTATTATTTTTTTTGTTGTTGTAGATGTTTAATGCTTTAAAAACGTCTAAACAATTCAACTCCCTGTGTTGACCATCTCCTCATTACTCTGATGAATATATCTCTTTAAATACAACACTGACTTTTACACTAGTCACATGATCTTCAGGAGATTTTTAGACAGAAATCTTCATACCGATGCTGCAAAGCGTAACATCCTCTCAGCTCACCATTCAGCCTCATTTACTCCGATAATCCTAAATCAAATCCAGAGCAATTACCTTCAGAAGCCCCCAATTAGCAAACAGAGTCCAGCTGTGTGTAAGTTAATCTCCGTTTTCTTGCAGTTCAATCCCTGATCTGACAATAGAAATAGAGTACAGGACCGCTCTGAAAGGCCATGAAAGGAGCGACATATAAACAAAGAAGCAGCCAAGAGGCCCATGGTAGCTCTGGAGGAGCTGCAGAGATCCACAGCTCAGGTGGAGGAATCCATTAACATGCCAAATATTACTTGTGCACTCCACTAATCTGGCCCCTTATGAAAGAATGGCGAAAGAAAGCCCAACGATGTCCTGTTTAACGTTTGATACGTCATGCAGGAGACACAGCAAACATGACCAAAGTTTAACGTTTTGGTCTATATGCAAAACTATACGTGTGGAGGAAAACAACCATCGCACATCGACCCGAATGCACCAACTCCTGGATGAAACACGGTGGTGGCAGCATCATGCTTTGAGGATGCGTTTGTTTCAGCAGAAACCTGGAAGCTGGTAAGAGTAGGTGGAGAGATTGATGGAGTCAAACACAGGTTAATGCTGAAGAAAACCGGTAAGAAGCTGCAAAAGACTTGAGACTGAGGGGGGCCGGGGTGTGAGGTTCAACCCTCCAGCAGGACGACAGCTCTAGATTTTATGTTTTTGAACCCTAATGTTAAAAAGATTCAAAACTCGCACAAACATCACATGCCGCAAAAGCTTTTTACTGAAAGATAAATCAGGAATCAATACAATATTGACTTTTATGTCTAATGTTCAGGAAAAGAATGAAGCCTTAAGACTAATCCCACAGAGGGATCGCAAATATCAGCGGATGACAAGGAACTGACGCTGCTTCACTCTGACCCGACCCCAGCGAGGAGGCCTGGGTAGCTTCCTCCGCTCAGATAAAGTTTCTCCATGTGTCTACTCTGCATGATAGATGCTGAACTGGGTCTCATCTGACAGCCCGACTAAATGAGACACATCTGACTGGCAGGAAACAGCACCGGGAAGCAGCTTCAGGACAGAAAGCTCATCCTAAAACCAAATCAGGACGTCTGAAAGCACTGTCAGAAAGATTAGAAAAGCCCCACAGAACCTCAACCCAGCAGAGTCTTTAAGGTTGAATTCAAGTGCTTCAATCTGCACGGAGGAAATACTATCAGCTACTTCCAAAACGTTTCGCAGCAAATATCATGCTCACAAATGGGAAATTATGGAATTCATGAAACTTTTCCCAATCTAATTTATCTCTTTGGGGCTGATAAAAAAAGAAAAAAAGAAAATCAGCATCATCTCATCATACTCGCTCCCAAATGTCCACCTGTAACGGCACACCTGCTTTTTCAACAGAGGCATCTCCAGAAAAAAAAAGTGACAAATCCGTTATGGTGCTCTCAGCTATTATTAGCAGATGTGTCCAAAAACCTGAAAATAAGTTGTTAGGAACACCTGGTGATCTCAGATGTCGGCATTTTTCTAAGAAAGTGAGCTTTGAAGAGGTTTTACGTCTCTTAACATTCCTCCTCACTGTGTGTTGTAGAAAGATGAACCTGGATCCTCAGCCTTGTTTGACACAGTTTCAGTTGGTTAAAACTTTTTAGTTACTTCCTGATTTACAGAGTCTTCACGCCCCTTGAGGTTTTTCCACATTTTTTTACTTTACAATCACAATCTTCAGTGAATTTTATTGGGATTTTATAAATCTGTATTCAGCCTCTTTCAGTCCAGTGCAACTGATTGCTTTCAGAAGTTATCTGATTACTAAACAGAGTCCATTCGTGTGTAATTTAATATCAGCATAAATCCAGCCATTTGCTAGAGAACGTTAGCAGACAAACATCTTCATGAGGTCTGAGGAGCACAGCAAGAATGTCAGGAATCAAATTATGGAAGCAGGGATCCGACAAAGTAAAAGCTAAGAACATCTCATAGAGAACTGCTGAATGTATCATCCCAAGGCGGGCACCACTGCAGTGTATAAAGACAACAGGCGGAGCACAGAGAGCATCGGTTAGAGAAGCAGCCAAGAGACCCATGGTAAGTCTGGAGGAGCTGCACAGATACATAGCTCAGTTATAAGAATCTATAAGTCAAAAAACTGGCTTTTATGGACGGTATAAATACTTTTACAAGGCAGAGTAAGATCAATACAAATCTGTGAGACTTGAATGGCATGTTCTCTTGTATTTCTCATAGTACCTAAAGAAATGGGCCTATGCGTTATGCAGTATGTATTCCCAAGGAAAATAAGGAAGATAAACTCTGATCAATTTAAAAGCATTAATTACAAAACAATAATTATATTATTTTGATGCTAAAGGCAATAATTTCCTCAACTGTTGTTTTTTTTCTTCCACTGAATAAATATTCTCAAATTAAAGGATGGATATTTCTATTTTTTTTTTTTTTTTTTTTGAGTGGGAGACTATACTACTCAAATTAAAGGTTAGTTTTGTTTTAAAGCTTTTTACACATCTTTAACCAGGGAGCCAATACCTGTGTAGGGCGCTGTGTGTAAACCTTTAAAATAATCATGTTGAATTTACCAATCAGAAACCTCGATGTTATCTTTTCTTTAGGAAATCATATTTTCAAGAAGAAAATAAGGATAACGTTTTACGCTTGGAAGTGTATTTTGTGTCAGGCTTTGATAATCTGAAGCCCTGCATGGGGCCTTAAGGCTAAAACAAATAGGTTATTATACATCTATTACATTGTAATATTAGCCTGTAAAACATGTGGCTCAAGGACAAACAATTGATAGGGTTAAAAAAAAAATTAAGAAAAAATCGGCCCCCGGCTGCACAGATTTCTATCGCTCGGTACTGGGCATTAAAGTAAACCCATCCTTCGACCTCTATTTGTAACGGAGTCGAACACTGCGAAAAATCCCATTGATCGTGGCTACTGACTTGCTGGAGGTATAAAAACACGGAAAACAAAGGAAAAGGAAACTCAAAAGGACAAACAGACTGCAGATATATTTGATTTGGTAGTGAGCATCAGTTGCACCGTGCCATCAGTGCTCTCCAGATAATTAAGAACCATTGAGCAGCTCAACGCACCTCGACGCTGCATCTGCATGGTTGCTCCCTGTTAGCCACTCGGCTAAGATAACCTCTGCTAACACGGGAAACCCCAGGCTGATGATTTCTCCGTCCGACCGGGTCCGCTATGCGAACACGCATCACACTGAGCCGACCTCAACAAGAGATGATTAGGCACAAGGACTTCCCGATAATCGGCTAAAAAAAAAAAAAACAAGCCTGGCGCGGGGATAGATAACCAGCTCCAGCTAGCTAGCTCCGGGGGCGCAACCTCGCTATCCCCACATCCTTCTCCTAAATAGACGAGCCGGGTTATTAGTCAGGTATAGCTACACCCTGACCGTATATGTTTCGCTCCTGTTTGCGTAAAATAAGTGGTTAAAAATAAGCAGAGAAATCCTACCTTTCAGAGAGAAATGTAGCAGAGTTGTTTGACAGGTGACGGTGTAAACACAGACGTGATTGGTCTACGAGCGCTTCCTCTCCCCGCGGAACGATACGAGCGGGTACTGCGGCCGCAAGTACCCGCGAATGCCGCAGTATTTATGCGCAGCAGGAGCAAACAAGTTAAATAGATGTTTATTTCTGTACAGGATAAAGGACATACATG
This sequence comes from Girardinichthys multiradiatus, assembly GCF_021462225.1. NCBI lineage: Eukaryota > Metazoa > Chordata > Actinopteri > Cyprinodontiformes > Goodeidae > Girardinichthys > Girardinichthys multiradiatus. The sequence goes on from NC_061807.1 coordinate 27,056,402, forward strand.
TGTTGTTTAATCGATTGTCTCTATTTTAAGCAATACGGTGGAGCTATAAGCAGGTGTAGACTTTCATGTCTGCCTCTGTATCTACTTGCCATTCATGATTTCCTGCGCACTCCTCAATAGTGAGAAAGCATTGAGTTCATTGAAGGTATGGTGCAAGGAAGGCTGCTACAGCGAGCATTCAGGACAATGAGGGGAAAAAATGCAGGATGTCAAGAAATCCCCCTCCATTATTAGTTTTTGTGAGCCTTTTCTCAACAATAATACATGATGCAAAATAATTAAAAGAGAACATTCCGGACAAAAAATATATATATATATATATATATATATTTAGCTGGGGAAAACACTGAGTCAAAGTGGAGAGGGTGATTTAATGAGAAATGTCTAATTTTTCAAATCGTTTACTGTTTTGTTTTTTCGTGATTAAACAATAAAGATGTTAGGTGCGCATGAAATTTGGGTCAAAGTAAACCTACGTCTCTATGTTTGATTTGTTTTAACACGTCAGGAGAACCCGTTTCACGTTGAAACATACAAGCAATTTCTATTTACTGGCAGATGTCTTTAATTAAAGAAAAAAATTGATTAAAATGAAGGGACATTATTTGAAATGTAAGTGTTTGGAGGGTTTGTTTTTACACCTTATAAATGTCTCTAAATTTCCGTTTTTCAAGCAATGCAAATCACAATTATAGTCATTTTTACAAACAAAATATGAAAGTGAATTGAAGCACGTTTTTTTGATATTTTCTGCTGGATGTTTCATACCCAGACACTAGGTGGAAGTAGCAGAAAACGAAACGAGATACACAACAGTAAGTAGTGACACTGTCAAAGTTAAGTGTCTCAATATGAGGTACAGAAACTCACATCTTAAAGTTCATTATAAATGCGGTTGGTTTGTTGAGTACATACACATAATGTATAAAGCTAGCTAATATCAAGCTTCTGGAAAGGCCCCCAACTCAATCTACTGTATTTAAAAGTTTAAAAGTTGTGTGCGTCACGTCTGTGCCAGGAATCCAACCAGTCTACGTGATATTTACCAAATCTGATAAGAGGACTGGTCACATATCCAGCAGGAGCAGGATGGCTGCAAAAAACATGTGAATTTTATGCAATCTGCAAAATGCTGTCCCTACCCCAAACATTGGTGGCGGAGGGGTGGGTGCTTTAGCACTCGATGCAATGTGTTGCATATAAACAGTCCTTAAATATTGCACACAGTGACTGCTGTGACGACTCAGATTCATTGCACTGTACTGTTAAGCTCTAGTTTCAGGGTTCTGTGTGCTGGGCCATTTCATTACACAATAAAGCTAACATTTTCATCAAAACTTTATTGTTCTGATATGCGTACAAAAAAAAATAAAAATAATACGAATATCTCAGCACATCATTAATTTTTACACTCTTGTTATTTTTAACTGTATGTTTGGGTATGTGTAGCACCTTACCAGCAAAGCAAATTCCTCGTCCGCGTGAAACAAATACAAAATATGAGTCAAAACTGATACTTACGAATGTTTCGTCATGAAATGTATTTGTTAGAATTACTACGAATTGTATTTAGCGGTATTCCTTATTCGCCAAACATTTTATTTTGAAACCACAACCCCCTCCATCGAATTTGGTTTTATTTTGAAATGCACCACCGGAAGCCCGTCTGCTCTACTGCACAGTACTTGTCGGTTGGAACCTCAGGAGGAGCGAATGGGGGGGCTGCTGTGCTGATCCTTCCCTCTCCTCTCCTCTCCTCCCTCCCGGCCGCTCCTCTCACAAACGCCGCTCGTAACAAAGACGAGACAACAACAAAAGGATGATGGGATCTCACGCAACACGACTGTCAGACAGACAAAAATGAACTGAACGGATTTTCTTCCAGCGGACATTTTTATTTTTATTTTTTTTCCTCTATCCCTATTAACGACCGTTTTCTTCCCCTAATTTTCTTCGTGGCGGGAGCGGAGTTTACACCGAGCGGCTTTCGGACTTTCCAAAGAGAAGTAGTTCAAGATGCTCGACTCAAAGTAGACCCGAAAAAAGAAAAAAAAGAAAAAAAAAGCGGAACCGTCCAAACCGTGTTTGGTGAGTTTTTGTCATAAATGATTAGTAGTTTAATTGAGATTAAGTTTATTTTTGGTTGTTTAGCTAGTGTAGTTTGGGTGATGGTGAGAGCACCTGTTCCCCCTACAGAAAACAACTACTTGTGATAACTTGACATATTTTATTAATTCTTTACTCAAAAGAAGCGGCATTTATTCCTGTTAGTAAAGGAATTTTATGGCCTTTGTTTCACTAAAAATAGGTTCCTACTCAATGAAGGTAACAAAACAGTAATTCTCATGTTATAGAGCATATTAGGCTACTTTTAATTTATATTCGGTTATCTCTCAGGGGTTAACATTTCAAACTATTTATTCCATGTAATAAATATCCAAATTTCCTTTCATCTCAGTATAATTAAATCCCACATACAGGAGTCTTCTTCTCATAGGAGCCTCAGCCAACATGTCACCAGGAGCTTCTCCATGTTTTTCCTGCTTTCTCATCTCGTCTCTCCATGTGTCACCTTTTCTGCTTTCCTTGGCCAGCGTGGAGCTTACCCACTCATCACACCCCACCCAGCCACTTTATTTCCCACACCAACCCTCAGGTCTTCAGACCAGATGGCAAACTGTGTCTGTCACACACAAAGAGAAATGTGTCAAAAGCTGCCCTCTTGTTCTCAAATGGGGCTGCTTTAAGGGATCACACCATTCATATTGGATTTAGCAACGCAAATGCTATTACAGTAAAGCCGACCGATCTGCCCCCGGAGTAGGTCCTAAAAGCCAGAAACCAGTAAACTGCTGGATTCGGCTATTGAACTAACTGGGTCAATAGGGAAAAGGGAGACAAAAGAGGTAGAGTGTGCCTAAAAGAGAGGATAAGAGGGAAAATTGGACTTGTTTTATCTTCCAGCCCGTTTTGTGTTAGTCTGTCTGTCTGGATTAAACACACCCTTAAGCTTAGGATTTTTATCTCACTCTGTATTGAAAATGATCGGAGGGCCAAATCTGACACAAGGGAAAGACCTACTCAAGCCCACTGCTGTTGTACCTCATGTCAAATCTAAAACCGATTGTTTCTGATCATTTCTGTAAACCGTAAAATATTCACCCTGTTATAATAACTCTTCGGATGGTGTCGTTTTATTCTGATTGAAACATGAAACTCCGTCTCCTTACTAGCAGTCAACATGTCCCTTCCAAACCGGTCTGACTAGCTGGTGCGCTTTTCTTAGCGACTGGTTGCGCCTTATTCACACAAGCTCTCAGGCCAGGAAGAGGCGTTTGTAATGGTTTTTTGACTGCAATGATTTCCTTTGGAGGTTAGTGTTAGTCATTACCATTCATGAGTATCTTAAACATTCTGTTGCTTTGCTTAGACTAAGATTCGCATACATGTAGCTGCAACTTGTGGGAAAAAACAAAATCCATTAAACCTTTCAGTTATAAAGGGCTTTAGATAGACTGTAGCTTTGCAGGGGACTAGTTAAAGTTTGGAGATTTAGGAGAGACAAGTCAAAGCAGCAGGGGTTATTTTACAAATCACATTTCTGTAATTTACAATACTTATGACTGTTTGATGTTTGCTTTTTGCAAACAGATCTACTGTCTCCTTCCTGTGCTGTTTGGGGCTCAGGTGGTAGGTGTTCGCCCTGTAACCGGTGGGTTGCCGGTTCAAACCCCTGCTCTGTTTGTCTCAGTCATTGTGTCCTTGCCTCACCCACCTTGCCTGCTGATTGTGGTCAGAGAGCCCGGTGGCGCTGATTGTATGGCAGCCTTTCTTCTGTCAGTCTGCCCCGGGGCAGCTGTGGCTACAGTGTGACCTATCACTGTCAGTGTGTGAATGTGTGGAGTCTTTGGACTTGATAAAGTGCTTTACAAGTGCAGGTATAACCAATTGAGGAGCATGATGCTTGACTGAAAAAGTTGGATTTTCAGATTTGATGCATTAAAGGAGCATAAAAATAAATGAGATTTTCAGCATTTAATCTGGGCCGACAGCCAAGAATGTTGGACATTTCTGACCACTGACTAATGTGTTTGTTTTGTTTAGCCTTCTTTTTGTGTCATAGCCCGTTATGAAGACTAAATACTTCTTTCAAACTCAAAGTACCATGTTAAAACTGACACGTTTCCAGTCATCATAATCATTATCCGCCTTTAAAATCACTGTAACAGTCTTCAAAATAAAGAAAACTGAAAAGCATCATAGTAGTGATTGTGAACATCAGCAGTTAAGCTGTTTGAAATAATCTGATTTCTGAACCAAAGGATTGATTTGTTTTGCCGTGGGATTTTTTACTATTTTTAGGTATTCAGCTCCACTTGTAATTGTCACGTTGGGGTTTTGGGCTGGACCAAAGAGCAGACAAGAGCTTGGAAGCAGCATCTTAAATAAAACCTCACTTTATTTTGAAGGATCGAAAACGTAACAAAAATCACTGCAGGTACAACGAAGAACCGGAATCCAAAAACGTACGAAGCTGAACACTGCAGGAACATGGTATGAACGAGGGTAGCGAGTGTGAGCGAAAGGAACCAGCAAAGGACAATGAAACAAAACCAACTGATATACAGAGCGAGAACAAAGGCAGGTAATCAAGGAACTAAGATCAGGTGTGAGGAGGCAAAGGGAGCAGATGAGCCTAATAAAACTAAAGCATGAGGAAAAGAACTAAATGACAAGACAGTGAGCAGACCTGAAATAAACTATAAACCAAGATAAAATAAAACATAGAATCAAGAATAAACATGGACTAAAGGAAACTGAGAAACTGGAGGTAACACAACAACCTAAGATCTAATAACTTAGCAAAAAGAAACCATAAGGAAACCCTGACTACAAATGTAAACAAACCTAAACCAACACTGATAGAACAAACTGAGAATGAAGCAGAGGAAACGAGAACAATAACTAAAGCTAACCTATAAAGGAGGGACTGGAGAATAAAGAAAAACTAGAGGAAACAAAGCTAAGAGGGACAATGAATGTAAAGGGGACTAAAACTGAGTAATGAATAACTAAAAGAGGAAAACTAATGACGAGAGGAGTAACAGAAAATAAATTAATAAATAGGAGAGTGCAAAGGAACCAATACAAAACATAAAACGAGAGCAAAGCTAAGGAACCAGAGGACTATAATAATAATAAAACCATTCTAAGTACATAAATAGGAAAGAAACACCAAGGGAACTAAAGGCGAGAGGAGAACACACTGAGAGGCAAAAGGAATCCAGAACTGTCAGAAAACAGAAAGCAATAAACATGAATACAAAACCACAAACAAGAAACATCTAGCAAAACAAAACCACAAAATCCCAAATGTCACATCCTGACAGTAATGACCTTGTCATATCACTCTTTTTGATGTAATTCTGCTGACTATGTACACATTTTGGACAGGCTTAGCATCTTTATGAGACATGACTCAGAGGATGACTAGCCCCTATTTGGTTTGGTTTCATCAGCTGTTGTGATCACATCAAATAAACATATGGCGAGGAGAATCTGCAGCCTGGACATTTGGTCACCCAGAATGAACACTCAAATGTCACTTCAGCGTCGTTATGTTTCTCACTTTAAACGCCTTGCAAAAGTATTTATACCCATTGAATACATTTTATCATGTGACATCCGCAAATTCTAGTGTATGCCTTTGGGATTTTATGTGGTAGACCAACACAAAGCACTACGTGACTGTAAAGTGGAAGGAAAATGGAGTGCGTCTGTATTCAGCCCCCTTAAATCTGATGCCGTTGAATAAAACCCAGACCTTTCAGATGACACATAAACAGCATAAATGGAGTCCAACTGTGTGTTATTTAAGCACTGAATAAATGTAGCTGTTAGAGAACAAACATCATCACGAAGACCAAGGAAGATACCAAACTATGTAACATGGTGGTGGCAGCATCATACTGTGGGAATGCTTTTCTTATCTGCGTTTCAGATTTTTCTGATGTTAAGTGCTAAAAATGTTGAAAGTCATTTACCTTTCACTTTTTGATAATGTGCTACTTTTGTGTTGGTCCAGTTCCTCCAAAAGTGCATTACACATGTGAGGAGGATTGACCAATCAAATTCCACTTCAGCCCCACCGTGTTTCTAAATTTAGACGTCTTTATATAAAGAGGAAGCTTGGTTTGACTGCTTCATGTAAGTAGTTATTTGTGGCCTTAAAGGGTAAAATGGAATATGGGTTACTCAGACATCTTTATATGTCAGCCTAGTAGCAGATAAGTAATTATGATCCTTCATTTATTAAAACTCATAGTGAACATGACAGTTTCACATTTAACCTGTGTGAAAACAGGGAAGGAACTGCGAATCTCGTCCAAACACTTGTACTCAAACATTAATAAGGGTGGAGCGTCTGTAAGTACACACTTCTTCTAGTAGCTAACAGCTGTTAACTAGTATTAGTATATTGCCCTTGTCTGCCATGAGCTGCATGGGTCTACATTGAGATCCAGCTTGTTAAACAGACATTAAATGGTAAATGCACTGATACCGTCCACTCAAAGCGATTTACTCTAGAGCCACATCACACTCACAAACGTGCACACATCCGTACACCACAGTCACCTTACTGTGCAATAAAGGAAAGTAGCAGTAGCAGTGGTTTTCCAGGGATCATATAAGTGCTGGAAATTAAAGGGAGCTCAGTACAGAGGCATTGCTAGAGTAGACCTACAGTCATACTGGGGAACAAGATATGAATAGAAAGAAAGTCCAGGCCCAAATATCCATTTTTATAGTTTTTAGCTAGCTGTTAAATGTAAACATTTACTCTGATATTCTGGCTTTGTTATCGATGTGCTCTAAAACACAGGAAAACCCGACTGCACATGCAAACAGATACAAGGGAACAAGACTTGCTTTCCTTCTGAATCTATGGTATAAAATCACACACACTAGAAATTGCTGGCCAAAAATTTGTGACCCAGTGCTGGGTCATATTTGGACCGAGCCAAGCCAACAGGGTTGGGTTATTGGTTTGACATACCAATTACAACATACAGGGTTGGGACAATAGTCCCAAAAGAATGGGTTTAAACGGACCATTGTTTATAGTTAAGATGACCAAAAACGTGGTTGAAACTCATAACCCATTACAAGGGTTATTATACCACCAATATTTGGGTTAAAACTAAATATTTACATGAAGTTTTCTTCAACATTGTGAGATATTTGTTTCTGATTCCCATTTAGAGTTGAATGAACACTTTGGCTTCCAGTTTTAAACCCGTATAGGCGATCGTTAATTGTACAGAACTTCTTACAGTGTTTAAAAACAACTGGCTTCTCAATCCAACCTCATCTACACAAACAGTATTCTGCATAATATTTTAGTCCATCCTTATTTCATATTTTCCTTCTAAGCAGTTTTCTTGTCATTTCTTTGAAATGGTTCTTTGGGTACTTTGTTGTTTAGCAGCCGTAAGGTTCTGTTGAAGTTTGATCAGTAAGTTTACTGGAGCACAGAAGCGTATCCTGGAGCAGGTGTCCTTGTAAGGTCAATCCGGTGACACCTTCAGCTTAGCGCATCGAGCTGAATTAGGTCAATATTTGTCCTTTTTTAAATATCTGCCATCCGCTTAACCTCAGCCTTTCAGCCAAGGGGGAACATCTGTGGGCCGCACAGCGTCACAGTGGCTGTGTAAACACGAGGAGACTGAGAATGTGCCGGTACAGCCTCCTGTCCAGTTCTGGATAAAGTATATTTACAGACAAAGAAAGGTTTATTTATTTGGTTAATGTGTTTTGTTTCCATCTATCGTTTCTTTAACTCCAGATGAGAATTATTCCATTTTCGCCGAGCATCGACGTACTACTAGAGTGAGATTATCTGGAAATAGCAGCAGTATAATTTTTTTTCTGCAGTGCTTCAGATGTTTATCAGACATTTGTGGTGATCATGTTTACAGATGTGCTCTGCTTTAAACAAAGCCTCAAAAGGAGCGATTCCCTCGAAAATATATTCATTTTGCATTTAAGATGAATGCAAGATGAATATATTTTTTCGTACAGTTATTGCTTAATTACTCCTCAGAGTGGGTTGTTGTTTCAACAATTGGCATGTTTTAGAGTCCGCACACTCCAGTTAACGATTCTTCGATTACTAATTCGATTATTTAAATAATCGATTAATCACGATGACTTGTTTCAGCCCTTTAGTGAGCCTTCAATCAGCTGGAGCTTAGTGAGCACCGAGCCATGGTCAGCAGCAGCCTCAGCAGGAAGCTTAGAAATCATCACCCTCATCAGTGGGGAATCGCTCCTTTTGAGGCTTTGTTTAAAGCAGAGCACATCTGTAAACATGATCACCACAAATGTCTGATAAACATCTGAAGCACTGCAGAAAAAAAATTATACTGCTGCTATTTCCAGATAATCTCACTCTAGTAGTACGTCGATGCTCGGCGAAAATGGAATAATTCTCATCTGGAGTTAAAGAAACGATAGATGGAAACAAAACACATTAACCAAATAAATAAAAAATAGATTAAGCTTAAAAATCAGCCATCCGCTGCCCTGATATTTAGGTAGAAAACCCACTGTTGGTCAAAGTCCTGTCAAATGGCTGAATTTTAATGAGACCCTCAGGATAAGCTCGATCAACTGTGTCAGCTTTAGGCATCTACTGCAGTTAGCCTCTATTCAACAGGTTGAATATATAGTTCGTATACAAAGAGGGGACTCATGAAACCTGCAATATGACGAGTAATTATAGCATTTCCAACAGTGCTTTGCAATGAATATTTACAGATATTGCAATGATATTTCTGCGCTGTACTGCTCAGCCCTGCTTGACACTGTTAATGTAAAATAAACTGCTGAATGTTTCAGATGAGAAAAGTTTGATTGTTCTCTCTTTAAAGGGGACATTTCATGTAAAATTCAATTTTGTAGCCCTTAAATATAGCTTGTTTTGTACTTGGGAGTCTGTAGAAGTCCAGAAAAGTTGAATTTACTCTCTCCAGGTGCTGTTTGGGTCATATTTTTCAATCCGTTCAGTTTTCTCTATTCTCTGTTACATTTATTTTTAACTGTATTTGCTGCTGAACAGCTAAACAAGGTCATGGACTTTTTGCTTACGGCTTTTGGGAATCCCCCATTCTTATTTTTCGCTGCGATTTTGTGGTACAAGCTCAAGTATGCTGAAGCAATGTAAATAGGAAGGATTTAAAAGCATCATATGATGCTCTGGATTTGCACATTTGGTTGTAGTATTAACTTTATTTTTTGGTTTGCATACATACGACCTTTACTAGAGACTAATGTATTAATGCCACTTTGTTTTTGTGACATCCTGCAGTGCCGGTCCTGTTAACCAAACACAGACTAAATACGCCGCCTACACCTCCACACAGCAGCTCCTAGCCGATCTTTACCTACCTAAAGTTTGAGAATAGGTCAGGAGCCTTTCGGCCTCCAAAGATCTTAATCATTTGTTTTACCTGATAGAACTGTGAGCTGTCCTCAAGGAAGCTCAGAGAGATATTTAGAGATAAATATCTTAACAAATAAATACCTGCAGTCGTAGGTTGAAAACGCCTTTTACCAACACTGTTGTGTAACAAGGTTGCAAAGGTTAATTTGAGAATTACTGGCATATTTTGGCACACAATCAGTAGATAAAATCAAAAAACAAAAACATGTGTTTGGCTCCTAACATATCCTTTCATGGAATGAGGAAGGTAAATGTTTTTTTTTTTTGAGTAGCGTATGCGCAGGTTAAAACATATCGTTGGGAAGAGCTGCCAAAATCCTGAAAACTTACCCTTAATTTAACGCGGCCTATATTTGACGTTGGCGAAAGGGCAATATTTGTTAATACCGCCATGTTAAATTAATCCGTTCATATATTTTGCATAGTCTGTAGAGCATTCGAGGGATCTGGAGAAACTCCGCAGAGGCAAAGTTGATGCAGAAAGTCCCCATTTAAGATCTGAACCAGGAAGCTCCTTAATCCGCAACAAATGTGCTTCCCACCACACTAATAACATTAATAACAGTAAATATAAGGTGGTGGGGAAACAAATCCGCCTCCTTCCAGGTTTTGCTTGTGCTTTTTTGTCCCACTTAAATGTTTCGTGTCATCAAACTGTTTTTATCATCAGACAAAGATAAAGTGGTGAACCTTCCCAGTAGAGTGTGAAGACAGAAAGAACACAAAGGGTCGTCTCACATTTGGCAAAAACATCGTGATGATCCAGAAGGCTTTCGGAGAACATATTGTGCAAACTGACGAGACGAAAGCAGAACAGTTCGGAAAGCGTGCGTCTTGTTAAATCTGCTGTAAAACTAACACGGCATATCAGAAAAAGATCCAGCAGTCGAACATCGGACACAGATATACAGGTCCTTCTCAAAATATTAGCATATTGTGATAAAGTTCATTATTTTCCATAATGTCATGATGAAAATTTAACATTCATATATTTTAGATTCATTGCACACTAACTGAAATATTTCAGGTCTTTTATTGTCTTAATACGGATGATTTTGGCATACAGCTCATGAAAACCCAAAATTCCTATCTCACAAAATTAGCATATCATTAAAAGGGTCTCTAAACGAGCTATGAACCTAATCATCTGAATCAACAAGTTAACTCTAAACACCTGCAAAAGATTCCTGAGGCCTTTAAAACTCCCAGCCTGGTTCAACATTCAAAACCCCAATCATGGGTAAGACTGCCGACCTGACTGCTGTCCAGAAGGCTACTATTGACACCCTCAAGCAAGAGGGTAAGACACAGAAAGAAATTTCTGAACTGAATAGGCTGTTCCCAGAGTGCTGTATCAAGGCACCTCAGTGGGAAGTCTGTGGGAAGGAAAAAGTGTGGCAGAAAACGCTGCACAACGAGAAGAGGTGACCGGACCCTGAGGAAGATTGTGGAGAAGGGCCGATTCCAGACCTTGGGGGACCTGCGGAAGCAGTGGACTGAGTCTGGAGTAGAAACATCCAGAGCCACGGTGCACAGGCGTGTGCAGGAAATGGGCTGCAGGTGCCGCATTCCCCAGGTCAAGCCACTTTTGAACCAGAAACAGCGGCAGAAGCGCCTGACCTGGGCTACAGAGAAGCACCACTGGACTGTTGCTCAGTGGTCCAAAGTACTTTTTTCGGATGAAAGCAAATTCTGCATGTCATTCGGAAATCAAGGTGCCAGAGTCTGGAGGAAGACTGGGGAGAAGGAAATGCCAAAATGCCAGAAGTCCAGTGTCAAGTACCCACAGTCAGTGATGGTCTGGGGTGCCGTGTCAGCTGCTGGTGTTGGTCCACTGTGTTTTATCAAGGGCAGGGTCAATGCAGCTAGCTATCAGGAGATTTTGGAGCACTTCATGCTTCCATTTGCTGAAAAGCTTTATGGAGATGAAGATTTCATTTTTCAGCACGACCTGGCACCTGCTCACAGTGTCAAAACCACTGGTAAATGGTTTACTGACCATGATATCACTGTGCTCAATTGGCCTGCCAACCCTCCTGACCTGAACCCCATAGAGAATCTGTGGGATATTGTGAAGAGAACGTTGAGAGACTCAAGACCCAACACTCTGGATGAGCTAAAGGCCGCTATCGAAGCATCCTGGGCCTCCATAAGACCTCAGCAGTGCCACAGGCTGATTGCCTCCATGCCACGCCGCATTGAAGCAGTCATTTCTGCCAAATGGATTCCCGACCAAGTATTGAGTGCATAACTGTACATGATTATTTGAAGGTTGACGTTTTTTGTATTAAAAACACTTTTCTTTTATTGGTCGGATGAAATATGCTAATTTTGTGAGATAGGAATTTAGGGTTTTCATGAGCTGTATGCCAAAATCATCCGTATTAAGACAATAAAAGACCTGAAATATTTCAGTTAGTGTGCAATGAATCTAAAATATATGAATGTTAAATTTTCATCATTACATTAATGAAAATAATGAACTTTATCACAATATGCTAATATTTTGAGAAGGACTTGTAGTAGCTGCGATGGTCCGGGACCAGTTACCTGCTTCAGAACCTGATCAACAGGTTTATATACATGTTCGATAAATGAGAATATATATTTAAAATATTTATTTCTGTTAATTATGACGATTTCCTGCTTACCCAACGTTTAAGATTAAAACATTACATCAGACCAATAAAAAACATTGTTAATACAGAAATGTGGGTTTAATGTAAAGTATATTTAATACAAGCTTAAACGTTGTTATTTTCAAAAGGTCCTTTTAATGTGAGAAACGAGCCTCACTGCAGCACATATTCTAATTTACTGGACATGACCGTGTACAGGAAAACAATGATCTTATGCTTACCTGCAAGTCTACCTCTGAATGCAAAAAAAAAAAAATGAAGGTTTTGGAGTGGCCTAGTAAAAGTCTGGACCTCACATGGTTGAAAAGCTGCCAAAATGTCTAAATTAAAGAAATTGTGCAAAGAAGGGTGCGCCCAAATTCCTCCACAGCGATGGTAAAACACTCATTGGCAGTTAGCCCAAACACTTGATGGATGACCAGAAAGGTGATGCAACCAGTTATTTTCACACTGAGTCAGGTTAGTTGGAGAGCTTTTTTCATCTGAAAACTGCATTTTGTATTTACTCAGGTTATCTTTGTCTGATTTTGTATGTATTTAACGATCCCAAACGTTTCACTGTGACCAAAACCAAACAAACAAGCAATTCTGCGGTCTTCTCAGGACTGTAAAATTCAACTCGCCCCTGGTTTTGCAAAGACCGCCTGCTGCCAGCTCTGAAATGTTGTAATAATAATAATATAATAATCTTCAATAAAAATGTTAACACTGTTGTTGATCAATGTCCGTGCTCTGATGCCACAGATGGCAAAGGGCTGTAAAAATAGTAAATGAATGGATAACGTTGGACCTTTAGCTGTAAATTATTAACATTATAAGAAGTTTAAATATAAAGGGAACTGAATCGGAGACAAAAAAAAAACATCCCTATATGTTTACCTGTAGTGATGCAAACACACTAATTAATGCCCAGACAAACAGGTCTTACATTATCTTGGGTTTAAAATGTGTAAATGTGAGCACAGTGGAAAGGAGTGAACCTCATGCAATGCAGATTAGAGCCTGAGCCCCTCCTTAGGCAGATTTATGGCTCTGGGCTCAAAGTCTGAACCAAGTATTATATGCTGATGGTATCACTGAGTTATATATTGTTTATTTCCCTGTTGTAAAAAAGTTGCTTAAGACACTGATTATATTTCCCTTTTCTTTTTGCCTTTTCCTTTCATCAGGGGATGATGAAATTCCCACGCTGACACTCGCCATCCAAGTCTTTCCCTCGACTCTAAAAGAGAAGACAACCAGCAGGTACGATGTCTGTCCTGGAACGACCTACGTCGCCCCTCAAGCCAGAGGTCAAACCAAAACCAGAGATCCCTCAGAGATCACTGCACAGTAACTCTCTTTGTCTTGTGGGCGGAGGCTGCACTTCAGGCACCACTCAAGGAAAAGTCAAGAAAATAGCAAAAAAGTTTACCCAGCAGGACTCCAGCGAAGCAGGAGAGCAGTTGGTGAATGGCGCTGCAGCACTCTCGTCAAGTAAAGAGGGGAAAAAGCCACCTGAGATAAAACCCAAACCAGACAACAGCGGCCCACAGCCTCAGGTGGGGACAGAGCAGGCGCCGCCACTGCCCAAGAAGAGGAGCCGCTTCCAGAATAAAAAGGACAGCATAGGAGGAGAGGACAGCGATGGCATGAATGTAGACAAACGGCGATCAGGTATGGCAGCCACTCAGATATGTGATTCAGGATGGTAGAAAAGTGTCGGAAACATTTTCAGGGAATCTGGAGTCTTTGTCAGCGCAGGAATCAAAGTCACACCAGATTAGCAAGCTAGAAGTCTGTTGCAGAAAACGGCTCCATTAGGGAGGTGGTACTGTTTTCTGTCTGGGAAATACCTGAAGACTGAAAAGAAATAGTGAGCGAGCCACAGCCTACTAATTCCACAATTAGAAGTTTTGTTCTAAGATGTCCAGGTTACTGGTGCTCTAAAAGAACCGTTTCCTTACGTTCAGACTCTGCACTGAGCTGAAATGAGCAGGTTTTTCCTGTTGGGGAGAAAAAAAGACATTTGGTCTTTAATACAAGGATCCGATCACAAAAACCATATTTTCTTTTCACGTGATGCCCCCTGTGTGATTTTCAGTTCCTGTCTCTTCTAACTGTTTCTCACACAGCCCGCAGCTCAGCCTGAACTGGTAGCACTTTCACAAACACTGGACTTATTCTGGTTTCGGACTCATACTGGTCAAACCTTTGACAAAGTTGAATTTACTCTTATATTTAGGAATGCTAAATAACATGCAATAAAATTGACTTTTTCTATTTGTTTTTACTATTAAGGTAGGTGTACATTGTATTTATTTAATATACAAAAACCTAAAATAAGCTACAATATAAGATAAAATGCACAAGAACCGAGTAAACGGGAGGTGATGAGATCTACAACTTGACCAGATTGTTATTCTTTATGCAGTAGGTAGCACTGAAGAGCAGTTAGCAGTCTGGCACTGATTGTTTTCAATCCTAAAATATCCAACAGATTCAGGCAGGCAGACAGGTGTGGCACCGACCACTTTTCCAGCCTGTCGGCTGTCAACGGGTCATTCAGCTCAGCTCTTGCGTACCAGCCTGGCTGATTGAGGTGAAACAAGGAAGAGTCTCCTTCTAGTTCTAAAGATAACCATCGTTTAGGTTCTTGGCACGTAGGATCGAATGAAATTCCTGCTACTGAGTCGGTCTTCGTGTTACATTTAAACATTTCCCTGTGGCAAGGCAGGAAATGATGCAGCGTAAGATTACGAACCATGTTTAACAATCTATCCTTAGGAAAGTGAAACACTTGTTAGATGATTTTTATGTTGACTCGGAAACTCACAAGCTGTGTCATGGATCACCTTAGACCTTCCAAATCCATCATATTTTATTCATTGTCTCAGAGGACAACCTATGGATTAAACGACTTTATTACCAGATGTTCTAATAAACGAGGATGCTGCGACTAGACAACTTTTACTACAAGATCCAATGTTAAAATGGACCGGTTTAAAGCCTTTGGGGATTCCTTGGCTGCCTTTCAGATGCCTTCCAGGGGAAGCGTTGCAGACCTGTCCCTCTGGGAGGAGGTCTGAAGCTGCTGGCTCCACCGGCTTCAAAATATCACATTGTCTCCATGCAGGAACTTAGAGAAATGGCCGGAGGGGGGGAATCAATCGTTTTATTTTTTTTATAACTTTATTTTCTTTATGTTGCTTTCATGTTGACGTCCTGACCTGTGTTAGATTGTTTTTCCTGGAATGCTCCAGTGAAAGTAAGTCACGTACAATAAAACCGTATTTAGCGACTTGCAAACGTATTCATAGCCCTTGGAACATTTTCAATTTTTGCCACATTACAACCACAGACGTCAGGGCATCTTACATCGAGTGGTAGACCAACACACATCTGTGCATAACTGTGAAGTGGAAGGAGAATGATGCATGGTTTTCGACTTTTTTTGTTTTTGTTTTTACAAATAAAGACTTAAAAATTGCGACAAAACATGGTGGTGGCAGCATCATGCTGTTGGGATTAGATAAGAGTCGGTGGAAGGAGGGTGGGGCTAAATCCCATCGAAAATCTGTGGCTAGGTTTGAAAATGAATGTCCTTCATCCGGCCTGAGCTGTTTTACAAAGAATGGTCAAATATTTCAGTCTCTAGATGTGCAGAGCAGGTAGAGACATACCACCCCAAAACACCTGCTGCTGTAAGAACACCAATTGCTTTCCTGCAAGTAATTGACTTAAAGGGCTGAAAACAAATGCATGTGACACTTTTCACATTTTTATTAATCAATGTACAATTTTTTCTTCCACTTCACAATTATGCACCACTTTGTGTTGATCTGTCTAATAAAACTCTGATAAAATACACTGAGGTTTGTGGTTTTAAACACATAATTGGAGGGGGTGTGAATACTTGTCCCATGGACTGTAGCAATTAAATGCAAAGTATAACACACAGAGCTAAAAAAATCTTTTTAAAGTGTTTTAAGGACAGGGGCGGCACATCTGAGGGAGAAACGTTGTGAAACTGGCAAAAAAAAAAAGCTGTTCTACTTCTTCTGTGTCTTCAGCGCCTGATGGGAAGGAGGTGGAGGCTCAGGGGCCAGGAGCAGCTGAAGCAAAGGAAGATCACACACTATACTCTCCTCTCAGTCGCTGCTGCAACATAACCTGCACCTGCATGTGTCATCTAAAGAGACCCGGCATGATGCTCATATGGGTGCCTATGGATGAGCATGAAAATGAGGGTCCGGGTGGGGAGGGTAAGGCAAAGGTGAAGGTGCAGAGAGAAGGGATGGATGTGAAGGGACAGAAAGTAGAGCATGGGTTGAAAGCAAAGGCAGCAAAGAAGCAGATGGAAGTAAAGCCAGCAGAAAAGGAAAAGGAGATGCACGGAGAAGAGACGGAAGTGAGAGGGCAGAAAGCAAAATCTGAGTTGGACATTCAGGCAGCAAAGGAGGGGGAAGTGAAGGATGCAGAGAAGGAGATGGAAAATGAGAATTTGGAGAAAAAGAGGGAAGTAGAAGTGCAGAAAGCAGAGAATAAGCTGGAAGTGAACACAACAGAGACAGAGATCGAATTGAATGCAGCACAGAAGGAGGTGGAAGATCATAGAGCAGAGAATGGAAAGGTCTGTGAGGAGATTAAAGAGGTAGATGATAGGGAAGGGAAGAATGAGGCAGGAGATGAAAGGGATAGGGCTCCTGTGGTAGATGAGAAAGCGGTGAAATCACAGTTCCATCAATCTTTGGAAATTTTGCTGGCTGGGGGTCTAAGAAGATGTTCAAACCAGGGTTCTCAACTCCCCCTTGCTCCCTATCGGCCTCCACCGGTCCAGGACCAGTCCCTAGAAGACAAAGAGGATAGTATTTACGAGCTCCAACTTCCTGTGGCTGATCAGGCTGCTAAAAAAATGTCATCTGCGAGGAAGGATGTTCCTCAAATAACAATCAGCAAACCAGCTCATCAGAGTAAACCTGCCAACGCCTCAGACTCTACACCTGAGCTTGAAAATACGACAGAACCACCTGCCATACCACCTAGGGTTCCTGTGAATGATGTTCCACTCCCCTGGAATGAGAATAACTCTGGGAGAACCTCCCCTGGCAGCAACTCCTCATTTGGTAGGATCAGGCCACCGCCCCCAAAAGCTTCACCTCCATGCAGCCCTCTGTCTCCTCGCAGACTGCCACCTGCTCCACCAAAGACAGATTCCAGGAGGGCCAGTAATACCTTCATGCAGTCCACCATCTTGTCTGGTTTGTACTTAAGCAGCATAAGAGTCTCTTGCTGCGCTGAATTGCTCATTATCGTAACAAATACTGGAGGAATGATGTGACCTTCTTGTTTTTTTTGTTGTTTTTTTATATATAATAGGAGAAGAAAATAAGAGCAATAAAGACAAAAAAGAAACAGAACAGTAAGTTGCTACTAAATTCAAGTTTTGTAATATCAGACCACAATCAGAAACAAAGTAGTTCCCTCTGCCAGACATGTACAAACGTACCTGTGGATGATTGTTTACGTCTCGCTCTAATTCCTGTTTCAGGCCATTCAACCGGGAGTTCCAGCTGAACGACGGTAAGGCTGTGATACGTCATTAAAGTACCTCATAATTAACGTGTGAGTCATCCAAGGTGCAAGTGGAGAGCTAAAAGTATGTCTGGAATGTAATTGCCAAATAAAAATCTTTTAAGTGTGGCGTTAATTTGTATTCAGCCCCCATTTACTCAAATCCTGTGCAACCGGTAGCCTGCGGAGGTCTTAAGTATTTAGTTTAAAGCGGCGCTAGATTATGAAGCAACATCCTGAGTTCTGAACATCTAATAGAGGTCTGTTCAATCCATCATCTGAACATGGAAAGAGTATGTCACAACTGCAAACCTACTAAGACTTGGCCTTCAACCGAAACTGACAGGCTGGGCAAGGAGACCATTGAGAGAAGCAGCCATGAGTCCCATGGTAACTCTAAAGGAGCTGCTTAGCTCCACAGCTCAGGTGGGGGAATATGTTGACAGGACAGTTATTAGTTGTATACTCCAGAAATCTGGTATTTATTGCAAGAGCGACCAGATGAAAGCCATTGTTGGTTCGCCAGGTATAAAACCTTTGTTAGAAGCAAACGTGGTAGATGGTCCTGTGGTCGCACCACACACAATGGTTTGTGTAGTAGGAAACTAACAAAGCAGCCTCCTTACAGTGAAACATGGTGGTGGCAGAATCATGGTGTGGGAATGTTTTTCTACAAGAGGGGCATAGGAGCTTGTCAGAGTTGATGGGATGATGCATGGGGGGGCGGGGTTAGAAAAGGTTAGAAAGGTCCGGTCAAAGTCCAAACCTAAATCTAATAGAGAGTCTATATCAAGACTTGAAAACTTTTACAGATGCTCTCCAGCCGGTCGGACTGAGTTTGACCTGTTGACACACTAAATGTCAGCTGAATGGAAACCAGATTATATCGTACAAGCTACATACAGAATATTTACTGCCTGCTTTTTTTTTCTTTGACCACATTGAAACATTAAGCAATAATAATAAATATCAGAGGAAAGTCTGTTGTATTTAGGTTCATATTTTGTCTGGTTGTAGAAAGAAATACACAGATCTATTGGCTGCTCTGTGTTTGAACTTAAAGGCGAGCTAAACATGTATGCTGGCGACAGACTAAGATCTCTCCATTTGTCTCACCTCAGAGCCTCTGTACCAAACATACAGCGACTTCGCCATCAGGAAGGAGCTGCGTCGACAGACCGTTATCCGCTCCATCAGCAAAACTAGTGCGGACTACGCTATGGAATGGGCGGCCCGCATGAACGAGAAAATATCTGGAAAGTCAGAGGGAACCGGAGCAGCCAAGAGTGGCCCCATGCCCAATGTGAATCAAAGCACCTTGTGGCAGGACCTCCCAGCTGTACGGGACAGTGGATTGCTGGACCAGTTCACTCCTGATCAAATCAAGTACCAGGAGGTGAGGAGGACGAACTTAAGAAGCTGTAGCATAAAGAAAGAACTACAACAAAGCCTAAAGGAAACACGAGAGATGCTTGATCTATTTGAAATCTTATCTACAAGTGATAATCTTATTATTGAAGACTTTATTTATTAGAGAAAGTTGTCCTTATGTATTATATAGATTCATTACACAAAAAAGCACTATATGTCTAGTTTTTATTTCTGTTCATTTCAATTATTATGGATTATAGGTAATGAAACCCAAAATTCAGTTTTTCAAAACTTGTAAAAATTACAAACGACCAATAACAAGAGGATTTTGAATGCTTGCAAACTTTTCTCACCACACTTTTTCCTTCCACTCAACTTTCCATTAATATGCTTGCACTCCGTGACCAGCCAGAGTCTTCCGCAGTGACCATTTGTGTCATGAGTGTCTGTCAGCTGTCTTTCCTATGACTGCTAAGATCATAACATTACATTTGTATATAAATAATCATTTTTCTAATTGTCCCCATTTAATACTTTAAATAAGCAAGTTACATTGTTTAGATTTTAAAATTCATATAACTCTGTTCTAAATTTAGTGTTTGACTTTGATTGTCCTTGGTAGAGCATGTTTGAGGTCCTGACCTCAGAGGCCTCCTACCTGCGGTCCCTCCGCGTTTTGACTGAGCACTTTATGGAAAACAGGGAGCTGGGAGGGACGCTCATCATGAGTGACAAGAAAACCCTCTTCTCTAACATCACGAAGGTCCGCGAGGTCAGCGAGAGGTGAGAGATCATACCACAAGAGATGAAAGGAAATGGGAACGTGATTTTTGACGTCAACAGCAGAATGCAGCTGAAGCGATTATCTGGAGAATCTGGAGGTGTTTAATGAAACTGCTTGTTGCAGGTTCCTGAAAGACCTGGAAGACCACATATTCAAGGAGATAATGTTCCTAGACATATGCGACATCCTCAACTATCACGCCCAGCACAACTTTTCCGCCTACATCGACTATATCCGCAACCAGAGCTACCAGGAAAAGACCTACAGCCGACTCATGTAAGAAGCAATGATCAGCAGTTTAGGGTTGTTAGGAAGTCAGCCGGGTTGGATCTTAGCTGTGACTGACTTGCAAGAATACCAAAACCGATGCCATGTAATCGGAGTTTCTGCATACCTGCAGGAAGACTAATGAACAGTTCGCTACAGTTATCAACCGTCTTCAGGAGCTGCCTGAGTGCCACCGGCTGCCCTTCATCTCCTTCCTGCTGCTGCCCTTCCAGCGAATAACACGGATCAAGATGCTCATCGAGGTGAGCAGTGTCACGTTATCGAATGTTAAAAACATAAAAATGTTGATGCAAGGTGGAAGGCAGACTGCTGCCTACACTTCAAGCTCCTCGTGCTTTAGCAACATATGCTCCATAAAGTAATCACGGTCTAAAAGGAGTTGTATCCGTAGCTGCCTCTAAAATCCGCTACGCCTTTGAGTCTGCAGCACGTCACTGAAACCGGAAAATCATGTTCTTGTTGCATATGTTGCAGTAGTTCGTGAGGCATTCATTTATGGTCATTTAGGAACAGACCCAGAACAGGTTCTGCAACGTAATTGTTGCTCTACTAAACCTTTGTTCTAAGGGAAAATAAATGTTTTTATAAAGGTGTTTGAGTAAAACGTTGGTCAAGCACAAAATGAAAATAAATGTGTAGTAATTAAATATCACTGTGTAACAGAAGTCTATGTGAAGGTAGGACTCTAGGCTAAAAGGTTTTAGATGTCCTAGATGCTTTGTCCTTGAAACCTCAGCTTTCCTGTTAGAGGCTGCAAAAAACGACTGGGATGAAAGTTCACCTTCCAGCAGAATAATGACCCTAATCATACAACCAGAGCTACTATTGGATGGTTTATACCAAAGTGTCCTAGTCAAAGCCCAGATCTAAAGCCGGTTAAGAACTCTATAACTATTTCTGTTTTAGTATTTTTTATATAAGCATCCAAGAATAGAGAGGTTTTTTTTTTTATGTGGGCTCTAATATTCAACAGCTAGCTAGCTGTGGCTTTAAAACCTCTTAAATGTTCTATTACGCTATTACTAAGGCTTAAAGTCCTTTTAATGAAATGCCCAAGAAAACTTCTGGACCATAAAGCATTGAGCGCTAACCCTCCACCGCCTGCTGCTGTGCACTGTCATGCAGCTGGCTGAAAGAAGGCTGCACAGTTTTTCTTTACCAACCGGAAGGACAAATTAGGCTGTTTGCACATATTTCTGGTTATAAACAACACGGACAGTCACGATGTGGAAACTAAATCAACATCACGCAGCGTACCGCTGCTTTAAAGCTGCAGTTGGCAAGCTAAGGACAGTATTCCTGTTAAGCAGCTGACTGCAGGCTAGTAACCGGAGCACAGAGTCCCAATTGGAGTGTAAATAAACGTGTTCTGCTCTGGTTTAGGTGGTTCATGTCATTAATGTGGAAATGAAGAATTGGAACAATTAGGTTTTAAAATATTTTGCCTCACTACGTTGTGAATGAGTGACCCGTCTTGGTTTTTTTAATTTCCTTTAACAACCAGTGATCTGAGTTCATCCTGCTCTTTGACTCTGTGAAATGTCATCCTTCCAGAGTAGTCCTTCCCACTCAGGCCCCCCCACCGGTTTGCATCAGGGGCATGTTTTGCATCCACATTGAGGAGAATGAGCTGCACGAATAAAAGGTTGTTTGTCGTTCCAGAACATCCTGAAGAGAACAAATGAGGGTACAGCAGAGGAGCAGACGGCCTCCAAGGCTTTGTCCTCTGTCACTAAGGTAAATACCTCTCACTCTACACCATCCCCTTTGCAAACACGCGCACGTGATTTGACCCCAGAATGCTTCACATAGCTGGAGATTTCATATTTGCTATCGTGTTGAGGACGGATTTCCTGCTGAATGAGCTCAGCGAAGAAGCCGTAAACAAACCCGATAGTCCCAGTGGGACAGACTTAAAGTGACAGAGGGAATTTTTTAAAACCAAGATAAAGAAGATGGTGAATAATTCGACTTTTTTTTTTCACTTGATCGCACACAGATCATTGATCAATGTAACAGAGATGTGGGAAAGATGAGACAAATGGAAGAGCTGATTGAAATCTCTAAGATGCTCGAGTTTGATAAGCTCAAGGTAAGCTGAGGCAGGAACACCATCGATGTGTCCATCTGTTAATTATTAGGAGGATGAAACATCTATGGCTTGTTTCCTGTCTGCACCAGGCCATCCCGATCATCTCTGAGTCTCGATTTCTGGAGAAGAAGGGAGAGCTCCAAGAAATGTCAAAAGCAAAAACCTTTGTCAACATGAGGGCCAGGTTCTCTGTGGTCTACCTCTTCCTGTTTAACGACCGGCTACTGATTACTGTTAAGAAAGGGTAAGGAAGAAAACCTTTTAATAAAACATGAGCTATGATGCATTGAAACAGTACAACCATCAATATAAAGAGACCAGGCCAGTTAGGATCATTAAAATTACTTCTGTTTGCTAAATGCCAGAAAAATTTGATCTTTTATTACAGATGTTTACATTCACCAAGTTTATCGCGATTTAAGCCAATTTGAGGACGTCCATGATGTCATGACCTTGCACAACATTTCAGTTAAATGGAGGCACACCTGTTAATGTATTTTAAACCAGCCTTTTGTGATATCATGTAAAAAAAATCTTAACAAAATCAATCAAGGTACCCCCATAAGTCTGGTTCCACCTTGAGTACAATTTCCAGACGCTTGGAGGTGCCCTGTTTGTCTGTTCATGTAATGATAGGTATAAAAAGCATAAATATGTTCAGCCATAATATCCAGGAATAAGACGAGTTCTGTCCCAGAGATGAACGTGTTTTGGTGGGAAATATGTGCATCAACTCCCCCAAACAAAGGTAGAAGATTGATTTTCTGTCACCACTCATGAAATGACTCCACTCGTCCTCAAATGTAACAGGAAGTGTTGTCAAAGTAGTACAGTACATACCTGTGTAATGTACGCTGGTTTAGGTATGGTTTTTCTTGGGGATGCCACATGTTTGTTTAACCAGTTAAACCTCCTTATGTCCTTCCAGCTCTGTGTTTGCCTTTAACGGAGTTCTTTCTGGTTTGGTTTGTCCTTAACAGCTCGGACCGTTACGTGGTGGTGGACCACACTCATCGCTCTTTGGTGCAGGCCCAGCCTTTAGATGAATGTTTTGGTGGCGCAGCCTATGAGAACTGCTTCAACCTCGTCATGCTGGAAAACCACCAAGGACGCATGATGGAGCGGATCCTCAAGGCCCCGTCCAAGTGAGTGTTTGTTTCGAAAAGGTCACCATCAAAAACTTTATTTAGTTCAGTAATTAAATTCAAATCCTCAAACCCATATATTAAATAAAATTATTTGCACAGAGTGATTGTTTACAGGTGTTTCTTTCTCCTAATTTTGATGATCAGGTCTTACAGCTAATTGAAATCCAAAATTCTGTCTCAGAAAATTTGAGTAAAATACAAGACCTTTGAAAGATATTTCTTTAATGCACAGATGTAATGTTATGGCCCACACACAGAGGGCATTGCTAAAGAAGTTTGCCACTTTATCCAGACATATGTTTGGAAAGTTTAGTGGAAGGAAAAGTGTAGTTGAAAAAAGGCGCACAAGTAATAGGGATAACTGTTGCCTATTCAAACGTTTGTGGGAGATTCACAAAGCATGGAGTGCAGCTGAGTCAGTACTTTAAGAGGAAACACACACAGACGTATTCAGAAAATGGGCCACAGCGGTTGGCAGTGCTTAATTTAAACTTCAGGACCAGAAAAAAAAAATGTCAGTAGCTTGTTTCTTAATCGGCTATAGAGAAAAAGGACTGTCTTGTTAGTCCAAAGTTCTCTTTTTAGATAAAAGAAAAAATTGCATTTCATTTCTAAATCAAGGTTGCAGAAGGGAAGAGGCACAGAATCCTTGTTGCTTGAGGTCCAGTGTGTGTTTTCCACAGTCAGTGCTGAGGTGGAGCGCCAAGTCATCTGCTGGTGTTGGTCCAATGTGTTTTATACCAGTTTCAAAGTCAACACAGTGATTACCAGGACATTTTAGAGCAGTGGTCCCAAATGCTGATCCATGATTGCAAAACATTTGGAGAAGCCAGTGAAATACTGGAAGAACAAAATCTGATCAGAGGAGACAGAATTGAACTCTTTGCACACACCCAACTTAGAGGAAGATTGGCACTGCACTTCACCCCAAAAACACCATACCAGTGGTCCCAGTAAAGTTCAACAAAAGAACCTTACCAATGGTGTGGAGCTTTTCACCACATGGAACAGGCAGACTTCATATTCTTGAAAGAAAAATGAATGAGAATTGTACAGAGATGTTCTTGGGAAGAATCTGAAGATGAAAAGATGGTTGAGATGTTCAATGACCCCAAAAAAACAGCCAAGAAAACTGTTGGTTTCAGAGAGAAAATAAAACACTACATCACCTGACCTAAATCTAATTTAAAATCAATCAAGTGAATAGTAACAATAGATGGGATCAAGCAGAAATATTATGTGCAAATAAAGACTGAAACCAAAATTCATTTTGCTCTTTAATTAATCTGTTAACTATTTTTTTTTTTATATTAGCCGATTATGAGTCGGATAGACAATGACCCTAAGAATACCACTTAAGGACAACAAAGTCAATATTTAGTGAAAGTGTAGAAGATGTGCGGGCAGGGCTGAAAAGGTACTTCAAGCTAGGTGATCTACTAACCTGACCCATTTAGACCAGTTCTGTCAGAAGAATAGGTCAAAATTTCTGCAAACTATAGTGAGAAGCAGGTGGAAGGAGGCTCAAAACATTTGACACAAGTCACATAAGTTAAAATACAATTTCACCTAAAACTAAGGAAACCTACAGGTTCTTCTCAAAATATTAGCATATTGTGATAAAGTTCATTATTTTCCATAATGTCATGATGAAAATTTAACATTCATATATTTTAGATTCATTGCACAATAACTGAAATATTTCAGGTCTTTTATTGTCTTAATACGGATGATTTTGGCATCCAGCTCATGAAAACCCAAAATTCCTATCTCACAAAATTAGCATATCATTAAAAGGGTCTCTAAACGAGCTATGAACCTAATCATCTGAATCAACGAGTTAACTCTAAACACCTGCAAAAGATTCCTGAGGCCTTTAAAACTCCCAGCCTGGTTCATCACTCAAAACCCCAATCATGGGTAAGACTGCCGACCTGACTGCTGTCCAGAAGGCCACTATTGACACCCTCAAGCAAGAGGGTAAGACACAGAAAGAAATTTCTGAACGAATAGGCTGTTCCCAGAGTGCTGTATCAAGGCACCTCAGTGGGAAGTCTGTGGGAAGGAAAAAGTGTGGCAGAAAACGCAGCACAACGAGAAGAGGTGACCGGACCCTGAGGAAGATTGTGGAGAAGGGCCGATTCCAGACCTTGGGGGACCTGCGGAAGCAGTGGACTGAGTCTGGAGTAGAAACATCCAGAGCCACCGTGCACAGGCGTGTGCAGGAAATGGGCTACAGGTGCCGCATTCCCCAGGTCAAGCCACTTTTGAACCAGAAACAGCGGCAGAAGCGCCAGACCTGGGCTACAGAGAAGCAGCACTGGACTGTTGCTCAGTGGTCCAAAGTACTTTTTTCGGATGAAAGCAAATTCTGCATGTCATTCGGAAATCAAGGTACCAGAGTCTGGAGGAAGACTGGCGAGAAGGAAATGCCAAAATGCCAGAAGTCCAGTGTCAAGTACCCACAGTCAGTGATGGTCAGCTGCTGGTGTTGGTCCACTGTGTTTTATCAAGGGCAGGGTCAATGCAGCTAGCTATCAGGAGATTTTGGAGCACTTCATGCTTCCATCTGCTGAAAAGCTTTATGGAGATGAAGATTTCATTTTTCAGCACAACCTGGCACCTGCTCACAGTGCCAAAACCACTGGTAAATGGTTTACTGACCATGGTATCACTGTGCTCAATTGGCCTGCCAACTCTCCTGACCTGAACCCCATAGAGAATCTGTGGGATATTGTGAAGAGAACGTTGAGAGACTCAAGACCCAACACTCTGGATGAGCTAAAGGCCGCTATCGAAGCATCCTGGACCTCCATAAGACCTCAGCAGTGCCACAGGCTGATTGCCTCCATGCCACGCCGCATTGAAGCAGTCATTTCTGCAAAAGGATTCCTGACCAAGTATTGAGTGCATAACTGTACATGATTATTTGAAGGTTGATGTTTTTTGTATTAAAAACACTTTTCTTTTATTGGTCGGATGAAATATGCTAATTTTGTGAGATAGGAATTTTGGGTTTTCATGAGCTGTATGCCAAAATCATCCGTATTAAGACAATAAAAGACCTGAAATATTTCAGTTAGTGTGCAATGAATCTAAAATATATGAATGTTAAATTTTCATCATGACATTATGGAAAATAATGAACTTTATCACAATATGCTAATATTTTGAGAAGGACCTGTATGTAAACTCTGGAAGTTGGAAGGAAGATGAAGAAAAATATATTATAATTTAGCGATAGAACTTTGCTATTCCTAACCGACCTAAATTATGGAAAGTTTAGTCTCATTTAATGTCAGACAGTGAGATGTATTCACATTTTCACTGGTGAAAATGTGAATATCTGGTTTCAACAGTGTTTGTTACGCCTCCTGTGTTTTGTTTTCTTTAGGTCTCTGCTCTGGGCTGGGATATTGTTAAGAATAAGAGTTAACATTCACAGCGCTGTGCATGGATTAAAAACCGGAAAAGAAAACATACAATCCAATTTGCATAAAGTCGGAGTTATTCACCTCACACAAAAAAGAAACTAATTGTTTTCTGGTTCAGAGTCAAGTCAAAGCTAATTTGCGTCAACAGGTCCGACATGCAGAGATGGTTGGCGGCTTTCCCCAGGTCCACCCAAGAAGATATCGATGAAGAAGTGATTTATGAGGACTGGGGTGAGAACGACACCCAGCATCGACACGAACAGATACTGTGTTTCATCTTGCTACATGCTTACGGTCCTGTGTGTGTCAGACTGTCCTCAGGTGCAGTGTGTGGAGCAGTACGTTGCCCAGCAAGCAGACGAGCTCAGCCTGGAGCCCACCGAGATAGTGAACGTCATCCGCAAAACCAACGAGGGTAAAAAACCTGCAAACATTGGCTCAGAGAAAGTTTAAAAACACAATTTTTCCCCTCAATGTGGAAATGTAGAATTGTGTAATTGTGCCCTCCAGTGAACAGATTTGGTTTTGCTTCACTGATACACTCCCTTCCTTGACTCTGTTTGTGTATACATCCTGCTTCAATCCTAAAACCCACATTTAGCACTTTAATTTTTTTTTTTTTATATAACTTTCTTGCATGAGCGACAGAAAAACCTTCAATTTCCCCTTGTTTGTCATCCACCGGTTTTTGTTTATCTACTCCAGGCTGGTACGAAGGAAGCCGTTTGTCCGACGGTCAGAAGGGCTGGTTCCCCGATGAAAACGTCATCGAGATCACCAACGAGCACGTCAGGAGAAGAAACATCAAGGAGCGCTACAGGGTCTCTCAGGCCACGAGGATGGTGAAAAGCCCCAAGACCCGCTGAGCACGTTTGCATCAAATAAACGCTTCAAGGGACAATAAGAGGGGAAAAGTCAGAAACAAGGAAAACATACTGTAGATATTCCCTCTTTATATAACTGACAACTCCGAACTAAAATTAAAACTTTTATTGCGGGTGCTGAAACATATGACAACTACATCTGAGAAACTAAAAGCACATCCCAGTCATTCTGGGCATTTCTGAAGCAGTTTGTCTGGTGTTACTTTTCAGCACAGACTCTGTTAATGTTGAGTCAAGCTCATTCTCCCGTTTCCACCCCTGCGAAACAAGCTGCAGACGGTCGAGGAGATCCAGTTTTCAGGAATCTCTCCGCTGTGGAGTCACCAGAAGGATGAGCTCTTAAAAGAATATTGTGGAGGGTTTAAAACTTTGATGGTGCAGGAATACTACAGCTCCCCCTACAGTTTTTAATAAGTATACCACTCTGTAGAAAAATGTAAATATGTTGAAAAATGTAAATTATAAAAGGGTGTTCTGTTTAAACCAGGGACTTACTTTTAATAAAAAGTACTGTTTGTAAAAGGAAAACATTTTTATTGAAACATTTGCATTTACAATAGAAACATGAAATTTCAGATATTTTACAACTGGATGAAAAATGACAGATGAATTTGAGGTCTTTCAGATTTTCAGAGGATAAATTGCCCAACTTGTGTCCATAAACAAAGAAAGACCAATTCCAAAACAGATCTTTAGATTTCACACAATCACTGCATGACATTGAAAGTTATCACCTCTCCGAGGCCAAGAAGAACCTGCACGGCATCTCCTTCCAGATCTGTAAGTGTCCGTTCCTCTGACCTGCTCTCCATCTTTAATTGTAAGTTCCCTGGTTCCTGTTTACTCTTAAAAACTGGTGGACATGTGACCATGTCCTCCTCAGACCTGATCTCTCCATTCTCCTGGATGCAGCTTCCATTTTTTGAACAGTAACAAGTTACTAACGGTGAGAAAGACTGACGTTCTAACTCCGTTTCAGAGTTTTGGGACAGCAGCTGATCAGGAAGTGTTG
This sequence comes from Girardinichthys multiradiatus, assembly GCF_021462225.1. Classification (NCBI taxonomy): domain Eukaryota; kingdom Metazoa; phylum Chordata; class Actinopteri; order Cyprinodontiformes; family Goodeidae; genus Girardinichthys; species Girardinichthys multiradiatus. The sequence continues at coordinate 27,085,112 of NC_061807.1, forward strand.
CCGTTTCTCCTATCAAGTGATCATCCATCTGGTTAAAGCTACTCAATAGAGTGTTGGCAGCATCATACTCTGCCCCTGACCATTTCCCTCCCTCTTCCAGTGCATCATTGCAGATAACCTTAGTTGCTCCGTCAAGTGAAGCCGTGTTGAAATGTCTGGGATTTGACATTACAGCACCTGGGAAGTCAGTATGTCCAGGAATGATGCTCTCCTTGCTTTGGAGCGCCTCCTGGTGGTGTAGTTTCAACAGGTTGGTGATAGCCTGGTCCTCCTGCTGAGTGAGCTGGATGACCATGCTCAGCTGCTCCTGAGGGGGGATGCTCTGTATTTTCCAGCTGGGGCTGCCCAGGTTGTTGATGGGGTACGGCACAGCCCTGAACGGGTCTGGGCGGTTTGGCATGGCGACGCAGGCGGACATGATTGGTTGAGGAGCATTGAGCTGGGAGACATTAAAAACCTGATTGGAAGAAGAAAAAAAAAAAAAAAAGACATAAGCAGTTACTTTTCACTCCTTCAACCCATTGGGCTTCTGGATCTTTTATTTGTATTGTACATAAGACATTATTGAAAAGTTTATTTCCATAAATCAGTTCCAAAGGTGAAACAGATTCACTGCACACATTTCAAGTGTTTGTTTTACTTTGATGATCATGGCTTACAGTACTGAAAACTAACTCAGGTTAGAATATTACATCAGACCAATAAGGGATATTTTTTAATACAGAAATGTCAGTCTACTACAAAGTTTATCCTTGTACTTTAAAGTACAGGGGTTGGACAATGAAACACCTGTCATTTTAGTGTGGGAGGTTTCATGGCTGAATTGGACCAGCCTGGTAGCCAGTCTTCATTGATTGCACATTGCACCAGTAAGAGCAGAGTGTGAAGGTTCAATTAGCAGGGTAAGAGCACAGTTTTGCTCAAAATATTGAAATGCACACAACATTATGGGTGACATACCAGAGTTCAAAAGAAGACAAATTGTTGGTGCACGTCTTGCTGGCGCATCTGTGACCAAGACAGCAAGTCTTTGTGATGTATCAAGAGCCACGGTATCCAGGGTAATGTCAGCATACCACCAAGAAGGACGAACCACATCCAACAAGATTAACTGTGGACGCAAGAGGAAGCTGTCTGAAAGGGATGTTCTGGTGCTAACCCGGATTGTATCCAAAAAACCACGGCTGCCCAAATCACGGCAGAATTAAATGTGCACCTCAACTCTCCTGTTTCCACCAGAACTGTCCGTCAGGAGCTCCACAGGGTCAATATACACGGCCGGGCTGCTATAGCCAAACCTTTGGTCACTCATGCCAACGCCAAACGTCGGTTTCAATGGTGCAAGGAGCGCAAATCTTGGGCTGTGGACAATGTGAAACATGTATTGTTCTCTGATGAGTCCACCTTTACAGTTTTCTCCACATCCTGGAGAGTTACAGTGTGGAGAAGCCCCAAAGAAGCGTACCACCCAGACTGTTGCATGTCCAGAGTGAAGCATGGGGGTGGATCAGTGATGGTTTGGGCTGCCATATCATGGCATTCCCTTGGCACAATTTTTTCAGCACTAGTGGCCTTTGTTTTTTTTTTTGACAGTAGGCTGAAAGGAAAGAGGGGTAGAGAGGGGGAGACATTCGGCAAATGTCGCCGGGTCCGGGACTCGAACCAGGACAGCTGCTTTGAGGACTGTAGCTTCCGTATACGGTCGCGCGCTTAACCCCTACACCATCAGCGCCGCACCACAGATATATCTTTGAACTGAAAATGGAATCAACAAAAATATCGGTTGTGCCTCGTTTGCCACCTTCAACAGGTTAACAAACGTCCATGTGTCTGCAGCATTTGAACTCCTCTCTACCAAGACCTGCAATTAATTTGTTAACTTTACAGAGAAGTTTAAGATTAGAATAGTCTGTATATATCAAAATCAAGTCCAGCACCAATGCTGTGTCCAACCAAAACAAATTTTCCCAAAATCATAATTCTACCAGATCAACTACAACCTAGAAATGATACATCAACTAAGCTGCTCCTCCTGCTGTCTTGAGATTTTACCCACAGTTTTCTTTAAGAAAGTGTGGGTAAACAATGACCAGCTGCTTTGACATTTTCAGGTTTCCGTGCTCACCACAGTACAGAGACTGCCCTTGTCATAAATGCAGATTGTGGAACAACCACAGTGCTGGTATTATTGAACCTCAGCACAGCATTCGACACTTGATCACAGTATATTACTGGAGTGACTGGAGAACTGGGTCAGTCTTTCTGGCACAGCACTTGGGTGGTTTGAGTCTTACTTGAAGGGCAGTGACTTCTATGTCTCAGTAGGTAACTACATCAGAGTTGACAAAAAAAAAAAAAAAAAAGAAAAAAAATCACTTGCGGGGTTCCTCAAGGTTCCATGCTGGGACCCCTTCTATTCAAGATCTACATGATGATACACAGCTCTACATTACGATTTTACCAGGTGACTATGAACCTATTCAAGTGTTGCTAGATGCATATAACAAATCAATGTGTGGATGTGCCATAATTTTAATCAAATGAATAAAAACAAAACTAAAGTAATTATTTTTGGACCAAAGGAGGGAGGAAGAGTCAGCACATGCCTTCAGTTATTACAGCTAGAAACCACTTATCAGGCTTGAAATCTGGCAAAAGTGGTGGACTCAGATCTGAACCTCCAGAGGCACATAAAGACAAATCACTAAAGTTGGCATTCCATCACCTGAAGAACATTTCCAAGATTAAAAAAAAAAAAACTCAACCAAGTTCTCTTTAGTTGAATTTTTTATTGCAGTGTCTTCACAGGTCTGCCTAAAAAGCAGTGAGTGCATTCATTAATTTCAGTCTGTAGTCCAACTTTACTTTATCATGCCACTGCTATGTGTATTTTTTCATCACGTAAAGCACTTTGAATCGTCTTGCTTAAATGTGCTATACAAATTAACTTGCCTTCCAATGGATTCTCTGTGGAGTTATTAAAGTAGATATTGGTCCAAGTAGATGACTGCTCTGACTTTAAGCCTAAAAGAGTGGCCCAACACCAGCATAAGGCATGTTTCCTAAAATCACCAATGACTGTTGAAGTTTCACACAGGACCTGAAGCAACTTTGATTATGTACCTCTCCACTCTCCCTGCAGACTGTGGGACCTTGATTCAGATGTCTTAATGTGACAGTTGTAACCCATGTCCTGGATACTTCTGTGTGCTGTGGCTCTTAAAGCACAGCCACCAGCTAAAGTCCACACCAAATCTCCCCGACACTTAAATGGGCTTTGGTTACCCCTGTTGCGTGTGCGCCTTATTTCACCACCGCTTTTTCCTTCCACCTCAATTGTCGAGTTTTATGCTTTGATACAGCATTTAGAACCAGGTTTCTTGCTCAACTTTAGTGGCTTACCCTCCTTGGGGAGGGTTTCAGTAACTGACGGTTGTCAAGTCAGTCTCCAATGATAGTGTAGGCTACAATACATTTCTGTATCAAAAACCCTAATTTTCTGAGATCTTGTATATCTGGGAAGTGTGGACTGACTCACCATCTTCCCACTCAGACTACTGTAGATCCTCCTCCCGCAGGGCAGAGCGGGGTCTGTGTAGAAAAGCTCTGCAGGAGTCATCGGATAACCTGAACAGAAAACCCGTCACTTAATCCCGTTCAGCGCGAACATTTAAAATATTGAAGTGACTCACTTGGGTGAGTGTCTCCGTGAAAGTGGTGGTCGGAACGTGTGGGCATGTAAAGAGGCAGGAAGGAGGGGTGCTGCAGGGTCCTGTTGGAGATGGGTGGCAGGACTGCTTGTACGGATCTCTGTTTCAGGACAACAGGCTGATAAAAAAAAGCAACATAATCTGATTGGAGCATTAAAACCCGAGCTAAAACTCACCAATATATGTCCTTCGTGGTTCATGGTCGTCTAGTTTGCTTCGAACAACGGACTCGCATAGTTTTAGAACAGTTGAACGTAAATATGCTTTGGTGCGTTTCTAGTGACACCTGCTGGTCAGGGGACGAAATTACATTCGACAAGCCAAGAGCGGGTTACGGATTAAACAAAAAAATAAAAGTAAAAAATAAGATTAAGCCGTTAGATGCTGACAAATTGATGTTACGTTAGAGATCTCCAGCAGTGTCTGTTATTGCTCTATAGATTCTGAGTACGTCAGATAACCGGAAGTAATCTGACTATTGAAAACAGACAGACAGTTTAATTAAAATATGCATCAAGTTGCAGCTTTAATTTGGCATTTACAGTAAAATATAGAAACGTATGCACCAGTCAAGTTAAATTTTCCACAACTGTCATAAAATTTACTTCAGCAAATCTATCTATACAGCCAGCCAATGTGCAGGTCCCTTTCTTGCCAAACCAAAAGCAAAGGTCCACAACAAACCCAGATCATGGTACTTCAAGGCATCTTTTAAACTTAAGAAAAAAATAAAAAGCAATTCACACAAAGCTTCGACTAAACCAGCCATCCAGTAGAAGAATCTCCATTGAATTCAAGATTTAAAATTCTGCATTAATCCTTAAAAGTGAGGAAACCCCATTTCTTGCATGGTTTCTTTAGTCCCTGCAGAGAGAGGGAATGAATGTTATAAGACATTCAGTCTGAAAGTTTGATTTGCAGACATTCACTTACCTTTCTTCAAGTAAGAAAGTTTGTTCTGAACCCTGTAAACTTTGTCATAGCGAGCAGTGGGGTAGAAGGAAGGTAGGTGCAAGCTGGGAGTTTTGGTTCTTTTGGGAGCAACTGTGGTTGTCATTTCAGTAGTAGTGTGAGTTTCTTCATCTGGAGGAAAGATATGAAGTTTAATAAAAGTTCCTGACAAATGGTGTTCAGCTTTTGATCAAGCCAACATACCGTTTGTGGGCATCACAAAGAGGATTACGTTGCCAAAACCGTCATTGTCAGATTCAAATTTATGAATTGAGAAAGGTTGTTGGAGACTAGCTAGAGGGTATATACATTGCACAATCATCCTGTGGGGGGGGAGTGGGGAGAAGGTTACACTGAAGTTAAACCAGTACTTACTATAGCATGATGAATTATAGCTTTAGGACCTACCCTAAAGTGACAGTCTCAGAACGAGCAAAGTAAATCTTGTTTTGATAGGTCACACCTTCCTTTGAGAGCTGGAGTGGTGGGGATAGTTCATTTAAAAACACAGAACAATGCCTTTATTCATTTTTCCATCTTGTGCAATCTTTACCTCAACTACAGAGCCACAACTGTGGAGCGGGAATGAGAAGAGCACTCGTGTGCCATCTACTTCTTTGGGTACACAGAGGCTGTTCATTAGATGAATTGCTGGGATCTCATCAATGTCAAGGAGCTCAGCCAGATCAGCCACCAAAGTCATCCACCCATTAGTTGAACATACTGTAGGAAAAGCAGGTACATGTTTATATACCAGCCACCCTCCTCCCATTGCAGTAATGCTTAGTATTCTTACCAAGTAGCTCTGTGGTATTAAACAAGCATGTCTTGATGGTGGAAGTCTTGACTTCTGATGTGTCATGATCCCTCACAAGGATTGTAAAGGTCCCAAGAAAGCCTTTCAGAGTAATATCCTAGAAAGAAATTTATAAATGTCCACAACCTTACAAACTGGTAAAGTCTAGACATCCCAGGTTTCCAAAATTACCTGGTATTTGTAGCCATGTGTGAACAGTGGTACACTGAGCAGCAGACTGTGGCTGTCATTACTCATGGTGTACCCATGCTCGGCTGCCAGTGCCGGTGTCAGCCGGTCTGAGCCAATGCTGATGTCCCACAGGTAGTCAAAAGAACGATAAGCCAACTTGAAGTCAATCCCAGATGCTGTACATCCAGCATCAAAAGATGGAGGAGCTGCCAAACAAGACATACGATTGACTACTTAATTCAGATAAAAAAACATCTTTAAGAAACTCATAACTTACAGACAGCCATTAGTGCTTTGACTGAGACAGTGTAGTAGTATGGGTCAATTCCAGGTATGGCTTTCAGGGTGTAGTTAATGTCCAGTTTGTGCAACATGGCTCCATTCTCTTTGGAGAACTAAAGGACAACCAAAAAAAAAAAAAAAAAAGAAAAAGTTTAGTATGAGGTTTACAGTTAAAGACTCCTTTGGTCAATGCTTCTAAAGATACTTTCCTCTTGAAAGACAATTTTGTCATGCAATGGCACTTTCAGAGTGTAGCTGTGAGTTTTGTTGGGATGACTGACTTCTGTCAGGGTGTATGTATTGGCGTCACTGAAGGGCACTTCAAATTCCTGCCCATTCAGCTGGAGGGAGGTCAGCTCAACATCTCTGGGAACTTTGCCCAGATAAACTGTAAATGCTCCTTCAGCCACATCAGTTTGATCTTCAGTGAAAAGTGAAGATGGCAACAGGGGTGTCTCAAGAGTCCTGTGAAACCACAGTGCAGTCTCTTCATGGCGTTCATCCACTGAAGTTTGCTTCAAGTAGAGGTTGAAGATGTAGAACTCATAGATGCCATTGCTCACAAAGCTCTGAAAATGATTTGTTACATTATAAGCTAGAGTTGGGTGAGTTAAGGAAAAAGGTCAAATCTCTTTTTACCTTCCTGTAGCCTCCTTCAGCATTATAAGGGATCCTAATTTGAACTGTCGAGTTATACCTTGCCATAATAAACCCTTTTTGCTCCGCAGCAGCCTGCTCCACAAGTTTACCATTTAGTCCAAGACTAATCTGTGTGTCAACAAGACTGGGATAGAGTGCTTCTGGAGTGTCCCAGATCATGTAGCCACTGTGGTATGACCCTGCATCTGTTTGAAGAAAGGAGATTCTTTTATTCAGCAGCACACCTTGTCAAAATATAGCAAGGCGCAAGTTACCCACCCATGGAGCAAGAAGCAATCATGTCAATCATAATCGCCACCCAGCTTTGACGCAAGAACACAGTTGCATGGACCACCTCTACTGGAACCCCGTTCACCTATGGAGAGATGCTGGTTAAACACTGCTTTGGAAGCAAATTCTGATTACTGGGCATTGGTTTTCTACCTCAGTGCTGTAGGATTCTGGTTGACCATACGGTGTACGAAATACAATCCTGTCATGGGCAAGGTCAAATACATAGCCCTCCCTGCGAGCTTTAGACAGGTTCATGGGTGGCAACTGCTCATCTAGGTTTTGAAAGGTCACCTGCCAGCCTTGGGTTGAGGCACTGTACAGCTGTACAAATTGTCAGTTAGAAAGACAGTAAAACAAAAACAGATGTTTGTTATTGATACATACAGGTTCAAGAGTGCTCCAGTCATCACTAAACCCAGCTGGACAGGGAAGTTCACTCCTTACGGATACCTGTGAAGACATGCATGATGAGAGGCTAAACAAGCACCATACAAGATCATTTAGTGAAGACCTACCTCCATGTAGTTGACCTCACAGGTAACCTCTCTGGGTGACCAAGGTAGAGGGGGAGAACAGGTCTTATTGAGTGCATAATAGGCATCTTCCCCATCGTAGGTCGTTAACAGGTTAAATCTGAACGAGAAGCCGTCATCCTAACAAATCCAGTTGAATATATTAGCAAAGACCTACAAAACGATATTTTCTAAGAGGCTAGAGAAGCACTTGTTTCCTTCTGTACCTTCTCAGTGTGACAGCTGAAGTAAGATGCTCTGAACTCTACAAGGCCCAGTAAAGAGAAGACATTGATACTGTAACCACACTTTGCTGCATAATCCTCAGTGATGGCATATGTGCCTGTTCCATCTGAGGGGAAAACAGGAAAAGATGGCCAACAGTTAAACCTAGCAGTTAACCATTAGATGATGTTCATTTTCATATCTGAAGCCATTGTTCAAAGCTGTCGGACACAACTTTGACCTGCAGCAGAACAGGACGACTCACCAACAGCCTCAAAGCGAGGACCTCCAGTGGCTGCAAGGTCAACAGCTATCATGAAATAACGATCATGACACTCCATTTGAAGATCCCCTGTGGAAACACAAACTGTAGCTAACCCTCATCTGCAGATATTGCAGAAGGACAAATGAGGATTTACCAACCTTCCATAAAGAAGTCACATCCTCCAGTGGACCATAAGGACAGGAGTAACACCACACTGTTGTTACAAAATAAGATGAGAAAACAGCTCCAACAAAACTTTATGTGCAACCAAACACAACTTACCTGTAAATCAACTTGAAAGCCATAGCTGCTGATGTGTTGGTGTCTAAAGCTAGCTTGGCTACTAGCAAACCAATCCAACTGACCAACACAAGCACAAATGAACTTCTTGTTCTTCACCAAACATGCACCATGAAACTCTGTCTCCCACGCCAGCTTTTTATGATCCCATTTCTCCACCCAGCAGCTAACAGTCAGCTGCTTCCCAAGGTGTAGCCTGTTAGGAATCAAGCAAGTCAAACAGCACAGCTGCTGCTTATAGGAATCAAGGACATGGCAGAAATCACTCAGCAGTAAGGACTAGAACATGCCACTGTTTTGCCACTTTATCATTTTTTTAAAGGAGCTTCTTTTTTTAGATCGAAATATTTTTTGAATAAATAATTATTTATTCTCAGCCTCTGTCTTTTATTGAAAGCAATAACATTGAGGAAGCATTAGGGCTCATCATAGTACAGAATCTGCTCTGTAAAAAATAACTAATAATGCACTTTTCCTCTGATATTTTTAACATGCAAGTTTCATTATGCTTAACCCCCCTTCCTGTCATTCTTTGTTTTATTTATTTATTTATTTTATTTCATTTAGCTATTTTTTGGACAAAAGACGGTGGTGCAGTTGGTAGCACTGTTGCCTTGTAGCAAGAAGGTCCTGAGTTCAATTCCCAGCCTGGGGTTTTTCTGCATGGAGTTTGCATGTTCTCCCCGGGTACTCCGGCTTCCTCCCAAAGACATGCCTGTTAGGTTAATTGGTCTCTCTAAATTGCCCTTAGGTGTATGAATGAGTGTTTGTGTGTTGCCCTGCGATGGACTGGTGACCTGTCCAGGGTGTACCCTGCCTCTCGCCCATAGACTGCTGGAGATAGGCACCAGCTCTCCCATGACCCTCTATGGAATAAGCGCTAGAAAATGACTGACTGAATATATATCCTTAAATCCTGATGACTTTACTGTCTTACTGTTCTCACCATGCCTTACAATTGTCCCATGAGGCTATTGTCTTCTGCCCACTGACATAAATCTGTACAGTATCTGTACAGTAGCTTCTATATTACTGATTAAAACATTTTTTTTTAGCTTTGAATTGTTTAGACCTTGAATATATCTGATATACTTGTTTCCTAATTTGAATTCAGATCTCTTAGACCTTCTGAACTTCATTTTTACATTTTTCTAGATAAATGTTTGTATTACAGACACCATCTTTGCTGCCTCCAAAAATCTTTTTTAGATCAATTGTTCATTTTATTTAGACTTAACACACAGCCCAAGACATTTATTTTGCTGGCTATTTATTTATTTTTAGTGATTTCAGCTACTAAAGTTGTCTTTTGTTAATTGTAATAACATACTTTACTAGTTTTTTAAATTGTTTAAAGTAGTTATTTTCCAGTGGTTACATTGGTTCTAAGAAGTGAACACACCCCGGTTAAATTGTCAGATTTTTGAGACTTACCTGGTTGCATAAGTTTGCAAACCCCACCTTGTTGCATCACCGTTTCATTTAATTTCAGCATTCATTTTTTTCTTAATAGCAGACTATCAGCACCGCACATCTTGACTTGATAATATTTGCCCACTCTGCCTTGCAAAAGTTCTCCAAATATACAGGACTGTGAGAACATCTCTTGGGTTTGGACTGTTGATCATTGACAAGCTTTAATTTTCATTTAACGAACCCATTCTTTTGTTGATTTGGATGTACAAATGGACACATGATGGAGAAAAAGAAAACCCTCTTCATCTTCAGCTTTCAAGCAGACACCTGAAGGTTTTGGGTTAAAACTGACTGGTTTTTAGAATCGCTCACACCTTCATTCACTTTGATAATAACTGTAGATTCACATGAAGAAAAGTAACCGCAGACCATGACGCTGCCCACGCCACGTTTCAATGTGGGAATGTTGTTTTTTTTCTGTGGTTCCTACAGACCACAACACATGCTCTCAAAAGGTGTTGGGAGATTTCAACCAAGCCTGGCTGTTTTTTGTGAGCCAGGCAATTAAAGTTAAAGAAAAAATAAATAAAACCAATTTGGAAACTAAAAATGTATTCAAAATGCTTGACTCATCAGTCAGTAGCCACCATTTGCAGATGTAATACTCTCTTCATTTTTAACCTACTTTTGTGATCTTGGTATCATTTGAAAATGTGACAAAATCAGACTTAAGTTTGGACAGGTTGACTTCAGCCTTCACCTGAAAGCATTTATTTTAATTACTATTCATCTAAGTGTAGTACGCACTCCTTCAGTGAAAGTGCAAACCTCATCGACTGCTCCAAGAAATAAGTTTTAGCCAAGAAACATCAGAGATGTTTCTCTGATGGAGAAACCAGTCGGTCTCAGTCCAGTCCATCAGTCACTGACACAAAGCAGCCAGTAGGGGGCAGCCACGCCACGGAAGAGTGACATCTGTCTTGAGAGAATAACGTTAATTCCCTGTTAAACCCATTTCTCCACTTTAATGGTTTATACACAATTAACCAATAAGCCACCGACCTACATGGCAATTCTTTAACAAATGTCATTCTATTTATTGCAGATATCATTCTTAATGAGCTTCTGACTTTATCACAAAGACCAACTGAAGTCTATTTTCACTACCTGCTTATTTTCTGCAAGTTTCCTTCCTAGTAATTGGCTTTTACATTGTAATTGCTTTTTTTAAATTTTTACATGAAGACGAACATATTGATAGGAACGGTGAAAACAAAATACACAATCTGTCAGATAAACTGATCAATGGCAGGGTTTTAGATTATGAAATTTAACCTAATTTAAAAGGAAAACACGTACACTCAAAAGATTTCACTATGTCATTATTTAATGAACAAAGATAAAGTCAGTGAAAGATTATCCCCGTCCCCCCCAAAAAACCTAGATACATCTGAAATATATCCAACCCAATAATGTGATTTCTTTTCCAAACTGATGATATTAGGACAGCTATCTACTGCAAGTAAGATATGTACTGTTCAATATTTTTTAACAGAACCCCAGTTTAAACACACCAACATATCTTCTTTTTGTAATAATATGAAAACATTATCACAACCCAATAAATGGTTCTTTGAGAAGAAAGGTTCACATATTGATGTCTAATCTTAATTTATTATTTCGTTTTCTTTTTTCTCTGTAAAATAAGTGATTTAATTGCTCAGAACATAAAAGTTAACCTTGTTTTACACAATAAATAACATTAATATACAAAAATGTGTTTTCTGGCTAAGGAAAAACTTAGGACACCCCACCCTCTAATAACTAGTCTACCTTCTGTGGCTGAAATAACCTCAGTCTGTCAGTCCTTGGTAGGTTCACTGCTATGCTTTGATTAATGTCATGTTCCAGGGTCCATTTCTTTTTTAGCTTTGCTTTGTTCACAGATGATCTAACATTTTTTCAAGCACGCTCTGACCCACTGAAGAATTCATGGTGATGAATGATAATGAGCTGGCCAGGTCCTGCTGCAGCAAAGCATCCCCAGACTATGACACTTTTACCTCCATGCTTCTCAGAAGGTATGAGATTTGGACTTTAAAGTCCTGGGCCAAGTCAGAGCAGAGATTTTGATCTCATTTAGATGCTGTAAATGCAACAACCCCATCCAACATCTAACAGATGGACGTGATATTTCACAGGGTGTCACAATATTCTTACATAGTTGAACTACTTTGTACTCGTACTCGTACTCGTCGTCTTCCGCTTATCCGGGACCGGGTCGCGGGGGCAGCAGACTCAACAGAGACGCCCAGACGTCCCTCTCTCCAGACACCTCCTCCAGTTCCTCCAGGGGGAGCCCAAGGCGTTCCCAGGCCAGCCAAGAGACATAGTCCCTCCAGCGTGTCCTGGGCCGTCCCCTGGGCGTCCTCCCGGTGGGACGTGCCTGGAACACCTCCCGAGGAAGGCGTCCAGGAGGCATCCGGTATAGATGCCCGAGCCACCTCAACTGGCTCCTCTCGATGTGGAGGAGCAGCGGCTCTACTCCGAGCCCCTCCCGGATGGCCGAGCTCCTCACCCTATCTCTAAGGGAGTGCCCGGCCACCCTATAGAGGAAGCTCATTTCAGCCGCTTGTATCTGGGATCTCGTTCTTTCGGTCATGACCCAAAGTTCATGGCCATAGGTGAGGGTAGGAACGTAGACCGACCGGTTAATTGAGAGCTTTGCTTTTCGGCTCAGCTCTCTCTTCACCACAACGGACCGGCACAGCGCCCCCATTACTGTGGCAGCCGCACCGATCCGTCTGTCGATCTCCCGCTCCATTCTTCCCTCACTCGTGAATAAGACCCCGAGATACTTAAACTCCTCCACTTGAGGCAGGAACTCCCCTCCAACCTGAAGAGGACAAGCCACCCTTTTCCGGTCGAGTACCATGGCCTCGGACTTGGAGGAGCTGATCCTCATCCCAGCCGCTTCACACTCGGCTGCGAACCGCCACAGCGCATGCTGTAGGTCTTGGCTAGAGGGGGCCAGCAGGACCACGTCATCTGCAAAAAGAAGAGACGAAATCCACTGGTCCCCAAACCAGACCCCCTCTGGCCCTTAGATGCGTCTAGAAATCCTGTCCATAAAAGTTATGAACAGGACAGGTAACAAAGGGCAGCCCTGCCGGAGTCCAACATGCACTGGGAACAGGTCTGACTTAACTCCTGCTCCGCTCGTACAGGGACCGGATGGCCCCTAGTAAAGGGCCCCCGATTCCATACTCCTGGAGATACCCCCCACAGGGCATCACGAGGGACACAGTCGAATGCCTTCTCCAGGTCCACAAAACACATGTGAACCGGTTGGGCAAACTCCCATGAACCCTCGAGCACCCTGTAGAGGGTATAGAGCTGGTCCAGTGTTCCACGGCCGGGACGAAAACCCGTCCAGTAACAAAACACCACTCGGATTCAGATCGGGGAGGCCATTCCTCCCGATCACGCCTCTCCAGGTGTCACTGTCGTTCCCCACGTGGGCGTTGAAGTCCCCCAGCAGAATAATGGAGTCCCCGGGAGGGGCACTATCCAGCACCCCTGACAGGGACGCCAAGAAGGCCGGGTACTCTGCACTGCCACTCGGCCCGTAGGCTGAAATGATAGTCAGAGACCTCTCCCCAACCCGAAGGCGCAGGGATACGACCCTCTCATCCACTGGGGTAAACCCCAATACGAGACAGCTGAGCTGGGGGGCAACAAGCAAACCCACACCAGCCCGCCGCCTCTCCCCGTGGGCCACTCCAGAGTAGAACAGAGTCCAACCCCTCTCAAGGAGATGGGTTCCAGAGCCCACGCTGTGCGTGAAGGCGAGCCCGACTATTTCTAGTCGATATCTCTCGACCTCCCGCACAAGCTCAGGCTCCTTCCCCCCCAGCAAGGTGACATTCCACTTCCCTAGAGCCAGCCTAAGCATCCGGGGATCGGGCCGCTGAGGTCTCCACCTTTGTCCGCCACCCAATCCTCTTTGCACCGGTCCCTCACGGTTCCCCCTGCAGGTGGTGGGCCCACTGGGGGATGGCCTCGCGTCTCTCGTTCGGGCTTGGCCCGGCCGGGTCCCGCGAGGAGCAACCCGGCCACCAGGCGCTCTCCGACGAGTCCCGACCCCAGGCCTGGCTCCAGGGTGGGACCCCGGCTCCGCCGTACCGGGCGACGTCACGTGTCTCGATATTTTGGTCCTCATGAGGGATTCTTGAACCACTCTTTGTCTGACCCATCAACTACTTTGTTATGAACTACTTTGTTTGCTAATTAAATTCATTATTCAGTTATACTGGCAAGATTATAACAAGCCATGTGCAATTATTACAGAATATCTTGATTTTTCAAGTATACAATGTTAAAGTTCATATAATTTATAAGAATTCTTACTGGTTTGTTGTAGCTCACAATATTTTAGGGGAATTGCTACTTTCATTTTTTCTTTTCACATTGATTTGGTTGGACGCAGGCAGGAGGAGCTTGTTAAGTCCAACTGTATATTATTTGCTTTGTGAAAAAGGAGATACATTCACATGAACAGGAAGGACAGGAAGAACCAACCTGCAAAGGTAAGTATATTTAGATTTTAGATTTTATTTTATGTATCATTGTATGATGCTGTGCAACATTTTGTGCTGGTATGCTATTGTATGCAATGTTAACTATTCAACATGGTTTTTTTCATTGAATTAAAAAATGCTTTTAATAAACTTGGACTCTATTTTTCTATCGCTTAAGCTTTAAACTACTAGCAAGAAAAAAATCTGGAATTTGATACGATAAAATATTTGCCCCAGTTTTAGCTTTCAATCTGTGTCAAAATATATGCTGATGATATTTAGGTTTGCAAGCATGGTGCCACCTGCTGCTGTCTAAGCAGTATGACATCCATTCAGTCCCTTTTCTGTACCCGTTATGTGGAGAGCTGGGGATCTGGTGCCCATCTCAAACATCTATAAACATGCACTTCAGTGGTCTTAAGACTGAGAAGAGAAAATCCATCCATATGTTGTCTTCCGGTCATCCAAGATCTGGCTGCGGAGGGGTAACAGGTCCAGGAAGGAAACCCAGATAACCCTTCCACCCAACAACACTCTCCAGCTCATTCTGTTAGATCCCAAGGTGTTCCCAGGCCAAAGGGATATATAGTCCTTCCAGCGTAACCTGGGTCTGCCCTGGGGTCTTCTCCCTGTGGGCCATAGCTGCAAATACTCCAAAGGGAGGCACCAAGGAGGCATCTTGATCAGATTACCAGACCAGAACACCTAAACGGGTTGTCTGATCTATAAGGCTGAGTCCAGCAACTGCAGAGGAAGCTTCATTTCATCTGCCAGTATCGACAACCTTGTTCTTTTGGTCATGACCCAGATTTCGTGACCATAGGTGAGAGTCGTAGAGGACACATAAATCGAGAGTGCTGCTTTTTCCCTCTGTTGTTTCCTGCTAGTGTTTCCTTCCATCCTACTATCACTTTGGTGAGGAGAAAAGATTGATTGAGTGAGGCTGGTTTACTCAAAAAGGCCAATCTACTAGAAACAGGTTCTAACAAACAATAGAATGTGAGGCCAGTCTGTGTAAACAGGAAATTATTATTTAACTTAAGTTAATAAGTCCAAAGCAAAAACAATATTTATGCTGATTCCCCTTAATGATGCAGAATGGGTTAAGGAGGTTACAGCCAACACTACTCAGGTTTTTCCTGATAATTATCAGTATTAGAGTATCAGTTGTTACAGTATAATGCATGGATGGACCTTGACTGATAAGGAAGGAATCTCATGTAGCTTTGGCCACAAAGGATGACAGGATAAAACAGCTGCTCCACCCATTGTGGCTTAGGCTATGAGTTATCTGAGCATCAAATTGCAAACAGCAAGAAAATCTTTCAAATGTGCAAAGACCTAACTTCTTTGGAGTGGGTGGTTTAATCATTTCAGTTAAAGTTTAATTTATTTATAAAGGCAAAAATGTCCACCCTTTTAACTCTTGTGATAATGCTGATTACGGTTTACAGATAATGAAAACCCATTAATCAGTGTCTTGGAAAATTAGAATATTGTGAAAGCATATTCCTAGAAATTTTCAATGAAAGGAAAAAAGTCATTTATCTTTTTTGAAAACTTATTAGTCCCAAAAGACTGAGGAACCTGGCTCCACTGAAGTGCTGGTTAGCTGCAGGGCTTCATGCAATTCAAACAAACTTGTTGGTTGGATGAGAATTTTATCTGCCTGGGGGTTTGAATAATTTTGGGATTAACTGACATTCTGGATAAAAAAAAATAGCTAATTTTTCAGGTAAAATCTGGCAGTCTCTGCTTTCCATCCATCCATCCATCACCAAACCCGTTGGTCCTTTCAGCGTCATTGGGCGAGAGGTGGGGTACATCCTAGACAGGTTACCCTGGGGCATTTAGAGAGACCAATTCTCCCTTTTCAACATGTTCAGATTATTTAAGACAGAGACTGTCAAAACAATCTCTTACAACACAGGAAGGTGGCAAGTAGAAAAATGCATCAGTGTCTTTTTTTTTTTTTTTAAACCTTATCAGTCCCCAAATCTGTGTTGTGACACCTTGGTTTGTAAGCATAATGCAAATATTTAATTCAGGGCATGTGCTTTTGTCTAACCAGTATGACTGTTGTCAACACAGTCATGTCAGAGTTATCTTTTTTAACTCAAAAATATAGTTAAAGCCCGATTATTTTCCAAGGGAGACCTGGCAACATAACATAAAACAACCTTAGACACAGTTGCACAATTACAACAATATGACAGTTGAATAACAAGGATATGATCAAAACATTATGACTAAATCACTAAATATTTGGACAAAAGCTTTTTTACCAGTTTTCGAGCAGAACACTTCCTTGTTTTCTTTCTCATAGTGCTCAATGATCTGCAACAAAAAGGTATTGCATAAAAATTATAAAGAAAATAAACCATATTTATTCATGTAAAATAGCTTGTAAAAGGGTGCAAATAAGACACAGAACTAATTAATAACATTGGTGACTTTACACTTAATAATTAATGAGTATAACCAGCTATCAACAACAGAGGATTATAACTTTAATAACAATTACTTCACTATTTTTAGATACCTCAAATCTATATTTTTAGTTTTAAATATGTTTATTTTTATTTTTATAGTTATGTTCAAGCTGGAAAGTAAGAAATGCACTTGGAACGTGTTGATTATCACAAAACAATTCTGTAATTAGATACTGCAAAAACCTTACAACAGGAACGTAGAACAATGCGTCCGTGTCTTTTCTGTTGTTTTTTTTAGACGTTATCAGTCCCAAAATCTATCTTGTGAAACCTTGGTTTTTATGCATGATGCAAATCTACATTTCAGGGTGTGTGCTTTTGTCTAATCAGTATAACTGGAAGGATTATATGCATCCACAAGTGCAAGAAAATCATATAGCAAACGGAACTCTTGACACCCCCAATAGTCATTGTTAGCCTAACGTTACCTTTATCTTTGATTTAAAACGTAAAAGGCTGTCTAGGTATCAGTGGAAATTGTAAAAAGCTAATATTTTAAGCTTAACTGTGAGGTGGATTGTTTTGCTTGTGCACCAAGACATCAAGATTTTAAAACTGTTTCTATATTTAGCTTTTTTCTTCATTTAAGTGGATGGTAATTTAGGTAGCAAAACTGAAACGTAATGTATTAGGTAAACATAGCTTTTCTTTTTAACTTTTAAAAAACATTTTGTTTGTATATATAAAGGTGAAGAACATGAAATAGATCACCACAAAGTTATAATAAAGATAAAATCTTTTTATTCTCACAAACACTGATGCTATATATACTGTAATAAAATACGTTTTTTGTTTAGTGACCATTTAACAGAAAAAGTAGCTGTCAACTGGTCAAACCCTCAGAACAGCAATTTAAATCCTTGGTTTGATAGGATGAATTAGTGGCCAAACCTAGAGAAGCCCAAAGCACAGAAGAAAGTGATGGCAGCTCACAGGGAGATGCCGACAACAGCTCTGCCACATCTGAGAGAGGTAAGATTATTCTGAATACATTAATGAATCCTTCTGCCCACTGCATTTCATTTAACTGAATTAAAAGAAAAATGAAATTTAATTAACAGACTGGTCTGCAGAGGGATACAATAAGCCGAAGGAAATAAGGACAGCCACAGGCATCAGTAAGAGTCAACTAATCTGTTTTACTCAATTATTAAACCTCATTTGGCATTTGTTATTTTCGTATCTGTGGTATAAAACAAGTCTTTTTTCTTGTTTTAGCTGATGCTGGGCTCATCATTGTCTTATTTGGTGAAACAGGCTCAGTTGAGACGGGAACAAAAAACATCTTAATTGACCATGATGAGCATACAAAGTTTTCATCCAAGCTTTATGACTTCTCTGGTCAGCACATATCGGTTATTAACCTGCTTGGCCTACAAGACAATAAAGAAATAACTCTAACTAAGGGAATCCATGTCTTTATTTTACTGATCCAAAATGGCCTCCATGTGAGTCATTACAAATCAGGGCTGCAGTGGTTGGAAAAAACCTTTGGCAGAGAGTCACTTTCTTATGTAATGACAATTGTGACTCATAATTCAGATGAAAACTTTGAGGATGCATTAAAAGACCTGAAAGCCCATGACAGCTTTGAAGAAAAAAGATGTCAGGGCCAGAGGAGATAGCAAAGCTGCTGGTAAAAATAAAGACCATGGTGTCTGAAAACAATCCATCCTGCTTTACTGGACTGAAAGAGGATCTGAAGCCTAAATCTCTGGGACACAACTTGATGGAGTCTTCGGTGTTTAAGGAAATCCAAACTGGTAAGACTCAATTGTTTTCCCTCTCAAGCTACTCATTCAGTGCGTTTCCACAGCCAGAACCTATTCAGGAACCAACGTTTTTTCTGGGGCCGCTTTTCCAGTTCTGTCTTTTCCACTGCATGAAACAACTAAACCAGAGTCCCTACCAGTGTCTACCTGGTAGGGAGGTAGGACTTGTTGGATGGATCCACACTCAGCACCTCCCATTGAGAAAACTTTGTTGTCTCAGGTCAAAGCTGTCCAAAAGCACACGGTACACACCTAGGTTCTTGGTTTAGAGGAAACCCAAACCAAAGACGCCAATAAGTAAATGCTGTGGCCCCTTCAACCCCCGTCAGAGGTCTCCCCATTACTTACTTTTAACATTTTTGTATCCAGACAAGCCTGTACCTCGCGTGATGTGAGATTAGTAAGGTTGTTTTTGCATAATGTGAGAGGATCCACATATTGCACCCTCTGCTCCATTTTGTTATTGTTTAGAAAGAGATAAACCAAAAAGCGCAGCTCTTGATTTTCTGCTCTGTCTACATTCCGATCCGCACCTACGGTCATGAGCTATGGACCATTTTGATCCTAGATACAAGCAGTTGAAATGAGATTCCTCTGTAGGGCAGCTGGACTCAGCCTTAGAGATAGGGAGAGATAGATATATGGTGAGAAGCTCTGAGTAGAGCTGCTGCACCTTCACTTTGAAAGGAGTTAGCTGAGGTGGTTTGGACACCTCAGCTAATGTAAATGTGGATGCCCAGGTTACATCCTGGGCATCCACATTTCATTTTTTTCTTGGCATGTCCCACTGAAAGGAGATCCCAGGGTAGACCCAGAATTTGCAGTAGGGACTATGCATGTTCACCCCCTTGAACCCCAACATGAAAATTCCTGTTGGGGTTCAAGGGAGGAGGGAGGTTCATGGGTTCAGACTTGAATTCATTGGGGTGTTGGGACTGCTTTGTCATCGGGCAGCTCTGGTTGGTTTGCTCGTTTGGAGCGGGTGGCCCCCTCTTTTTGTTTGTGGCCCCATCTCTGGATGGGGACAGGGGTCGTTGGGGGCCGGGTCAGGGTAGGGGGTCGGGTCAGGGTCAGGGCCGGGGCCCATCAGGTTGGGGCTGGGTCCTGCCCTAGTCTGGACTGTTGGCTCAGGTGGTCTGCCTATCTCCACTTTGGAATGAAGGGGACCACCTCGTGGGTCAGAGGGCCGGTTGCCCCCTGGGGAATCGGTACCAGGACCACAGAGCATAGAGTGTGTATGAGGAGTTCTAGTGAGTGTACAGCATCCATTCTTGTGTGTCTTTACATGATGTGTACACATGAGGGTGGGAATGTGTGATTGTGACTGTGCCTTGCATTTGAAAGAATCCCAAAGCAATTTCTAATAAAGTTTTTATAAACATCAAGCAGAGCACTATAGCACTTGTGAAAGTACATCTGTTGGACCTCTCCCTGGCACTCAGTGCTACTGTGCTGGACAGGACCAAAAAACAAAAAACAATATTGCTCCAATAATCATGTAAATGGACTGAAGCCAGCAGTCTGGCGGTCTAAATTTAGTCTTAATTTTCTAAATTTAGACTTAATGTTCATTGTTTTAGACCTAAATGTCACAGATGTACCAACAAACTGGGTATGTCAAGTTTGTGTCAACATACATTGTTGCATATAAATGTGTCTTTTTTTCTTACAACATTCTTTTTGCTTTTTTAAACTACAAAAACAACAACATAAGGCAAGGTAAAAATTCAATGCAAATGATTAAAAGAGTGTATTCAATGACTCTTCATTTAATACACTACATAATGTACAAAGACAGAAAACAAAGCCTTTACAGATTATATATGTGGGGACCGACTATTGGACATTTTTAGTGTCCAATAATGTTTTCATTATAACCCTTCAAAAACAGTTTATATAACATTGAACGATATAATCCTAGCCCATAAAACAATATATGGAGACAGTGAACAGGCCGAGTGGAGTAAATACCCTGAACTGATGATTATTTGTTAGTGGTGGATACTGAAGGACTGCTGGCTCTTGAGCTGCAGGGTACCAATACTACTCATCGTGACAATGAACTGGCAACATTTGTTGTTGGTGTGGGAAACTTGACTGTAATCAACATCTTTGGGGAAAATCCAGCCGAGATGTAAAATGTTCTGCAGATAGTTGTTCAAGATTTCATGAGGATGAAGAAAGTCAGACTTAGTCCAAGCTGTGTGTTTGTTTACCAGAATGCCACAGACGTTGCTGCAGCAGAGAAAAACATGGATGGAAGGAGATGCCTGCAAGAAGAACTTGACCAAATGACCCAACTAGCAGCCAAAGAAGAGAACTGCAATACAAACTGCTTCAGTAACATCATTGAATTTGACATAAAGAAAGATGTGACATACTTTGCCCAGCTTTGGGAAGGAAGCCCACCAATGGCTCCTCCAAACACAGGTTACTGTGAGAGCTTTGAAGAACTGAAGAACCACATTCTCTCCAAAGCTTCACAGTCTGATGGGATCAGTCTCTCACGCCTCACGGCACATGTTCACGACACCTGTGGGACGCACTCCTGAATGAAAATTTTGTTTTCAGTTTTAAAAACACGCTAGAAATCTCAGTGTACAGAAAACTGAAGGTGGAGTACAGGAACTGGACCTGGGCCATCAGGGACAACTTGTTGACCGTTGAAAACCAACTATAGAAAATGGAAACATCAACAAGCTCGAGTCAAGTTATATTAGTACCGAAACTAGCAAAACATATGAAGAAATCAAAGGAGAAATGGCTAGATACTTTGAGGATGATAAGAACAAAGAAATGTTGGTTCAGTGGCAAGGCCGATTTAAGAGCAAAATCAAAGAGTTTCATGATGAACAAGTGACAGCAGTTAAAAGCAAACTGGATGGTGTTGTTCAGCAAAAGAATGCTAGGAAAAGGATGGATGATATGAAGAAAGAGTTTGAGAACAAACTCCTCCAGAAGAGCAAAGAAATTAGTCAAAACCTAAAGGACAAGACCGAAGCAGAGCTGAAAATGGAGTTTGACTCCATCTGGAAAATCTGGGTTCATGAATTAACAAAAGGCATAAAACCCTTTGAGGACATCAACTTAGAAAATGATCTGCTCATTATCCTTGCAGAGCTTGGAATGGAGGAAAAACTCATCGCAGAATGCAAAGCAAGTGGCAGGTATAAAGATATCTCAAAGATTGATACATATTTGGAATATGTAAACGTCCCCAAGAAGCAAGATCTCAGTGAAACAACTGGAAAATCTCAAAATGATGAGAAAGAAAACAAAGCAACTAATAAACAAACTAAACCATTTGCTGAATTAAGGACCATTTGGAAAGCTATCTTATTAAAACTTCCGAACACGCACAAAGATCCTAATGATCACAAACAAATCGGACAAATGATTGACATGATTGTGAAAGAGTCCCTCGATACAATGAAAAAGAAACCTGTGGCCACAAGAGGCTACCAATCATCTTATTTGCAAGAAATGGCTCATCTTGTCAAAGAAATGGTGGCAACATTGGAATCAGAGTTAAAATATGGTTTTAAAAAGCAGTTTACTGTTGATCTTGTTCTGTATAAGTTTGACCTGATAAAGAGTTGGCTGATGGAGTCCCAGAACAAGTTCAAAAAGAACAATGATGCAATCTTCTATTTGGAAAGCCAGAAAATGCATTATTACAACATTTTTAAAATCTACTGCAAAGGAAGTTCCTCTATCGTAGTGCTTGGGGAACTGATCTGCGGAAAACTGAGACCATCTATTGTTGAAAGTGCTTATACCAAGACTGCCATGGCTCTGGCTGGAGCTATGAAATGTAATGTCCCAGCCTTCAGTGAAAACAGGCTGAACTTGGAGAAACATCTGCTGAGGTCACTCGCAAAGAGTGAGAAGTTTGATGAGTTCATCAAATACATACAACATCCAAGAGACCAAGTAGAGGCTTTCATTAAAGCAGAAGCACAGAGATACATCCGCAAAGGTCATGAGGCAAAAACAATACTCAAAAAAACAGTGGAAGACATTTACACAGTGGTGAGTCAAGCTCTATTTACAGCAACACAAAAAACCAAAACTCAGCAAGGTGATATAAACATGTGGCTGACGGAATTAGCTACCCTGATGAAGGATCAGCTCAAATTTAATGGTACATGTTTCATGAACTTCAGCGACACAAAGGACTTCGACTTTCTCAGCAGAGAAGTAAATGAAAAACTTAAATCAATGAAAGAGCAAGTTAGCTGTTTCTCAGTGGATGAAATGAAAAACTCAAGGCAAACTCCTGAAGAAATCCTCATCGATCAGCTGTGTACGTGTTGCTGGGTAAAGTGCCCATTTTGTTCAGCTGTGTGCACCAACACACTAAAAGATCACAGCGCCGATGACCACATCGTATCTTTCCATCGATCCTCCGCGCTCAGTGGAATGTACCACGCAGACACAAACATCATGACCATCGACTTCTGCACATCAAGAGTTGCAAGCGATTGCAATTTTTACCCCAGCCGAGATTCAAAGACCCTCATTCCCTGTAAATGGTACAGAGCTGCTGGTCCAGAGTTTGCTTCATGGAGATGAGTCTAAACTGGCATTCTGGAAATGGGTTATGTGCAGATTTCAAAAAGATCTGGAAAAACACTATAGATTAAAATTTGAGGGTTTAGGAAAGATTCCTGAAAACTGGAGAAACATTTCTAAAAAAGAAGCCATGAAATGTCTGGATGAAATGTGTGAATGTGTGAGTGAATGAACACCGCTACACCTCTGGTAAAGAAGAACCTCCGTCAGAGAGATGAACAGTAAAATAAAATAAAATAATAATTCTTGCTAGATAAGGAGGCAAAAAAATAAATCAAAAAACCTTTTAAGCCTCAAATTTAATTATTTCTTCCCCTTTGGTTACTCGCCCCGGGCGAGCGCCTCCGTCTACTGTCCTATAACTATTCAAAATGCAGGAAAACAATTGAATATAGGATGACAAAAGGCAGTTCAGTCCTGTTAAAAGGTCATAAAATACAGTCTTATCAGTAAACAAGGGCGCCAACTGCCCATTCAATGAATATGTGCAAAAAAGCAACAGTTCATAGTGTAACTAACAAAAGGTTAAATATATCTTTACACAAGATATAGTATTAGGTTTAACCTCTTAAGCCCCAACCCCCAGTACTGGGGGAAGAATTTAACTCTGGTTTTCTTCTACTTTCTTTACTGCAAGTTCCATTAGTTAAACATAAACATGTGTGGTATACACAGAAATCCTAGAATCTTGGCTAAAAGCTGATATAAACCATTTCTGCAAACATCAAAAACAGTTCAAGCTAAAGGAAAAACTCCACAAAACGACCAGAAAACTGTCTCAGCGGTTCACCGCACGGCTTCTGCACACACAAGCAGCATGTCTGCTGTAAGCAGAGAGCTCACAGATTCCAAAAAATACATTTGTCGCAATCCAACCAGGTTTTAGTCAAGGCCAGAATTATCACTCCCATTTGAAACACATAATTATTAACAGAATGACTGCTTAGATCCTCAGACAAATTCAGTTAGATTTGCGGATGTTATTCAAACTTCACCAAAACCTAATTAGGCTTAAGAAGTTAATACCTGGATTTTATTTTTGAAATCAATTTAAAAATTAAACCACAATTTAGTATTTTTGCGCCATTTTGTCCATGCTTTTATCAAGTTCTATTCCCCATTGCCAGGCCTTTCATTTCCATTGATTGCAAGCCTTTGAAAATCATTCAAGCCCAGCAATATATACAGTACTGTGCAAAAGTTTTAGGCAGGTGTGAAAAAATGCTGTAAACCAAGAATGCTTTCAGAAATATAATTTTTATCATTTTACAAAATGATAAGTGAGCGAACCCAAACATATAGCCAAAGTCATTAAGAACCATCTTCAGAGTAAAGAAGAACAAGACTTACTGGAAGTGATGGTCTGGCCCCCACAGAGCCCTGATCTCAACATCGAGTGTGTCTTGCAAATTATTTCACCCAAATATCAATAACTCCTCTCTATTCTAGCTCTTGTTGACATGTCAACCAAAGAACCTGGTGCCAACCTAAAAGTTGGTTTTAAAACAAAAAAGCAAGTTCTTTGCATAAATTAGGTGGACTTGTTTTGCAAGGATTACCCTTATGGATCTTAAACATTTTGAGTTTAATATCAATGTCTTTATTAATAACTGATTGGTTTTTATTAAATTATTTTGTTGCTTCTTTATTTTGAGAAGTTACAATCAGAAATACAAAATAATAAAAAGTAATTGATTTTCTTCTGGACAGAAAAACAATATACAAGAAAGTCAGATGAATACTTTACTGATTAATAATGACTTTCCTAAAATTATACAACTTGTTTTTTTCTTGCCTTCAGAAAGGGGGTGGAGGCAGATAATGTGGTTACTCTAAAGGGTGGCTCTGACTAAAAACCACTGGATTAGTGTAAAGGGAACCAAAATCCTGCAGCTGCAAAAAGAAGCATTATCACATACTGAAAAATTGTTTGTTTTTTTTTTACTTTTTAGAATTATTATATTACATTACAAACAAATAGGTTTTTCGGGAGCAGCACCTTTTCAGTTATTTTTAAAGCCCTTTCCTTTGCAGATCTTTTAAATGTACAGAACGAACAAAATGAATAACTCAAAAATATTCCTTTTCAAAGCAGCATTTATTATATGAAGACTTTTCGTTCAAATTTGTTCCGTTTGTTGAAAATGGAAAATATATATAAATATTGCAGGTTTAGGGGGGAAATATGACCAATGCACTGTGTTGACAGCTTCACTATGTCTTTATTTGACTCCGACGGCCGAAAGGTCCAGAGGCGGGTTCTAGTGGACGATGCTGCACAGCAGAAATACTCGTGGTATTTGTCGGGTAGCTGCACCGAACTGTCAGTCTGCAAAAGATACGACAACATACACTGCTCAAAAAAAATAAAGGGAACACTCAAATAACACATCCTAGATCTGAATGAATGAAATATTATCATTGAATACTTTGTTCTGTACAAAGTTGAATGTGCTGACAACAAAATCACACAAAAATCATCAATGCATATCTAATTTATTAAACAATGGAGGCCTGGATTTGGAGTCACACACAAAATTAAAGTGGAAAAACACACTCCAACCACATGAGGTCTAGCATTGTCCTGCATTAGGAGGAACCCAGGGCCAACCGCACCAGCATATGGTCTCACAAGGTACCTAATGGCAGTCAGGCTCCATCCTCCTCCTGTTCCTCCTTGCACAAAGGTGGAGGTAGCGGTCCTGCTGCTGGGTTGTTGCCCTCCTACGGCCTCCTCCACGTCTCCTGGTGTACTGGCCTGTCTCCTGGTAGCGCCTCCAGGTTCTAGACACTACGCTGACAGACACAGCAAACCTTCTTGCCACAGCTCGCATTGATGTGGCATCCTGGATGAGCTGCACTACCTGAGCCACTTCTGTGGGTTGTAGAGTCCGTCTCATGCTACCACGAGCGTGAAAGAACCACCAACATTCAAAAGTGACCAAAACATCAGCCAGAAAGCATCGGTACTGAGAAGTGGTCTGTGGTCCCCAGCTGCAGAACCACTCCTTTATTGAGTGTCTCTTGCTAATCGTCAAAGATTTCCCCCTGTTGTCTTTTCCATTTGCACAACAACATGTGAACTTGATTGTCAATCAGTGTTGCTTCCTAAGTGGACAGTTTGATTTCACAGAAGTTTGATTTACTTGGAGCTATATTGTGTTGTTTAAATGTGGAGAGATCAGGTGAAGGGAAACTTTTGCCAAAGAAAAAATAACAATGTTTTTCATTTCATTTACAAACTAATACTGGTTGGAGGGGAGTTCCTGCCTCAAGTGGAGGAGTTTAAGTATCTCGGGGTCTTGTTCACGAGTGAGGGAAGAATAGAGCAGGAGATCGACAGACGGATCGGCGCAGCTGCCGCAGTAATGGGGGCACTGTGCCGGTCCGTTGTAGTGAAGTCAGAGCTGAGCCGAAAAGCAAAGCTCTCAATTTACTGGTCGGTCTACGTTCCTACCCTCACCTATGACCATGAACTTTGGGTCATGACCGAAAGAACGAGATCCCGGATACAAGCGGCGGAAATGAGCTTCCTCTATAGGGTGGCCGGGCACTCCCTTAGAGATAGGGTGAGGAGCTCTGCCATCCGGGAGGGGCTCGGAGTAGAGCCACTGGTCCTCCACATCGAGAGGAGCCAGTTGAGGTGGCTCAGGCATCTATACCGGATGCCTCCTGGACGCCTTACTCGGGAGGTGTTCCAGGCACGTCCCACCGGGAGGAGGCCCAGGGGACGGCCCAGGACACGCTGGAGGGACTATGTCTCTCGGCTGGCCTGGGAACGCCTTGGGCTCCCCCCGGAGGAGCTGGAAGAGGTGTCTGGAGAGAGGGACGTCTGGGTGTCTCTACTGAGTCTGCTGCCCCCGCGACCCGGTCCCGGATAAAGCGGAAGACGACAAGTACGAGTACTGCACTAAATGTCTAAATGAAACTTTAATCGCATTAAATACATTTTCACATAAAACTGGCTTATTCCAACTGAGGCAGCATCCTGAATTACACATTTCCAAGCATTTGAGCAAAATTTTAAAAAAAAGCAGCAGATGTGAAGCAACACTGTGGATTACAACTTGAGGTGTGTGTGGTGTGTGTGTGTTCATGCACGCATCTGTCCATCATGATCAGAGTAAGAGCTGCACAACAGTCTAGACAAGTCACCAGTCATTTGTATGATTTGACAATTTAATCAATTAGGAAATTAAGCCTCATTTTTTTGACTGACAAATTATTTCTTTTAATTTTTCTGGTTTTGTTTTTTTTTTCTCCTAAGAATCAACTAGGAATCAGTTACGATACCCAAGAATGACCTAAAAATTTGTTAATGAGATTTTCTTGGATTCGGGAGTTTTGAAAAATTTTGAATGGCTCAAAACATTTGCCTCCAGAACCTCAAGAACGGACCAAGAATAAAATATCGGTTACATATTCAGGAACTCATTCCCATTTCCTAAAATTTTGACATTCTTTGTGATTTGTGTTATTCGTGGTCTGTGTGGAATAGGGGCTTGAACAGAGCAATAGAAGATAAAGATGGAAGAAAATTTAACTTTTGGACTATTTTAAGATATGATAAATTAGTGAGGTTCTGGTTTTTGGTATGAGTGCACATTTGAGCACTGGATTCCTACTGATTTTTCACATAACAATTTCAGACGTTCCTTTCAGTCAAACAGTCTCACCTGTAGGGAGCATCTCTGTGTATGACAGGATCATCCAAAGGCTGAAAATCCTGAGTAGCTGATTTGGTTTTCATAAACCAAAACATTTCCAGCGACCTATTGAGATATGAGGAGATCAAATCAGAGAGCCAAAAACTACATACATATAATAAATATTAATCTCACAGTGACAGTCGTCCCACAGGACTTGAGGCCAAATATGAAGAGAGCTCTGGCGCTGTTTGTTTCTGTTGGACCACAGCTGGGATCCAGCAGAGTGGTTCTGTTGGGCTGGACAGGCGGGACAGCGTGGGTGGTGTCAACTATAGCTACCATCCTTCCATCGGGCTGACAAACTGGCAGAGACATGAGTGTCAAAAATCCTGTAATAGCTTTAAAAAATGTTTTTTATGCTCCTGTTAGAGCCTTCATGTTGTACCCAGAAGTTCTCTGGCAGGAAATGTGCATTTATGGACGAGATGGTCAAGTTCCTGCAGGGACTCTGCATCCACGACAGATACATTTACTCCACCAATGAGGCCCTGCAATGACAGCTTCTACATTATGAAAACAAATGGAGACATCTCATTTAATACAAAACATACAGGGGTTGGACAATGAAACTGAAACACCTGGTTTTAGACCACAATAATTTATTAGCATGGTGTAGGGCCTCCTTTTGCAGCCAATACAGCGTCAATTCATCTTGAGAATGACATATACAAGTCCTGCACAGTGGTCAGAGGGATTTTAAGCCATTCTTCTTGCAGGATAGTGGCCAGGTCACTATGTGATACTGGCGGAGGAAAACGTTTCCTGACTCGCACCTCCAAAACACCCTAAAGTGGCTCAATAATATTTAGATCTGGTGACTGTGCAGGCCATGGGAGATGTTCAACTTCACTTTCATGTTCATCAAACCAATCTTTCACCAGTCTTGCTGTGTGTATTGGTGCATTGTCATCCTGATACACGGCACCGCCTTCAGGATACAATGTTTGAACCATTGGATGCACATGGTCCTCAAGAATGGTTCGGTAGTCCTTGGCAGTGACACGCCCATCTAGCACAAGTACTGGGCCAAGGGAATGCCATGATATGGCAGCCCAAACCATCACTGATCCACCCCCATGCTTCACTCTGGGCATGCAACAGTCTGGGTGGTACGCTTCTTTTGGGCTTCTCCACACCGTAACTCTCCTGGATGTGGGGAAAACAGTAAAGGTGGACTCATCAGAGAACAATACATGTTTCACATTGTCCACAGCCCAAGATTTGCACTCCTTGCACCATTGAAACCGACGTTTGGCATTGGCATGAGTGACCAAAGGTTTGGCTATAGCAGCCCGGCCGTGTATATTGACCCTGTGGAGCTCCTGATGGACAGTTCTGGTGGAAACAGGAGAGTTGAGGTGCACATTTAATTCTGCCGTGATTTGGGCAGCCGTGGTTTTATGTTTTTTGGATACAATCCGGGTTAGCACCCGAACATCCCTTTCAGACAGCTTCCTCTTGCGTCCACAGTTAATCCTGTTGGATGTGGTTCGTCCTTCTTGGTGGTATGTTGACATTACCCTGGATACCGTGGCTCTTGATACATCACAAAGACTTGCTGTCTTGGTCACAGATGCGCCAGCAAGACGTGCACCAACAATTTGTCCTCTTTTGAACTCTGGTATGTCACCAATAATGTTGTGTGCATTTCAATATTTTGAACAAAACTGTGCTCTTACCCTGCTAATTGAACCTTCACACTCTGCTCTTACTGGTGCAATGTGCCATCAATGAAGACTGGTTACCAGGCTGGTCCAATTTAGCCATGAAACCTCCCACACTAAAATGACAGATGTTTCAGTTTCATTGTCCAACCCCTGTACAGGTCCTTCTCAAAATATTAGCATATTGTGATAAAGTTCATTATTTTCCATAATGTCATGATGAAAATTTAACATTCATATATTTTAGATTCATTGCACACTAACTGAAATATTTCAGGTCTTTTATTGTCTTAATACGGATGATTTTGGCATACAGCTCATGAAAACCCAAAATTCCTATCTCACAAAATTAGCATATCATTAAAAGGGTCTCTAAACGAGCTATGAACCTAATCATCTGAATCAACAAGTTAACTCTAAACACCTGCAAAAGATTCCTGAGGCCTTTAAAACTCCCAGCCTGGTTCATCACTCAAAACCCCAATCATGGGTAAGACTGCCGACCTGACTGCTGTCCAGAAGGCCACTATTGACACCCTCAAGCAAGAGGGTAAGACAGAAATAAAATTCTGAACGAATAGGCTGTTCCCAGAGTGGTGTATCAAGGCACCTCAGTGGGAAGTCTGTGGGAAGGAAAAAGGGTGGCTGAAAACGCTGCACAACGAGAAGAGGTGACCGGACCCTGAGGAAGATTGTGGAGAAGGGCCGATTCCAGACCTTGGGGGACCTGCGGAAGCAGTGGACTGAGTCTGGAGTAGAAACATCCAGAGCCACCGTGCACAGGCGTGTGCAGGAAATGGGCTACAGGTGCCGCATTCCCCAGGTCAAGACACTTTTGAACCAGAAACAGCGGCAGAAGCGCCTGACCTGGCCTACAGAGAAGCAGCACTGGACTGTTGCTCAGTGGTCCAAAGTACTTTTTTCGGATGAAAGCAAATTCTGCATGTCATTCGGAAATCAAGGTGCCAGAGTCTGGAGGAAGACTGGGGAGAAGGAAATGCCAAAATGCCAGAAGTCCAGTGTCAAGTACCCACAGTCAGTGATGGTCTGGGGTGCCGTGTCAGCTGCTGGTGTTGGTCCACTGTGTTTTATCAAGGGCAGGGTCAATGCAGCTAGCTATCAGGAGATTTTGGAGCACTTCATGCTTCCATCTGCTGAAAAGCTTTATGGAGATGAAGATTTCATTTTTCAGCACGACCTGGCACCTGCTCACAGTGCCAAAACCACTGGTAAATGGTTTACTGACCATGGTATCACTGTGCTCAATTGGCCTGCCAACTCTCCTGACCTGAACCCCATAGAGAATCTGTGGGATATTGTGAAGAGAACGTTGAGAGACTCAAGACCCAACACTCTGGATGAGCTAAAGGCCGCTATCGAAGCATCCTGGGCCTCCATAAGACCTCAGCAGTGCCACAGGCTGATTGCCTCCATGCCACGCAGCATTGAAGCAGTCATTTCTGCAAAAGGATTCCCGACCAAGTATTGAGTGCATAACTGTACACGATTATTTGAAGGTTGACGTTTTTTGTATTAAAAACATTTTTCTTTTATTGGTCGGATGAAATATGCTAATTTTGTGAGATAAGAATTTTGGGTTTTCATGAGCTGTATGCCAAAATCATCCTTATTAAGACAATAAAAGACCTGAAATATTTCAGTTAGTGTGCAATGAATCTAAAATATATGAATGTTAAATTTTCATCATGACATTATAGAAAATAATGAACTTTATTACAATATGCTAATATTTTGAGAAGGACCTGTATATAAAGAAGTATTCCTTGAAGTATTAAAACTTCGCTGGATGGATTCAATCAAGTGCAGCAATGTACACAACTGTGGATGCCAGCAAAGCTTAAAGTGTAATTTGCTTTAGGAAAATAAAAGACTGCTGTAAAACTAGAACCTGATAGATCATCCCTGGGCTGTAGAAGGGAATCTTCACAGTTAGGTAGTTGTCCTCCGCCTCCATTTTGAATCCACCCATCTCCACCAGATCCCATTCCAGCCTGCGGGCTCCCAGGAAGAGCTCCCACTGCAGATCAGAATGGGCCCCGTGGTGCAGCAGCACCAGCAGGCTGCTCTCTGTGCACTTCCCCTCCAGCCTGGGAGATCTTAACTCTGGATTGTTATAGCAAAACAAAACTGAGGTTAATCAGATGTACATTTGCTAAGAAGAGTTTGTTACATGGACTTTGACACATTGTACTGCATTATAGGGGGAGGAATGTGTGACTAAAACACTGACTGGAGCTTCTCCCAAATGACCCCAGAAGAAAACAAACGCAAGAAGAATATTGCACTAAAACTTTCTAAAGCATTTACTTTATTGGTTTCATGTTTGTTTCTACAGATATTACTTGTGCAATCAAATAGCTTCAAAAAAAAAAAAAAAAAAAGGAAAAAGCGCAACACAAAAACATTTGTGGGAAAGTAAAATAAATTTATTCTTCTACGGTGGAAATTCATTTCCAACCCTTGACCTTTTCAATAAAGATTTGGGACGTTTCTAGTTTCTCGTTAAGAACCATAAGAACAGCTACAGGTAGGCTGTGAGCATCCAGTTATTTATATTAGTAGCAAATGTATCAACACTGAGTTCACATTTAAACTGTCTTTAGTATTTGAGGTTAGCAATTAGCGCAGTTAGCGCTATTAGTATTACAGAAACCGCAGTCTCCGTCTGTATTCCCAAGGATTTTCAAAAGCCTCCCAAAATTTCAAATTACAGCTGTCCCATGATAGGCAGGGGTTAAATATTCAAAGGGATAACATTTAGACACGACACACTCCGTTCAGCCTTCCTGTTATCTGCTGAAAGTCTCACTCTCCAACAGCCTGAATGAACCTCAGACATGTTTCAACACGTCATAGAAAACAGTTTCCTTTTAAATAGCTTCTAACAGTTATTGCTTCCTCTGAATTAATTGTAAACACCCCACTAATAGCAAAGCTGCTATTGGGCTGTCCCTTTCCAGTCATAATCACTACATCACTGCTTTGACCCACATCAGCTGATGCAGGCCAGCGACTACCTTGCTTGTCGAGTCAGGGGAATAACGGTGGTGGGCTGTCAATGTCTTGGTGCATCTCTTTAAACAAAACAAAAATCACTTGAACCAGTTAACTGGAAATGCTTTTAATAACACATTATTTGGTAAATGTACATATTTTAGTTTCCAAAATTCTGTAACTGAATTACAAAAGATCACAGCAATTACTCAGTTCACATGTATAAAGTCTTATGTAAGTGCTGCACCAAAACATTGAGTAGATCACATGTAGCTGAAGAAGGGTTGGAAATAAAGATTTAAATAAAACGTTTGAAGAAATACTTCCATAATCTATGATTTTTAAATGAAACATTTTTAAGCTACGGGCTTTTCTTAAAAGGAACCAACTTGTGTGAGTTATTCCCGAAAGTGAAAGGCCTCACCTGGATATGGAGCCTGGTGCTTCACAGTGGCATGATGGTAAAACACCTCTCCACTGGGTGTGATGGACAGAGTAAAGGTTAAAGTGAAGCTGTACGTTATGGACCCGTCACCTATATGCTGGCATCAGACAGGAGCTTGTATGAGACGTGCAGACGTGTTAGATCCCCCAGCGTTGATCAGTCTCACCTTCGGGATGACTTTTGGATGCGATAAGGAGACATTGAGCCTGTAGAGGAGACTCCCGTTGGAGAGGGAGAGCCTGGACACAAGGAGGTCGCTGTCAATCTGGCTTTGGGTCCACGTTGGAAGATCACCGCCACCATCCAACGTCACCTTCTGCAGATGAACGTCAGGTATGAAGAATCCCAAAGAGACAGAAAATAACTCCCCTGATGAGTCTTTATCTACAAAGGAACAGATCTGATATTTGAGCCTTTATTTTGGACACAAAATGGTTAGTGTGTTTGTAGATATAACTAATAATGATGTTCACTGGTGCATTGATGAAATTATTAAAAACATGCTCAACAAAAAAATAAAATAAAAAAAATGAGAAGAAGGGAGATTATTCCAAAACAATTCCACATTGCCTTCCTCTGCTGCATGTAAATGATAGTATACTGACTGAGAGCACAGGCCAGGGAGGCATCAACAAGTGCAAGACAGAAGCACTTACAACCTCCAAATCCACTCCTTTCTCCTGAAACAAAGAATCATAAAAAACAGTTTGAATTTGTAAAAAAAGATGACTGAGTGAAATGTTGATCGTAAACCATAGAGCACCTTGACAGTGTACGACAACGGAGACGAGTACGGACAGCGAAGCACAAATCGTGACGTCTGCATGGAGACATAGTAGCCCATAGCAGCAGCCTCCCTGAGGGATAAAACCACAGCTTCCTTCCCTGACTGGTCTTTGTGAAACATGATGGCTACACCTGCCTCAGGTGCAGGCCTACCAGGCAGGTAGGACTGCTGAATAGACACCTACAGAAGATAAACACGTCCAGATGACATGTTCTAAAACTAAACTGGCATTAAATAACATTTTTCTGCAATCAGCTACATGTTTCTCTGGCTGGAAGCTTTTAAGACTTATAAGAACAACCTGAGCTACTCAGGTGATACCTCCATGTAGTTTTCCTCAAAGAGAAACTCACTAGGGCTCCACGTCCCCTGAAGAGAACAGTGGAGATGGAAGGGGTACACTGCCACCCTTCCATCTGCTTGTACATGTGTGAGCCAAACACGCAGAAAGTAGTCTGATCCTGTCTGCAGGAGAGACAAATAACATGAGGTGTAACATTCCTGGAACATATTGGAGCTCCACATGAAGCTGTATCTTACCTGGCTGTTTACATGACAGGCCAAGAAGGAGGCTCGGAAGAGCAGATCTCCAGCATCAGAGATTAGGACGGTGTAGCCACAGAGGACGGCCTCCTGAGGACACAGCGTGTGGAGTCCATACTGATCTGCAGAAAAAAGAACCTAAAGGTTACAAAAGACATCTTGCAATTTTGCATTTCCAGTTAAAATAACTTAAAACATTTTTGTTAAGAACTTTAGACACATGTACCTTCAAAATTAAACTGGACCATCTGACCAAGGTAGCTGGACTTAACTGAGAGCCAGAAGTGACGCTCGAGACATTTGGTCTGAAATTCTTCTGAAACATATAAAGCATACCGTTTTTTTTTTTTTTTAGCAAAGTATGAAAAGTCTACTATAAAAAGGTTCTCAGAAAAACAAATGAATAGTAAAAAAAAAAACTCAATCTGCAATCTGGAGGTTTTTCCAGTTAGAAAGTGGTTCTCCTGTCCACTGTCGCCCCATGCTTCCACAACGTGAGTGACGGTGCTGAAGTGAAGGCTGAAGGCAATTTATAATTTCCTTAAACAACTTTTTACTTATTCGTATTTTTATCCATTGAGTTTGATGGTACTGCATTATAAATAGGTGCAAATGAACCCTTTACATGGTTTTGGATCAGAACAATAGATTGACATTGTTCGCACTCTATATAGCAGCATTGAGTAATTAGTAAACTTCTAAATAAATACCATCAATAATCAGAAATAGTTGGTGAACAAACTAAGCATTAACTCACAAATACGGTAATCCTTTAAAATAATCGGATATATAATTTGAAGTTAAAACTGAACAGAACTTGACTATTCCAGCCTTAACTGAACTGAATCTGATCGATTTGATTGACTGTGATTAGAAATAAATAAACATGAAAACATCGACCTGTCTGTCTTGCTAAAAGCCTTTAAATGTGATTCAGTGCTGGTCTCTAAACAATTTAGTAATAGTTACATGCTTTGCTTTCTTGGTTAGTTTTTAGATTTTCTTTTCTTTTTAATGATATGGACCAGTGTGTCAGACATAAAGAACATAATCAGTGTATTTTATTTGATGTTAAAATCTTATTTTTTGTCCATTAGATATAATTTTGAACATATGTTGTTTATTTGCATTTATAGGTTTTTTTTTTTTGGTAGTGTTTTATCTTTTGTTTTTGAATTCTCCATCGGCTACTGCCTTTTTTCATCGTAGGTCTGAATCCATCAGTTTTCATATAGGTATTTTTCCAGAAAACTATGTAAACTGTAATTGACAGCTGAATTTACTTTGTCTTAAAAGTAAATGAAAAATCTCTACATTTGCAGGAATATCAAAAAGCGCAGCTGCTTTTTCCTCTGTTGAGCCCAAGGTATTAAATTAGGATTAAATTGAGCATATGGAGGGAAAAATGTTAATCAAATATAAAATATTATTGTGCCTCTTTACTTATTTCTGCATAAACCTCATTTGTTTTCCTGTTACTTTAAGCTGAATATATTTTAATTTAATTTAATTTAATTTACAGCAGCAACATACCAGCCTGAATGAAAGTGAGAATCTGAAGCTGGTTGTTCTTTAGGAACGCGTTCCTTGCCCCTTTGAGAACATTATGGTGGATTATGAACATTTAGGACTCACCTGCAGGTATTGGACTGTTAATACAGAAAGGAAAAGCCAGCGCCAGCGACACACTGAAACAAACACGTTTCAGAACCATTGGCTGAACCACTCCAACTGTTTCATCCTGACCCCTACCCACACAGAGTATACATTAGAGCCATTTTCGTGGCTCAGTTATTCGGAACAAGTCCAGTTCAAGTTGTCAGGCTCCAGCTGTCGCCATTCTCCTGAACTACCTGTTAATTGAGAAGCTAATTAGGACGTTAGCTCAGGTGGCTTTTATGGTCATTGGCTGTAGGTCAAAAAGCGTATTATATTTTGCTCTTGTTTACATATATTCTGTTCAACTTAATAAATACTGTTTAATAAACCACAATATAAACTGTTAAAAAGTGTTTGTTGAGAAAATTAATAAATGTTGGAGGTGAAAACACGATGAAACAGTGACACCTTTCGGTCAGAGTGGGACTTGTCCCTGCCCTACGGCAGAAAAGGTTTAGTTAAAATATGTTGTAAAAAATATAAAAGAAAGTAAAGTTACTGGTGGAACTAAATAAGTCAAAATACTATCGAAAAGTTTATTTATTTTAATAATTCGAATAAAATTGTGTATTTTACTATTACACATAATTTTGGATAGTACTATATAGATTCATTACACACATGGTAATATATTTAAAGAGTTTATTTCTTGTAATTTGATGATTATGGTTAATGCAGTCATAGGGAAGGATGCTGACCTGACTGTCATTGACACCCTCCACAAACAGGCCACAAATTGGCATTGCTAAAGAAGCTGGCTGGAAAGATGAGTGGAAGGAAAAAGTGTGGTAGACAAAGGCGCTAAACCAACAGAGAGAACATTGAGAGGATTAAGAAGCAAAGGCCATTCAAAAGTTTGAAGGAGATTCAGAAGGCATGGATTGTAGCTGGAGTCAGAGCTTCAACAACCTCCACACACTGATGCATCCAGAGCATGAGCAGCAAATGTTGCATTCCTTGTGTTAAGCCACTCCTGGACCAGGGACAACATCAGAAGCGTCTTACCTGGACAAAGGAGATAAAGAACTGGACTGTTGCTCAGTGGTCCTACATCATCTTTTCAGATGAAAGTAAATTTAAGATTTAATTTGGAAATCAAGGTTTCAGAGTCTGGAGGAAACAGTAAGGAGGTACAGAAGTCCAATGTAAAGTTTCAATAGTCAGTGATGATTTGGGGTGCCATGTCATCTGCTGGTGTTGATCTACTGTGTTTTCTCAAGTCCACAGTCAGGAGAGTTATCTAAGAGGAAATTTTAGAGCATCTCATGCTGATTTCATTTTCCAGAACGACTTGGCACCTGCTCACACTGCCCAAAGTAACAATACCTGGTTTATTCACTGTGTTTGATTGGCCAGCAAATTCCCCTGACCTGAACCCCACCATGAATCGTAGGATTCAAGAGCAAGAGTAAAAACACCAGAGCCAACAATGCAGACGAGCTGAATGCCACTAATAAAGCTACCTGGGTTTCCTCATCAATTCAGCAGACCCACAGCCTGATCGTCTCCATGCCATGCCACATTGATGCAGTGATTCATATGAATGAGCCCTGGCCAAGTGCTGAGTTCATATTCTGTACAGTACATGGACCTACTTCAGTGGGTCAACATTCCTCAAACCTTTCTGAGAAGCTGAATTTGGGGTCTTCATACCAATAAGCCATAATAATAATCAAAATGAACTGAAACAAACACTTGAAATATATCAGCCTGTATCGTAAATCTATATAATAAATGAGTTTCCCTTTTTAAATTGAATTAGCGAAATAAATTAACTTTTGGATGATGCCACAAGTTAATCCGGGCCTGGCTTTTCCTGCTCCTCCCACCACTCTTGTTTAGGACTTTAACTCATCAATTAGACATGAACACCAACATAAAGGATGGCAAGAATGCATACATTAATCATTCTAATGTGATATCAAATGAATAATCAGATAATTAGTTATGACAAACACGCTGGCAGCGTTTTATCTCAGACTAAGACAGTTGTGACTTGATCTTCACGGTGCAGTACTCCTCCTTCGTCCGCAGCTGCACAGCTGGACGCCTGCCAGGAAAATCCTAGTTGAAGTCAAGACATGTTTCGATTAAAGGCCGAGTAATTAAGTTCATCAGTGAGAGTCCTGTTGAGAAGAAGGAGGAAAACTGGAAGAAAAGGTCATCATCTATTTATACAGTGTGGTCTCCAAATTACACTTCCGATATTAGTCGGCGCTGTGAGTTTCCAAAATACTAAGACTGCTGTTGAGGAGAAATGTTCACATTAGATTTATTTAAAATAAGATTCCTAATTTAAGGCTTTTGGGCTCCTTAAAAAACATTGAATTTGTAATTCTTGTCAGCATAAAAATAGCATTGTTCAGCGCCCTCCACATTTGTTGACACTGCTGGTAAATTATATTAAATCTTTGATTGCAGAAGCATAATCACACTGGAAATTTGACAAATATCTACCCTTTAATTTCAGTGCATTTATTCAGCAGAGGAAAATGTTTTTGGCTTGGAATAAACAATGAACATGACGAATCACCTCATGCCCATTATTAAGTATGGCGGAGGGTCTGTGATGCTGTGGGATGGTTTCTCTTCCTAAGGTTCTAGAAACCTTGTTAAAGTGCATGATTTGATGAACCCTTTGAAATACCAGGATATTTGAATAAAAATCCAGAGAAAACTGAAATCTGCCAGAAAAGAGAAAATAAATGATCCCTTTATCTTTCTGCATGATCCAGAACATATGGCCAAGTTGTCCTTTCACTTTTGGGTTTTAAACTGGACCCACAGTATTTGAACTGGATTTAGTTTAGATGTCAAAGCACTGAAAATCCTATTATCTGCAATTTTGAGAATAAACGTGTTATTGAGAGTAAACTGTGAATGAGAGGATCTGCAATTAATCTAGAATAATCCAGTCCAGACGTTTTTTTCAATATTTGCTCTAACTGATCAAAGTTTGTCCAGATGCCAAAAACTGGGAAAACGCCCTTTAGCACACTGGGATTGGAAGCTAGCTTTAGCACCGTGTTGTTTCATAATTTGTAAGGAACCAGTAAGTCCAGGTCTTAATGTCTCAAAAACAAGCTGCTCATGGTGGAAAACCCTCCAATGTGGCTCATCATAAACACTCGATGGCGATGGATTGTTACGGCCGAGATGGAACAACCAGTTACTTGGTTTAGGGGTCAATAACTTTTTTCATAGGGTCATGCTGATATGGGTGGCTTTTATCCCCTAATAAATTACATAATCTTAAAAAAAAAACAAAAAACGCTTTATGTATTTTCTGTTTATCTTTGATATTTAAACTTACTTGATGATCTGGAAGATTTGACGTTGACACCCGAGCACCCTCCCGAGTCGGACGGACAACCTTATGAATAAAGCTCAAAGCCTGGAGTTTCTCCGTTGTGCACAAACGTCTTAATTTTTATTTATGTTATGTTTAAATGCAAGTTGTGTGCTTGCAGCATGACATTTGGGTGTTAGATCCCTTAATGCTCATCTTCCCACTGACTCAAAGTGATAAAATGAACGGTGGGCGAGTGCTGGAGAGGTCAACATTTGAGTCACATCGGATCAGTAACAGCACCGCTCAGCATGCAGCCCTCATGTTATGATGGGGCCCCTGCATAGCTCCTGCGGCTGCTAATTATGACAAACATGATCAATTAATTGCATTGACGTTTATGTTGTTTTAATGTGAAATATAAAGATATTACAGTACGTGTTTGAATCAGCCAAAGACAGTGTTTGTGGATTTTATTGGATGTTTTTGTTTGTTGTCGTCACATTTAAAGACGACCTCCTTTTACGCCTTTCCCGGCCCTCACCACCAATCACACCCGTCTGTTGGCTCCTGGATGAGGAGGATACGAAGACGAAGAACTCTATTTATCAGGCCTGCACATCTTTCGCCAGCAGCGGCAACCATCCACTCTTTTCAGATTTCGGACGGGTTCGGAGAAAATAGGTTTGGGACTGTGTTGACTGAGGTGGAGATGTTTTGCTCTCAGATTCAGGTCCTTCTGGTGGCTCTGTGTTCCTCCATGCTGGTGGTCCATGTAACTGCTGCTCCACAAATGAACGAACGGACACAAACCCTGCAAGCAGAACTTATAGCTGATGAGGTGAGTTCAGTAACCAGAAGAGCCATTTTGATTAGACTGACCAATAGAAGACCCTAGGGACATCTTGCACCATTTCAAATATTTGATTTTGAAAATGTTTTTACTGAAAATACCTAAATTTGGCAGATATTTACTTTTAGAAGCCTTTAGAATTGGCTTGAAATGGCTAAGCAACATGAAAGCTGGTATTGAGAACGTCAGTTATTGTACATTTATTAAATGGCTCTAATCAGTTTCACATTTCTTTTAAACCGAGTATGCCATTTTTTAATAATTGTACCGTGTTTTTTCTTGTTGTAATGGTGCCCTCATTGCTCTTATTTCTTATTTTTGTTTTTATATTTGAGTAAATCTGCATTCCTCCATTTGCCTTTCGCTTTGCTGCTGGTACACATAATTTTTCCCACCGAGAATAAAAGGATCTCTCTTTTTTACAGAAAAAGTATGGACTATCAAGGTCACTTACTAAAGAGGCGGATGGTAGATTTGTTTAATGTTCCATTACAAAATAAAGTTGAATTTCTGTTTTGTGATTAAAGCTAAAATATTCAGAATGCTGAATCTGCTGTGTTCTTCCCAGTCAGTGTCTTTATTATTGAATCTTATTCTGAAGTATAAAGTTACTAGCTCATTTACAAAAGCGTGTCTGTCACAGCTCTTTGCTGCATTGTTATTTTAGGTTTATGATTGATAGTTTTCCGCTTTTTGTCTCGATATTTTGACTGTTTTTCTTGTCCTTTCATCTTTCATCTTAAAACAGGTAAGCAACGACAACAGTTGTGTAAAAGTACTTGCCTTAAAAGGGGTAAAATCCCCTCAACATTGTTAATATTGATATTAATATTTTAAGCTGAAATAGGTTATAAAGATTGCCGTGTCTGGAATGGAAACAAAATAAAGTGTTCAGGAAGTTGACATTTTTTTTAGTCCTTAGGACAGCATATTGTTTTTTTATTCTAACGTTATAGAAAAAAAATGATGCAGTAAAATGAATTTTTCTGCCAATCACGACTCCTCAGGGTTTAATAGTTACAGTCCGGTACTCCCTAGAATCTTTAAACTAAATGATTTGTTTTTTATGACGAGTGGACCTATGTAAACGCACTGGCCCGTAAAGGTGCAAAATGCCTAAAATATCTTACTTCGCATATTTTAGGTGGAGGTAGTTTTGAAGAACCAGTAGTGTCATAAAATCCACTTCATGTTCCTGTTCTCCTTCAGGATCTAACCGACTTCCTCTTGCTGAGGCTTATGTCCGAACTGATGGCGTCCAGGGAAGAAGAGATGCTCGGCGAGCTGGAGGACGACGAGTTCGGAGGCAGCGAGAGGCTGATGAGGCGACACATGCGCTTCACCCACAGACAGCGCAAAGCAGGCTGCCGAAACTTCTTCTGGAAGACTTTCACCTCATGTTAGCAGGAGACACATCCGGACTTTTAAACCTGGCATATTTCTGATTTTAATAAGGATAAATCCTCTTTTCACATTAGAGCAAATTACGGCAGAGTAAACCAGTATACAGATGTCTGTTTTTATTCATTCTGTCAAACTGTCGTCTGAGTTGTAAAATGTAAGATATTTAAACTGGAATTAAAGCGTCAGAAATAACCTTTGTGTCTTCAGGTAAAACCATGTATTATTACGTACTCTTGAGCCTGGAAAATAACCCAACTAAGCACTAAATGTATAATAATACGCATTAGCCTAAGTATCCACCCTTTGGTGCACATGCATTAAAATACCTACTCTTTATGCTTTAACAACATGTTTATTCAGCTCAAAAACAGCCTGGAGAGTGAATTTGACGCTTGCAGAATCAGTTCACGACATCTTAAAAGCACACAAATATAGCTGGCATGATTCAGTACCTTAAAAAGATGCCCGAATTGTGATGAAATGTCTACCATAAAGATCAGTTAAGCTGAATTTACAGGAAAAATAATTCACAAGGTAAAGTGACAAGAGGTGAAAACCGTTTTAGCTAAATTCACAGTGAACCAAGTTTACAAATAGGATTATAGTGAAACTGACATGAAATCCTTGAGGTAAGGCTTTTAAATCTGTAGCCCTTAAAGTTTAACATGTACAAAAAAGGATTTTCCATTTATTCCATACTGAAGTTCTACATTTCTTGAGCTTTAAATCCCCAAACTGTACAGAAGATTCATTAAATGAGATGCGGGACAGCCACCCATGAAAACGATAACTGTAAATCTGTTCCCAGGTCCGAGTTCTCCATCAGCAAGTCTAAAGCATCCAGACTCGAGGCCTAACGTAGAGGAGTCAAAAGTAATTTTTGGAGCAATGTATTATTTTAGAAATATAGATAATTATCTTACAAAAATGGGAAAAAGAGTCTGGACCAGGCATGGGCCGGTTTTTACAATCGTAGGGCTTCTAAGTAAGAAAAAAAGGTATATTGTGTCTATAGGTTAAAGGTTTGTTTTTAATGAGAAGCATTGCAATTTGCCAGAGCAAATGGAGTTTTCCCTGGTTGTTAGTACCATAAAGTAAAGCAGTGCTGTCCCTCCCCCACCGTTGTTGCAGTTGGCTGCTATGCTTTTTCCTGGATTACAAGGAAGCCAAATTTTACAAACTAGTTCATCTAGGGGGCCGCCAACCATCACTCTAGCATGACTGTTAAGCAGCAGGCTGCAGGCTAGCTACCTGTGCAGACAATGTGACTATTTTATCAGCTTGTTATATACCCAGGTTCCCCCTGTAAATAGCAGACAGGCTAAAGGGTATGATATCCTAAACAATAAGCAACTTTGATCTAACTATTTCAACTAATGTTTGCTCGTGTTTAATTATAGACCTTTGACAAAGTCATACTCATACTTTCTTTGAAAACTGAACAAAGTAAATGTTATAGACAACATTATAACTGTAATAATCCATATGCTACATGATTTTGGCAGCAGTAGGATTAGGCATTGCTTTTTTGCCATTTTAAATGTTTGTGTGTTATGAAAATGAAACCTTTGTATTTTTAATCAAGGTGATCATAATGAGGATCTCATACCGGCCCATGCAGTTTTCACTCTTTTCATTTCCTTTAAAGGCTGCGTAGGAGCTCTGGGGAAAGCCGTGCTAAGCACATTTAATACTGTCGCTGCAAAGCCTAAACTCTGACAACATGAGTGCAACTATAAACCAAATCAACCTCGCAAACCCTTTAGTTCTGAAACAAAAAGTCCTTTTGAGGGAGAAATAAGTTCTCCTTTAATTGGACATTCATTTCCATAAATCACTTCAATCCCTATAGTGTGCATGACTTTGACATTTGTGCAGAAACACTTTTAGACCAGCAGATATTGCTCTTAATGGCACATCTACGAACTCGTGAGACTTTCCAGAGGTGACCTACACCCTGCTTTCCTTTGGAAGACAGAAGCATTTGTCATTGCACCGTCATTTCTAACGTAACAGGCAAGAATCCACTAAACAACATCAAACACAAGCAAAATCTAAGCCATATCGTGGTTTCTAAGACATTCAACGACAAAGATCATTTTAACAAGCTAAATGACACAATCGTGTGAGGGCAAACAAATCTGTCCTACAGTGTTTTAGTGTTTAATAAAAGCTAAAGGAGTGAAAACTGGTTTGCACATTCTTCTCGTCTACATTTCTGGTGCTATGAGGCTACTTCACAGGAAGTTCCACTGCTCCGAAGGCTTTCAAACCAAGCCAGTGCGTTATATACAGTCCCAGCATTATGTTGTACTCTTCAGTCCCTTTTGAAAGTGTTTTACAAAAATACAGAGTCTATTTTTCTTGGAGGGATATGTTTAGACAACTGATTATCATAATTGCTGAGTGTCCTGAAACTGGCACCCCAATAGATGAGAAGATAAGATTCAAACTGAGATATAATCTGTACCAAAGTGGGACAAAAACAAAAAGGGAAAATGGAGCCCAAGCTGCCTGCAGGTCAGGCTACCGTCGTACTAATCTGAGCTAAACCTGATTACTGGTGCACCAGAAACAACAAAACAATGCTAGACATGATTTAGCTGCACTACCAACTGTCAGTAACTATAAAGCAATAGAGGGATTCAGAGAAATGCAAACCACAAAGAAGGGGGGGGGGACGGACAATAACGATGTCTGAACACTGCAGGGACATGTTTGTGCCATCATCAACGTGTTGACCGGGTTTGTGAAGGAGAAGGAGGCTGAAAATGAGAAGAGGACGCAGGAGATCTGTTAGCAGTCGGTGGAGATTTTGGCCGAGAGGTCCTGGATGCGGCGAGCGCTGCAGCTCTTGCACAGGATGTGTCCATCCAGCGGGTAACAGCCTCGACCTTCGCCTTCAGACGACAGCAGGAGACCGCATTCCTGATGGACACGGACA
The DNA here is from genome assembly GCF_021462225.1 of Girardinichthys multiradiatus. Classification (NCBI taxonomy): domain Eukaryota; kingdom Metazoa; phylum Chordata; class Actinopteri; order Cyprinodontiformes; family Goodeidae; genus Girardinichthys; species Girardinichthys multiradiatus. Next base: position 27,129,425 of record NC_061807.1, read on the forward strand.
TTTGAGTCACTTCAAGCTAACAGGTCTTTTAATGATGTATTCCAAGTCTTCTGTTGTTTCCAAGTGAGGAACATCAACACAACAAACAAAACAAGAACTGGATGCATAAGTTAGAATTTATTGTGGATTTTCTTTAATCCCCACTAGGTTGTGGATTAATTCACCCCCACCAATATTTGGATAAATCTCACTTAGCAAGCTACACCTTGACCGCGTGTTTTCTAGCTGAGGACAAATTAGGACACCCTGCCTCCAAATCCCTAGTGTTACTGCCTCTGGTTGAAATAACTTCAGAGACACTTCTTGTAGACATCTACGAGTTTCTGACATCAGTCTGAGGAAAGTTTGCCCACTCCTCACTTTCAGCTGGGAGATGTTTGACCCGGTAACTTCTCAATGAGATGGAGATCTGGACTTTGACTCGAGGTAGGACTTTGTTTTTCTTCATTCTAAGCCAGTTCTCGGTGGATTTACTGGTAGGTTTTGGATCATCGTTGTGCATCGAGGTCCAGTTCTGCTTAGGTTTAGTTAAAACGGTCGGGCCTTTGTGTTTTTCAGAGAGGCTGAAGGTGTTCTCCCTGCACCCCCCTCCGTGGAGGTTAAACTTGTGCAGTCTCTCTCTGCTGTACAGGCAGAACTTTCACATTTATAGTAGAAAGATGCTGTCCTGGGGTTATACTTTAGAAACTCTTAGCATCTTGCAGTCTGCTCTTAGGGTTAATTTGCTTAGACTGCCAGATGTGGGCATGTTGGCTGTTGTTTTGGCTCCCGTCCACTTCCAGATCATTTTCTATGCAGTCAAATGGCTTCAATTCTTTTGAGCCCTCTTTAATTCTCTTAGGACACTGACAAGCTGTTGGCCTTGACCTCAAACCCCACTGGAAATCTACGGGCTTTATTTAAACCCCAGGTTTTGCAGTTCTGTTAAGAATAGGGGGCTAATATCCAGCCAAGATTTATGCTGGAAGCTTGTGGACGGCCACAGAATGCATGTGATCAAGGTTTAGGCTCCTAAGACACCCCCAAATATTATTAATGTTTATGTATATTTTTGAACTTGATTAGAGAAAATCCACAACAAATTTAAACTTGTTTTTGAAAACTATTTCGTTTGTTTATAACCAGAGGCTTCGAGGTGGTGTTTATATTTTCCATCAACAACTGACTCACCTCACAAACGTAACAGTGAACGTGGAAGCTGCGGTCGAGAGCTACAATCCTGACCGTCTCCTCCTGGCCCGGTTCGGGCATGATGGGCTCACCACATACAGAGCAGCGGGGGGCGTACTTCCTGTCAGAAAGACGTGCTTCGAAGAGTCAAAACCACAGCTGGAAATCGGAGGTGGTGTTCTGTGTGACGCAGGAATGGGAGCGTACCTGTGGAAGTCGTCGATGCAGTGTATCTGAGAGGTGGAGTCCACGGTGAACGGCACCCCGTCCAAGCAGCAGTTACAGACCACACAGGTGAAGCAACGAGGGTGGTAGGCTTTGCCCATGGCCCGCAGGATCCGGTCCAGAATGGGCTTCGAGCATTTAGAACAGCGCTCTAGTGTGCTCTTAAAAAACAAAGGAAGAGAGAATGAGAGAGAGGAGAGGAAGAGAGGAATGCAGCAAAAGCTGCAAAACTATAATAAATCTCTCCGTAGGATCTTAGCTGGTTCCTTCACTTACAATGTAACAACTCTCACAGTAACTCTTCTTGTCGAGGGCGTAGAAGGGTTGCCCTCGCAGCCGGGCGTGGCAGGTGATGCAGGTGAAGCACTCCACGTGGAACACCTGCTCCATGGCGATGCAGCCACTGCCGTCACCGACCACATTATCCCCACAACGAGCACAGCGACCTGAGCACAGAACCAGAATCCATGTCCCTTTGCATTCAACTTACCTAAAACGCTTTACTAAAAGTGTCAAAGTTAAAAACCCAAAATGGGTCATACCAAAGTAATCCTCTGCAGGCGGATGGTTCATATCATAAACCAGCTTCTTGGTGAGCCGATCCAGCTCCTCCTCAGGCCTCGTCGTTGCTGCCCCCTGCTGGAAAAAGGAGGAAACAGGCTGTAACTCAAATTATCAGATTTCCAGACTTTTCCAAACTCAAATTTACAGATTTTGATGGAAAATTTATAACATTCAGGACATTTCAGTACAAAACATTTACCTAAAATGTCACAAATCAATAAACAGATCAACGCTTAAGTTGGCTTCTTACTTGCCAGCAAAGAAAAAGGGCTATTTTCCAACTTTTTGGGGTACATATGGACAAGCAGATCAGCTAAATTTAAAAATCACTTAGCTTTGTCGAATCTGGACAATATCATCCTACACTAAATAAAAGATGCTTTCAATTGTATTTTGTGATGCGAGATGCCTTGATTTTTTGTTTTTAATGTTTGGAACCAGTTAAGTCCCTTTGTATCTTTATGCATATCTGTGGGTTCACTCAGTAAACCAAAAACCAAAACAGTCTGAGGAATAGGACAAATACCCATGCTGTGAGGTGGCGATCACAGATAAAGCATGTTCAAGTCTTTACCTTGCTGGTCTGATAAGAAGGCGTCTGTGCTGACGTCTGAGTCGTCTGGGTCTTTTCTATCCCTCTCTTAGTTAGTGGAACCTGGTTAACTCTTCCTCCAGATCCCAGGTTGTTGCCCTTGTAGCCCCCATCAGAGTGCAGCTCCTGAACTTGCGAGGTGGGATGTGGAGGGTACCAGCCCTGCGGACCCGTCTGGTTCTGTGCTGGGGGCCGAGACACGTGCTGACGAGGAGGGGGCGGGGTGTAAGCCTGTTCTGCCTGCCTCCCAGTCTGAGAGTAGGTGACGGGCTGCGCCGTCTTGACCTGTACGCTGAACCTCGGCCCGGTGGGAGTGGAGGCGGTGGTGTAGGAGGCCGGGACGGGCTGCAGGTAGGGTTTAGGGGTGGAAGTGGAGTAGAAGTCTGGCTGGTGCGAGTACTGGGGGGTCTGATGCTCGCTGGGATAAGGAGGGGCTGGGTGATATTGACTCTGGGGGTGAGAATTGTAGCCCATGGAAGGCCGACCCTGAGCAGGGGCTGCACTCTGGTGTGCAGACCTGTAGTGATCCCCTGAGATGTATTTGTTGTAAGGCACGTTGTCATAGAGCTGAGGAGGCACAGTGTCACTGTTAGATCCTTATGGCACACTTACCAGCTCACGAATGAAATAAAACCGCATGTACAATATTGGGAATGAATATTTAATACCCTGCAGACTTTAAGGTAGCACTTAAAATGAAATGAGAGCCTCTAATTTTATGGCACTTTCATTTTAATGTGGGGGGAAGGAAAACTGATTTAATATCAGGAATAAAAAAGCTAATTGCCTGAGTGGTAAAAACTCCTTTAAATGAACCTGAATCAACATCTACAGCTCAGTCAGAAACCTGGCTAACTTGTGTCCATATGGCACATAAAGTCAATTAATCAATTACAGGCATTCCTAACTCATAATAGGTGGCTATTAATGAATCTGACATATTCAAAGAGTGTATTTATTTTAGTTAATAACTTAAATAAGTGAAACTCCTATATTATAAAGAGTCATGAGACTTCTCTTCACATTGAGCCTGAACTACCATAAGATTTCTTGCTCAATGAGCAAACTTACAACCTCAGTAGAGAGTATCTGACCCATGTCCACTGTTTTAATCTAACAGAGCGTCATACTTGGGTGCTGGAGTCCTGTGGGTGGCTGTCCAGATTAGCCAGCATACTGGTGAGGGAGTCGATATCGGCATCAATCTTGGAGTGGTAGTTGGAGGGTTTTTCAGGACCGCGATGCTAAAAAACCCCAAAAGGAACGAATGACATGTAGTTCATCATATGAGTAGTTATTTCAGGCCATATGAGGACGTAGTCATGTCAAATAAATGTTTCAGCTATTCATAAAAACAACCACGTTTTCAACCTGCGTCGACGAATGGCTCAGTATTAACATACTTTACATAGTTTCCTTACTCTGTTAATGACAAATCCAACGCACAACAAATAACAGATGTATCAAACGGACATTTTTCTTTTCAAAAAGAGTTCAAGTTATTATTTAGTTAGTTAGTTATTTAACAGAAATAGTTAGGGCTGCCCGTAAGTGCAGCACTGGTGATTTTGTTAAAAAAAATAATTAAATCGCCAAATGTACCAAAACGAGTTCATTTTAAGGCTTTTTACACATCTTTACCAGGGGTGCCAATACATTCACTCAAAGCTGTTCAGGAAAAAGTGCCGAAAATTCACCCACCATCATATCGTAGCTGTCCATGTGAGAGCTCCAGCTTTGATCCTCTGTGGGACCATGAGGGGGAGGGTAGTAGTGATCACTTGATGAATGATGAGTGGCCCCACCTGGAGTTAGACACGACTATATTATTTTTATTCTTATTACTATGCTATGTACGATTGCCCACACCTAAATCAGAAGAGTATTGTTTGACGTCTACTTCAATAAGCTCCTTCTGCAGAGGGGCTCCAGTCATGGACAAAACTAGTTCTGGACTTTGACTAGGCTATTCTGTCACTTGTTTAATTTCAAAGTTTAAAGTTTAAAACGAGAAGCATGTGAAAAAGACTCGTGATTATCCAGTTATTTTGTCTGGAGGATGAAAAAGAGCATAACTAACAGCTTATATTGCTTTAATCTTCACGCCCAGTATCTGCATTTCAAAGCATTAAATCACTTCAGTATTTTTCTGAGATAAAATGCTGAAATCAAAAGAGTAACTGTTAGTTATGAGAAGCAGGGCTGAGAAAATGCAGGAATCTGGAGCTAAGACAACTGGAGGATAACTTTGTACTGAAGCCCTCCAGCAATCATGTCAAGTCAAGTCAAGTTTATTTATATAGCGCTTTCCAGCAACAAGGCTCTCAAAGCGCTGAGGGTCACACTGTATTTTTCCAAGGAAAGGATTTCAACACGTCGAACAACACAGAAAAAAGGAACTATGACTCAAACTAAAATGTCTACCAGTTTAAAGCAGAGAAAAGATTTTACTGTTAAACAAACATTTACAGAAGATAAAGACTTCGCAGAAGCCAGTTTCCTTTACTCATCAGGCCAAAGTGTGTTCTTTGTTAAAAACTTCCTCTTTGCCACAGACTGATTATTACTAAGCAAAGTCAGAGTTAGTCATACTGGTGCCCCATGAATGTTACTTCGTCTAGCTGTTTCTTAGAAATTCTTGGACAGAATGGTCTAGTCAAAGTGCAGACTTAACTCCAATTGAGAATCTGTGGCAAGGCTTAAAAAAAATAACGTTCACAGAAGTTCTTCATTCTTGAACTTGAACTATTTTTCAAAAAATGTTTTTACAGAGGTAAGGCTTTAAATGCAGAATCTGCATAAACTACAGCTGGGGTGGATGGATGGAAACATGCAGCAGGATAGGAAATAAAGAGTGGAAATGCTAACATCGTTCTCGGTTTTCTTCTGTAAATATGTTGGAAATATGTTGGAAATCTCAGAATCCTTACCTGTGGATCCTGTAGCCATGTACCTGTTGGTCATCCCCCCTCCTCCGTTCTGGTCGTAGGGAGCGTACTTGGGCCTGAAGTCGGACACGCCCTTCTTGTTGACGGTTTGGTAGATCGGTGGCCCTGCAGAGTGGGACATCTGGGGGACGGATCGCTCTGGGCTGTCCAGAGTCCTCGGCGGCAGCCAGGTGGGACCGGACATGGCAGGATTCTGGGATCAGATGACAAAACAACCTCTATTTTTTGTCATAACTAACAGATTACGTTTATTTTTCCAGCTTTCATTTTTTTCTTTTTAAAAACAGCTCTGGTTTGTGTCCATTTATGTAACAGGTAACCAATGGAAACCGCAGGATGCTCCAGGCTTTGTTTCCTATAGTAACAGAAGACACACAGACTGAACAATAGAGTTCGAGAAGAGGAGGAAAAGAGCAATGTGTTTATTGTTGGGGGATCGTCATACAGACGATCTCCGGCTCACACGAAGCCCTTCTCATACACAGATACACGAGCAGGTGTTAATCCACAATAGTTATTGTGTTTGGGTGTTTACACACAAGTATCACGTCTTTCCAACTGAAGCCGAGGCAAATCGAGACAGGAAACCTTCTGTAATGATATTTATCCGGGTGAACACCTGCCTCTTAACAATGTGTCATGCGGGATAAACATCAACGCTGAAAGCCAACAGCTGACTGAAGGCTTTCAGGATACGACCGTTATATAAGAAGTCACTCAGTTCAAAAACAATGAGCATGCAGAACGTTAATTACATGTAATCAAGCAGGATGAGGCAGAAGGGATGAATTTTCTTCAGTCTATAAACTCCTGAAGCAACATCTTTTGCTGATCATGAGTTCTTTTAATCCCAGTTTACAGATAAACCAACAAGGCAATGAACCAGAGTAGAGAACAGGGGTCTCTGTTGTGAGCAACTTCTCTAGAGGCTAGCACCGTGTGAAAGAAAGACTTATTCCCCCCGTGTTTCAATGCCGGCGGTGCCTTAACCGTTTCGTTTGAGGAAGGTTGAAGAAACTTTTTAGTTTTCAGCGTCCTCGTTTCCTGTTCGGACCAACACTTCCAATCATTTCTCTGCTGTGATCTTGTTTTGATGGGTCACTAATTATAGTTTTCACACTATAGCGTCACCTTTTTATGTATGCTTTGATTCTGCAAGGTATCACCAGGGGCTCATACTGGGGTTCCTACACAGTTTAATGTCAAAATTACATAATTTTTCAGAGTGGGATGGATAGAAAAATAAACTGATGGACAAATGGAGGGACAGATATTTAAAAAATTGATGGAAGGAAGAACAGAAATTTAATTAAAGGCTCATTGTGTAGAGGATAAAGTGAAAGCTACTGATAAAATAAAAAACTAAATGAGAAACTAATAAAACATGATTTTGGGATCAGTAAAACTAACTGATTTATCAATGACTACAGATTATGGTCTCTAAATGCTCACAGAAAGCAAATACAAACACAAGCCATGTGAACTTGAACAGAAGCAACGTCAGGGTGGAAACAATGACCCACTCACACTGATTGTATGTGGACCGTGTCACCAACCATGTAGCTAAGAGGATTATGATGACAGCTCCATATAATAAAATATATTTTCTTAGTTGTTTTAAACGTCCTGTCTGCATAGTCGTCGCGTCAGCGCTTCAACCCTGCAGGGTCAACGCTTATCAAACTGCATCCATGTGGAAGGAGTTCCCACCACCTCCATTTTCTCCCTAATCATTTATTGCCTGTCTGAATCGGAATGAGAGCAGACACCCAAATCCCAGGAAAATTAATCCCTGCAATTTTATCCCCACTGCTTTACGGCCAGTTGTTGTTTACATGTGACCTGACTGCGAAGATTACACATTTATCCTTTATTTTGGTTGGGACTATTGACTGGAAAAGATTTTTTGTTAACTCTATAAAAGGCAGTGAGACAAGCATCAAGCCAGAGAGAATAAAAATGAATATAGCACAAATAAAAATGGAAAAATGATGGTCAGACTTGCTGAAGGTACAACTATATGTTGCAGTTTTTGGTTTAACTCGGATTTGATCAATTCAGAATAAACTGGCGCTTTTAATTTGAAAGCAAACTTTTCTGTTTAGGTTGCATTTAACATCTTTATGCGCCTATAAACACAGATAAAAACACAATTGAAATGAACAAGTGTAAAGAAATACATCATTAACAAAACAAATAGCATTTTACGTGGGAATTTATTAATAGAAAACAAGGCGTTTCCTACCTTTTGACAGTAACTTTACAGCCCTCTTTCTCTTGGAGTCATCTACACAAACAGAACAAGAATAAATCGATCAATCAAGTTAAAACAAACATATAATGGACATGGAGCTGCTTTAACGGTCTGAATATGGCAGAAACTCTTTAGTCTTTAGCTTAAATCACATTCTAAGTCTGTCTGCGGGTCCCACTTACGCTAAAATGTCACCGAGGAGATAAAGTAACCCAGAATGAAGAAGTAGCTGTAATTAACTTTAATAACAGTTTAGTTGACTAGTTTCCCACCATGTTATGAAGTCGAGCAGAGCTTCTGCTTGCTTCCCCCAGAGCTAACTTTCAACACGACCGATGAGGAAACAATGCGGCAACCGACACCCACCGCCCCGAAACCAGCCACAAAAACACGATCTCCACCTCCACCTAAACTTTCACAGGTTAGTGAAAGTTATCCGGAAAACCCTCCTTGTTTGTTGAAGCGTCGTTAACCTACTTTGTCAGGGATCCGAAGGCCTTTAGCAGCAGCAGCAGCAGCAGCTACTGGCTGCGTTCCTGTTGACTGACGTAATCGGCTTTTCAAAACAAAAGCACACAATTAGATGATATGATATGACGTGAAAAGATATATGATATGACATGACATGATATGACATGAAATGATACAACTTATGATATGATAATATATGATATGGTAATATGATATGGAATGATATGGTATGACATTACATGATATGACATGAAACAATATATGACATGATATGACATGACATTACATGATACGACATGAAAAGATATATGACATGACATTACATGATACGACATGAAAAGATATATGACATGATATGACATGACATTACATGATATGACATGAAAAGATATATGACATGATATGACATGACATTACATGATATGACATGAAAAGATATATGACATGATATGACATGACATTACATGATATGACATGAAAAGATATATGACATGATATGACATGACATTACATGATATGACATGAAAAGATATATGATATGACATGACAAGACAAGACATGGAATGATATGGTATGACATTACATGATATGACATGAAGAAACCTTCATAATATGAGCTATAACAACATTTAATTTCCCTTTGGGATTAATAAAGTATTTTTGAATTGAATTGAATGACATGAAAAGATATATGATATGATATGACATGACATGATACAACTTATGATATGATAATATATGATATGGTAATATGATATGAAATGATATGGTATGACATTACATGATATGACATGAAAAGACATGACAAGACAAGACATGATATGACATGAAATGATATAATTTATGATATGATATAACATGACATGACATGACATGACATATGATATATCATAACATGACTGACTGCATTATACACTAGGTTATATGATATGATATATGATGGGACACAGCATTGTGAATTAGGGAACAATGTAATATGATAAGATATGGTATGAAATATGAAAGAATACAATATTATACATTATCATTATGTTATCATATAATATGAAGGAATGCAGCATTATACATTAGCTTACAACATAATATATATATATATATATATATATATATGGAATGATATGGTATGACATTACATGATATGACATATATATATATATATATATATATATATATATATGATATGATATATGATATGATACAGCATAAGGTTAAAATATGATACAATATGATATGATACCATATTATACATGAAATTGATAGTAAAAATTATATAATATGATACGATGATAAAATACAACACTATATATTAGGTTATCGTATGCTATGAAGTAATGCACATTATGCATTAGGTTACAATGTGACATGATATGATATGATATGATAGAGTTCAACATTATACATTATATTTCAATATGACATGATATGACACAGCATGATACATAAGGTTACAATATGATATGATTTGATAGAATATAAATATAAACCATTAAAAATTAGGTTACAATATGATATATGATATGATTGAATACAATAAGATACAGTAGGATATGATAAGATACAATATAATACTACATAGTATAGGATAGGATAAGATAGGATAGAGCATGATAACTATGAATTTTATGATGTAAACTGAATCTAATGTTTGTCTTGACCTTAACTTTTTTAAATACGTGTTTCCCTCCAAGCTCATATTTTGTTTTTTTAATTTCAAAAAACTTCTGAATACAGTTTGGAATATATACGTACGTCTCCTTACTTTCACACCATAAGTAATTTGAGAGATCCATTTTTAGACAGATTTTTCTCTTGTTTCCCAATGTCTATTTATTTCCACATTATTAACAAGATTACTACATACATCACAATGACACTCAATTCAAACAAAGAACAGTTTGTTGTAGTGCAAGACTAACATTCGCATATTTCCTCTCTGTTTTGATGACTCTTTGATGATCCAGCACATGACATATTTTAACATATTTTTGAAAAAGAGCTCAGTCAAGAGGTGCCCGGGTCCTGTGGCGGCAAAACATTCCCAAATCATCACCACTCCACCACTGTATTTGACAGTTAGTTTGAGGTGTTTGGGCTGATAAGCATGGTTTTGTTTTCTCAAAACATGGTGCTATGCATTATAGCTCAAAATCTGTAATTTGGTGTCATCTTTTCAAAACATATTGTTCCAAACGTTATGTGGTTCATTTAGGTGCAGCCCTGCAAACCCCAATTTTGCTGCCATATTCTTTATGGAGGAAAGGAGCTATTTTCTGATAACTCTTCCAAATATGATGCTTGTTCAGCCTTTTTCTCCTTGTGCTGTCATCAGCTTTCGCACTTAACTTACTAACTGGGACCTGCAGAGCCTGAGATTGAGCTTTTGGGTTTTTACAATTCTTTTGAGCATTGCACAGTCTGAATTTGCTGAACTGAGTTGGTCGCATGCTGATCAAAGTGCATTTGAGAAGCAACATCTGGCTCATACTTTCCCTAGATTGCTAGAGTGTACTTCGTTTTCCACACAGCTCGTTTTGTGGTTGCAAAATCTTCAGTGAATCCTCCTGTGTGTTTAATATACTGGGTATGGCAAGGAAGACTCCCATAACCATACAATGATGATGATTTGGAGACCGTCATTATAGATAGGCATAAAAAACTTGATCCTAATTTACTCTCTACTCTCACATCAAATGCGGAATTTCATATGAAGGTCATGTGAGGCTTTATAATTTTGCACTTCATCAGATTTGGGTCAACTGTTTCTTACCCAATACCCCTAACCTATTTCTTCCTCCTCCTCCTCCTTCTCCTCCTCCTCCCACTCCACCCAAAATGATGTTAAACTGTTTTTCCAGAGTAACTTCAACAGAAGAATGTTCTTATTTTTATTTATTTTCTCTCTATTTTGGGCTATTTCTGTAGAAGAGTGGACAAACAACATTGATGGATCTTCTTCCTTTTGCTCCTCTGCTGTTTGCCCTTATATGTCCAGATAGCTCCACAACCACAGGAAGAGCCAGTTTACCCAGATCAGTGTTATTGTCAACCTTTTGGCGCTGACTGGGGCTTTTGAAGTCAGAGCATGGCCTCAGTCCATCTGTTATCAGATGGATAGAAGTTCTTTCCAGGCAAACCAGGAAACTCCAAAATGAGGGGAAGCCCTAAATGTAAAATACAGACAGGTTGTACAACCTCTTCGCTTTGATTTTAAATAACATAATCTCTCTATTTTATCACAAACACGGCCAGTCGGGTCGACAAAGGGCACACACAGATGGGCTAAGATGCAGGAAGTCACAGAGAGCGGTGCCCGTTCTGCCAACGGGACAGACTCAACGGCTTCCGGCCATTGGTGAACCCGTTTAGTAATGTTCTCACTTTTCCTCAACCACCCCCCTCATCCGTTCTTCTCACAATGCCTGGAAGTAGCAGAGACCTACATCTCCACCTCTGTTTTCTTAATCGTTGTTTTCCTTTATGGTTTCTTCCTCTGTTTTTTTTATTTTTTTATTTTAACAAAGCTCACAATTGATCCAACCTTCCATCTCAACACATTAAAGCACAAGGACGCTCTCATCCTACTTTGCATCCCCTGCAAACAATATACTTCCGATTCACATTTTCAAAGAAGCAGAAATCTGAGCAACGTTTAATTAAATGACTTAAAATTTGTGACATTTAGGCTAGATTTTCCTTCTGATATTAAGTAACTTTTTAAGGCACTTTTTGCCACTTTATTAAATGTCAGTGTATACTGTTATGGGTGTTATCTGCATATGCATTTAGCTCTCTTTACTTTGGAACCCTTACATAAAACCCATTGCAACCATTGCCTTTTGATGTTACATAATTATTTGATAGAGTATTTGTGTAAATTAATCTCATTATAAATCCGTCTGCCTAAACTGACAGACTAGAAAAGGAGAGCATTAATCAAATAAGCAGTCTACAGGCCCATAGTAACACTGGAGGAGTTGCAGAGATCCACAACTTAGGTGGAAGGATCTGCCGACATTATAAATATTAGTAGTGCAATCCATCTAACCTTTGTGGAAGACTGGCAAAGAGAAAGTCATTGCTGAAAGACAGCCATAAGAAATAGCCTTTGTAGTTTGCCGCCAGTCATGTAGGAAACACATCAAACATGAGAAATGAATGCTCTGGTCAGACCGACACTGAACTTTGTGCCTACGTACGAAATGCCATGTTGTGGAGGAAAACTAACATTCTGCATCACCTTGAACACACTATCACAAGGGTGAAATATCAGTCTGTGGGAATAGTTTTCTTAAGTAATAGGAAAGCTAATCAAAGTTGATGCGGAGATGGATGGAGCTCAATACGGGGCAGTCCTGGAAGAAAACCTCTTAGAGGCTGCAAAAGATGACTGGGATGAGAGTTCACCTTCCAATGGCTCTAATGATACAACCAGAGCTACAATTGGATGGTTTATATCAAAGCATAGTTATGTGTCAGAATATCCTAGTCAAAACCCAGATCTAAATCCAATTAAGAATCAAAGTCAAACTGAAAATTCATGTTCATGGGTGTTCTTTTTCCAGTCTGACTAAATGTGAGCTATTTTACAAAGAAGAATGGGCAAAACGTTTCATTCCTGCAGCTGTGACTGCAACGAAACACAGTTCCACAAAGTTTAAGAGGGGCTTAATACAAATCCACACCACACTTTTCAGATTTTTATTTCTACAAAAATGAGAAATCACGTATCATTTTCCTTCCACTTTACAATTATGCACCATTTACTTCCTATAGAATCTATAAAATGTGTGGTTGTTACTTGACAAAATGTGGAAAAGTTAAAGGGGTATGATTACTTTTGGAAACCATTGCAGGTTTCCTTAATGTTGATGCAGTTCTCCCTGCCAGATACTCTATGAATTATTACCTGTTATATTAACTCAGGTATTATAATTGATAAAGAACTTTAGTTAAATCACTCTCACTAGATTGCGTATAATAAGCATTTATCTTCTTTGATGAGATTTTCCTTCTGTTCTCCTTTAACATCTCTTGTTTAACGCATTTAAAGGAAACATCTTAGTTCAAAGTTAACATTTTCTGCGACTCTATTAGCTCCTCTGAATGTGATACATAGCTGGTTCGATGATGAGTTAACTTTCCGCTTATTTTTCCAGCTGTTTGTGACCTCTTGGCCCTTGTCCCCTTCCTCCATGACTACCTACCCTCTCCGTCACTGTCTCCTTCTTACTTTATGTCACTGACGGATGTCCTGCACCGGCGTTGTCATCCCTGTCTCTGCCCAGCTTCGCAGGATGTATTCAGAGCTTTGTGTGGATGTGTATGTATGTGTTGGGGAAGTTCCTGCACATCTGTCGGCTACATTTTTCTTACTCGGGGTGGGGTAAAAGTTGTTTTTCAACACTTAACTAACCCTAACCCTGTGTCTCCCATCTAGAAAGATCAAGTTTGTCCTGCTTCCTTCCTCTTCTGGTCCTCATAAACACTTCTCCTACCAGGCAGCAAGCCAGAGGCTTCCGCTCAGCGTCCGGACTGGTTATTACCTCCACAACAGAGAAAATATAATCAATATGGTTGTTTTTTTTTTTGTGTTTTTTTTCCCCCATTAAAACTAAAATTTCTTAAATTTATAAGCACGTTTGCATAAAAATACATCACAAATATAGGTCAGCTCAGTGTTTTTTTTTACTCAGATCTGAGTGATCAAAAATCTCTTAATTTTGTCCAACTAAATAGATTAAAAATAAGCAACATCAGCTTTTTTCAGACCTTTTTACTACACAGGGACAATAGGAGTGGGTGTGCGTTAAAAGATCTGTCAACCTCGTATGAATCGAGGATAAAATCTCAATGATTGGAGAATAGCTTGTTTTTCAAACAATAAGCTGGTGTTCCAGCTTCCTCTCCTGCAGTTTCCTCTATTCTGTACAGGACTGAAGTGTCGGAAAGCGTTGGTGGGGGTGTTCCCCAGTTATACCCCTGGACAGCCAGGCACGTACTGCTTCTTCCCAAGGGGTCCCAGTATATATTTTTTCAGCGTGGCACAAAAACACCCAGAGCTTTCCTGCCATTACTCCTCACAGAGCTGTGGGGGTTTAGAAAAACTAATAGCTCACTAAAAATACTCAAGAGCCTGGAGGCTGCCGCCATTGGTCTTTTCCTGCCTCTCTTCCACAGGGCGCGTGGGCTATTGAGGAAGGAGGAAACAAGGAACTATGGTTGTAAGGGAGTTTCCTGCAAGACTTCATAAAGGCCCTCCCTGCAGTTGAATTGGTGTCACAGTGTTGGTTGGAAGGTGAATGCCTGCTCCTCTTCCCTCTGACTGCTGACTGAACACAGACTCGGAGGGGGGTCTGAAGGCACAAAGGCGCAGAGTGTTTCTCGTCCCTGCTGGTCGGGGTGAGTTCTGAGATCACATTTGTTATTTTTTTTTTTATTATTGTTTCAGCTGTCTGAGTATGTTTAGTTGGAAAGGCTTTTCATGTTTTGAGCTTTTTAATATAATAATGATGGAGATGCACCATTCAGTCAGCCTAGGGACGGAAATAGGCCAATCTTTTATTGTTGGACAGGTCAAAAACTGAAAAATAAATTAATTCTCCCCTATTCTTTAAATGCATTAAAAGAACTTCCACCATTTTCGGTCCCTAAACACATGGACCAACAGCATGTACTTGGCTGAGTTTAATAAAAGGCAGGTACTGGTTAGGGACATATGTGGGTCTGATTAACCATCTGCAGCAGTGTGGAAAGCAGGGAGCTGGGGAATTTATACAAAAGAAAATGGACAAGGGACAATAAAGTAATCCAGAATGCACTACATGTAAAATCAATGAAATATAAAATAAAATGAGTTCACAATCCTTCAACTCATGACAAGAATTCCTTAATTTTCTGTTTAATCCAAAGCTACTGCCTCTATGAGAAAACACACAGTACAGTATTCTCTTTTATGTGTTATAGATCTTAGAACGGATAAATCAGAAATTGTGGAAATGGCCTCTAGTTTTTCTTTAATACTGTCAGAATCTGAAAACATGCCCACACGGAGAATAAAGTCGTTATTTTCATTTGTTCTCTTGCAGGTACGAGTAGGGAGCTGGTCTCACCTAACAGATGTGTCTGGGACACTCCTGTTTATTTATTCTATCAGTTACATCCAGGTATGTCAGTCTGAAAATACACACATCCAAACAGTCACCATTCCAGGACACTTATGTTTTCTTTTTTCCCTGTAGATCCAGGCAAGCCTGATGGAAATGTGGGGGGTTTACATGGCGGACAGAGGGCAGACCATGCGGGCTGAGGGATACGTGAAGGAGTTCACCCGCCATTCCGATGATGTCCTGCTGAATTTGAACGAGCTCCGGCACAGAGGCATCCTGACCGACACCACCCTGGTGGTCGGCAGCGTTCAGCTGCAGGCGCACTGTGCGGTGCTTGTGGCCTGCAGGTGAATGCATGGGTCAACATGTTGCTCCCTTTGCTCTAGAAAGCAATGAGGAGTTGTCTAGGTTTTTTAAAGATGTTCCAGCACGCATGTTTAACCCTTTCCGAATCTTTCTCTGTCCGTGCAGTGGGTTTTTCTACTCCCTGTATTCCCGCCGGGTGCTGCTTCAGGGGCGTGGTGGTGGCAGCACGGAGCAGCTCATGACCGTGTCTCTCCCCAGTACGCTGGACCCGTCCTGTGTCTCCCTGCTGCTCGACTTCATGTACACCTCCCGCCTCCCTCTGACACCAAGCATTGTCTCTGGAGTGTTGGCTGTGGCTGCCTATCTGCAGATGGACCATGTGGCTGACACGTGCAGGGATTTCATGCAGCTGCACTGGTGAGGGCCTGGAAATCTGCAACCTCCTACAGCTATTCTAAAGCAGAGACCTGATGCATTTGATCTGAATCTCCTGCATGTTTTTGACTTTTCTTTTCCAGCACAGAGAACGTGAGTGTTAGACAACCCCATATGGAGCGGGACTCCAGTGTCTCTGTAGCCTCTGTTTCCCCTAAAGGAGGGGAATTGCCCCATCCAGGACCCCAGCAGTCCTTCGCGGCAGCTGCAAAAAGAAGGTTAGTCTTCCCATAAAAAACCTGAATTACTCTAAAAATGAAGGAAACTTTTATTTTCGTGCCATTTGCACATTACCAGACGTACAGCTGCAGCTGCATTTTATGTGCCTTTGTCTGTCGGCATGTTGAGCTCATTACAGAACTTCCTTTGTTTTTCCTGCAGGTTCCCTGTTGTCGCAGAATGCTTTCTCAAGCCTGGGGTTTTCCAGCCCTGCCAGCCCGGGTCAGACGAGGTGAAAGAACATCCTGACTCGCCCCTCCCGAACGCCCGGACTTTATCCCCAAACAGCCCAGAGCGCTCCAGCTGCCATCCAAACTCTCCTGCTGAGTCCAGCACCTGCAGCAAAAACCCTGAAGTAGGTCCCAGAAAACCTGGTGGCTGTTATTAACAAGAAAACAGAAAGAAATATGATCAATTTAACTTTTTTTTTTTAGATTGAAACCAAAGCCACACCAGACCCAAAGGCCTGCAACTGGAAGAAGTACAAGTACATTGTCCTGAACCCTCTCTGCTCTGCTGCTGCTGGGGTGAAGGTAGAGGAGCCAGAGGAAGTTCAGTGTCAAGATTTGGCTCTAAAAGCTCCAATAGAGGCGTGGTCTGGAGAAGTGCCTGGTCAGATTGATAGGTAAACCAGAGAAACAAGAAAATCATGATGATAAAAAAAGAAAAATGAAAAGATGTTGTTAAATATTTGGATTATTTTCTCATCAGACAGGGGCAGGCCTCCTGCTACGAGGGTTCTGGCCGAGCCCCTCCCCTCGGGCCACCTCCCTCTAACCCAAAAGCGTCTGCCTCTCACAAGAAGGAACCAGGTAAGCCCAAATGGAAATAGCTCATAAAAATAGCAATGATTTGGTGTCTAAAATAGTTTTCCTTTTCTTCTTGGCTTCTCGGGTCTCACCTGGGTCCATTTTTCTCGTAAACTTGCATTTGATTCAGAAACTGGCCAGCTCTGCCAACCTCCAATCAAATGCGAGAACCGCTACCTGCCCTTCGCTTACTCTGGAACCAAATCTGTGTGCTCAGGTGAAACTTTAAACATATATTTCTGTTTCATTTTGTTTTTTTCTTGATTCTGTTTTGCTGAATTAGAAGCAAACTTGTAACAGGAGTGAACTTTCTTCTGGCAGGAGACAAACCGTACCGCTGTAACGTGTGTGGAGCTCAGTTTAACCGACCAGCCAACCTGAAAACTCACACCCGTATTCACTCAGGAGAGAAGCCTTACCGCTGTGACACCTGTGGAGCTCGATTTGTTCAGGTGAGGAAAAATGGTGCATTACCACAATAAATAACCTCCTTATTAAACTGAAGTTAGCCACACTGAGTTAAAAGTGGCTTCCCATCTTTTTTTTTCTTCTTAAAAAGACCCTAATAATTTATAAAAGCCTTGAAAAGTTACTTTACTTTTGAGTTTTGAGTTCTGATTTGGAAAAATTAAGTTGAACAGCTTCTGAACTCTGAATTTTGACTTGGAAAACGGGACGTTCTAACCAGCTCCAAGCCTAAAATCCAATATGGCTACCAAGTTCATACAGTACATTGGTAGGTAGGTAAAAAAAATTTTCCCTCATTAAATCAGCCACACGCAGAGTTCATGTTTCTACACTTTTTGAATGCAATGTTATTAGCATCATGCGAATATTCGCCACCCTGTTCAAAAAGGACAAAAACTGGGTGCGGCATCACTCTCAGATCTGAAATTCAACTTCCAAGAAAAAATGAACCTCAATATTGCAAAAGCCCAAAGTTCACACTACAATGAGTAATGCCCTCCTCCAGATAACTCCTCTTTTATACTGCCTGGAAGGTCTTGTTTGTTGTTGAGTCTTTCCCTCATTCACATGACTCTCATTTCAAATAAGGAGGATTTGCTGTCCTAAGGTCTGACATAATAATTTTTCAGAGTATAATAATCCCATTTAGCATGAGTGATTTAAAGAGACATTAGCTAAAACAGCCGGTTTTAGCTGATAGTATGATGTTTTTGTTAGATTTAGGTATGTAAACCTCTTCAAAGATGCCAAAATGTAATTAAGAACTTATATAAAAAATAAATAAAAAAACCTTAAAACAATCTGGGACAAAAATCTTGTATTTGGAAAATTCAGTTCATTTAGAAGATCTTGTATTACAGTCATATTCAATAAATTAGAATATTATTGAAAAGTTTGCTTATTTCAGAAATTCAAGTTTACTAAGCAGAACGCATTATATAGATTAATTCCAGACACACTGATGTTTTTCAGCCTTTATTTCTGTAAATTATGATGATTTGCTTCCTACAATTAACTAATTAAAAGTAAATTTAATACCTGCTTAAAGTTTATTATTTTCAGAAGGTATTTTTAATCTGACAAATAAGCCTCATCGGAACACATATTCCAATGTATTTTATATGGCTGTAGATAAGGGTTCTCAAACTCCAGTTCTTAAAGGACGGCGTCCTGCAACTTTAAGGTGTGTCCCCGCTTCAGCACAATCAAATCAAATACAGGTAACTTGTTCATTAGCAGGACTTCATAGAACCTGACTGTGCGACGTGGAGGCAATTCAACCCGACACAGAAGAAAGTGTTAAGAATCACCCGATCAATAAATGAAACCACCACTTGCTGAACAAGAATGATGTTGGGATATGATACAAAAGACAGCTGCAGCAGCCGGTACACACAGCTTTTATTCAGATGTGTTGGACCAGGGATGTTTCTAAAAGTAGCAGAAAAAGGTAGAGTTTGAGACCTTTGTTTTAAGAACCTTTCCAAGTTAAAATAAATTTACTTGGAGCCAAAAACTGCTGTGCATCAATAGCAAGATATTTTTATTAGCTTTATATTTAAACATACTAGTTTGTGAAATTCCACAGCTAAAAAATGTTTTCTTGAACTGTTGCACGTCTCAACCATTTGCTCCTTTGCTCTGTCCTGGTATTAGGTCGCCCACCTCAGGGCCCACGTCTTGATCCATACAGGTGAGAAGCCCTACCCCTGTCACACCTGCGGCACCCGCTTCCGCCACCTGCAGACGCTGAAGAGCCATCTGCGCATCCACACTGGAGAGAAACCTTACTCTGTACGTTAGAGAAACAACATGCAAAGCCTCCAAATAGTAATCCAACCAAGCAGGAATAATAACCTTGTTACATCCTTGATATGTGGGGTGCTTTTTGTTGTTTACAGTGTGAGAAGTGCGACCTTCACTTCCGGCACAAGAGCCAGCTGCGTCTGCACCTGCGACAGAAGCACGGCGCCGTCACCAACACCAAGATCCGCTACAAGGTGCTGACCGAGCCCTTCCAGCCTCTTCTGCAGGCCTGCTGAGGAGCACTAACCACAACATACCGGATCACACCAGTTATACCTGAATCTGTCAGAAAATGTTAAACTTGGGGAAAGAACCACCGGATTTTTATTGACGACTTATGCACCACTGAATGTTAGATTTGGACGTTAAAATTGTTGCATTGAGAGAAAGACATTTCTATTTTCCCAGCATTTTAGGCGTCTTTGTTGGATGAGGTCTGGACCGTGTATGACACTCACATTTTATCAGAAATGTTATGTGAATATTGATAAATGGAGAAATAATGAAAAGGATTGAAGTAAAGTGTTGAAGAAGGTTTGTTAGCAGATGTTAAGAGGGAAAGAGTGCAGGGAAAAACGTTTTGAGACCACATGTTGTAGAAAGGTGTAGGATGTGACTAGAAGAAAGAAAGGAAGAATATGTTAATTAGAGAGATGGTGAGTAATGTTTTAAATGTGGAGAAGCCCTTCATGAGTTTTTGTTTTTGTAAATGTTTATTTAACCTGATGGCCTGGGGCCTCTATATTGTCTTTTTAAGCATCTATAAGAAGTAATTTATGGTCTTGAAGTTCAAACAGATAAAGGGAATAGTTCCCCTGTACGGAATATAGACTGTAGAATGAAATTAAATTATACGTTATTGATGAAGGCATTTAAACGAAATGTTATAAAGCAAATTTAATTTGTATGTGTATGAGTTCATTTGCAGGACAAATTTAAATTAAAATAAGTTTTGTGTCATTTCAAAAGTCTTTCCTGTGTGGTTTTATTTATTCACTTGCAATACTTCAAAAATAGCCTTATTCTTGTTTTTCATATGAACCACATTTTGTCCTAGAGGTCTAAGAGGTGTTGCAATGGTTAGCACTGCTGCCTTGCTGCAAGAAGGTTCTGAGTTTGAATCTTGGTCTGGGCTCTCTCTGCATGGATTTTGGATGTTCTCCCTGTACATGCATGTTCTCCTCAGGTACTCCAGCTTCCTCCTCAGACCAAAAACATGACTGTTAGGTTAACTGGTTTCTCTAAATTGTCCTGATGTGTGTATGGTTGTTTGTCCTGTGTGTCTTTGTGTTTCCATTTGATGGACTGGCGACCTGTCCAGGGTGTACACCTCCCTCCAATGACTACTGTAGGGATTGGATGGATGGATGGCTTTTGTCGTAATTCAAATCCATTTAGCCAATTTTTTGCCCAAATCCTTGTTTTTCTTTGTGTTGAAACAATGAAGCTGAGAGCACCTGTTTCCTCCAGAGTCCTAGCTCTCCTTGGTCGCACTGCGATACTCCAACACGTGTGGGAGCTTCCTGAAGGTGAAGGGGTGTCGGTGAACTCTCCCACCCTCTGTCATCCCCGCTTCCTGCTCCCTGATGAGCCGTGGTTCGCCAGGCCTTATTGTCTGAGCTCTGTGGACAAACACTGGAAGTTTGACGGGACTTTCCAGGCTTCAAAACACTTCTCCTGTACCCCTTGTATACACTAAATGAGAAATTAAAACTTATGACTTTAGGTTTCAATAGATCTTCCTACAAATTAGTTCACAAATGCAAAAAAAAAAAAAAAAAGATTTGCTTGAAAAGAGGAATTGTGCAAGAACATTTCAGGAAATCAATTCAAAGAAGGCCATTTGAGATGACATTTCAAGAATTTGGAAGTACCAGAAACCTTTCAATGATCTAAACCAATAGAAAACAAATACTTCCTCTTGTCAATAAATCCATATACACTTTATGAGATTAATTTCCAGCCAGATTTGTGGGTTTCTTGGACAGGATCTCAAGGTCTAGGAGAGGGTCGGGTCTGGTTTAGGAACCGGAGCTCATCTTGGCTGTTTGCAGATGATATGATTTTGTTGTTGGCATCTCCAGGATATGAGCCTCAGCGTGTACTGCAGTAGCTGGCAGCCAGCTAAGTTTGATGGTTCCCAACTGGGAAAAGGTGCATTTCTTTCTCCTGGGTAAGAGGTTAGCCTATCCTTGAAGAGGGGGAGTTCAGCGTTGTTCACAAGCGATGGTAGCATAGAGCAGGAAATATAGAGACAGACTGTGTGACGCAGGTGCATAATCCATCTTTCCTATCCTAACATGTTGTCACAAGATACGGATCCCGACCAGAAGTACAAGATCCCAGAAACCTCCATCCTCTAAATCCGCTTAATCTTCGATCCTCAATAGGTGTTCTACACATAGGATAAGGTAGTATAATCATAGGGCAATGCACACCTTCCCATTTATGGGCAGTTTAAAGTGATCAATTAACCTAACATGCAGGTTTTTGGTCTGTGGGACGAAGTCAGAAAACACAGAGAGAACATGCAAACTCCTCAACAATCAGTATTTATACCCTGGACCTTCCTGCGGCAAGGCAGAAGTGCAAAAAATGTGCTACCACACAGCAGTGGCTGAAATGAACTTCCTTCGTTTGGTGTTTGGGTTCAGCCATAGAGACAGGATGAGGGGCTCCGTCACCCAGGGATATTTGATAACATCTTTCCAGACTAAGGTGGCTCTAAACTGAAAGCCTTGCATTACATCAAAGAATCTGCATTTCCAGTGACTTGAAGTGTTCAGAAGATAAACTGAGATATTCCTATATGTTCTCTATAATAGATAAGATTAGGATCACCTTTATGAATTAAAAATATGAAATAACTATTTGTATAATTACCCTGTTCAAATTTAACGACCAATTCATGAAAATCACCATGAAACATACTTAAAATTGATTATCGGATATTTAATTGTTTGCTTTACTTTGTTTTGCTGAATGCTATTTTTTTATTTAAAACCAGAGGATCTGCAGAAAACTTTTAAGGCATTTGAAAACTTTTAATGGACTTTTTATAACATCATGGAGCCTAGCAATTATTGCTGTGTTTTACCATGTATGAGTTAGAAAAGTATGAAAAAATGGTGAAAAACAGCAGGCACGAACGAGAAACTGTGGACCGTGGAATGAAACCAGCAGAGAAACTAGCACAACAGGGAAACTGATAGGATCTGACAAGGAATGGAAAAATGTCACTGGCTTCTAACATCTAGGGATATGATCAGTGAAAGGGGGACAAGGTGAGTACAATAAACAGAAAATAGTTCAGCTGGGTGTTGACAAGAGCTGGGACAACTTAGGGCAGAGAAATAACACAGAGGGAAAATTAGGAGAACACAAAAGGATCAATTAAATCAAAATATAGAGGTTAAAAATAATACAAGAAGAATCTGTTATTCTAATAAGAACCTAGAGTGAATCATGTAAGGAACACCATGAGGGACAAAACAAAGAAATTATCAGATCCTACAATAATTATGAATTAACGAATTACAGAACTAAACTGATCATGACATTTCTCTGTAAAGTGCACAAACATAGCAGTAAAATGTATCTACAGTGACACAAAGTTAAATGAAAACTATATTAGGGAAGATAAGATGTGCATTTTCAGCTAAGTCAGTCAAGTCAATGTCACTGTAGGGACATAATGAATTGAAATGTTCTATGTTATACAAGATAAATAAAAAGACAAAATCCAAAAGAAATCAGACTCAAGAAGAAGGAAAACCTCACGGGAGGTTGGGCTTTGTATCATTTCCAATCAATTCAATTCAAAAACAATTTATTAATTCCAAAGGGAAATTAAATGTTGTTGTAGCTCATTATGAGGGTTTCTTCAGAGAGTCGTTGTAGATGCTGATGGCTGTGGGCAGGAAGGATCTCCTGTAGGTCTGCTTTACAGCAGATCTGAAGAAGCCTCTGACTGAAGACACTCTGTTGTTGTAGGACAGTCTCATGAAGAGGATGCTCAGGGTTCTTCATAATGTTCTTCATTTTATGGAGAATCCATCTTGCCACAATGATCTCCAGAGGTTCCAGACGAGTCCCCAGAACAGAGCTAGCCTTTTTTATCAGCTTGTTGAGCTTTTTTAAGTCCCTGGGTCTGATGCTGCTTCCCCAGGAGATGATGGTAGAAGAGATCACACTTTCCACAACAGACTTATAGAAGATATGCAGCATCTTGTGTCATTTCCCAGTTAGGTTCAAGGTGCTCCCACTCACATGATTGGCGCACTAGGAGATTCCAGCAGCTGCTAAAAACAGCATCTTAACTGGGGACAGTAAAAAGGGTGGCCTATTCTGCTGGCTAAAACACTCGGAGCTTGAGAAAAGGATTAAAAACAAAAACAAAAAAACTGCTGCTGTTTCCTGTCTGACTTGGAACAAGCTGCTTTTGGAAATAGGAGAGGCACAAAGTGTTGATCATTTTAAATGTTTCGACTGGCCTTTAGTTCCAGCTAAACACAATATGACCGTTTTAATAAAACAAGATATTTTGCTTTTGTTGATAAAGTGTTTAATTTTGCCGAGGTTCAGTCTTTTATTGATTTATTGGCCATATCCATTGTAAACCAACTGTTCAACTGTGATTCTTCCTAAATGTGCTAATTAAATAAAGTTTGACTGTGGTTGACTGGAGGCTATAACTGTTCACAGAGTCAGTAAAGCATTCTGAGGTCCAATTCCAAGTAAACCGTGACCAAACCGTGACAGTTTATCTGTTTTTTTAATCTTTCAGGAATGTTGAGAGAATTTTTCATTTTGAATTTTTGCAAAAAATGCATAAAGTACGGCACAGTTTTGTCAGCTTTGAATCTTGCCTAAAATAGCAAATTGCATTCTGTATGAAGCCTGTGCATGTATAATCAGGGGTGAAAGTAGTTTCAAACTATTGGTACTTAGGGGCGGAGCTAGAGGGGGGGCTGAGCAGGCACTATGCAGGCATATATGCATGCATATATATATATATATATATATATATATATATATATATATATATATATAAATGTGTGTGTGTGTTAATTGTTACTCTCATCTGTGGCCCCTTCGAGATCTCTCTGTCTCTCAGCAAAGTCCAAACTTAAACTAATTAAAATGTATCAATAATTTACTTTACTGTTGGCTGTTTGTATATGCAGAAATCAGAATAGCTTGACAATGTAGAATATTTATATATATATATATATATATATATATATATATATATAAATGTGTGTGTGTGTTAATTGTTACTCTCATCTGTGGCCCCTTCGAGATCTCTCTGTCTCTCAGCAAAGTCCAAACTTAAACTAATTAAAATGTATCAATAATTTACTTTACTGTTGGCTGTTTGTATATGCAGAAATCAGAATAGCTTGACAATGTAGAATATTTATATATATATATATATATATATATATATATATATACAGTATATTTCAATTGTTAAAGAACTGCCATGTATGAAACAATGATAACCTATTTTCTGATGCATAACTTTTCATCTTCAGTTTCCGTCTTATTGTTCTCTGTTTTGTCTGCAACGAGCAGACAGACATTAAATGTAGCGGTGCTCGTTTTAAACGCTGGCCGTTCATTAAAGCCTCGAGCTCCGAGGAGAGAGAAGGAAAGCAAGAGCATTGAGGCTCCATCATAGCAGAACAGTTCAGAAACTATTTGGAATGAGGGGAAAAAAGCTACATTTATAAACAGATTAAGTCGTGTTTTAGACTTCCTGTTGGTAGCGGATCTGATCTTCTTTGTGTGCTCGTGAGTTTTTGCAGCTGTAGCTGGTTCTGGATGAAGGCTTCATAGCAGACCTGTTCTTCCCTCTTCCCGGTACTGCGTACTGGCGCAGAACCTTTTACCCCTGTGTATAATTAAATAAAATTGTTTAAATTGCATTAAATTGTCCTAGTACGAGTACTGAACTACATGAAGCAAAACAGGTGCAAGCTTCTAAAGTTACGTAAAGCTTTTGATGGGTCAGTTAGATCCTAGAGATGTGGTGACAACAGCTGATGTTTTTCGTCATGGGCCCCAAAGTTCCTGGCTACGCCCCTGGCACAGTGTTTACTCTCGGATATCTGCGACTGCGCAGACTCAGCTGCATGTTGAGGTCTCGCCTGTCGCCTAACATGTTTTCAGTTTACTGCTCTGAACCAGGACCCTGCGGACCATGAGGCGCTGTGGACCGAGCTGACACGCACACACGGACGGTGAGTAGTTGTGTCGACTTACAGACAGCTCAGTGAGTTGTTTTAGCGGGATGGGATCCGTGTTCAAGCTCCTGTTTTCTCCACCGGTCAGCAGGTGTCCTCACAGTCCGCTCCGGGTCAAAGGAAATGAAACGATTATTAGTTCCCCCCACGTTTGATGCTTTTATAACCAGACTCTAACTGAGATGTTATAAGCAGCTGTAAAAATGGGGAGTTAGCTATTTTCTCTAAAAGTTTTGTTCAATAAACTATTAAGCAACGTTCAGCAGCAATAATACACAGAAATCACGTGAGGCTACGTCATGCTCATGTGTTAATTGGAGATATAGCAGGAGGTATGGCAGGGTGTTTTAAGATATAATCAAACCATACATTTAAATTGACCTAAATCAGCCAAGAAAAGAAGCAACTTCAAGGCAATAGTTGTTAAATTGTTTGAGATTAGGTTTTGTTAAAAGGTTATAGGCAGTTAATAAATAAATTAACTGCAGTAGATAAGTGTCTTGGCATCTTCATGTTGTATAAAGTCAGATTAGATGGTCTCAACAATCTGAGAGGTTGCAAGAATAAAATGGACGTGTACCGTCTTAAAAGAACTCCAGTCTCTAAAACGTCATTGAAGTTCATATGAATGTTGTTTTTGAAGCTTTAAACCAGCGCCATCAGTTTCCTGTACAGAAGCAAGTTATATTTACATGAATATAACTAGAATTGCGCCGCTCAAGGTGGCAGCAGGTTGGAGTAGCTCTGTTACTTTTGATTCTGATTTATTCTTTTTTGGGAACTATTCCTCTTGTGGTGGATACAGTTGATTTTTTTTGGATGACTGTCCACTCCAGTGTCGGATGCTGTGCAGCTTGGAGGATTTTTCTTAATACTTTCTATTTTTGGACATTTGTTATGATGCATTGCCATGGCAATGGGGTTGTTTCTTACAACCGGGAGCAGCTGATTAATATCTCAAAAGCTCAAATAATACTTCAGCTACAACCCCAAATCCCTGGTGAGTTGAAAAGGAGATGCCGTGGATGCAGAGCAGGAGCTAAGAGAAGAGAGAGAAGGAAGAAGTTCAAACCATCTCTTCTGTCGATTTTGATGGGCAATGTGAGATCGTTGGGAAACAAGTTGGATGAACTCCAAGCCCTACAAAAGGACCCAGCCAGAGTACCAGGCATGCAGTATCATGTGTTTTACTGAGACATGGCTGCAGGATCATATCCCCGACTCCAGCGTCTCTCTGCCGGGCTTTTTAACCATACGAGCAGACAGAGATTTAAAGAGGAGCGGCAAATGTAAAGGAGGTGGACTGGCAGTACTTGTGAACAACAGATGGTGTAATCCAGGACATGTTACTGTGAAGTGTCGTCTCTGCAGTCCAGATATTGAACTGTTGGCAGTAAGTTTTCCTCCATATTATTTACCCAGAGAGTTCACCAGGGTTATTTTGGTAACAGTTTACATTCCAACTTCCGCTGTTGCTGACACTGCATGTGATGCCATCAGCTCAGTTGTTGCTAAGCTACAGACACAAAACCCCAATGCTTTTGTGGCAATTTCTGGTGATTTTAACCATGCTTCACTCTCTGCTACACTTCCAACGTTTCAACAGTTTGTCAGCTGCTCTACCAGAGAAAACAAAACATTGGATTTGTTTTATGCAAATGTCAAGGACTCATACATCTCTACAGCAAGACCTCCTCTAGGCAAATCAGATCACAATCTTGTTTTTCTCTGCTCGAAATATAAGCCCCTTGTTCAGAGGCAACATGTAATAAAGAGGACTGTGAGAAAATGGTCACAAGAAGCTGAAGAAGCTCTGCAAGGTTGCTTTGAGGCTACAGACTGGGACGCACTGTGCCAGCCACATGGAGAGGACATCAATGCCATGACTGAGTGTGTAACCGACTATATAGACTTCTGTGTGGATAACATCATCCCACCAGAACCGTGAGATGCTTCCCCAATAACAAACCCTGAATCACCAGTGACCTGAAGGACCTGCTTAACAAGAAAAAAAGAGCCTTCAGAGAGGGAGACAGATAATTATTGAGGATTATAGAGAAGCAACTTAAAGTCAAGATAAGAGACAGCAAGGAGGTGTACGAGAAGAAGCTGGAGAGCAAGCTCCAGCAAAACAATATCAGAGATGTGTGGACAGGGATGAAGAAGATCACAGGCTTCAAGCAGAAGGATGATCAGACCGATGGAGGTCTGGACAGAACCAATGAACTGAACACATTCTTCAATAGGTTCAGTTCAGAAACAAGCTCAGCATCCTTCTCTCCTGCTCACAGCCAAACAGACATTCCACCCTCCTTTGACCCACAGGACCCACAGCTGTCCAGTAACACCTCACATTTTTTATCTTCCACCTCAGCCCTAGACCCTTCAGCTTCTACATGTTTGCCTTCAACCATATCAGAAGATGCTGATGCTTCCTTTCCTTCCCCCTTCCACCTGTGTGTCTCAAGAAGTCAGGTGAAGAGACAACTGGAGAGACTGAATAGGAATAAGGCTGCAGGTCCAGATCATGTCAGCCCTAGAGTCCTGAAGGCCTGTGCAGAGCAGCTCTGTGGGATTCTGCAGCACCTCTTCAACCTTAGCCTGGCCCAGAAGAAGGTTCCGGTGTTGTGGAAGACCTCCTGTCTTGTTCCGGTACCAAAGAAAACTCACCCATCAGTCCTCAATGACTATAGACCTGTTGCCCTGACATCCCACATCATGAAGGTCCTAGAGAGACTCCTGTTGGCCCACCTGAGTAAGCAAACAGTAAACCATCAGGACCCCCTTCAGTTTGCTTACCGCTGTGGAGTTTGAGTTGAAGATGCCATCATACACCTGCTTCAACAAACCCACTGTCATCTGGACAAAGCCAGCAGCACTGTGAGGATCATGTTCTTTGATTTCTCCAGTGCATTTAATACAATTCAACCTGATTTGCTATGTCAGAAACTCCAGAAGACTCAGGTGGAGGCCTCAACAATCTCCTGGATCAAAGACTACCTGACAAACAGACCACAGTTTGTGAGACTGAAGGGTTGTGAGTCTAACCAGGTAGTCAGCAGCACAGGAGCACCACAGGGGACTGTACTCTCACCATTCCTTTTCACTCTGTACACCTCAGACTTCCAGTACAAGACAGACTCCTGTCATCTGCAGAAATACTTGGATGATTCTGCAGTCGTGGGGTGGATCAGAGATGGACAAGAAGCTGAGTTCAGGAAGGTGGTGGACCGCTTTGTGACATGGTGTGGAAACAATCATCTCATTTTGAACGTGACTAAAACAAAGGAGATGATTGTAGATTTTAAGAGAAACAGGAATAAGTCAAAAACTATTTCTATCATGGGAAAAGAAGTGGAGGTGGTGGAGGAGTATAAATACCTCGGTGTTCACCTGGACAACAGACTAGAGTGGAGATGCAACTGTGAAGCCATCTACAAGAAGGGACAGAGCAAACTGTACTTCTTGAGGAAGCTTAGGTCCTTCGGTGTTTGCAGCAAGATGCTGCATATCTTCTATAAGTCTGTTGTGGAGAGTGTGATCTCTTCTGCCATCATCTGCTGGGGAAGCAGCATCAGAGCCAGGGACTTAAAAAAGCTCAACAAGCTGATAAAAAAGGCTGGTTCTGATATGGGGACTTCTCTGGAACCTCTGGAGATCATTGTAGCAAGATGGATTCTTCATAAAATGAAGAACATTATGGAGAACCCTGAGCATCCTCTTCATGAGACTGTCCTACAACAACAGAGTGTCTTCAGTCAGAGGCTTCTTCAGATCTGCTGTAAGACGGAGCGCTACAGGAGATCCTTCCTGCCCACAGCCATCAGCATCTACAACGGCTCTTTGAGGAAACCTTCATAATATGAGCTACAACAACATTTAATTTACCTTTGGGATTAATAAAGTATTTT
Source organism: Girardinichthys multiradiatus (assembly GCF_021462225.1). Taxonomy (NCBI): domain Eukaryota; kingdom Metazoa; phylum Chordata; class Actinopteri; order Cyprinodontiformes; family Goodeidae; genus Girardinichthys; species Girardinichthys multiradiatus. The sequence goes on from NC_061807.1 coordinate 27,158,957, forward strand.
TGAATTGAATTGAATTGAATTGAATTGAATTGAATTGAATTGTAATGGAGGTTGGTGGAGGTGTGGCAACAAGGATTTTCCTGTGTGAAACACGCACCAAGAAGTGAGTCTGTGTAAAAATCCATAAACTAGGTTTTTCCTAAACCACTAAAATACTTTTGGTTTTATGGGGCTTTTCTTGTAAATCAGACGGTTACCCTGACAGAAGCTTCTTATATTTTTAGTTCCCAGTTTGTCTAATCTGGATTTATATTGAGTGAACACAACTAGAGAGTAGGTTAGACATCATATTGTCAGCCATAACCTCGATGTGGTAAGACAAATGACTGAACCCACGTCCTCATTTCCTCCATTAGTGATTGGGGAACTGCTGCTTTGTTGGACTAACCACATCTCAGCTATGCAGCATTTCCTTAAACTTTATTTTGACTCAGCAAAACTAGCTCGGCTACATTCATATTTTAAAAATCATGAATAAAATAATGATCAGCACTGCAGGTTCACTGAGCATAAGACAGTTTGCACCTGGGCTTTCGTCAATTCACTTTCAGCAACATGACGGCAGCTTCTACCAGCCTGCAGAGTCTAAGAATGAGTGAATGTTAAGAGTAAGACTAAGTAAAAAAATACTTTCTGGTTGAGTAAATTAGCCTGCTTCTGGCCAAATATATCTAATGAAAAAGCAAAATAAATAGTTGTAAAAACATGAATCTCAGAGATTTATCATCAGTTACTGGCAGAACCCAAATGTATTTAGGAGTGTTGGTAATTAGCCAGTTGTCGGGACACCCATTATTTATTTGATGACCAGTTCAAATTCATACTAGGAAATCAGTAACTAATAATAACTATTAAAAACGTTTATAACAAATACAAGATATTTCAGAGCCCCCAGAGAAAACCCATGTGTTATTAAAGTCTAACAAAAAGCAAAGGCTAAAGTTAAGAAAAAAAAAGGTTTGTAACTCATGCTTTGTAATGCTTCAGTGTTTCAGATCATCAGTCTAATTTTAATAACAAAGATAACTTGAGCAAACACAAAGTTCTCCAATGATGGCTTCATTTACTAGTAAGTGCGACGACGTCATGCAATAATGTGGTACTAGATGTTTTCAGGTGGAGCCGGATCTTTTTGTTTGATTGATTGTGCTCAGTAGTTCAACATCAGTAATCGATAACCAACCTGTGAGGAGCTTCTGCCAACAATCTCTCACCTTTCACCTACATCAGGTCAACGAAGGCCAACTTGTTAAGAAGTTTAGTCACACATACATGACACCGAGAGAGTTTATTGCCCTGTAGGAGGTTAAAGGTATTTTATTTTTAGGCATAGCAGCCTTCATTTTTTGAAAGTAAGTGTACGAGAGAGCTGGGGAAGTGTAGGCCTATGCAGTAAATGTTGACGGTCTGGGATTCGATCCCGTGACAGCCTGCTTCAAGGACTGGGGCCCCCATACACAGGTCGCACACATTAACCCCTGTGCAACCAGTGCCACGCTCCGCCCCGTAGCAGGTCAATCATTACCACTTTGGACAATTACAGCAAGGACCTGTTATCTATTCTGCACTTTTGCTGTTCTGGAGCTGTTCTGACAGCTTAATTTGAACGCCTCTTTTTTTATTGTTATATATGTATGTGTGTATATATTTATATATATATATGTATAGATATTTATATAAATAATAGGCTTTTTCTTAGATAACTCTTCTGCTGACATGACCAACTCAAAGCTGAAATCTAAGAGCCAGGGGGATGGAGTGGAAGGCCCGGACGGAGGCTGGGGTTGGGTGCTGGTTGTGGCGATGTTTGTCAGCACGAGCCTTGTGTTCGGCCTGATGCGCAGTCTGGGCGTCTTCTTCGTGGAGTTCGTCCAGTACTTCGAGGAGAGCGCTCAGGCCATCTCCTGGATCTCATCCATCGGTCTGGCAGCGCAGCAGTTCTTCAGTAAGTCTAATGCTGAACCCTGTCCTCTCACCATTAAATAATTAAAGAACACTGTAAGGATCTTTGTAATGGGGTTTGAGAAGAAACGCAGATTCTTAAGGGTACAGAAATAAGTTATTAATACAGAATGTTAAGGCATCCCCAAAAAATAAAGTTAAGGAGTCATAAAACACTAAAGGGCTTTGATGATATGGATGTGATAACGATTAGACACTAATGACACCATAAACAGTTGTCTGAATTCTGGATGTCCCAGTCCAATCCCTGGTATCAGAATAGTTTTTTCACTATTTACTATCTCATACAATTACAGAATGTGCTGCTGCAACTCCTAAATATGATTACCTGCCAATGTGTTCAGCCAAATTATCAAGGATACTGCTACATGTGAAACACTGTCACAAGAAGCGAGCCCTGAGCTTTACAGTGGACTAAAGCTGCAGGTGAAGATGCAGCATTACTGGTGAGGGAGTTAAGAGGGACACAATCACAATAGCAGTGTAGATCATGTAATACTGATGAGAACAGTGTGGTATTTTCCTTCACTTCACTGGTTTTACTGAAGCATTGGACCACGACTCTGTATCATGTTATTCTAAAATGACTCATGTTGACATCCCAGTCAAAGTATTTCCTGATTTGGACATCCCAAAATCCAAGGAAAATAGGCTTGATTTGATTTGATTTGATTTGATTTGATTTGATTGAGGATTCATTTTTGCTGCTGATATGTTTGTGTTTATTTTGCAGGCCCACTGGGTGCAGCTCTTTGTAATGCTTATAATACCAGACCGGTGGTCATGACAGGAGGCTTCCTCTCTGGCCTCGGACTCATACTCGCCTCACAGGCCACCTGCCTGGTCCACCTCTACCTCACTATGGGAGTAATCTCAGGTACATCTCGTCTCAATTTTATCCCTTATTTACTTTTTAAATTTGAATTCACTTGAAAGACCAAAAACATTTTCTGCGATTCAAGTCACACTGATTAAAATGGTTGCATGTTAAAACCTTATTTGTTTCTTCCCTTCGAGGAACGAACTTTAGCTAATTAAAGTGTGGATTATATGACACTGTGCTAAATAATTGCAGTGAGGTCAAGTTTAGCATTCGTTTTTCAAACCCATCTGTACCAGAGTAATCGTTGGTCACTTTTTATGTTTATTTCTGCAGGACACATCAGCTGGATGAGTTTAGATGTGTTTTTGAGGGTAAGGTTAAAAAAGGTAACATTCTAGTTATTCATTTCACTTTCTTCACTTCGTTTTTCCTCCAGGTTTGGGCTGGGGGCTGGTCTTTACCCCCATGGTTGCCACAGTCATGGCTAACTTCACCCATAGACGAGCCCTGGCTGTAGGACTGGGTTTCTCTAGCATTGGCCTTTCTTCCTTTGCTTTTAACCCTCTTTTCCAGCTGCTGGTGGAGACATATGCCTGGCGAGGTGCCCTGCTCATTCTAGGGGGCCTCAGCCTCAACATCATGGCCTGCGGAGCCCTTATCCGACCAGAGTGCCGCTCTAAAGGCCCAGCAAAGGTAGGCCAGACTGTCAAGCCTGCTGGATATAATAATAACATTAGGTAAAAGCAGGACTTATTAATGTTACAGGAAGAGTTCCCTTCATGCTTCTGAGCATGTAGGTTAATATGACTTGTATTCATGTTTCAGTATCACCTTTGCTGATCTGTTTTTTAAAATCCAGGTTGTGTTTAAAGTTTTCTGTTATTTAAAGAAACAGAAGTGATGATTTGTGTTTGTGATTCCTTATGTTTCTCTGCTGCAGCTGGACTCACAGAGCAGATTGCCATGTTCTGATATGCTGCAGAGAGTCTCCTCCTACCTGGAGGTATCATTGCTTTGTGAGAGGCCTTATCTCACCTACACTCTAGGTGTAACTCTTTTTAACTTCGGCTATTTTGTGCCGTATTTCCACCTGGTGGCCCACAGCCGCCATGTGGGCTTCTCTGAGTACGGGGCGGCGTTCATCATGTCAGCTGCAGGCGCCACAGACATTTTTGGCCGAATAGTTTCAGGCTGGTTTTCTGACTTGGGACACTTTAGGGTCATTCATCTACTGATCCTGTGGACAGTTTTGGCTGGAGTGTTCATCATGCTTCTGCCAGTGAGCTCCTTGATGGGTTCCTACTCTGCACTGATGGTGATCAGCCTTCTCTACGGTTTCTGCTCCGGCGCTTTGACTTCCATGGTGTTTGCTGTGGTGCCGATGATTATGGGAGTGGAGCGCATGATGGGGGGCCTCGGGCTGCTGCAGCTGATCGAGAGTTGTGGAGGACTGCTGGGGACTCCACTGTCAGGTAGGAGCTTACCAAACAGGAACTTCTCTAATATGATAGTTAACAACGACAGTCATCTTAAGGCACTTAGCAAGTCAAACAAGTCCTCTGGTAGGAAGCATAAAGCCCCAAGCGCTTTCTATTTTAAAGAAGACTTAGGCAGTACAGAGAGTTTATGGCAGGGAAAGAAATCACTGGCTCTGTCCAGAAAAGAGACATGGCTAAACATAGAACCATTGAGCCAGGAGTACTTTCTATGGGAAATTAAAACGTAGTACACAAAGTTATTGGTTGCATAAAAGTTACTGTTTTCTCATTGGATCTGTCCAGGAAAGAGAAACGGCAAAATACAGAAGGACCGCAACAGGCATACCCTCTATGGAAAGAAAAAAAACAGACAGAAAACAAAGTTGTGAATCCAGAGTACTTATTATGGGGGAGTAAAACAAAAACAGCACATGTAATTGATTGCAGCACCAGCTCCGTCAATGGCTCTGTCCAGGATAGAGACGCATGCAAACAAAAGCAGTGAGCCAGGAGCACTTTATATGAGGTAATAGTAAAGGCAGCACCCAAAATCAATTTTAGCAATAGCTCCATTAACGGCTCCATCCACAAAAAAAAGCCTGCAGAGTTTAGCAGGCTAAACTCTGCAGGCTTTAAAAGACACAGAAGCCATGAGCCAGGATTACTGTATATAGCATAGAAAAACAAATACAGTACACATAGATAAGTCAGGTGTGGCTCTGCCAGTAGCTCTGTTCAGGAAAACTAGACCTTCACTGTAAAACACTGAGCCCAGGGCTACTTTCCATAAAAAGGGAGATCAAAGAGTGTAGTAAATGGCAGCAGTAGTGCTGTCAGTGGTTTCATCCAGGAATGAGACATAATTTAACACTACGGCAATGAGCCCACTATCTGTGGGAGAAAAACAAAGAGATTACATAAAGATATGGAAAATTAATATTTATAAATCATATATTAAAAGCTCCACCCAAGAAAGAGACAGATTATTTCCCAAGCACTAAGAAGGGTTTGCTTTCTATGAGAAATAAAAACAAAGAGAGTAGATAATTTTTTTTTGGCAGCAATAGTGCCAATGATTGCTTTATCCAGGAAACAGACAAGGCCAAACACAGAGGCATCAGACCAGGTTATGGCAGCAGTAATTTCAAATAGTGATTAAGTGGAGAGTAGTAGGAAAAAATAGTAGCTTAAAAAAAGCGGTCAGTATGTCCTCCAGCAGCCTAAGCCCATGGCAGCATAACTGTTGAGATAGATCAGGATAACCTAAACCACTCTAACTCTAAGCTTCCTTAGAAAGGGAGAGAAAGGAGCGTAGTCATAAAAGTAGACTCTTTTTTTAGGTTAATAACGATAATAGTAAAAACTGGTATTATTTATTTTGGTTTGCAGTGTAATACCATTACCTAAAGTGATGAAATCAGTCCATAAAGACGAGTTAACCTAGTGAACCTGAAAGTAGTTAAACATTAGCAGAAAAAAAGGTCAGTCAGTCATTTTCTACAGCTTATTCCATAGTGGGTCGCAGGGAAGCTGGTGCCTATCTCCAGCAGTCTATGGGAGAGAGGCGGGGTACACCCTGGACAGGTCGCCAGTCCATCGCAGGGCAACACACAAACAACCAAGCACACACTCATTCATACACCTAAGGGCAATTTAGATTAACCGATTAACCTAACAGAAAAAAAGGTTTTCAACCTTTTTCACTCAAAGTTTACTCAAACATTTAATAATCTTTATTGTGCTTTAGTTTATTTCTTGCCATACAATTCAAATGAATTGAATAATCTATGCAGAGTTTAAATTATTAAACAGTAACAAAAAGAAATCTAGAAATATATGTCTAGAAAGGCGAGCTTACATCATTTTTACACATCGAAGAGTCTACCTTGTACGCCCTAAATATTGTATCTGTTAGGTTTGATTAGAGTTGCATTAAGTAAGATTGGCCGGTAGTTTAGAAGTAAAAACATCCATTCCTTCATGGAACCGTGAAAAAAGTCACGGACTTATACACAGTGTAAAAAAATTAACAACTTGTCATCTGAAACTTTGACTGTCAAACACTAATGTCTGAAACAGTTGATAGATAAATCTCAAAGCATCTGTTTAAGTAACCTGTCACACTGCAGCAATACAGCGTGCATTAAGATCATAAGATACAGCTCTGCTTTCTGTCAGAGATAAAAAAGAGAAATTGTAAGAAATACATAAGAATATTATGAGACATGTGTTCTAACACTGACTTATGTTACTTTGAGATTTCTAATATTGTTTTAGAGAAAGAACTGAGCGAATGGGGAAAAAAACGACACATTTTCAGTTTGGTTCTAGGAGGAAAGAAATGAACAGTTTGAAAATCTCTTTTCAAATGTTTAACAGCATATTTTAAAACATTCGGAACTTTGTAACTCATTGATTAAACTGATCATTTGAAGCACATATCTCTGCAGAGTTTACTAACAACGCGTCCTCTTGTGTAATCTGTGTTTTACCGACTCAGGATGAGACGGCACACTGTGCAAAGGTTTCATGCTCATTTAGATGATTCTCTGTCAGACATTTACATACACTCATCATAGGCATGAATGCCGCGTTAATTTTGGGCTTTTAACCATTCATTTAAACCATTCTGTTTCCAGATTGAAATTATTTCAAACCACCTTAAGTGGTCATTAACAAGAGAAACAAGAATTGGATGAAAAAGTTTGAATTTATTGGGAGTTTTCTCAGTTCTACACTGAGTACAGATTATAAATCCAGAGTCAAATATATACATACGTTTATCTAAATATTAAATGCATGTTGCTGAGGGCTTGTCGAGGCCATGGTGTATTTATCTGTTAGTGACCATGGTCGACAGCTGGTAGTTTCATTAAACCAGGAGAAAAAGCAAAAGCACTGATTGGGTTGACTAGCACATTGAACAATAGGGATGTTCAAATCAAATCAATTTATCATCATTCAGTGTCTAAAAAATAGCATGCAACAAAATAAAACAGCATTTGTCAGGGATGTATAACAGTGTGAATAATTAATTAGATAAAAGGTGCAGTTGGTAGCACTGTTGCCTCACAGCAAGACGGTCTTGTGTTCAAATCCCTGCCTGGGGTCTTTCTGCATGGAGATTGCACATTTTCACCGTGCATGTATGGGTTTCTCTCCATCTACTCCAGCTTCCTCCCTCTGTCCAAAGTGCGTGCAGGCACACTACACCTTAGGTGATTGTGTGTGTCCTGTGTGTCTCTGTGTTGCCCTGTGATGGACTTGCGACCAGTCCAGGGCGTACCCCGCCTCCCGCCCAATGACTGCTGGAAATAGGCACCAGATCTAGGGGTCAGGGGTTATATCTAGTCATATCCATGTTTCAACTAGACTGTTGAAATGTGGAAGGGATAAAACAGGCCAACATTAAGCTTCTGGATTGGTGCCAATTCTATCTAAAATGTATGGACTATTCATGGCACAGTTTGTGCCATAAATATGAAACACATATTTAAATGAGCTCTTCCAAATCTGCTAAGAAGAGCAGTCAAACATCTAGCCAGAATTATTTTAGATGTTTGTTGATGGAACCAAAAACAGTCAGGTTTTTTTGCAGTTTGCTAGGAAACATTCATCCAAATATTAGTGAGGCTGTATGTATATATTTGAGCCTATGTTGACGCTGTGTTGCCTACAGCAAATTCACAATAAACTTGTGGACCTAATGTTTGATTTCAAATTCCTTAAAGAAATATATTGTGTAATCAGACCACGCTGGAAAAGAACAGCTCAGATCAATCATTACAAGCTTTGAACTTGTACATTTTTGTTGTGTGTGTTTTGCAATCATTGTGATCATTGTTGTCTTTTAACCTTTGTTCTCGCAGGTTGGCTCAGAGACAACACAGGAAACTATGTGGCCTCCTTCATGGTCGCCGGCTCCTTCGTACTCCTTGGTAGCTTGACCATGACCACGCTGCCTCACTTCTTCTCCTGCACGGACCCACCACCTCCTAAGAGACCCGTCCTCATAGATAACAGTGACGCTTTGCGTTTAGAGCTGGCACAGAAGAACTGCTGTTCCTCTGAGATGAACCATCAAGCCGTGGAACAAACCAAGAGGTGAAATAACCGGGGAGATCTCTCTGTTTGTAAAAGTCAGCTGAGTGTTTTTATGAATCTACCTCAGAGGCTCAGATCCAAAGCCTGTGGATAAAGAAAGGGTCCAGTAAAAGACAGAAGGAGAAAAAAGTGTTGTCCCTTTTTAAATGTGCATTTTAATCGTACATGACAAAGACATTAAGGATCAAAAAATAACATTATAGTGAGTGTAAATTACAGCTAGAAGAAAAAGAGTTGAGACGCATTAGTATGTTTTCTCCGACATGAAATGTACACCAGATGTCGGTAGCAAAATTAGTCCATAAATTAGGTTATGCTTGATAAAACAGAATGACAAAAGAAATGCATATTTCCTCCACATAAACTGCCTTTAAATCTTAAAGGTTCTGATGGGAATCGTCTCTGCACTCTGATCTTCTGTTTTTTTTTTTCCATAAATCTTCAGATGATTTCCAGTTAGATATTTGACTGGGCTAATACAGCAGCTCCATTCTCCTTCTCTGAAACCAGCTTAGTTTCCTTGGAAGTGTGTTTGGGAATGTCCCGGCACATTTCTCCTTTCATCCTTCCTTCAAGTAGATGAGGTGACAAATGCTGAAAAACAGCCCCCAGATCATGGCGTTCCCACCTCCACGCTGGTTATTTTGGGGGTTATGTGCAGTGCATTGACATGAAAGAGTTAAATTATGGTCTATATTCTCCCAGTATCCCGGGACACATTTTAATAGGCCATTAATTAGGACTGTATCAGCTGATATTATTTTTGCACTCAGGATTGCTTTCTAAAAAGTGACAGATTTCAGATGGATTTTGGGCTTACTATGCCTGTTGCATCTCCTTTTCTTTAAGTGTTATATGTATTCCCTGAGTCATTCTACTGTATTTCACATAAATAGATTTATAAACTTTTCAGTATGTGTGGATTCCTTGGCCTAACGACCCTGCAGCGATAAGCCGTGTAGAAAATAGATGGATGGATGGATGCATGGATGGATGACTTGGGTTGTTACCAACATTTCCAATGATTTTCATGTCAATAGCCTTAAATAATATTATATTTATAAATAAAAACACCAACATGTTCAAACTTATTTTCCCTACTGTTTGAGTCTCAGTCAGCAGCATATTTAAATCTTGCATTGTCATAATTTGGTTATTAAAATGAATAACACCACAAATCCAGCCTATAAAAAAAGCTGGACCTGTGGGGAATATTTCTTAATAAGTGCACCCTTTAATTAATACATGAGTTCATGGTTTTTCTTTAACATCATCAATCCAAATTGTGGGAATTTAATAATGTTTGATCATCATGCGAATGAATGTCTTATAAGGCAGATGAGATGTACTTCTTTCACCTCACAGTTCTGCTCACCGTTACCACTGATTTAATATGAGGAACAAAGCTCTACACCTTTCAGTGTTATCAGGAGTGTCTCCTTCATTCACTGCAGAACGCCAGACTGTGTTTTTTAAACTGCACTCTCTGACGGCCTATATACTTGCACGTGGTCTGTGAACCTTTGTAAACCATTAACCAGGAACGCCTTTGTAACACCAGATATGTTTAACCTTCAGAACAGCTGGATGAACATCAGGGTCACAATGACCTGCTGATTCCTGGCACACTCACTGCAGGGTTGTTACAATGCAATAGGCCTTTGGATAATACCATTCTAAGGTCCCAGCCTTAAGCATGGTCGCCCTCTAGTGGACTTCTGTAAGAAAAGCACTAACACTGAAACGTAAGGTTGCACTGTTTTATTTGGTCAAATACAAATTTAAAGATGCTCACATGATGTAGAGAAAATATACATAAATATTGTCTTTTGTAATGTAGAAATCTGCCAAGTGCAGTTTTTATTGTATTTTATTGAAACAAAAATGTTCTTTTTGTAACATTTATGTCTCCTTGCAACCATCCTTTTAAAAAGTCAGTATTAAACAAAAACGAACGATAACCAAAAAAACAGCCCATTTTTGTTAAAATAAACCGAAAGGAAAGAAATCAGAATTACTGATTTTAATTAGGAACTCTTGGCAGAGTGATGGCGCCGCTCTGCGGGACATAGTAACACCTCATGCTGGATTCATAAAGCTGCTCCAGTGTTTCCACTTGGACGCGATTGTTCTGCGCTGACGTGATCGCACAAAGCATTCCCTGTTCGGAGCGTTCATACCCCACGTCTCTGAAGTCAGCACCAGCTGAGCTCAACATGTGGAAGGAAGCCAGAGAGAATGGATGTGTCTTGAGAGCTCAGCCTTTTCTGCTTTTGGGTGTTGGGGGGCTGTGGAAGATGGAACTGGACAGAACAATTGGTGGAGGGGAGGGTTATGTGGCTGGTTAAGATTTGGGATCTGCACTGCGGCGTCTGAGCTTCTCTGGGTTATTGGAGGCCATGTGTGAAAAGTCTCTGAAAATGTCCTGGTACGTTTCATCACCTGGAAGATATCAAAGAAGAGACATGAGCTTAAGAGCTGGAAGCTTCACATTTCTTAAAACTGCAGAAACTCCCAACCCAACTCTTACTATACAATCTCCCGTAAAAGTACTCACACCCCTGGAAAGTTATTTTGCTACAAATCTTAACGTATTTTATTAGGGTTTAATGTGATAGACCAACTACAAATAGTGGATAATTGTTCAATGGAGGGAAAATGAAACATAATTTAGCTAATAATAATCTAAAAAGTGTGATGTGTATCTGTATGCAGCCCCCTCCAGCATATAAAATAAAGGTTTGTTAAAGAACATTAGCAAACAAATAGCATCATGAAGACCACACAGCAGATAGTTCAGGGAAAGAGTTGTGGAGAAATTTAAAGCAGGGTTAGGTTATTAAACTATCCAAACTTGGAACATCTCACAGAGCTCTGACCAACCTATCAACCAAAATGGAAAGATTATGGCACAACTGCAAATCTACCAAGATGTGGCCATCCAGCTAAACTGAGCAAGGACTTTCTGGCGTATATGCAAAACGCTATGTGTGGTGGAAAGTAACTTGAACCCTGGTTACACCGTCCCCACCTTCAAACATGGCAGAGGCAGCATTATGCCGTGGGGATTGTTGGTCAGAGTTGATTTAAAGATGGATGAAGCTAACCACAGGGCAAAGCTGCAAAACACTTAAGACTGGGGCAGAGGTTGACTTCCAGCAGGACACTAAACCTAGAAATCCAACGTTTAGATCAAAGATCTAAACGTTCAAATGGCCCAGTTAAAGTCTTGAAAAATTATCGATCCAATCGAACTGAGCTAGAGCTATTTTGCAAAGAAGGATGGGGAAAACTGTTTAGAGGTGCAAAGCTGATAAGAGACGTACCCCAAACGACTTGTAGCTGGACAGGACTCTGAATTAACAATGTTTCAGTTTCCTTTCATTTCCCAATCATGCACTACGTTTCGTTGGTCTATTTCATAAAATCACAAACCATGCATTGAATGTGTGTGGAAAGTGTGGGGTGTGAATACTTTTGCCAGACATTCCACTTTCTTTTATTTCGATCAAGTTGGTTTTTGCACAAAAAGCAAGAAAGCAGTCAGGATGTGTTTATTTCAAAGAACTCCAGCAACAGTTCCCCTGAACACAAAACGAGCAGAAGCCCTGAAGCACAACGCATAACAACAGGATGAACTGACACACACAGTGGCATGCACATGCAATTTACCTCTTAGTCTGCTGTAGGTGGCACACTGCGCAAGCAGTTGAGACCAGATGGACATCTCAGTGGGGAGAGGAGAGCACACAACAAAGACAAGACAATGAAAAAGCGGAGCACTTTAAAAACTGACCAACAGACAAACGCGTTTCACGTTTCCATTCCTTGGTGAGCAAACACCCCCCCGCCAACTCCCACTGGAAACTGAAGTTAAGACAGGTTAGCGACACTGACCACAGAGCAGTCGCGAAAGAATGGACCGTGGAGCTTCAACTGGAGACAAACTGACCAGAGAGGTGTGGAACCTGACTAACAGTAGCTAATAAATATATGAAATATAACAGCTTAAAAGCTTAATCCCAGCCACTATTCACAGAATAGTGGGAAAACAATTACCAGAGAGCTCAAAAACCAACCCTGAATTTAGCCTAAATAACTGGAAGGACAGCCAGTTATTTAGAAGTAATAAAGATGTGAGAATGTCAAAATATATCCAAACACACTGGAAAAAGTTTGTTTTACATACAACAGCAAAATATTCAAACATATTTTGCATTTTTCTTTGTTGACTTTGTTTCAAAGTGCCGATGTGCTTTTGCAGTGAATATACACAGTACACAGCCATGTGAAAACGGCAGGTTTATGTGACGTAAAATAATGATACCATGATGATTCATTTCAAAACGTTTTCCTCCTTTAATGCCATATCTTGTGCAGTCTAACTAATAAACCAGTCAGAAAATGTAAACAATAACCTGGTTGAAGCAACTACTGATTCAGTTATTGAGCTCTGTAATCCCAAATCATGATGCTGCCACCACCGTGTTTCACTGAGGGTAGTATGGTTCTGGTTCCGTGATTCTCTGTCTCCTTTTTGCGCCACTCTCAGCTTTAAGAATCACAGACCAAAAGTTGAAGTTTGGTTTTATCAAGCTGAAACACATTCTCCCGCAACGTTCTGGCATATTTTAGCCAGGACTGGAGCAGCATACACGTCACATTAAAGGTGGAAAAGTTTTGAAATGATCCATTATTGCTTTTAAGTCACAGAAACCTACTGAAGCATTTTATAGCAATGCAAACACATTTATTATTCACAGTATAATTCAAAGTCCACCTGAAGCGTTTTTATGCATGTATGTATTTTGTTATCTTCCCTACATTTCTTTTTATCTCTTCTACCTTTTTCATGTTCTCTGCAGCCTGTGTTGTGGAAATGACTAGAAATAGTGTTTTGTTATATGGGAAGTGATTATTTATGTTTTAAGATCTGATTTCAGCTCTGCTAATCGTTCCACCCCTCCTAAAGCCCAGTCGCTTATTTGATTCATTTTGGCCTGGATTCTCTTCCGGGCGTGGGCCCGGCCACCCCTAGCCCCGCTCGCTACCCCAACACATTCCTCCCCCTCTGAATTCGGACCTGATTGGCCGAACGCTCCGTCCATCTCCCGCATCTCTTTGTTCATTTTGGCGATCCTCAACCTGAAAGGTAAGTGGAGACAGTCAGAACAGTGTCTGTTTGTGCTGGATTATGGAGTTTCTCTGAACATGAGCGCTTACAGAGTAACAATGTCCGCGTTTGCGTTGTCCACGGCGATGGTTATGGGGTCTTTTCCGTTCTTGTCTCTGGCGTTGTAGTCAGCTCCTCGTTTTAAGAACAGGCAAACCAGCCTGGAGAAACAAGTAAAGCAGATTACAGTTCAATAATTACATTTTCTACAGTAACTCCATTTATGCCTTTTACTACAGTTGTGATTTTTGATGCCTTTGAGGCTGGAACAGGTTTTGTTTTAATTCGGCAGAAATCAAAACAGGATTTAAGCATATTTTTGGTTCCTTATGTTGTTCCTGAATTTAGCTCCTGTGCAACAATCCTGCACTAACAATTTTCGCTCCGATGTCATTTCACGTGTTGCTCCCCACAGGCCAGCTAAATGACCTGTGCTACATGAAAATACAGGCAGGTGATTGATGGTTGGACTTCAAATTTGTGTCCCAGGCAGGATATCTTCAGGCTGGTTCAATCAGTTGGGTGATTATTCCAGGTTTTTTCTTTATGTTCTTCATCTAAGAAGTTTTTTTTTTGCTTTTGCACAACAAAGATAACGGCAGGCTAATCTACTTTAGTCAATAGGAAAAACTTCTTTGAAGTGATAAAATAAAGAATCATAAAACTCAATATAAAAAATGTAATAAAGTTTTATGATTATTACATTCATTCGGCGTGTGCTTTTTTTGTTATTGACACTATAAAATAAAATAAATGTTTATTGAAGCTTTTTTTAATGTTGAACTTTCTAAAGTTAATCTTTTTTTCTAGGATCTTTTAGTAATCCATCACTTCCTGTTTTTCCAGGGGAAAAATATGATGTGACGCAGAGGCACATTTCTCTTAGCCACTCTTCAGAAGGGGAAAGACAGTAGAACAAGCCAGTCATATAAGCTTTATGACAGATGTCTGTAGATCTTCATAGACAAGGAAATGACAACAAGAAAATAGTTACTCAACTAAACTTTCCCATATAACTACAGTGAGAAGAATAATAATTCAAATGCTGCATCAAACAAGCCTGGAGGAGGCCCTAGGTTTATTTTGCTACAGTGAACAGTGAGGAGGATGGGAAGAAGGTGTAAAAGTAATGTCCACCACTGATAGAGAACTACGGCACAAAGTGACATCTCAGGGTCTTTAAGACGCCAGGATCTGTGATGCTGTGGGCCAAGTTGCCACTGCGTCACAGAGACACACAACCAAGAATTCCTGAGGGTAATTCAGACCATTAACCTAACATTGGTGGTCTTGGACTGTGAGAGGAAGCCAGAGTACCTTAGGGCGCACCCATGTATGCATGGGGAGAACATGCAGACTTCATGCAGAAAGGCCCCTGGCCAGGTATTCAAATGCAGGACTATCTCGCTGCAAAGGAACAGTGCTAACAACTGCACCCCTTTACAGACCTGGTGTAATACAAAGGATGTATATATTGAAAAGCAACTCATTTCTACTATGTAAGGTGAAAGATCTGTGATGCTGTGGGCCAGTTTATCCCCGAAAGACTCAGACAACTTTTGAACTAACAGGACAATTAAAAACAAATCTGATGGCACCACAGAAAACTGAAAATGGGCCATCATTTGGTCATTTAACAGGATAATGATCCAAATCATTTAAATCATTCATTAGACACAAAATCAACCAGATCTACATCCTAGAGAAAACCTGTGGGACAATTTGAAGACAAGAGAGCACAAGAGAAGACCCAGGACTCTGGATCATCTTAGAGACTTCACAATCAGGAATGGTCAAAAATCCCTCTCTGTATGGTCCAACATAGTGAATTATTACCTCGGACTGAGGTGCTATTGACTAAGTGTCCTGTTGGGAAAAGGTGGTTGTACTTGCATTAACAGCAGCTGTGCCAGTAGTTGAGGTACTGGTATTTTCCACATCGTTAACAAGAGTGCAAATAAGTGTAAACGACCTTAATGATCTAGCTCCATCATACATCAGAGATCTGATTGTTCCATATGTTCCTAACAGAGCACTTCGTTCTCAGACTGCAGGTTTACTGGTGGTTCCTAGAGTCTCTAGAAGTAGAATGGGAGGCAGATCCTTTAGTTATCAGGCTCCTCTCCTGTGGAACCAGCTCCCAGTTTTAGTCCGTGAGGCAGACACCCCGTCTACTTTTAAGGCTAGGCTTAAAACTTTCCTTTTTGATAAAGCTTATAGTTAGAGTGGCTTAGTTTATCCTGAGCTATCTTCCTTATTTTTTACCTCCATCTTCTTCCCTCCCTGTTGGATGGAGTAAGGGAGAGTCAGGTTTAGCCTAAACCGGCTCAGTTATGGTTGAGGTGTAAACACATCCTCCATTTCTGCTACCTGTATGACCCCCTCTCTTTTCCAATGGTTATGGTCAATCTGACAGAGAGAGGTATCCCAATCGTTGTGGTTTTTAGTATAACAATGGCCACCAGTGGCCTCTAGATGGACAAACTGTCTACCTTTAAGGCTAGGCTTAAAACTTTCCTTTTTGATAAAGCTTATAGTTAGAGTGGCTTAGGTTATCCTGAACTATCTCTGTAGTTATGCTGCTATAGGCTTATGCTGCTGGAGGACATAATGACCACTTTCACCCTCTTCGCTACATTCTCACACTACTCTCCAATTTTGCATTATTTGCTGTTATTTCAGTTTTTAACTTTATGTTCTCTCTCTTTTCTCTTCCTAGAAGCTACACCTGGTCTGACTCTGTGTCTATCTGTGACATCTTTCTGGAGGGGGGCATCGTCCGAGCTTCTGCTGGCAACAACTTAATGCTCACCTTCTACCGATGATCCACATAGCCCTGTCTTTTAGTGATTAACCCTTTCTCTCTCCTAGACATGGAAATTGACTGAGCTTTTACTGTAACTAATTATATGTGCTCTCTTTCAGACTCTAACCTTGTAAACTGGCTCAGAGTTTATCTGTTCATTCTTTCTAGGTGAAACGACTAAAGGAGCTACATCCATTAACATTTACTTTTCCTTCCCATAGAAAGTACTCCTGGATCAGTGCTTCTTTGTTCTTTTTGTGTCTCTGCTCTGTTCTCTCTAACCCCCAGTCGGTCGTGGCAGATGGCCGCTCACACTGAGCCTGGTTCTGCTGGAGGTTTCTTCCTGTTAAAAGGGAGTTTTTCGTCTCCACTGTCGCTACATGCATGCTCAGTATGAGGGATTGCTGCAAAGTCAACGCCAGTGACTGTCCACTGTCTCTACATGCTCATCCAGGAGGAGTGAATGCTACAAGTCACTGACTGGATGCAATCTGCTGGGTTTCCTTAGATAGAAAAACTTTTTATCCAATTTGAATAAATAACTGAATCTGACTGCACTGTTCAATGATTAGGATTAATTGGAATGTATGTACCTGACTTTGTGAAGTGCCTTGAAACAACATGTGTTGTGAATTAGCGCTATATAAATAAACTGAATTAAATGGCGGTGTACCTACACTATATTGCCAAAAGTATTCCCTCACCTACCTTGACTCACGTATGAACTATAACAGCTGTAATAGCTTCAACTCTTCTGGCAAGGTCTTTCCACAAGGTTTAGGTGCTTGTTCATAGGGATTTTTGGACATTCTTCTAGAAGCACATTTGTGAGATTATATACCGATGTTGGACAAGAGGACCTGACTCTGTCTCCACTCTAATTCATCCCAAAGGTGTTCTATCCGCTTGGGCTGAGGACTCTGTGCAGGCCAGTCAAGCTCGTCCACATCAAACTCTCTCATCCATCTCTTTATGGACCTTGCTTTGTGCTCTGGTGCACAGTCAGGTTGGAAGAGAAAGGGACCATCTCCAAACTGTTCTCACAATGTTGCGAACAGAGAATTGTCCAAAATGTCTTGGTATCCTGAAGCATTCAAAGCTCCTTTCACTGGAACCAAGGGGCAAAGCCCAGCTTCTGGTTGAGGAAAATTTCCTGACTGGGCTTGTTGGACAGGTGGCATCCTATCACAGTACCACGCTGGACTTCACTGAGCTCCTGAGAGTGACCCATTCTTTCACAAATGTTTGTAGAAACATTTAGCATGCCTGTGTGCTTGGTTCTATGCACCTGTGGTCATGCAAGTGATGGAACACCTGATTTCAATTAATCGGATGGGTGAGCAAATACTTTTGGCAATATAGTGTATGCTTATAAAAACATCATGGTTTATACTGTGACAAGAAAGAGACTGCAGCAAAAATGTGCACTGCGAAAGTTCAGATTTTGTACAAAAAAGTGCTTTTAGGTCACTGAAACTGCTCCATTGTTCTTTAAGCTACTGAATCATGATGAGGAAGTTGCACTTTATTTGTGTTTCCGCAACAGGAAGTACAACCTGTTGTGGTTTTCAGAACTTGATTAAAAAACGGTCATTTACAGCACCTACGTACATGACTGATTAGTTTGACGTTATGAGCTAACACCACAAAATAAACCTCGCAAACACTGGTAAAGCTCATCTCACAAAACCTCTCAATGTTATCCTGTGAAAAACTGCAGAAGAAGACAAAAGTTAGGACACCCTATCCCCAAATATCTAGTGTCTTTGTCTGTGGTCTCTATGGTAAACTTCAATCTGACCTTCCTTCTTGCACACCTCCAATGAAAGTTAAACTTGTTCAGTCTCTTTCTGACTGTAAAGGACCACGCTTCATATCAGCAGTAGCATGATCCTGCTGCAGGTTCCATGATGATATTTTACAGATTTCGGGAGACTTCTTGCAATCTACCCTCAGTTTGAACTTGCTTGGATAGCCACACCTGTGCATGTTGGCCGATGTTTGTTTCCATCTTGCTGCTATTTGTTGTATGTGTTTCAGGAAGGGGAGGGGGTTGGCCATGTGGTATGTGTTTGGTCATGTGACAGTGATGCAGCACAGGATTGTGGGGTGTTTAACTGAATCGACGAAGCAATGTCAGTGGTGGGGTACTTTTTCAAGGCGTCGAAAGGGTAGGGCAATATATGTAATATATATCAGTAAATATCAGTCAGAGCAATATTACTATCAGATATCGACATCGGCCCAAGTTTTCATATCGGTGCGTCCCTAATTACGTATCAAATATGTAGCCGCAATGTTCTGGAACAGTGGGTATCAGAATTAATTTAGATTTGCTAATGAATGTGCTGAATGAATGAAAGTCTCAATCTCTAAAAATAGTCTGCACTTGCTCACATGTACCAGAGGAACTGAGCATTTGTATTCGATTAAGTGGTTTGATCTTTATGAGGGCCATCATGCAGTAACATGGTGAGCGTGTGGGAGCGGGTCGGTCGTACCCTGTGTGGCCCAGGATGGTGCCGTGGTGCAGCGGTCCTCTCCCGTTGCTGTCCGCCTGGTTGACGTTGGCGCTGTTCTGCAGTAGGAACTCACAAGCTGCCAGAGCGTTCTGGTCAGAAGAGGACAAAATGTTAGAGTGCAACCAAAGAAAAGTTCAAATCTGGCAGGTGGCATCTAATAGCCATCTTGATCTTTAAGATTGGTTATTTTCACATCAATTATGAGCAACTTGAGCATAATTCTTCGACCCATTTCTTTATATTTTTCTTCCAATTAGCCAGACTTTATTTTTTAGCTTTTAAAATGGTCACCATCAGTAGTTCCCCAGGTTTTAAGGTGTTTTTTTAAATTTCTTTAACTTATTTTCAGTCCAGCACCTGAACTTTTCCAGAGAAATGTTCTTAACTGAATCACAAAGAGATCATTTGTTCCTGAGTGGAAACTGAAAAACATCCACAGTTACTGTAACAAAGTTTAGTAGCTCTGATGAACAGAACATACAACTTCTTCCATAGCTGTTAAAACTTTGGTTGAAAATATGTAAACAAGCATAAAATAAATGCATCTTTCCTTACAGTTGCAGTTCTGGTTTTGTTTTTACCTGCATTACCATGTGGTTGCAAGATAAATGTTGGTCTTCGTTCAGGCTCGTTTGTCACACTTCTAGTTAGTTATACGTTGTAATTGCTGCTCTGATTGTGGATATCAGCAAGTTTAGTCAAGTTGCCATTTTCCTGTAGTAATTTCCAGACTTATGAAGATAAACACACAAATGGTGAGCATAATTTAGTTATAAAGTGGGAGTGTTTGTATGCCGACACGCTTACAAGGCTTTTGAATGAGTCTATAGCCAGATTGAACCTCAGGAGATTTCATTGGGAAGCTGTTTCTGCAAAAGGAGAGGGAGCTTTATTGCAATAGATAAAGACTGCATGACACCTTGCAAGTTGCTGCTGAAGATTTCTGCTCTATTTTATCAGATTCACAGCAAGTTAAAGAGCTGCAGCAGTTATAATGCTTAAAAAGTAGATTCTGATTCTGGTTAAATTTTATCCCAAATGACTGTATAATGCTTCACTGCTAATCTTACGCTGAGATTAAGAGAGTCTTATTTCTGAAGCGGTTGGTGGTTCACGGGCCAGACCGAACCAAGTCAAAGCTGCAGGAGGGTGGGGTTTGAATTCATTTTCAGATATTTAATTATTTATTTATTTGTTTAAAATGTAAAATAAGAATCAATACAAGCTTAGTAAATTTGATGGAACTATACATGGATATTAGGGTAATAACTTTAAAGGGCTCTGTAGTGTTTTGGGTCAAAAACAGGGATTTCCATTGAGTTTTGCCTCTCTCAGGTTCTATGTCAGGTTTTTCATGGATTTATTTTAACACATTACATATTTTTTAAGTCTAACACTTATTCTTCACTTATTTTCACATGTCCACTTTTACCAAAAATCTACAACCTTGAGAACTGGTAATCAAGGCCAATTTCAAAGATTACAAAAAAGTCTGTCTGCTTGGAAGGAAATCAAGAAATAGAAGTTGTTAAAAAGATGGGAGAATTACTGTGGTTCAGTTCAAATTAATGTGTTCTTAAAATTTCACATCATCGATAAGTTATTTTTTTTATCAGAGAATATGTTTGACCCACAGGACCAGAAGCCCTGGTGTCACCAAGACTGAACACCATCAGTGCATTAAAAGTGAGCTGATTGTTGTCCTCACCACCGACACGGCCTGTATCAGAGGTGTGCTCGACTCCTCGGCCATGTTGACCCAGTTGACGTCAGCTCCATGGGCCAGCGCGTCAGCCATGACGGGGAAGTTCTGCAGTGCTGCTGAGCGGTACAACAACGCCCCCGGATGAAGGCCGCTGAGATCCTCTTCTTCGTCTTCCACCCAATCTGGGGACATCAGGAGGTCTTTTATGTCAATTAATTTTATTAGTCATTGACCAACTGTGATCATTTTCTTATAAAGGTTGCAAGAATGGCTTTAGATTAAACTTGAGTTGTGTGCTTGGTGTTGTCACATCATTTGAAGCGTGTTTGATCCCACCTTTATGAGAGCTTGAATTGTTCTTTTGGTTGTCACTGACGCTTAGTCCTGAGGAGAGACAGACAGATACAGTAAAACTTGTCTTTCCTGCCTGCTGCCGCAACACACACACATAAAACCCCGCAGGAAAATCCCTTTGGGAACGCCACTGCTGCTAAATCAGCAGGGATTGATTTTGTTGATATTTAATTAACACCGGTCAGTTTAAAGAGAGCTTTAGTGTCTCACAAAAATATTCCCACCCCTGGAACTTTTTCACATTTTGTTTCTTTACAACCACAAACCTCAATGTATTTTATTGGGATTTTCTTTGATAGACCAACACAATGTAGCGCATCTTTGTGAAAATGATTCTATTAAACTCCTTGTATGTTCAGGGCCGTTATCCTGCTGGAAGGTTAACCTCCTCCCCCATCTCAAGTCTTCCTATTTTTAACTCCACTCATCTTCCCATTCATCTCCCTGCTGAAGAAAAACATCTCCATAGCACCATGCTGCCACCACTATGTTTCACGGTGGGGATGGTGCGTTCAGGGTGATGTGCTGCCTTACATTTCTGCACCACACTACATTTTGATCATTGTTCTGGTGTAAAAAAGATCTCTCTCCATCCTCTTTCCTGTCAAATTACCTTTGAATCACTAACAGGACACCCTGAGGTTTGTGGTTGTCAACTGACAAAACGTGGAAGAGTTACAGGGGTGTGAATACTTTGGCAAGGCCCCTACGGATTTATCATAATGATCTATGGCGCCGCTTTACCTGTGAGCCGAGGCAGCGTGGCCCGGTTCGGCTTGGGCTTGAGAGCCGGCCGTTGAACATTCGTGTCCTGGGTGGTGGCTCGGGTTCTCCTGGCACTGGACCGCCTCAGCAGGGTGGTTCTGCCCGTCTCAGGCAGCTTCTGGATAAACTTCTTTTCAACGTACTTCGACCTAATCCATGACTCCTTATCGCCTCTGAGGAAAGGAAGAAAGAGATACATATCAAACAATGAGTTTCCCACAAACTGAGGCAATATGAAGCCAGAAGGCTTAGTTTGCTCAACAGATTTCTGACTTGACTCGAAAAAATATGTTCAAAACTCAAAGTGTCTCTGTGTTTTTTTTAAATCCCCATAGCATGATGTTTAAGTTTCACTTGTATCATACTAAAAACCCACGTCTGTCAGATACAGCAATAGCATCTCATTCTCTGCGTTAAAAAAAAACCTTCTGTAGCATTAAAGCAAGTTTCCGGATATAACAACCTCTACTATCTCTATGAAATACCTATGACTTCCTGTCTTTTGCAGCGCGACACGGCAAAGAGACGAGGAAGTCGAAGAATGTGTAGAATTAGTCGCTGTCTACTGATAACGCATTTCTGAACCACACAGATCTTTAAACAGAGCCTGCACAGCAAAGTGAAGTACAACTTCATTAAATAGGCCAGCAATATCACAGCAGGAGGAACATATGATTTGAAAGATAGTTTACATAAAATACAAAAAAAAAAAAAAAAAAAAAAAAAAACCCCAACAAAAAACGCATTTTCTTCAGCAAGTAAGGTCAAAGATTATTTTAAATATAAACTTGTCACCATAAACGCTTTATCTCCGATGAAATCTATAGGCAGTTGTGAAATAACTAAAATAATCCTCAGTGCCTCCCCACACCTGCAGTTTACCATCTGCTGCAGGCCATCTTTGGCAGCTTAACAAATGTGTCACCTGCTTCAACAAAGATGGACAAGTGACGCAAACGTTCAACAATGTGCATGAACATTATGCTTCAACAAGCACCCAAATAATTTAGGACACCATCAAATTTAAAAGGCACATTTCTGGATAACTGGAGTTTTATTATGTCTTTGGTTTAGTTTAATTAAAACACACAAAGGAGTTACATCATTTCTTTCTAATAAGGCCAAATCCCATACAGTACTGTGTGAAAGTGTGAACTAAGCCCAACATTTTTTATTCACTGCATTGCCTAAAGTAATGAACAACGCTCTATATAATTGAACTGAGATGTTTTAGTCAGCAGCTTGGCTGGCAGACTGGCTCTACAAACGGTTCTGAAAGAAAGGGTTGCTCTCAGGAGCTCAGTGAATTAAAGCATGACATTATAATAAGATGCAATCTGTGCAATATGTTTATTTCATCAACTTTCCTCACCACTAAACATACCATGGTTACTGTTACTGGGACCACCACAGGCACAGCGCACACTGGGGCGCACAGCGTGCAGAACTAGCAGAGTCAGTGTCTGCAGGCCTCCAGGGAATCATCTCATTTTCAAATAATAACTCACCTTGTTTGTTCTAAATGACCATTTTTGTTATTATAACAGGTATTAGCATTATTTGTTATATTGTGTTCTATTAGCTTATTTTTTTTTAAATTTTTTTTACAAAATGTATCTTTGTGTCAAAGTTGTATTAAATAAAGACCCTACACATACAACTGAAATTGGTCAGGGTTAGAGATTTTATAAAACCAACATTCATTCCTCTAAAAACCACCTTGTACTCTTGGATGCAAGTTGGTCTGTGAGTGTAGACTTCAGACTTTTGCACAGTACTGTGCAGTAGTGCATCATTGAATATTAGGTTAGCAGATAAGTTCTGATTATTGTCTCAGACATTTGAGTTTCCTTTTTTCAGATTAAGGTGCTTCCTAATATAATATGATCTGATGTGTATCACCATGTGTACAATCTGTCAAATTCCCTGTTAAAGTACACATTTACACGCTGGACCCCTCTGACTGACCTGGGACTGGTGGGGTGGGGCTTCTTGATGGTGATCTCATCTATCCGAGCCTCATAGATCCTGTTGATCACTGAGTTTCCCAACTCGCACATCAACTTAAAAACAAAAGAGCAAAAGAGCAGGGAGAATCCCCCGAATACTCGTTATTGTTACAAAAAACGCCATAATGAGGTCTGCGAGGCTGCTTTAAAAAGGTGAAATTACCTTAATGAGCTCTGGCTCCCAGGAATCAAGAGTGAGGGAGCGCACTTTGGAAAAATGTACTCCCAGGCTCCTGTTAGAAAAAGAAACCATTACAGTACAGGATTCAAGATAACGCTGAGTGTGTGTGTGTGTGTGTGTGCTTATCTACGCAACTGAGGATCAGGGTAGGCTTTAGACCAATCATGGTCACTTTGATAGTAAGGGCATTTTTGGCCAATTTGGAGGATTTAAAGTAATTTTTGTTAACAGGGTATAATTATATTAAATATTAGGATTAATTACTTATCTGTGTTATCCCTCTGGCACAGGCATAGCTACAATTGTTTACCTTTTTAGATTAAAATCTTTACTCTGGCTGGGCAGCATTAATATCACTTCCAATCAGAAGAAACATGTTGATCAAATTGAAAGATTACTTTAAACTTAAATCTGCCAGGCATATGAATAATTTCAGATTTAACTGTAAACTGAGTTATGATGCCACTGCTGATTAATGTGCTTTAATTAGATGATTAGATTAAATGTTGGCGTTTAGTAGAACTAGAGGCAACTAGAAGAAGTGTAAAATAAGCATAATGTTGCCATACATTGTGACGTTAGGGGTCCATTTAAATCTTTTCACACAAAGTTTTCCTCACAAAGGCTTATCACTACCTGTGTATTCCTGAGCAGACGATACACAGGGTGATGCCCAGGTTGATGGAAGCCCAATCAGGACCGGGCTCTCCGCAGTCGCAGCACTGCTTGTTTCCTGGGATTGCCTGAATCTCCTCTAGAGCCTTGCAGCCTTCACTCTCCTGTTCCCCGATTCCTCCGCCTCCTCCTAAACTGCTCATCGACACCGAGCTGCAGCGCTGCCTCTGATATAAAACAGACGCACCGGAATTAAGAAAGGAGTTCCCTTTGCATCGCAGCAGATTAGGTCCCACAGAAAATACAAATCTAAAAGTTAATATCTAGAGGGTGTGTGTGGGGGAGTGTTTTTCTTTTCCTCACTGGGCTGTGTGTATCCTCTCTGCGCTCCTGAAAGGCGGAGGCGATGCTGTTTTGGACTGCGCTGATCCACCCTTGCTGCTCCCTGTCTGAGTCTGCCTGTAACAAACAGCACCTGTGGACAGACACACACACACACACACACACACACACACTGTGATGATCTGCCCCTGGCGTTTTCTCAAAAACCAGCCCTCTCCTCTGCACTCAGGACACATTAATTCACACACTTAGCATTGATGAGAATCACACTGGCTCAGACACACGTCTGCAATGACTGCATGACGGTGACCACCCACACAAACTCACTTTGACGGAGAAACCACTTCAAAGCAGAATCGCCTCTCGTTTTCAGAGCTGGGCTTGACTGTGCAGAGGCGCAGGTCCTCCACCACAACTGTGGGCTGGTCCTGAGCGAGATGCAGACAAGAAGAACACACAGTGAAGTCTGTGCATGCAACAGTGCCCTTTTGTTGGCGCCAAACGTGTGCTTTCAGAGAATGTTTCAAACAATATACCTTAAATTTCTTCTGATACACCAGCTGATTCTTCTGAATTGAAAACCAACGTCTGAGGTGGAGAAGAAAACACAAAGAATTTGGGAATCAGTGAAAGAAAGCTCAAACATGCAGATTCATACATTTGTTTTTAACGAAGCAGCTGTTCTGTGTAAATTATCCGATGGCAACAGTTCTACCTGCTCCAGGTCTTGAATGCGTTGCTCGCCCGCTTATAAAGGTAACCCTCCATTGCTATCCCATTAGCAGCATCAGAATTGAAATCCAAAACAGAATCATCGTAGGACATGTCCTTAAAATGTAAAGAAAGGTGCAGATCAATATCTGTTGCATCATTATCAATCTGCAGATTTCTGTAGTTTGTTTGATTGCTTTGTGATATCTCTTGTACATATAAGGTGTTTCTTTTTAATTGTGCTTTTTTGTAACATTTTACCTTTTTCTTGATGGCTGCATGCCTTTGCTCCATATCCCTCTTCTCCCTGGCAGAGTTTAAGACAAACTGGGTGTGCTGTAAACAAAGAAAAAACATCATCAAGAAGTAAGTCTTTATACAGACTGACAGTGTTTCACGAAAGTATCCATGCCACTTTCCCGTTTGTACATTTAGTCGAGTTACAACCACAAACTTCAATGTATTTTAGTGAGATTCTATGTCTCCTTCCTGTATTCTTCCATATTTAGCTCCTTCCATCTTCCCACCAAATTAAAAAAGCTTCTGATTTGCCAACAATCGGACCCAGTGCATGATGCATGTTGATCAAAAGTTTAATTTTGGTGTCATGTGACTAGACCACCGTCTCCCACATGTTTTCTCTGTCCCCCTATATGGCCTATATCCCCTAAATTAACTTTCTTCTTGCCGCTCTTCCATGAATGCCACATTTGTGAAGTGGACAGCCAATAGTCATCTTGTCAAAAATGATCCCACCTGAGCTGTGGATTTCAGCAGCTCCTCCAGAGTTACAATAGGGCTATTTGCTGCTTCTCATTTTAATGCTCTTTTTGCCTGGCCCGTCAGAGAAGGTAAGCAACAATTTCTTGGTGAGTTTGCATTTGCGCCATAATCTTTCCACTTTCACATGACGGAGCTCTGTGAGATTTTATAACCAAACCCTGCTTTAAATGTCTGCACAGCTTTCTCCCTGACCTGTCTGCTAGTGTTCATTGGTCTTTATGATCATGTTTATTCTCTAATGTTTTTGAACAAACTTTTGAGGCCTTCACAGGACAGGTGGATTTATACTGAGATGAAATTACACACAGGTGGACTCTATTTGCTCACTTTCAGACTAAAGAAAACAAATGTAACCTACAAAAATTGTGAAAAAGTTCAAGGACTTTGGTGCACTGTAAGAACTTGGTACTGCGTGTCCTCTAGCCACACAAAATGCTACCTTAACCGACCTTAGTGGAGAATATGAACCAAAAAAACAACACAGGAAGAGGTTAATAATGTAACTCCAGATCATAAGCAGTTGTGAGAACAAGCAAGACCAAACCAGTCGCTAAGAAACCAGTTAAACTACAACTGCAATCAAGAGATGAGATCACGCTGAAGTCTTTGTTTCACAAGCATAGAGATGTAGATCGGCGTAAAATCAAATCCTGCATCAACTTATAACTTTTTCACCTGTCTGTGTTGTATGCCAGCTACTGAATGAAAATGTTGCTCTCTTTATTTGTCCGTGTATTTGGTTATTGGATAAAAAGAGAAATGGGAGATTATCCCTCCTGTAGGCTTCCGTGAAAAGAGGAAGTGGAAAATGTTGAACAACTTTGAGTGTAACACGTGGCATTTCTCATGTAGGTTTTGTTACCCCTAAAAGTTCAGATTTCAGGGGAAACAGTTAAACATTGCTGCTGTTTAATTTATCTGTGTTCCCTGTTTGTTCTGAGTTTCAAATTCTTTTAATTACAAGACAAAATTGGCAGCCGTCGTCAGAGTTGACGGGGCAGAAACATTTCCAGCCTCTGCAGAAAAAAAGGCTGGAGCAAGCAAACACACACTGGGATAGACTCACACAGACATATGAAATATTTCCTGTTGTTGCTCCCTTTTTCCTGTCATGATGAAAGCGTGATGTAATCTTGTGACTCTGCCCCCACCCCAGTTGGATGTGGTCTTACCCAGTCAACCTTTTGGGGCCTCCCTCACCAAGATTACCAGGTTGTTTCTTGTACATAAACATGGTTTCATTACGTTCACCAAATCATATCCAGATTTAGTTTTTTTTTTTTACACAAACATAAAAAGAAACTGGTATGACTACTTCAGAACCAAGTCAGAAACCTGAATTGGTTCCGATTTTCAGTAGATAGAAACAACACCGAGACCAGGTTGCAGTTAGCAGCCAGTGTTTTTCAGTTAGCTTTACAAAGCTGTTCATGTTCACTGACAGCAATGTGGCTTGTGTCCAACAAGCTTCAGGGGTTAACTGACATTAATATGCACAAACATAAAATGAAACCAAATTGAGCATTAAAGACTAACGATAAACTCACAACTATAAACTGCACCACCCTTGCTGCTGACAGATTTCTTGCCTGATTTCTTTAGATTTTTCCAAGACGTCACACAAAGCAGTGTGTTTGGTGCATTGCCTTAAAAATGCATAGTCAGGAATGCCTTTAATTAATTTACATGTTTTATATTAACCTATTAAGAGATTACAAAGTCATAGCATTAATTACCCTTTGGCTTCACAAACTGTCAAAGGCATTCTAATCTTAGTCTATGTAATCTTCTGACTATGAATGCTTCCATAATTTTTCTTCTCATTTGTTCTGGAATTTAGCAAAAATAAATAATTTTTGTAATCCTAACTAAGGTAGAAAAGGGCACATGTCAGACAGTAATAAAAATATGATTTTGTGTCATTTTGTTCAGTGTATGTTGTTGGGACCACAGCCATGGTTACAACACGACAAGAACTTTTCTGGAACTTTCAAAATAAATCGCATTAACCTACTTCCAGCACAGGGAGAAACAGGGAATAACAGCGGACTTCCCGTGACGTCACTGTCCGAATAAAACCCCCGCTTTTGCAACAAACTGACCTCTTCCACACAGGTCCCCAGGGGAACTGGATGGAGGGACACAGCGTGCTAATGTCTCTTTGCAGGCAAACAGACATAACTATTCAAACTGGATCCAAGAGTGTCATACGATCCCGCGATCATATGCACTAAGTTAAGTACGAATGAATTACTGTTTGTGTATCCGGTATTCATTCATGAACAGGGGTAATTAAGGTACGAGCGTTGCTTGACTTTCTCTCTGAGGTCGACAGAAGCAAACTGTGTCCCAGAGAGTTCCCAGCAGAGACCCTGTCTCTACGACCCCGAGTGGAGCAGTTTTTCCGGTCTGAAGGAAGGACAACGGGACCGCATCACCATGGTTACAGCAGTAACGTGCTGATTGGCCGGCCGACAGAATGAGCTACCCCACCCCACAGCTACATAGGTTAGCTGCAAATTAACCCTTTGTTCACTGCGGATACTTTCTTCAACTTCGTCACCCCAGAAAACTTTTCCTCAGCACGGTTCACGTAAGAGGTTGTGCTTTGGGCAGAGAGAAGTAGTTTAGAATAAAATAATCGAAAACTTTTTCGCTTTATGGCATTTTGTTTGTGTTGAAGACTCAGCCATCTTAGTGCTAGCAGATTAGCTGTAAGCACATGTGCTCAGTTGGTGTGTTCTGTGTTTTTTTTAAAAGTTAAGACAAACTTTATTTAAAGGGTGATTTTAACACAGAAGATTGATCATAACGCGCCGTCCACGCTTATGCATTTTAACCCTTTTATTAGTGGTATTTTAAAGGTATGTTTGATTCTGATTATAAGCTATAAGCTTCTTTTGCTAACAGCTAAGAACACGTGGTTGCCTGCTAAAGATCATTTACCCAAAAAGGTTGTTAGTTTTCAATCTAGCAAAATAATATTTCCCTAAATATTATTTTACTAAACTTGATAACTAAGTAACACAATTAAGCCCATTTCTCAAAGATTTGGTTCTTATTCAAAATAATATTTCTTTAAATATTATTTTAATAAATAAAGGCAGCTAATTAAACACCGTTGAGAATCGGTCATCCAGAAGGTTGGTTTTATTCAGCAGATCATTCTTTAAAATATTATTTTAATTAAAATAATATTTTATCTGATCTTGCATTGTGAATGGTTGTCTAAGTTGGTTCCAAGACTAACTTCACTTCGCTTCCAGATTCTTCAAGATAATCCTTGGTTCTCAAACATAAATAACATTGCATGGTAATGTTGCATCATTCTTTGGGTCATGGTTTTCAACCATCTCCAATCAACTTGTTTATATTGTACATAGCCCATTAGTCTTCATTATTCTTTAATTCTGCTTGATAGTTTAGTTGGATTATTTTAGCATGGTAAATAGTTTGTTGATTGAAATATGTTTGACTTTGAGTTGACTTATTGTTGTTAATAAATTCTTGTATTTTAAGAAATTGTGTGAATTCGTTCCATGTGTGTGCAGAGTTTGGCTGTTCAATAATGTCAGAGCTTGGCTCATCCCTTTCAATTTTGTCCTAATAACAACCCTTAACAGACTGAAATATTATTTAATAAAATGAAGTATTAAATATTAAATAATATATTCATATTCATAATCACAACACTGTAAATATCTGGTTTAAACTGCATGTGGTTAAATGAAGTCTCTACATCATTGGGGCCTTTGATTGTGATGATAGGTGAGTTGGTTTAGGCTTTGAATAACAGAGCGAAGGTTTTATGTTACATCACATTCTAATAACAGAACACCCAACGTCTGAGCATGTTACACTTATTTTTATACAGGGGACACACACAAATATTAGTACGGTTCATTAGGTTAAATTCAAAAACAGGTCCAATGGAAAGGTTGAAAAACAGCCTGAAGTTCCAGCAAGCAAATATTCTTTAGCGTCATTGAATTAAAGCAACCTTTTGTACAGTAAGAGAATAACTAATGGCAACATATTACAATCATTTTAGGAAGCAAATTATTACCTCTTCGCTCAGTTTTTGGCAATATTGATCCAGTTCTGACAGAGATTGGTGGCCTTGTTGAAAGAACTGAGCCTGGGTCTCCATGAGGGACAGCATCTAAAAGGTATAAGACAGCTTTTACAATTAGATATTTTAAACAAAAAACTAAATACATAGAAAATGTTAAAAACAAAATGCACTATGAACTCACGGCCAACAGAATATCTGCCTTCTTTTTGGCTTCAATGACATTAATCTGTAACAAAAGGAGGCAGTGGTTACACACATTTCCATGTGGGATAAGCAGCTCACTGACCAACTGTGAGCCACAACCACAAAGCTGGAGAAAAGATAGTTATCAGTCAAAACAAAACTACAATCAGATGTACTGCTGCTTATTTCATTCAGGCTACATTTAAATTTGAAGGGCAAAATTAGGACGTTCAGTTAAATGAAAAATTAAAAAGACTAAAGTAGAGGTAATTGGATTATTCTTCTCTGTAACATTTTACTTACCTCCAGCACATAGTCCAAAGCCCCCGACCGGAAGGCCTTGCGTGCATTGACCAGAGCGTTAGTCGCCTCCTCCACCTCGTGCTGCTTGCCTCGTGGAGCTTGGGCGTTCCTGACCAGCGCCCCCTCCAGAGTCTCGCTGCTGCGCTCAAACTCTTTACGGACATCCTTGAACCTACGAACATCTCTGTGATTCAGGGAGAGAAAATACCAGGAAACTGGGATTATTTCCCTGTAGTTTATCTATGTTTTATTATATCAATAAAGAACAAGCGTGGGCTCATGGCAGTCACACAGCATGATAGCTTTCAGTAAAAATAGTAGGGATTCGCTGTATTTACTCAAAGATTTTGGACAAACATTTATAAAAACAGATAGGCCACAATAATTCATACTGCTGCTAAAATAACATAAATTTCAGTGTATTTTATTTGGTGTTAACGGGACAGACAATACCAAATATTGCATAATTGTAAGGTGGAAGAAAAATTATCTACTGGCCGACGTGTAAAATGCTTAGTGTGGTGGGAAGCTACCAGTCCACATCAGAGTTGATGGGAGCTAAAGACCTGACAATCCTGAGAGAAAACCTGTTAGAGGCTGAAAAGACTTGAGACTGAGGTAGAGGTTCACCTTTCAGCAGAACAACAACCCTAACCATGCAACTAGGGTGGTTTACGTGAAAGGAATATTCCCCCATTACCCAGACACGTAATGGGCCAGAAGGGTTCTAAGGAATGACCTCCTCCCCAGGGAGAAACGTTAGATTTTATGGTGAAAAGAAATGGACCAAAAAGCACAGAGTGCATCAATAAATAGGTTAAAGATGTAAATTTTCCTGGTTCGTTTAAAAGGTTGAGGCCTTTCATTTCAATCTGTAGTCCAACTTTTCTTTTACTTTCCTTTGTTATGCCATTGCAATGTACTTTTGTAAAATGTTTTTGTCTTCACGTAAAGCTGAAATGTGCTATACAAATACCTTGCCTTGCATTAAAGCATATCCATGTGTTGGAATGGCCCAGTCAAAGCCCAGACTGTTTAAGCTTTTTTTTGGCTTAAACAAAAAACTGGCCAAGATTTCAGTCTTTAGATGTGGTAGTAAGTAAGATTTCTTTCATAATTTTAGTTTGCACTACTCGTTATTGTAACATACAAAAATGTGGAAAGGTTCAAAGGGTATAAACCCATTTAAATGGCGGTATATTATAGATTTAAATTTTGTCACAATAAAGTGATATTAGCACACCCAATGGCACCTTATAAAACCACAGTTACACCAAGAACGATGTACTTTTTTCATATTGGTATTATATAATTCAAGTTAAATAGGGCCTTCAGTTAAAGAATAAAGGCTTTAGTGAATTTATGTCACTATTCTCAATCATCTCTAAACGGAAACCAGTGAACTCATAAGATAAAACCACATTATAACATATTAACTGCTGGAAAGGATTGCAGCATGTTCCTAAGCATCCTCCTTCGTCTTATCCACCAATTACCTTCCACTAATAGAGGCAGACAGCAAGACAAAGTCCGGAGAAGGAGAACCATAAAACAATGCTGATGGCTGGCAGAAAAGCAAGGGAGTGACTCAGTGTTCACATGTTGGCTAATTGCACAGATTGCACTGTTGTTGGGAAAGAAGCACTAAATCCAACGGCTCAGCCTGAACACCCATGGAGGTGGTGTGAAAGCAGCTCACTCACTCCTTCACAAAGGTCTGCAACTTCGTCCTCACTGACTTCTGAATGGTCTCAATCACTTCCTAAAAGATGATCAAGAAAAAGACAAATCAAGCGCCGTTAGCATAGCTCTCAGTGAAAAGTCAAACGCAATATTTTCGACAGTGAGCTGTACGTTTGCTTGGCCACATACTACAGCTGATAACCACCATGACTGGAAAGAAGATGTTACGCAGGCAAAAACCGACAGACTGGCTCACAGACTCACCCCCTGTGCGTCCAAGATGACAGACAGCTTCTTGGAAAATTTATCCAAGCAGTCCTGCAGGGCAGACATTTCAGATTAGGTTGTGCATTATTTTTAATCCGCAGCTTGATGGGTCTTTTTCCAAATTACATGACAAGTTGTGGATCTATTTCTAAAACAAGAACGGCTGCAAATGGGCAAAGATATTCTAGCATCAAACACTTCCTCTGAGAAAATGAGTACTCGAGTGTATTTTCTTTGAAGCGTACTTAAAATTAGGCATGCTTTTGTCTTATATAACATATTTATGAGAGCATACATAACTCTTGTAACGATTATGCTAGCTTGTTTTTGCTACCTCCATCATGTTGTCCGTCGACCACTGGTGTCCGAGCTCCCGCAGGCCGTTGACGAAGCTCTTGCTGGTCTGGCAGTAGACTCTGCCTGCCTCCAGCATGGCCTGGCATTGCTTCACAAGCTAAAAGATACAAACAAAGCAACTAATATCAGTACAGAATGAATAGATAAACAGAAACTTAAACAGTATTTCGGGTTTTAAACTATTCAATGGAAAATATATGTAACTTCAAGCTGTTAATTACTGCCTTTAAGCTGTTTTGTTCCCATATTCAGGGTCTTGAACATTCAAAGCCTGTGTGATTTTAATAAAATGTTTAAAAATGAACTAATACATTTTTAGGATTGTGTGCAAAACATTTTATGTCGAAACATTATATTGATGATGCATTAAAAGCTTATTTTTTAGTTCTGAACAGAGCATTTTATTAAACATTTGTATGTTTGTTCGTCTACACATTCAACCAACATGAGATCATGAGTTGTTAGCTCTGTTGCTTTGCAGCAAGAAGGACCTTGGTTCAAATCCAGACCTGAGGTCTATCTGCATGGAGTTTACAGGTTCTCTGCATGCATACATGGGCTCTCCAGGTACTCCAGCTTCCTCCCACAGTCCAACCTAACCTAACATCACTGCTGGGTTAACTGGTTACTCTAAATTGTCCATAAATATCAGTGTGTGTATGCATGGTTGTGTGTCCTGTGTGTCTCTGTGTTGACCTTTGATGGACTGGCGACCTGTCTGAGGGTGTCCCTGCCTATTGCCCAGTGACAGCTGGAGGTGATACCATTCCCCCCAACCCAATGGATTTGGGAGGTATAGACAATGGATGGATGCTGGCCTGGTTGGTGGTATCAAGGTATACCATAATTATACAAAGTCGCTGTTTCAAAACTGAAGTTATCTATCAGACCATTCCTGCAGCCCTTTCCATGAAATACCAGAAAAAAAAACAGATTAACAACTGTTTTCTCCAACTGTGTAGAGCTTGGGAGTCCCACAGTGCTGCCCCACCTTCACCTGCTGCTACGCACTGCCCATCAGCTGACTAAAAGAAGGCTACTACACTCTTCTTATGCTTGCAACAAAAATAAATTCAGCTCCTCACGTCACTCTCATCAAGTCAACACTGTTTTATAACTATAGTTTTTGCCCAATTCTCAGTTTTTCCACTTCTGTGTTTGGGAACAGTCTACCTACTACTATTATTATGCACCCAAAAAACAATCTAAGCCAATTTGCTATGAGACAACATGTAACATTAGACATGACTATTTTTTCATTGGTCCCTTCATTAGAAGATCTGCATTTAATTGTTAAAAGGGCTCATTATTAATGCACTTGTAATATAGGTTTTTTATGCAGCCCCTTGCTTAAACCACCTTCATCCTTCTTCAGCAATTCACTTGCTATCTGTGCAGCTCTGTGGGCTTTCTAATAGAGCCTATGTTTCTGATAAACATATGGAGAGCCTGGCAAGTAGGAAAGGGGGAAAACCCTGCCGCAGTTTTGAGGTTCAGGTATTACGCAGGGGCGCTTCCAGGAGATTTCCAAAGGGGTGGCAAGATGGGGGCCAATGAAAGTCTTGGGGTGGCAAACCAAAACCAATAACAGAATTTCAGAAGTTTTAATATGTTTTTGTCATGTTCAAAGCAGTGGGAGGCAGAACTGGGAGTGAGTTACAAGTAATTACACTGCTCAAAAAAATAAAGGGAACACATAGCGCTTTGAGTGCCTCGTTACTGAAAAGCGCTATATAAATACACTTACCTTACCTTACCTTACATAAACAACACAATATAACTCCAAATAAATCAAACTTCTGTGAAAACAAACTGTCCACTTAGGAAGCAACACTGATTGACAATCAATTTCACATGTTGTTGTGCAAATGAAATAGACAACAGGGGGAAATCTTTGGCGATTAACAAGACACACTCAATAAAGGAGTGGTTCTGCAGCTGGGGACCACAGACCACTTCTCAGTATCTATGCTTTCTGACTGATGTTTTGGTCACTTTTGAATGTTGGTGGTGCTTTAACACTCGTGGTAGCATGAGACGGACTCTACAACCGACACAGGTGGCTCAGGTAGTGCAGCTCATCCAGGATGGCACATCAATGCGAGCTGTGGCAAGAAGGTTTGCTGTGTCTGTCAGCGTAGTGTCCAGAACCTGGAGGCGCTACCAGGAGACAGGCCAGTACACCAGGAGACGTGGAGGAGGACGTAGGAGGGCAACAACCCAGCAGCAGGACCGCTACCTCCGTCTTTGAGCAAAGAGGAACAGGAGGAGCACTGCCAGAGCCCTGCAAAATGACCTCCAGCAGGCCACAAATGTGAATGTGTCTGCACAAATGGTTAGAAACCGACTCCATGAGGATAGTATGAGGGCCCGATGTCCAAAAATGGGGGTTGTGCTCACAGCCCAACACCGTGCAGGATGCTTGGCATTTGCCAGAGAACACCAGGATTGGCAAAGTTGCCACTGGTGCCCTGTGGTCTTCACAGATGAAAGCAGGTTCACACTGAGCACATGTGACAGACGTGACAGAGTCTGGAGACACCGTGGAGAGCGATCTGCTGCCTGCAACATCCTTCAGGATGACCGGTTTGGCAGTGGGTCAGTAATGGTGTGGGGTGGCATTTCTTTGGAGGGCAGCACGGCCCTCCATGTGCTCGCCAGAGGTAGCCTGACTGCCATTAGGTACCGAGATGAGATCCTCAGACCCCTTGTGAGACCATATGCTGGTGAGGTTGGCCCTGGGTTCCTCCTAATGCAGGACAATGTTAGACCTCATGTGGCTGGAGTGTGTCAGCAGTTCCTGCAAGATGAAGACATTGAAGCTATGGACTGGCCCGCCCGTTCCCCAGACCTGAATCTGATTGAGCACATCTGGGCCATCATGTCTCGTTCCATCCACCAACGTCACGTTGCACCACAGACTGTCCAGGAGTTGGTGGATGCTTTAGTCCAGATCTGGGAGGAGACCATCCACCGTCTCATCAGGAGCATGTCCAGGCATTGTAGGGAGGTCATACAGGCACGTGGAGGCCACACACAATACTGAGCCTCATTTTGACTTGTTTTAAGGACATTACATCAAAGTTGGATCAGCCTGTAGTGTGTTTTTCAACTTTAATTTTGTGTGTGACTCCAAATCCAGGCCTCCATTGGTTAATAAATGTGATTTCCATTGATGATTTTTGTGTGATTTTGTTGTCAGCACATTCAACTTTGTACAGAACAAAGTATTCAAAGAGAATATTTCATTCATTCAGATCTAGGACATGTTATTTGAGTGTTCCCTTTATTTTTTTGAGCAGTGTAGAAGCAATCAACGATGAAGGACAATGAAATTAATAAAAAAAAATAAAAGGTGATGCTCTTTGAAGCTCACCCTTTCCTGTTATAAGTTTATATTCATAAGAAATCTTATCTACATAAAGTTTATAAAGCTGACTGGTGTGAATCTGGCCATTATGTCCATTTCCTCCGGTTTCTCTTTAGTGGCACCCCCGTTATTAATAGGTTTCGCTGCAATTAAAAGTATTATGGAAATATGTATTTTTAAAGTTTTGCAATAGGCTTCATAACCTGAGGAGAAAAAATGTGTTAACTCCTTTTCAGAATGTTAACCCGTATGTGGACTTACGTTTTTTTTGTAGAAGATGTGTGTTTTTAACATGTGATTCAATGAATATACTAATTTATGTAACGTAAATAAAGGTTTATGGGTATTTTAGATATATTTGTTTTCTTTCATCCATCTTTTTGTCCATTTGCTTAGAAGATATGACAGCTTTAAAACCTTGTGGCTCATGTTACAGATATATTGCACGTCTACATGTGAGATTTTTCTATAAGAGCATTACACTGACCTTAACGAGATTCATCTGTAATAAGGATCTACTAAAGCAGCTCTCTACAGGCTAAACAACAAAGCTTTCCATGAAAATAACCTTTTTGTGAGGATTTTGATTGACCAGTTTTCCTTTACAGGTTCTCACTGGAATTAGAGATTTATCAGTCAGTTCAATTGAATTCAGTTACTTTTTGCAGCACCAATTCACACCACACGTCGTCTCAAGGCACTTTACAAACTCAATTCAATCGAATCATTCAGATTTCAAGTCAGGTGCATACATTCCAATTGATCCTAATCATCAAACAATGCAGTCAAATTCAGTTTATTATTCAAATGGCTTAAAAATGTTTTCTAAGGAAATCCAGTAGTCGAGTCAGCAACAGTGGAAAGAAAAAATCCCTTTTAACAGGAAGAAACTTCCAGCAGAACCAGGCTCAGTGTGAGCAGCCATCTGCCACGACCGACTGAGGGTTAGAGAGAACAGACCAGAGACACAAAAAGAACAAAGAAGCACTGATCCAGGAGTCCTTTCTATGTAAAAGAAAAGTAAAACGTTAAAGGCAATCGTCCGGAGATTGGACACTTTGTGATCGACTTTGACTGATCGTCAGCAGGAGGACTGTTTACAATAGAAAATAGAAGAAAAAAAAAACAGAGACGACGGGAAATCTGCATTGACCAGTAAAACCCTGATTGGTATATCTCTAGTTTTAGTTATATTTAACCAAAGTAATATAATCCTTGTAAAACTATTGAGAGGATATGCATATCGGAAACATATCTTTTGAAACAGAACATAGTTTCTTATTTGCCAATGAGAAAACCCTTTATCTGAAAGTGACTTTTAACCGTCGTTCACACCAAGCATGTTAAAACATGATATTGTGTGAAACAGAGGGGTGACAAGAAAAAACATCAATTTTATCTCATGAAAAATAATCTCATGCAAACTGAAAACATTTTTGTTTCTGTTTCTTTTCTTTAAAAGTAAGATCAGAATTCAGCTGCGGAAGCTGAAGGTGCTGCACAAGCCAGATAAAAGTTTTTTCATCTCATTTTGCCCAGTTTTATCGCTTATGCGGATTTAACAAATAAGCTTGATCCTGTCTATTTTGAAAGGTTTCTGTAGAACGTTTTTTTTATTTTTTTTATGAATTGCCAAAAAGCAACGGACCCAGCCTCCAGAAGCATAGGTAACAAAATCAGATGGCATTTCATTTAATGTTTATTAGGTTTGATCAGGGAACAGAAACACAGCATATGGTCTATCGGCTTATTAGCTGAATACATCTGAAACCGTAACCCATTTGTGCAGCGGGGAAGACAGGCTGAAGCAGAACAAAGTGTAGTTCTCTCATTGGGATGTCAATATGATGGGGAAGCAGCACCTGCAGCTACTTCCTGCCTGCTTCAGGTAAACTTTCCCCAAACCACCTACTAACACTGCCTCCTCACTTAAAGGGAACTTGTCCAATAACATCTGATAACTGATTGTATGTGGAAAGCAGTCTTACCTTTTCCAGGCGAGTCTCGAGTTCGCTCACATCAGTCTGGACAACTTCGATTTCAGCTCTGAAAAGGATAAACACATCAAAAAAACTGAATTTAATTATTGTTCCATATTAAACCACATATTGATTTCTAACCATTTATAAAAAAACAAACATTTTGAGTAATGAGCCATAAAGAGCTAGGCATTAACAATTATGCTGTGAAGCCAATGTTTCCTTTGTTTGGCAGATTTGAATTTGTTTGGCTTTACACAACACAATGACCAGCAGTTTAATTATTTGTGCTGTTTGCTGGTGGCCTAACTTAAAAACTGTTATAAAAATTTCTCTTTTTTTTTTTTGTCCCATGAATGTAGCTAGAAAATTGGTTCTGAAGCGTCTACAGAAACATTTAAAACTAAAAACTATTGTGAATTTTTTACAAATCAACTATAAGTGTCTCTGAAATTGAAAATAAAAGATGATTTAGTCTAAAACTCAATTTCTTAATTGCTGTAAAAGAAATAAATTAAAATACTATGAATTTTAAACAGTGGCATGTCTTGGCAATGTCCAGGATTTCAACCATGGTGGCATCTAGCGGGGGGCGACACTAATAAAAAACCACTTATGGAGGCATTCTGATCATATTCAAATTAGGTCATTTCTATTTATAATGCTGTAAATTGGCTTATGAAGTTTCACATAAAGTAAAAGTATGATAAATATATCTGCAGAGAATCAGGGTGAACGGGTTTACTCTTGACTAAGGGGAGAAAGTGACGGCGATCAGCATCAATCCCATTACTGGTGAGCAGATTTGCTACAAGACAACAATTACAGGGAATATTGTAATTATGATATAGATAAAGATTAATCAAAGCTAATTTTGCTAATTAGTTTCTTTCTTTTCTTTCATTATAATGTCCCCACCACTCTTTGGAAACTTAGCATCATGGCTAGGGCTGCGCAATAATAAGATGCAATATGCGAAAATGTTGGTAAATGCCATAATGATGCGATACAAAAAGACAGATTTAACTAAAAAGTTTTAATGCATAACACTTGAAATATCATACCCTACCAATTATGGCGTCCAAGCAGTGCACACTGCTATCATACAATGACAACTGTGATTCAATATATGTGCTCCTGATGTGTGCAATTTCAAGTTGTAATTTTTAATTTTCCTTTTCTCAAATCTATTATAAGTATATTTTATTCTATTACTATTGTGTTAATTGTTATTTATTACACTGTTTATTGTATTTTAAAGCTAAGTAATTGATTAATTGATGTTGCGGTGAAAAGAGGCCCACCCAGGGCACCAATCATTTTATAACTGCCAACGTGAGTATACAAAAACATAACAATTGTGATGACAAAATCTCACATAGAAATCTCATTCAACACTTTTTTATACATTTGCTTACAGTTTAGTTTAATGGTTTGAGAAACAGCAATTATTGTGAGATGTCACCATTTTTGTTGTAAAAAGATCAAATACAGCTGTAAAATCCTGTGTTGTGTATTTGTGTAACTTCGTTAGGATACAACACAAAATAAAATAAAATGAAAAAAATAAAAATAAAGTTTAAAAAAGAATACAACAGCACTTCATAAACTGAATTGCCTGGTACCATTTCAGGCCCAAAGCAGCTTTACATACGCACTTCAGAGAAACTTCTGACGTCTATGGTATTTTTTTAAGCTTTGTTGACCTTCTGCATAACCTAGAATGCATTCCTTTTGGTATGACAAAGGTTGTTGGACACGTCACTCAGTTTATGCTCGTTTAAATACTAAGTAAAGCATCCAGATGGGGAAAATATGTGTTTAAATTTTACTTGAGAGCACATGTTTGAGGCCTTGTCAAATGTTCTACCTCAGGTATGCACACAGGGCACGGTGCACGGCTAGCTTTCAGGGGGTTTTGGAGCATTAGTAAGTGTCTCTTTCTGTCTCTCATCTCATTTCATACCAGCAGCTCAAGCATGTGGTTTCCGCTGCCTTCCACCAACAGTACAGCGAGAAGCAGAAAAAAAACACACACAGAGAGATGAGTCTGAGTGGGGAGAGAAGAGAGGAGCACTGGGACAGACTGTAGCTGCTTGTGTTTGTCAGTGCAAGGACTCTGAGGTCATGCCCTTTTTAAAATCCAACCAAATGACAGGTCTGTGGATGAGAAGAGGAAAGAAAGTGAATTAAAACAAGGCCATGGTGGAGGAGGACTGATATATTCCTTCCTTCTGACAGGCACGCAGCAGCAAAGACAGCAAACTAAGACAGCGCTGAGGCTGAGTTTCCGCCGTGGTTCTCCGCACAGAGAACTCACTTCCTGCTTGATCAATGCAGCACATCTCGCCTCACTTCCTGCTGCCCTCCCACCTCTCCTGTTACCTGGCAACAACAGATCTGAGCGGTTGACCAGAAGCTGACACATTTTTTAAATTTCTCCTCAGCTTGCCATCCATGTTTGATCCAGCAGACCCATACGTTTTGGCAACGCTAACAAGTTTTTTCCCCCTTCGCCTGACATGAGACATCACCACAGAACGGTTGCTGTGGCTCAAACTTTCCACCACATTGAAACAACATGGGTAACAGAGGCAGAAGGACAAATAAAAGAAACTAAGACTGATGGAGGGTGTAAATTAGCTGGGGCAGAGGACTGTGGCGACTCGGGCAGGGTGCCAGACACCGTGGGGGCACACCCAGCTTTCTTGAGCCTTTTGCAAATCACTTCCCTGTAGGTTACACCAGATGCTGATGTTGAAATAAAAATAATTGCTGGCATGCCGTAGATCTGCAGTGACAGCTTCTTTGACAAAGGACTTAAAGCGTGATTAATGCAGTCTGGAAACAATTTCAAAAGAACTGCATGGGTAACAAATGGCAGACATATTTGCAATTAATATGCATCAATGAACTCTGATTCTATTTTTAAAATTCTCATGTTTCTGTAGGATTCAGTTATGACGACTCCAAAAGTGAAATTATAACTTTTGACCACGCCCAGCCAACATATGCATGTGGGCCTCATATGGATTCCTCTCACCAAGCTGGATGAATATTCATGAGTCTGGTCTCATAATGGGGGTCTTGTATGGGATCCTACTGGATCAGCTTAATGTAATCCATACTGGGAAAACCAGTTTTTCACCCTATGTAGGTCCAATACAGGTCCAGTTTTTAGCCAGCTGCATCCAACCAATGCATCTAGCCAGCCCAAAGCACAAGCGACTGAAGATCCTGCTTAGATCTTCCAGGACAGCAGGGGGTCCCCAGGAACACATGACTCTTCCCACAGATGTGAAGATAGCGGGAAAAATAAATGCTGGCTGGCCCAAAATCAAAGTATACTAGCTATAGTATACTTTATATAAGCATAGTAATGGAAAGTTGAGTGGAAGAAAGAAATGTGGTAGATAAAAGGACAAAGGGATAACTGCAGTATTGAAAGGATTGCGAAGCAAAGTTTAATTAACAGTTTGTAGGAGAGTCACAACGATTGTAATGCAGCAGGAGTTCATGGTTCAAGCATCACCAAACATAGACGTATCCAGGACATGGGCTACAACTGTTTCCTGTGTTATGCCACTCCTAAACCCGAAACGGTATCACTGGCCCAGAGTATGTGTGAGGCTAAATGTGGAATTTTAACAGTTACTAATGATTTGACAAAACCCTGTAATCTGGTGTTGCTGGTCCCTGTGTTTTATCAAATCTGAAGTCAGTCCTTCTAGGAAACTTCAGAGCACTTTTTGTTTCCCTTTGCTGACAGGCTGTATGTAGATGCTGATTCAAGACACCCCCCCTCATCAACACTGCCGAAGGTACCAATTCTTATGACCACAGTATCCCAGAACTGGACCAACCTGAACCCCATGTGAACCTTTGCTGACTTCCTTAACACCTCAGCAGATCTACAGGCTGAGCTCCTCCATGCCACTGTACTGTTACAAAGTATGGGCATGCTATTCAGACGTGAGCATTTCTGTATTTAAAATCCTTTTTAATTGGTTATATGAAATGTTCTAATCCATTTTTAAGCAAAAAGTTTGCGTTTTCATCACCTGTAAGCCATAATCAACAAAATGAACACAAAATATTGCTTGAAATATATCACTCTGTGTCTAAGCGAACTTTAGAGTACACCGGTTTCATTTTTGAATATAATTACTGAAATAAATAAAATGTTCGATTATTTTCACATTTATAAAGCAACCCTCTGCGGGGTCCATATGAAAATGTTAAGTGGACATTCATTGAATAAAAACACTGGCCCTTATTTTACGGGTTTTGCAAATGATTTGGCTTTCAATGTTAAATTATGTTTTTTTTTCTTATGAAGGTCAAAGTTTATCCATCTTACCTGAAGCGAGGAGAGTCTTTCAAACACTCCTCAAAGTCCAACTTTACTGTCATCCCTGCGTTTATCTGAACAAAACCAGCCCTGCAGTATTTATCTGGGCCCCCTCTCTGGAGTTGGAGGTGAGCAGAAACTCTTACTGTCCGGTTTCAGCGCTCCACTGTGGCAGCCCGGATCATTGTTGGACAGGAAAAAAGTAAAAAAAAAAAAAATGATTCCTTCCCCCCCAAGAAAAAAACGTCCTGTTCGTCTTTTCCGGCTCACATCCGTGTCAGAAGTCGAGTTTTCACCACTCTTGAATAAGGGCAGAGGATGTTTGCAGCGTTATGACCATCTTATTAGGCGAGCCGTCCCGCGAATCTCCCAGCTTCCGCGGCAGTGATGCTGCAAAAAAAAACAACAACAAAAAAAAACTTGAACGCAGAGAATAAAGAGTCTTTATGGATTAATATTCCCAGAAGAGCGGGATCGGATCGGGTCAGACCAGCAGTCTGTCTGGGTGCCCTTCTGATGAGGACTGCTGAGAGGAGCACCAACTGTGTTTAACACAAACACAAAGAAAGTCCATCCCCCCATCGCCCTCATCTCCATTTCCGTGTTTCTTACTCAGAGCAAATTATGGTTTTGAATTGGCACAAAATGACAGGTTAGAAGACAAAGAACCACATCTTCTCTATAGCAGCTCCACCACTTTACGTCTTATTAAGCTATGAAACTTAACTTATAAATAGCTGATAATATACCAAGAAATGTGTGTGGTTCCTGCATCTGGCGTTTGTGTTTAAAACTCCACAGTTTCACGGAGCTGTGAGCTTTTCACACAGAGTGCTGGGTGTGTATTCTTGTCTGGCAACCTGCTGTGTTTTGCTAAAAGTGTAAGAACCTGTTCACAGGTTTCCCACAGTCAATGAGTCATTTATTATGGAAGCCCACTGCAGCCAGAAGTAAAACAAAATGCTTTCAAATACAACTTTAGGAAACCAAAATCACCTGATAGTAAACGGTGGTACTTTCTGGCAAGGATGATATGGCTCACCACCCAGGGCAACCTTCTAGAAAGGGGTGACAAAAGCACGCAAAAAAAAAAAAAAAAAGTAAATAAATAAATAAAGGTACGATTTGCATCTGGAGTGGGGTTTCTGTTGCCTATTGTCATGTCCAGTAAATGGAAAGTAGGCTGTGCTGTGAACAGTGAAACTCTGTAAGAAAATATGGTGGTGCATCTTAGGTGGCCAATGATGCTGGTATCTGCTTCAAGATTCCAATTTTTTTTAGGAAATCTGCCCTGCATTTCATTTCCAGCTCAAAATACAGATACTCCTGATCAGACCCTGAAATGGCTTATTCTAGAAATTCTCTGAAACCCAGTATGCAAATTATAAAACCATTGCTTAGTAAAAACACGAAAGTGCTTTTTTAAGCTTTTGCACAACCTCAGATTGAAAAAAGTGTGAAAACTATAACAGTTTAATATATAGAGGAATGTATTAATCATAAAATGTTCATTTGTGAAAACAAAAAGCTGGTATTCCTAATTTTCTCACAATTACAATTGAGATTCTTTTAGAATCTCCTTTCACTTTAGTATACATTATATATTCCTATATATAGCAAGGTACGGGGGCGCTTCAGCCTCATATGCTTCGCTAAAAAGGACTCTTGCTATCATTGGTATTTTCCAATGAGAGCCATAATACCCAGTGTGGCATTAGAAAGCTTTAAGAAAAATCTAATTTTCTCTTGCATTTAGGCGTGTTTAGTCAATGTGGAGCCAAGTCTTAAAGAGGGGTTCCCTGCTTGCTGCTGGAAATAGGAAGACTAGTTTTCAAGTTTTGTGCTGAACTGCATTGTATTTTATCCTTGCCCAGAACCTATGCTGATTTGCCGATCAAAATGGGGTGGGAGTAGAGGGGCAGAAGGAGACACACACGAAGGTGTCAGATCCAGCACTTGCTAGATCATCAAAGTAGACCACAGTGGAAATGTATCTCTGTTCTCTGACCTGCATTTATGCTTGAGAGC
Source organism: Girardinichthys multiradiatus (assembly GCF_021462225.1). Taxonomy (NCBI): domain Eukaryota; kingdom Metazoa; phylum Chordata; class Actinopteri; order Cyprinodontiformes; family Goodeidae; genus Girardinichthys; species Girardinichthys multiradiatus. Next base: position 27,203,886 of record NC_061807.1, read on the forward strand.
TACCAAGCTTGGTATCATTTAGCAGTGAACAAAGTCTCTGAAGCTAAAACATCTGGGATTTCCAAGGTACTGAGACTTAGGGCTGCAGGAGAGGGTGGGGGGATTTGGGGGACGTTATTGCTTCAAGATGAACGACAGGCTTACACCGGCCTGCAGAAGAAGTCTGAGGGATGTGGAAGGACACTCCCCAGGGCACTGGTCCTGCAGCCCACTCTTTGGACTATTGACACTGTGGAGGTCATCCACAAGCATAAATGCATGAAATCAAAGCCTTAAACCTGCTGTTGAGGCACAACAATCCCAACCAGGTTTATCTGGTCATTTACAGGTTGGCTTACAGATACTCACCGGATTACGTCCCTTAAAAATACACATATAATGTCCAAAATTAATAGATCATTCATTTTTTTCCTTCCACTGTACAGTTATGCACAATGTTGTGTTGGTGTATCACATAAAAAAAGTTTGTGATGTGACAAAATGTGGAGCAGTTCAAAGGACTGTCCCTACAGCATCTATCTCTTTTTGGTGTAGCTCCCCCTGCTGACCAGGGCCATATTTGCAGGACTCCACTCATTTGAAAAGAATGTAACTGGATGTTTTTCCTGCTTCAGGTCTTTTCTTGTTTCAGATTTGGTTGTGAGCTCGAAGTTTGTCCGTCGCAGATTAAAGTTTAGTGACGCCTTCACGGACCGCCTGAGTAATTAAACAGTTTCTATCACTTTCTGAGGAAAAAGATAAACAAGCTTTTGAAATCAGACGTCACGGAAAGGGGGTAGTGAGTTCTGCTGTTGCTAAGATATTTGTATAAACAAACAATTGAATACATAATTACATCACTTCATGGCCAATCTTTAATATGTGGAAAGTGTGAGTATATTATTCTATATTATATATTCATCATAACATTTCTTATTTCTTTTGTTTTTAACCAACAATGTTTGTTGGTCTTATGACCACCTAAATAATTTAATAATTTCAGTTCCTCAGATAAAACATCTGAACGAGCCAGCAGACTTTTGAAAGCGCGCAGCCGCGTCAACTGTAACGCTGCGAAAAATAATGTTTGGATGTGTGCGTGCGTAAATGACGCACTCAGAGCGCAAACACAAACAGCGCAATCAGCTGGGCCAAACGGTCTCTTTGCCCCCACAGATAAAGGGGTTGTTTTTCTATTCTTCAGTAAAACTTGGCTTCTCGACAGGTTCTTGTTTGCCTTTGACAGGAGATCCCCAAAGCGCCTGTCCAAGAACCAGGCTGGACAAAATGTGGTACTTCACATCCGGTAGGATTTTCAAATTAATAATAATACGTGTACCTGTACAGCGCTTTCAATCAAAGTGCTTTACAAAGAATGAAAACAATGGCAAAAGTACAAATAATTCAAAAGCAAAGACACTCAAATTGACGATAAATCCAACTAAAATAACAATAAAATAACAAAAAATAAAATCAAAGATTAGAGTAAAGATAAAAACATCAATCCATGTTACTTGCTTCTTTGTACAGGGAGCTGGTGAGTATCTCCACAGGTGTGAGACACCCTGGCCAGATCGCCAGTCCATCACAGGGCAACACAGACACTCAGGACAAACAACCATGCACACACCCGTTCAGACCTAAGAACAATTTAAAGAGAACAACCTAACATTCATGTTTTCAGACTATGGGAGGAAGTAGGACCTTATAATCTGCTTTAGCCTATTGGAAGCCAGAGTTTGCTGGTACCAGTCAAAGCCCTTGCGTACGGTGGCCGTGGGGTGCAAAACACTTTTACAAGTACCGAAACAAATTTCCACAGCCACTTGAAGGCCTCAAAGACTCTCCCTCGGTAGACCTGATAAAACAGCATTACGATAATCTAATCTTTAAGAGACAGAGACATGAATAAGCATCTCTGCATTCTTAGGTGAAAGGATTGATCTGACCTTTGTGGTACTCCTCAGATGGAAAAAGGCAGATTTAATGACTTCGTTTATGAGCAGGCCTAATGACAGACAGATATCAGCCCCTGCTGCGACCCAGCAAAGATAAGCAGGTTTACGCAATGGATGGATGGGAGAGATACCAAATTAATAAATAGAAATAGTAAAAAAAAGAAATAAGATTTAGTTGAACATTAAATGAAAATGGACAATATAATTACTGAGATCAAAAATGACTTGGAAAATATTTTGATCTACAATAAAAGACAGCGTTTATATTGGAACATAACTTCAAAGAGCAAAAATGACACTAAAAGCGCCACTTGTTGTGGGATTTTATTCTGAAGTACATCTGCAGTATTTCCTGCGTGTTTTCCTGCCCCTGCTGTCCAACTTGCCGCTTCTCTCCTGTGTGAGTAGCCTTGCTCCAGGGCGAAACGGCAGAAAAGCCTCTCCTATAATGCGGGGCGTGAGGCGCTCCGAGCAGTGATCCGAGGGGCTCCAGGGTGAGGAGGAGGAGGTGTTTTCATACCGCTCCCAGCCTGTCTCTGCTGGCACCGGCCAGATAGAACCATGTCGAACCGAAAGCACCGGGATAACCAGGAGATCTGCTCCCGCAAGGTTCGGGAGCTGGCCCAGTCTGGGGTAAACAAACACTGCTTCGAGTGCAACCAGCCCGGAGTGACATACACCGACATCACGGTGGGCACCTTCGTCTGCACGTCGTGCTCCGGAATGCTGTGAGTAACCGAGTCGTTTCTGCACATTCAGGACTAACAGATGCGGACAGAGCCGTGGAGTAAAACTAACCAGGCCTGAGATTGCACCGTGCACCGCCCAGACTCTTACGTGCAGAGTAGGGTATTATTTTATACCCCTCCACCCCAACATTAACAGGCGGGTGTTGGTGCAGCAGCCCTGGGTGATGATGATGATTGTGCGCGCACATTAATTTACGCAGTGTCTGCCTCTGTCTCTCTCTCTGCCTGTCCTCCCAGCAGCTTCATAAAACGACAGACCGCTAGTTGGTCATTTTCCAGCTTTTATGCCGTCATGGTGCAGGTTTGACACCCTCTTCTGTTTCTCCAGGACCCTCTTCAAATGTTGGCGTGAATGTGTGTGTTTACAGTTTGTTCTGCATGATCAGTCTCACCACTCCACAGGAAGACGGGGTTGTTAGATGTTGCGCAATCTTGCACAGCAGTGTCCCACTTTGTGTCCCCCAGCATGAAGAAAGTAGGAGGCTCTGGTTACCGTAAACATATGGTCCTCTCTCTCTCTTACACAGAGACACCTTTTGCCTAAATAAATCTGTTCCCACAGTCACGTGTCAAATAAATCCCCTCCCACCTGCTCCTCATCCACTTAGCACCGTAAGTCTTGGTAAATTAGAATATCTTTGACCAGTTCATTTGTTTCAGTGACTGAATAAAAAAAAAAAAAAAGCTCATATGTTATCTAGATAAATTAATTCCAAGCACATTAACGGAAAGTTTAGTGGAAGGAAAAAGTGGGGTAGAAGAAAGTTGCACAACCTTGAGGATTGTGAATTAAATCCCCTTTAAGGGTTTGAGGGAGAATCATGAGGTGTGCACTGTGGCTGGCAGTGCTTCCAGACCCGAAAAGGGCCAAATATGAAAAAGGACTGGACTGGTCCTGAGCACTCTTTCCATATTCATGTCATCCCTGTTGCTTGTGCCCTTTTCTCTACCACACTTTTCCCTTCCTTACTCAATTTCCTTTCATTTTCTTATCAAACATTTTATCATCATGAACACAGCACTCTGTAAATATATATATATATATATATATATATATATATATATATATATATATATATATATATATATATGTGTGTGTGTGTGTGTGTGTGTGTGTATATATACAGGGGTTGGACAATGAAACTGAAACACCTGGTTTTAGACCACAATAATTTATTAGTATGGTGTAGGACCTCCTTTTGCGGCCAATACAGCGTCACTTCGTCTTGGGAATGACATATACAAGTCAAGCACAGTGGTCAGAGGGATTTTAAGCCATTCTTCTTGAAGGATAGTAGCCAGGTCACTACGTGATACTGGTGGAGGAAAACGTTTCCTGACTCGCTCCTCCAAAACACCCCAAAGTGGCTCAATAATATTTAGATCTGGTGACTGTACAGGCCATGGGAGATGTTCAACTTCACTTTCATGTTCATCAAACCAATCTTTCACCAGTCTTGCTGTGTGTATTGGTGCATTGTCATCCTGATACACGGCACCGCCTTCAGGATACAATGTTTGAACCATTGGATGCACATGGTCCTCAAGAATGGTTCGGTAGTCCTTGGCAGTGACGCGCCCATCTAGCACAAGTATTGGGCCAAGGGAATGCCATGATATGGCAGCCCAAACCATCACTGATCCACCCCCATGCTTCACTCTGGGCATGCAACAGTCTGGGTGGTACGCTTCTTTGGGGCTTCTCCACACCGTAACTCTCTCGGATGTGGGGAAAACAGTAAAGGTGGACTCATCAGAGAACAATACATGTTTCACATTGTCCACAGCCCAAGATTTTCGCTCCTTGCACCATTGAAACCAATGTTTGGCATTGGCATGAGTGACCAAAGGTTTGGCTATAGCAGCCCGGCCGTGTATATTGACCCTGTGGAGCTCCCGACGGACAGTTCTGGTGGAAACAGGAGAGTTGAGGTGCACATTTAATTCTGCTGTGATTTGGGCAGCCGTGGTTTTATGTTTTTTGGATACAATCCGGGTTAGCACCAGAACATCCCTTTCAGACAGCTTCCTCTTGCGTCCACAGTTAATCCTGTTGGATGTGGTTCGTCCTTCTTGGTGGTATGCTGACATTACCCTGGATACCGTGGCTCTTGATACATCACAAAGACTTACTGTCTTGGTCACAGATGCGCCAGCAAGACATGCACCAACAATTTGTCCTCTTTTGAACTCTGGTATGTCACCCATAATGTTATATGCATTTCAATATTTTGAGCAAAACTGTGCTCTTACCCTGCTAATTGAACCTTCACACTCTGCTCTTACTGGTGCAATGTGCAATCAATGAAGACTGGCTACCAGGCTGGTCCAATTTAGCCTTGAAACCTCCCACACTAAAATGACAGGTGTTTCAGTTTCATTGTCCAACCCCTGTATATATATATATATATATATATATATATATATGTAATATTCAGATATTATGACAAATTAAATTATGTTTTTTTTTAATAGCTGTAAGCCATAATCATCAAAGTTAACAGAAAAAAACACTTCAATAATGTCTAGTGTCTAATAATTGATAAAAAAAAAAAAGGATTTTTACTTTTTGGATTGGATTGCTGAAAAAAATCTACTTTTTGACAGTCTACTAATTTATTAAGATGCACTTGTAAACTGTCCCAGACATGTATACTCACTTATACTCACCGTTTGCCTGGTTGATATATATATATATTTATATATATATATATATTGTTTTGTTACTTTTTCTATTTTTCCTCTGCATCCCAGGAGAGGCCTCAACCCTCCCCACAGAGTCAAATCCATCTCCATGACAACGTTCTCCCAACAGGAAGTGGAATTTCTGCAGAATCATGGCAATGAGGTAGGTGACGCTCCATCTTATCACCTCTTAATTGAGTTTCTTCCTGTTTTATTGCCAGATGGAGCCAGTAGGTTGGTCTTTTATTTTATTTCTTAGGATACCTCCTGGGTGCCTGTGTGTCCAGAAGGGAGCACACCCAGAACTCGCTGGAGAACCTATATATTACTTCTGTCCTTGGAATGCCTCCAGAATGAGCTGGAGAGTTTTTCTGGGGAAAGGGGTGTATGGGTTTCACTCCTGGACCTGTTGACCCTGTGTCCAGATCTTGGAATAGGGAAAGACAGTGGATGGCTGTTTTGTAAAACACTCTGAGCTCATGTTGCTTAAAGAGACAAAAGGACCAGTTTTTATATCCCACAGGACTCATGTAATTTAAGCACGTCTGATTTCACCCCTTTGGAAACTACGTCTTTTGTTTTAATTACAATGTAATGTTACATATTTTACATAATGAGGAATGTTGAAACAAAAACCAGTCAAACAGTTGTTTATGACAGCAATGTGAGGGAAAAACATGTTATTTTTACTGGCAATGCACTGACTGCTCACCAGCTGACTGGATTTTACTCCGTTTTAAAGCACGAAGGGCTTGAAGACTAGTAACCTACATTTAAAAGTCAAATGTCCACATTTACAGTAATCCTAAATCCGATCTAAATCCAACAATTCAAACAGCAAATCAAAGTCTTCTTTCTTCCTATTATTTTAAACACTTGCACAATTTATTATAAACTTCTGTGTTGTAGGAAAGAAATTGTGGACTTAAGGAACAAACTTTTATGAACACACTGATTTTCTTTGCAAGTAACTGAAACTGACCATTTTTTTAAACTAGACACACTAGGCAAAGACTGGTGACTCACAAATAAAACCTGACATATACATTTACAGCAACATTAATAAATAAATTCCAACAAATTGAACAATAAATCATAGTTTTCTTTCTCGCTGCTTTTCTTTAAACGGAGGTGTTAAAACTATTTTTAAAGCCTGATAGGTAACAGACACTGAAAAATTGACGTGTGCAATTACAATCAAGTTAGTAAATCATTTTACTTAGATCCTCAGCAAGTAACTGGAATCGGCAGATTGTTTTACTGGATGGGATTTTTTTTTTTTTTGTCTGGTCTTTGGATACTCCTTGCCAAAGCAGCTAAATCATGCTAATAGCAGACTTTCCTTGGTGTCATATTATTTAATAACTAAAGAATGCTTAGTTAGCTGCTGGTAAAATCTGTGTTGTGTCAGATTTTAGCCATCTAGCTGTTGGTTTAAGGTTTGTGGAGTTAGCCAAAGTCTGTATTTTTTGTCTTTGTCTAATGAGAAAATACTATTTGCAGGAAAGCAAACCCTCAGCATGATGCAACCACCACCACGCTTGACAGTTGCTTCACTGTTCTTAGCTTCAAATACATTTCTCGTCTTTCTGGGCAAATAGGTCAATCTGACCAATAAACCTTTCTCCAAAAGGCCTTTGGCTTCTCTGAGTGGGTACCTGCAAATTTCTATTGAGCTTAAAGGTATCTTTTTTGGATCAGGGGTGTTTAAAAGCCAACAAGGGTGCAACTTGATAAGAGACATTTATCTGAATAATTTGGTGTATACAGTTGAGGAATTTCAAACTTGTGTACCTAATCCTGTTTGGTGGTGTTGATTTTTCAATCACTGAAGTTTATCTTATGGTCATTCCATCTTAGGAAAAATAAATACTCAAACAAGTCATTGAAAGACAAGAAAGTTAAAGAGCTATAATTGTCCAATAAACAAAATACACCCTAAATACCTTTGTCCAAAAGCCTGAAGGATGTTATTTATAAAGACAAAAAGTTCTATAACCTGATACTGTTTTTTAGAAACTATAAATTTGTTTTTCATGTGAATGTTATACGATTAACATATGCAATTTTAATTGATTTGTGACTAGGACATAAGTAAGTTTATACTCTTTTAATTATTGTTAATTATAAAAAGTTAAATAAAATTGACCTCAATAGAAATCTGCGACTGAGAGCTTCAAAAACATTGTAAATCAGAGTTTGCCTCCAAGGCTGAAATTGGTGCTTTTTTTTTAAAAGTATAATCCATATTTTAGAGAGAGATTAATCTGTGTGGGTTTGTGTTTTCTCTACTGCCAGTACCAGTAAAATCAGAGCCATAATCCCTGGAACTCTGGTTATATTTTATTTGGCTATATCTTATTTATGTGTTATATATATTTTTTTAACGATCAAACATCTATGCACTATTGGGGGGGAAATAAGCTGGCTGAAGCAGTAGCCTCTGGATCTTCCTATAAGAACCTGGTGTTGGTGACATTTCAGGTGACTCATGGCAGTGTGTTTACAGATCTGCTCTGCTACGCATACAGTGTGACCCCAGAGGACTGGTATTGCACCACTGAACATCCGTTGAGATCTGTCAGTTTCTGCTTGATTGACAGGAAGCTTTAGAGTTACACAATCTTACTCTGTGGACAGCCACAACAACACTGTTTGCTCGCTGGTGGCCCAACATGGATAATAGTGAAGTCAGAGAAAACACCCCCACCACAAAAATCTGCCTAATGTTTTTGCCTGTCGATGTGTTCATCTTTTAATTTCAGAACGCTTTTCATTTAATTGGGCCAAAAAATGTATGGAAAATGTTTACACTCAAGGAAAACTTAATGACTTAATGATTTCTAAGTAATTCAGCCATTTATTTCAGAGATGACAATCAGCCAACTGGCCAGAGATCTGTATCGGCCAGGAAAAGCCTGATCGGTGTATCTGGAATTTATTTATTCTGTGTTTTCTGTTAATCAGCTATTGGAGTTATTGGCACAGTATTATAAAAGTGACTTAATATATTTATCAGCTCTAAAATTCAGTCTGTTGAGCTGCAGTTACATTGCTATGACAACTGGTACCCCTCAGCTGTCATAGTTTGTGTTACTGCTCTGACCCACAGGCAGAATAACACTCAGGACATAGATAGTAAGTTTAAAAGATTCATTTTCACGGGAAAGAATTGATTTTGAGATCCTGGACTGGTAAATCTCCAACTGCACAGAAGATGGGGAGAGGGTAAGACCAGAGGAAATAAACAGTTATTGTAAAGTCAGTTTGTCTCTATGCTTACTGGGGGGAAGAAGATGGACCGCCAGAAGGATGAGAGATGCGGGGTCTGAGAGCACAACACCGGAGCAGTTCTGTGAAGGTAGATCCTTAGGAGCTCTGATCCAGGACTGTGTAATGAGAGTGGATTGATGGTGTGGAGCACAGGTTGGAGGAACTTGCGTGAGAGTTGGTTGGAGGGTGGACAGGGTTCGCTTATGATTTGATTCGGATGGTCGAAGAGCCAGGAAGCTGCCAGCTTGAACTTGATCCAGAGGAAATAATTGGAGACTTGAATCCTTATCCAGAAGTCAGAAAACACTCTTTAAAAATAGTCTGGAAACCAGCTTGAACTCAACCACGTCTGGAAACAATCACTGGTGGCTAATACTCAGGCATCGAAGTGCTGGCAGCTTCCAGTCTAAATACATCTAATTAGTCAATGCGAAGCACCTGTCTCTTCTGCACCTGTGAACTCCAACACCCTCTAGTGACCAAGTGGAGTAAATTGCAGGCAAACACAAATACACAGTTAACTCACAGACCCCGACATTAGCTGATCTGCAGCTTATTTAACGAGTATATTAATAGGTCAGTTTACATAATCATTGTTTATCATTTTGTACATATGTTAAGTGGAATGTGATTAAATTATCATGTAAAAATGGAGGGAGAGTTTCTCACAGCATCAACTTTGGGAGCTACAAAGATAGGTTACATCACACAGATGATGAATGAAGTATGTCAGGCTTTCAGCATGACTGCGTACTGATCCGTTTGATGGTAACCCAGATCTGAGTGTGTTTCCGAGCCCAGCTTTATGTGCATTGAAGCAGAGGTGTGTAGGGTCAAGACTGCTTTTGACATCAGAGTGAACTAACCAGTCGTGACTCATGGGCAGTTCGGGCAATGTTGTTTGCCATGCTCTGACTCTTGCACCAGGTGAATCGCTGATGAGATAATCCCTTTTTTGTTTTTGTAAAAGATCTGTTTCATTCAGTATCTAAAATGAATAGGGGTTATGGTCTAATTTTAAAACAAAATCAACCATAACTCTTCAGTCAAGTCAACACTGCCCCTTTTGGTTTTGTTTACTTTTAAAATGTGTGTGTGTTCAGGTTGGTCGAAGAACCTGGCTGTGTGTATTTGACCCAAAGGCCGACGGCTGCCCCGACCTGAAGGATCCTCAGAAGTTTAAAGAGTTTCTTCAGGATAAATATGAGAAGAAAAAATGGTGAGAATCTTGCCCTACTATTGAAAATACAAGGTCGTTCAGAGGCACAGAGCTAGATAAAGCTGCTAACATTTGATTATTTTGATGACTTTGTGGTTAATCTAATTGTAAGTAATTATCCGACTGGAAAAAGTTTGACAGTTCTTCAAAATAGGTGGTTTTGTTAATGTTTTTATATAAAATGCAAAAAATGTTCACTTTTAAAGCAGGAAACACAGCTTCCCTTTCTGCTGATCAAATACAAACATGGCAGCAGCAGTCAAACGTTCTCGTCGTTATTTTGCTTAAACACAGAAAACAAACAGTGCTTCTAGAGCTAATTATCTGTAAAAGAGCATTTTCTTGTGTGATATGCTCACAAACAAAAGCTGTGGTAGTTTCAATGGTCTGGCTGTTGACTCCCTTCTTGAGCTATCTGTATTATCCGTGGGATAAAATGTGTTGTGTCCTCATCCCTCAGGTTTAGGTTGTTGCTTTGCTAAAATCCAAGATATCAGTTGATTCATATTCCCTAAAAAATGTCTCCAGCCGAGAGACTGTTTAAATACTATAGATGAGGAGACATCCTTGCTCCCTGCCTGTGTTTACTTTCACAGAGCTCACCCACATTTCCTGCATAGAAGGTAGCATATGTAGCATAGTTGCTTATTATTTCCTTTCTGTGTGTTGGCAATAGGTTGCCAACACCTCACAATCTTGTGCTGCGTCATTATCACTGTCCCATGCCCAACCAGATACTACATGGCCCAGCCACCTCCACCGCCAGAACACAAACGGCAAAAAGATGGAAATAATATCGGACCAATACAATATGTTAAAAAATTACTAACTTACCAATGTTAATGACGATATATCGTGCATCCCTAGTTTCATACATTCAAGATTTTCAGGTTTTCTGGCTCTTAAATATGACCATATTTGCTCTTTAGGGAATACTTCCAGCTTATCGTGAAGGTAAATTTGTTGAAAATATGGTTACCTGTAATAAACTGTGAACTTTAGGCTGATGCTGAATGAGCAGTTTTGAGAGCTGAGTTTTACATTCAATTTTGTGCTTCATAGTAAAATCAATAGCTGCTTTTGTTTTGTACTTTAATCACTATTTTTTCTAAATTTTAATATCAGGTTGTAACTAAGCTTTCTTCAAGACTAATAATACTAATAATAATACTTCATTTGTATAGCACCTTTTTAAACAACAGTTAAAAAGTGCTTTACATTCAAAAAATCAATTAAAGCATCATAAATGATATAACAATAAACACTCAAGCTAATACTGACAAACAAACTGTTTGTCCTGTCTTTTTACAGGCATTTTTCTAAAAGCAAGAACCGTAGGGACATGGAGGGTCCCTGGAGTCCCGGCATTCAAGCTGTGCCCTCTTCCCATGGTCCGTTATTGAGCCAGGGCCCCTCTCATAATTTGCCACCTAATGCCAGATCTACAAGGCCACTGGTAAGAAGCTAGAAATGCATTAAGTGGATGGAGATTGTTTTGGAGAATCAATAAAAGAAGGGAAAGAAAGGGAGAGCAGAAGTGAAAAATACATCAGAAAAGAGGAAATGAAAGGAGGCAAGTTATTCGGAGAGTACAAGAAAAGTGAAGAGAACAGCAGATGAAAAGATGACCTGAAATTATCTGTATCTGAGAGGCTGATAGATTGGGCAGCCGGAGGACCTGGTAGCCTTGACTTCAAAGGCTCCGCTTATGAATTATTGAGAAATGATGAAACAGACTCAGCCTGTCTGCCTTTTTCACTTCTCACTCTCTTTCTCTTTACCTCTTTTATCTCTTTTCCTCCAGTCTCAGTCCCAGCTGCCATCATGGGATCGAGCTCCTACCATCTCGCCCGCTGACATCCGGATAGACGCGTTCACAGCCAGACCTTCGCGCTCTCAGAGCTTTCGAGACCCCCCTCTAAAAGGTTAGTCCTTCATAGTCGGATTTAGTGTTTGTTGGATAAAGTTTTTTCACATGTTTTTGTTTTCCTGTGATCCAGATCCCACACTGTGCGGCATAGAAAGACAGCGACCAGGCTCCCTGTCGTCAGCAATGGGAGGTCAGAGCCACTGCCCCTCATTCCCCGCCCTCCCACGTCCATCAGGTGGGCTTTGGTTTCCCTCTTCTTTAGAAAAATGTAGATCTATGTAAGGCAGTTTAATTAAGTTTTGAAAGAGAAGGAGAACAACCCACGCTTTTATAAAAACTTATTCCCTCCCTGTGTTTTTTCATAGTAACTGGGTGGGGTGAACTGTGTGGAAAATATACATAAACTGTGCTTGAAGTGCTCACTCATTTACTATACAGTCCCTTACAAAAGTATTCCTACCTTTTTTAACTTTTGCACATTTAATGACACTAAACACACACAAAATCATAAAATCCTGTGAACTTTGATAGATTTTATGCGACAGACCAACATAGACTAGTGCAAAAATGTAAAGTGGATGGAAACTGACACACGATTTTCAATTGTATATTTTTATTTTACAAATTAAATGAGAAAAGTGTGGTGTGCATTTGTTTTCAGCCCCCCTTAAGCCAAAAACCTTTTAGAACCATCTTTCAGTGCAGTCGTCGCTGCAGGTGTTTGGGGTATATCTCTACCAACTTTGCACATCTGAAAATGTTTCCTATCTATTCTTTGGAAAATAGTTCAGGTCTTGCCACAGATTCTGAATTGGTTTAAGAGAGCTCAGTGCTTTAACTGAACAATTCTAACACAAAAATTAGCTTTAATCTAAACCATTGCATTGCAAGGTTAGGGTTAAGTATATTCTCTTTAGATAATATACTTCTACAGGTAATATACTTATTTCAGTTTCTGAAATTTGGTAACTCAAGCGTCATGCCCATGATTTATTGTTAGTGTTAATGTTGAGTTTTGCTAGTTGAGTGCCTTGTCTCTACATACTATAGATCCATAATAAAAATAGGTTTATATCTCTACATAGTATGTGTTTGAAAATCTAAACAAATATATTGTCTCTAAATAATATGCTTCTTTAAATTACCAAAACTTGGTCAACATTAGCCTGTCAGCTAATGCTAAAGTTACGCTAATGTTGCCAAAGTTTGAAACCTGAAATAAGTATTGACAAGCCTCGCATTAGCATGTAAGCTAATGGTAATATTAATGTTAAAGTTGCCATGTTGCAAACAATGAAATAAGTATATCTCTAGACAATAAACGTGTTTATATTTGGAAAAATTGGCAACATTAACATTAGCATGTCAGCTAACACTGCTGTTAGCATACTAATGCAAACACAACTCTAGGCTAAATACAGATTTTGTTTTTGAACTTTCTGAAAATATCCAAGCACACTAGTTCCCTCGACATGTTAAGCTGCTCATCAGAGTCAGAGGAGATTGTTTTCATAATAAGTACGTGCTGGAGCCAAATCTGTGACCTGAAGTCTCAAATTTAAACAGGTCAAAAATAGGTTGTAAATTATAACATAAAAACCAAGTTGCATTTCAACCAAACTCTTGCTTCTCTAAGAACTGTTCTGAAAAAACTAAAATTTTTAAGCTTCTTATGGCTAATTTTGAGATTTTTAAAAGTTGATAACTTCTATATTTGTGGTCTAATGGAAAAGTGTAAAGCGGAAAATTGTATTGTGATGACATTTCTGGTTAGTTACAAGGTGTTTTCAGCTAAAGTACTGAGTACTGTTTAAAATGTAAAACCAGCTGTCTAACCCATGCATTTCTCAGTCTCTAAAAATTGAACACAACATAGTAAACGAGTGAACATTTTGAACACAGCTATAGTGTCTGGGTCACACTCTGCATGTTCCTCAGAATGATCATTGTATATTCTCTTAGGCTTTTGTTGTGTCATCCTGTTGCCACACAAGGTTTGCTTTTCATGAATCTTAAAACACCAACAGGCTGCTCAGCTGTTAGCAGGAAGCAGCAGGAAACACAGTATGATCTGACATGAGTGACGTTTTTCTTTCTCTTTTCTCTCTCTGTGTCTATCTGATGTTTCCCTGCTTTTTCCTTCAATCTTATAGCCAGTAGCTCGTTCAAAAACCACTTCACTTTAGGTAAGACTCATTGCTCTTTGGGTTTGTGCTAAATGGCTGGAATCAATAAGTACTTCCTCTCTGTTTCATTTATAATAGATGGCCTATCTGTGAATGTGTCAGTGCTGGCTGAGCCTTACATGCATGTAAATTTACAGAGAACTGCAAAGTATTCAAACCTCTTGAGCCTTTTCACATTTTGTCACATTACAACTGCAAACTTTAATGTATTTTATTTCAAAGTAGTGGTTAATTGCAAAGCAAAAGTAAAATGACACATAGTTTTACCTGAGTCAATACTAAATCACCTTTTGCCGCAATTATAGCTGCAAATTGGATACAAGTGATTTTATTTAGGCATATCAGACTATAGGAGGCAGAATACAAACACAGCACACTATTCAGATTTTTATTAGTAATAAAGATTTCAAAATCATGTATCATTTTACTCCCAGTTCACAGTTGTTCACTACTTTGTGTTGGTTTATCAGATAAAATCCCAGTAGATTGCATCAAAGTTTGTGGTTGTACCGAAAAACTTTAGAAAAGTTCCAGTGCTATGGATGCTTTTATAAGACACTATATGTTACAGCAGATGAGCAAGATGTCTTCACTCCTTTTAGCTATCTAAGTCACTGCAGATGAGCGTCACCTACTGAAATTGGGGTCAGTAATTTTCTTCATCAGTCAGGTTTGCCACTTCAATTCTTAGGTCTGAGGGCTGGGAGGGTCAAGGAGACACGTTCAATCACAGTTCCCCCAGAGGGAACAGAGCAAGTTTAAAGTGGGGCTATTTTTGGGCCGCGCCTCCTGCTGCTGCAACCTTTGTCAGCACCAGGCGCTGATATTTTCGCACCACATTGACGTTGAAGCGCTTAAAAACTATATGGGGCGCAGCTGTAATCCCATTCCAAACAAGTATTCTTAGAAGTTCAGGTATGCTTGCAGAGATAGGGCCTAGCTGAAGCTTCACAAACACACTTTAAAGATGACATCGAAGCCCAGAAACATGCAGCATGAGTGTTGCATGCCTTATATCAGTGGATTATCTGAATCAGGTCAAGTCTGGTCTCTGTCTCTGGCTCGTCAGCTGACAGGGGAAGATGGATTCTCATTTTTGTCCGCAAGCAAGCAGCAGCTAATACAAGCATGCTTTGTGGCTAACTGCTGCTCGCTACATGGAGGCTATTCTTAGACTCTTAACAGTTGTTTTAAATATCATGTTGGCTTTCTGCTGCACTTTTTTTTAGTAAACTGAATGTATTCTGTATTTATCACACTCTAAGCTCTAAGCTAATACTTATCTTCACCGCATAAAAAATGTCAACTTAGTGTGAGATTATTTTCTTTTGCTTGAAGTTTATGTGCAATGAGCTGAGAGCAGAGCAGGGTAAAGAAAGATTTCAAAAATGAAGCCACAGGGTTTCATAAAATGACATTAAACTGCAATGAAAAAAGAGCCAAACTGATTTTTAGAAATCAACATTTTGCAATATATACTGTCCTAATTTTAAAAAAGTGTAGCAGTTTTTATAATCCATGCTTGCTTCGCTTGCCGAACCACCTTTAATAACTTGAAGTAGTAATTTTGATTCATATTGCTTTAGTTCATTGAGGTCCGAAGACATTAATTCATGTATGGAGGTAAATTTGTCTCAATATTATTCGAACAAAAAACTAATCTCAATAAAAAAAAACTAATCTCAATCAAAAAATATTAAGTTGTGATCAAAACTTTCAGAGTTGTAAAATATATTTTTTAATGGAATATTTTATTTTGTGGAGAAAAAAAAATAGTTTGAAAAAACTTTTTTTGATCAAAATGACTCATTTTTTCTCACGAAGAGAAAAAAGTTATTTGCAAAACATAAACTTTTATTTGCGCATGTCAAAAATCTTTGGTTACGACTCGCTCTTTTTCTGTTTTTGGTTGAACTCAAAGAATTTTGAGTTCTGGAAACATGAACATCCTGGGCGGGGTCTAAAGACGAACGCTGTAAGACGTTTCCCTATTGGTTAGCTGACTAAAGTGGCAGACTCTGATCCCCCACACCTCTGAACTTCTGCTCGAACTGCAGGGCTTGCAGCGTCGCTTCAGTGAGGAGACATCAACTGTACAGAAGAAAACTGCGGTTAAGTGAGCCGACAGTCAGAAATACGCGGTCACGTCAGACGACACTAGCTCTCTCTTAAAGATTAGCGTCGGGCACACAAGGTGCTTTACGGTAATGGAGCAGAAAGGACGCCGATCCTGGCAACGGTTGAGAAAATAAGAGGAAAACAGAAAAGTAACCTACAGAACATTTATATTACTTAAATTTTTACAACTTTTACATTCATGTTTGAAGTAAAATAATAAATATTTAATATTTTACTGTACAGTTTTGGAGAAATACACAACTCAATGTACCTCAAAATGCTTAACCAGCATTTGCTTTTGCCTAACTTTGAGGAATTTATTTCTCCAAAACCATGAGAGATGACAACACAATCTCTTCAGATTATATTAGAGGGTTATCTATATTATAACCAGAATTAATATTTCAGAATTTTACTGTAAAGGTTTGGAGAAATACACAACTACCCCAAGTGTAGTATAAAACGAGCCCATGTCGGGCAGACGGCATCCCATAATCCTGTGTGTTGTCCTCACAACCCGTGATACTTCCTCTCCTGTGCAGTTCCCTCACCACACTGTCATGCTGAGACAGAGTGCTTTCCACCGTGGCCCTGCAGACATCTGTAAGCAGCTGAGGAGATGAAAAAGAGCTGGATGCTCTTGCACTTTAAGCTGTCCAGACCACTTCCCACAGGATCTCATCGACCTCACCAAAAAGAAGCGTTTGTCGTACTTTGTTGGGGTAGTTGTGTATTTCTCCAGAAATCTACAGTGAAATTATGAAATACTAATTCTGGTTATAATATAGATGACCCTCTAATATAATATGAAGAGATTGTGTTGTCACCTCTCTTGGTTTTGGAGAAATAAATTCCTGAAAGTGGGACAAATGCATATAATGGTTGAGCATTTTGAGGTACTTTGACAAGATATTTCTTCAAAACTGTACAGTTAAATATTTATTATTTTACTTCAAACATGAATGTTAAAGTTGTAAAAATGTAATTAATATAAATGTTCTGTAGGTTACTTTTCTGTTTTCCTCTTATTTTCTCAACCGTTCTGCTCCATTACCGTAATGCACCTTGTATGCGCGACGCTAATCTTTAAGAGAGAGCTGG
The DNA here is from genome assembly GCF_021462225.1 of Girardinichthys multiradiatus. Lineage (NCBI taxonomy): Eukaryota > Metazoa > Chordata > Actinopteri > Cyprinodontiformes > Goodeidae > Girardinichthys > Girardinichthys multiradiatus. The sequence continues at coordinate 27,221,024 of NC_061807.1, forward strand.
TGTCGGCTGACGTGACCGCCTATTTCTGACTGTCGGCTCACTTGACCGCAGTTTTCTTCTGTACAACAAGCCCTGCAGTTCGAGCGGCAGTGTTCTCAAATTTTACTCTAGAATACAGAGGACTTAATGGTTCACTCAATGACCGCAAGCTGCTCGGATCCTGTGGCTGCAAAACATTCACCCTTCCACCACCATGCTTGATGTGTGTGCTCCAAACATGGCTTTGTTCATTACAGCCAAATATCTCTACTTTGGTCTCACCGGTCCAAAGAACTTTCAACCAGATGTTTGCTTATCATCAATTAGCTGAGTGCTTTCCGTCTTATAAAAGCTGCAAGGGTGAACCTAGTTTTTCCAATGACAGTACTGACAATCATTATTTTTCCCATGACTGTGTATATATTGCTAACGTATAACTTTCTATACAAGTTATTTGTATATTTGTATATTTCACCAAAAAGTCAGAGTGTTGTTTGCGCAGCAGGTTTGAAAGCTCCAAACGTTATGGTTCACCATCTTTAGCGTTTGTTTCCTCATTCTCAGGTCGTACAGTTTCAGTCTCAGGGGTCACAGGACCCTTCAGAGCCTTCCCAAAGTCTCTAAGCGTGGATTTTGGAGGTCTAAACCATCCCCAACAACAATCCCTTCCCCAGTCTCTGTCCCAGCCACAGCAGCAGCAGCAGCAGCCAGTCAGTGTCAGCCAGACAACGCCACCAATCAGCATTTCCAGCAACCAGGACAAGTATGCTGCCGTGTTGCAGCTGGACAATGTCTTTTCAGAAACGACTTCAGCTGCAGGTTTGTCTCTCAATGCTTTGTAATCTTACAAAAAAGGAACAATTTATATTTGAACTTTGATTAAGAAGCCAAAGTCTAAAAAAAATGTTGTGTGACCCTCTAAAAAGTCTGGGGAGCTTTTGATCGAGACCACTTTAACAGACTATAAATATAAAGACCCCATGCTTATCTGACTCCAAGAAAAAGACAAATTTGTTTAACAAATAAAGTACTTTTTACAACTGGACTTGCTAATGTATTTGAGATGAATCTCCTAAATAATAATAAGTGCAGTTGAGCTTGAGGTCAGAAACTGATGGCAGCACATTCTCCTTCAGGATGTTTTGCTAGAGAGCAAAACTCTTTGTTCCATAAATTACATCAAGTCCTCCTGGTCCTGAAGCAGCAAAGCAACACCAGATCATCACACTACCACCACAATTGATTGTCAGTATGATGTTCTTATTGTGAAAAGCAGAAGTAGTTTCAGACAGATATAACAGGATGCACGTCTTCCAAAAACGTACACTTTTGTCTCATCAGTCCTCAGAATATTCACTCAAGTTTTAGAGATCATCGGGGTGCTTTTTGACAAATGTGAGACAAGCCTTTATGTTCGTTTTGGTCAGCAGTGGTTGAACTCTTCAGGATGCCTTTTTGTCCCAGTGTCTTTCTTATTGCTGAATTGTGAGCACTAACCTTAGCTGAGGCAAGTGAGACCTGCAGTGCTTTAGACGTTGTGCTGGGTTCTTTTGTGACCTTCTGGTTCAGTCGCTTATGTGTTCTTGAAGTAATTATGGTCGGCTGGCCTCTCCTGGGAAGATTCACCACTGTTCCATATTTTCTCAATTTGTGGATAATGACTGTCGTTCACTGGAGTCCTAAAGCCTTAGAAATTATTTAGTGAAACTTTACAGACTCCCCCCCTTGAACCGCCACCTTAACGTGGTGGAGGGGTTTGAGTGCTCGAATGATCCTAGAGGCTATGTTGTCTGGGGCTTAAATGCCCTTGGTGCCATGGAAGCAGTTCAAGACACCCTCATGAGGACCACACAATCGAGGGACGTGACGTCGCCCTGGACCCAGGCCTGGAGTTGGGACTCGTCGGAGAGCGCCTGGTGGCCGGGTGCTCCTTGTGTGACCCGGCCGGGCAGATCTCCGGATGCTTCGGCTGGCTCTAGGGACGTGGAATGTTACCTTGCGGGGGGGCTTGTGTGGGAAGTTGAGAGATATTGACTAGAAATAGTCCGGTTCACCTCCACGCACAGCGTGGGCTCTGGTACCCATCTCCTTGAGAAGGGCTGGACTCTCTTCTAATCTGGAAGAGAGTAGAAGGCCTACGGGCCGAGCTGTAGTGTGGAGTACCTGGCCTTCTTGGTGTCCCTGTCGGGGGTGACTTCAACGCCCACTTGGGAAATGACGATGACACCTGGAGAAATGGCCTCCCTGATCTGAATCCGAGCGGTGTTTCGTTATTGGACTTCTGTGCTAGTCACGGATGGTCCATAATGAACATCATGTTCAAGCATAAGGGTGTTCATCAGTGCACTTGGCACCAGAACACCTTAGGCAGGAGGTTGAGGATCGACTTTGTTGTAGTGTCTTCAGACCTTCGGCCACATGTTTTGGACACTCGGGTGAGGGGGGGTTGAGCTGTCGACTGATCACCACCTGGTGGTGAGTTGGATCTGCTGGAAGAGTAATAAGCCAGACAGACTTGGCAGGCCCAAGCCCATAGTGAGGGTCTGGTGGAGCCCTTGGTTAGGGATGTATTTAACTCCTATCACAGGGAGAGCTTTGACCAGATTCCGGGGGAGGTTGGAGACATAGAGTCTGAGTGGACCATGTTCTCCGCATCTATTGTCAATGCTGCTGCCCATAGCTGTGGCCATAAGGTCTGTGGTGCCTGTCGATGCCGCAATCCCTGAACCCGGTGGTGGACATTGGCAGTAAGGAATGCTATCAAGCTTAAGAAGGAGTCCTATTGGCTGTGGTTGGCTTGGCACTGGGGCTGTTTGTAGCCGAGTGTGAAGTGGCCGGGATGAAGATCAGCTTCTCCAAGTCCGAGGCCATGGTTCTCAACCGGAAAAGGGTGGCTTGTCCTCTTCAGGTTGGAGGGGAGTTCCTGCCTCAAGTGGAGGAGTTTAAGTACCTCGGGGTCTTGTTCACGAGTGAGGGAAGAATGGAGCGGGAGATCGACAGATGGAACGGTGCGGGCTGCCGCAGTAATGGGGATGCTGTGCCGGTCCATTGTGGTGAAGAGAGACCTGGGCCGAAAAGCAAAGCTCTCCATTTACCGGTCGGTCTATGTTCATACCCTCACCGATGGGCATGAACTTTGGGTCATGACTGAAAGAACGAGATCCCGGATACAAGCGGCTGAAATGAGCTTCCTCCATAGGGTTGCCGGGCACTCCCTTAGAGATAGGGTGAGGAGCTCTGCCATCAGGGAGGGGCTCGGAGTAGAGCTGCTACTCCTCCACATTGAGAGGAGCCAGTTGAGGTGGCTCGGGCATCTATACCAGATGCCTCCTGGACGCCTCCCAAGGGCGGTGTTTCAGACACGTCCCACCGGGAGGAGACCTAAGGGACAGCCCAGGACCCGCTGGAGGGACTATGTCTCTCGGCTGGCCTGGGAACGCCTTGGGCTCCCCCTGGAGGAGCTGGACGAGGTATCTGGAGAGAAAGACATCTGGGTGTCTCTACTGAGTCTGCTGCCCCCTCGACCCAGTCCTGGATGAAACGGAAGACGACGAGAATGAAGATGAGGACGTGAACTTTACAGAAAGATAGATTCAGTTCTTTAATTTTATTTAGATCAGACATGATGTGTTGCTTTTTGGGAACCTTCAGCCTACTTCATGATGTCAGAGAGGTTCTGTTTAGGTAATTTCTTGATTTATTTGTTCTCATAGTAAATCAGGCAGGGTGTGGCTGGTGAAACTACATCCTGTGGTAATGTCTTGGGTTTTGATCAGGACCTGAGAGTTTACGCTGACTCTAAAACAGAGGCAGTTTAAGAGTGTGTGTGATCCAGATTTTGATGGCCAAGTCAGTTCACTTGCATAACGCTGTTTCAGATGCCAAGACTTGTAGCAGCTCATTGTGTTTACTCCAGAACTTGCACTGGATTCAAAGGACCCTGTTGACTCATTTTAAAGTGATTGGCTGTGTTTATCTAAATACCAAGCTGGCTGCTTTAATGGATTCAATGCATGTGAGGAGCCCTGGAGCTTTCCACAAGAAGCCTTGTTGTTGTTTTCCAGCTTCATCACAGCCTCCTCTGTCAGGCAGGGAGAGGTTGTTATTGATTTTCTGCTCCAGCTGACTTTGATCCATATCAGGCCGAACGCAGAAATAATTTTTTTATTCAAGATTTAGATAACTCTTATTTTTCTTGATGACTCACACACTGCAAGACAACAGTTTGAGCCCTTTGTCAGAGCTTTACTCACATTTTAAGGTAATAATAACACTTGATCTTTTAAATTAGGGTCAATTACAGGCCTGAGGTCATGTTGTGATGTGTTTTTCTGTGTGAAATGCTTGCTTGCAGCTCCACCTAGTGGCCCTCCGCAGTACAGCTCTATCTTTGGCAGCAGGCTCTCGTCCAGCTCCACTCCAGCCAGGTATGAAAGAAAAACAGCTTTATGTTAACGTGATGTAACATTTGGTGCCCTTTAAAGGTCAGACTCTGATCAATTCATGTTTTTCTTTTCTGCAACCCCCTCCCCCAGCTCCCCTGGAGTCGATGCCGTTTCCAACTCCCAAACTTTTGGAAGTGAGTAAAGAGCACAAACTGCATCAATTCCTACCCGCCAGGCTGTGCTGCATTTACATTCAGCCCTTTAATCGTAAAGGGGATGTCCAACACCACTCATTGTGCTGAGACTTAGAGTGTAGTTAATCTGAATTGGCAGGAACTTGCCCTGTTAACCCAGCTCATGGTGAATTATCTCCCTATCTTCTTCTCCTCCCCCTTTCCTCCTCCTGTTCTTCTTGTGTGTCTCAGATTTCCCCAACCCATTCAGCTCCTGCTCCGGGTCGGCTTCCCAGCAGCCTGTTGCCCTCTCCCCCAGTAACCCCTTCAGTACCGCCTCAGGAGGTAAGCCTCATGTCAGTGCCTTGCAGAAGCATTAAACTATTTCACATTCCATCAGTAAAAAACAGTCAAAGTTGAAAACGGGTCTGGCCGCTTGGAAACAAATGGTAAAGAAACTAGTGCTGCTTTAAAACGTTTCAACTGTACTGTATGTTAGGTAGTCTACTCTACCTATAAAGCAGTTAAGATCCAGCTAATTCTAGGTTTATGGTATGAAACTTTAATTATGTTTTTAACTATTTTTGTTACAATTTAGTAGTAAAACAGAGAGGATAACCATGCACTTAGAAAAATGGTCAGCACCTAGTATGTATCTGAATAAAACCATAAAGCGAAATATTAGCGTCTCCACAGTGCTGTTACTTCTCTGTTCAACATAGGAATGAAAAGTGAGAGGAGCTCTCCGTCGTCTCCTCCTCACCTGATACCAGCTAATAACAATAGCTTGTGCATCTGATTTGGGTCGTTCTTCTCTCCAGGTGACTCCAGTGCGTTCGTCACTTCGCCCACATCCGTTTTCCCTCCATCCGCTTCCTTCCCGGCTCCCTCCACCCAGAATGCATTTCACCACGAGTCAGCCACCAATCAAGAAACCAACGGTGAGATTTGTTTTATTTGACCTAGTGCCACATCTTATGTGCTGTGGGGAGCATAAAATAAACTGTATTAATGCTGTTTTTATTATTCTTCTCAATAAGAAATGAAAACATCTTTCTTGGCATTACGGACCCTTCTTACATTTGCTGAGCAGTTTTTTTCATGTTTCTCCTGGGATTTTGAATATCTATCTTTGATGAAGAGCTTCAACTCTTTGAGGTTGGAAGGCCTCCTTGGCATTCCCTTAATTTTTAGCACCCTCCACAAATTCTCTTTCAGATTAATGTCAGGACTGTGGCTGGATTTTCTTTATTCACTTCTTCCATACTGGGTCACCGGGGAGCTGGTGCATTGGGCCGCTTTGAAACATCAATATTACTCCCAGTCAGATTCTTAAAACAACATACTTAATGGTTTTAATAATTGACAGGACTCTCTGAGTCAATACTTTGTTCTTTGAAAAACCGCTCTTTGCTTGACTTTACTTTAAGGGTATGTCTTCACCAGCTTTGCACATCTAGAGAATAAAGGTTTTGCCCATTCTTCTTTGCAAAACTTGCTAAAGCTCCATTTTCATCTCTTGCCACTGGTTCTCAGTTGTATTTAGGTCTGGACTTTGACTGGGCCATTCTCTTTTATCTTAACCATTGCATTGTAGCTCTGGCTGCATGTTTATGGTTGTTGCCCTGCTAGAAAACCTCTGCCTGAGTCTCAGGTCTTTGCAACATCTAACACAGGGGTCCTCAACCACTGGGCCTTGGACCAGTTTTGGACCATGATTGTATTGTTACTGGGCCATTGATTGGTCAAGAAATGTGTTTATTAATTTCGATGTAATTAGTGAGCGTAGCGTCTGAGAGCTTTTATTTTGAAAGGCTGGAAGCATCTGTGCTTTTGCCAGTGCGCTTGAGAAGGGAGCATGAAGACCAGCGTGGAGGATGGAGTGTCTGCTTCTGCCCAGGAGTATGTGGCAGCTGTTGTGGTTGTACTGGCATTAAATGAATGACAACTATGTCCTGCTTTGTGTTGGTCTGTTCCATAAAATCCTAATAAAATACATTCATGCTTGTGGTTATAACCTGAGTTCAAGGGAAGCACTGTAGACCAGACCCGAAAGCGTTTATCCTTGATCTGCTAAGTCTTTTGTCATTCACCAACCAGTAACCACTGGCCAGCAGTGCAGGAGCACCCACTGACACAACCAGTATCAAAATGCAGCTTCTGTAGGGGGTCTTGTTTCAGCACGCCGTAATTGCACCACCCAACATGTTTCCGTCTTCTGTTTCAGGTTTTGCCTCATTCCCCGAGCCTGACTCTCTGCCCAAAGTCCATCGGCCCATGTCTGTGAACCCTTTCACGGTGAGTTCGCTGCCCGGAGAGCGAGTGGGAAATACGGATCTCTGGTGCACATTGTGTGAGAACTTTAGGAGGTGGTGTTGCTGCCGTTTGTCATCCCATCTCTCTTGTTGTGCAGGGGAATGTGTACCCCAGTCGCGGGACGTCGAAAAATCCTTTCATCTGACCCCCCCGTCTCTTCTCCACCTCCTCCTTTGACGCATCTCCTCACTTCTCTGGGAACCAAGGGAGGAGTGAACTTGAGGAGCTGCTGCCACTTCAAAGCCTCTGGAGTATTTTCACCTTGTTAGGGAAGATTGGACCATCCTCTATCCCTCCCTCCCTGCCTCTTTTTCACCTCTGTGTCAGTGTTTACGTGTTTGTGGGGGAAAGAAAAATAACAGAAAAACGTCTGAATGTAGTAATGAAACTGTACGTGTGTGTGCAAATGTGTGTTTCATAGAGTGTTTTTCTGTCACAGTAGACGCCACCTCAGGGCTCTGTGGGAGTCACGAGTGAACAATGCCTCTATAATTTTGCCCACGAACTATATCAGACACACACATGTTGCTGCTGCTGCTGCTATTGTGCTTTCATCTCCTGCTTATAGGTGCAACAAAAAAATAAATAAATAAGGAAAGAAACACACACCATGCAAAAACAGCCCACCGGTAAGGACATCCTCTGCTTTAAAACCTCTTATGCTCAGCTGGTGAGACAGAGACTTGTCATCGCAAGTCCCTGAAAATAATTTTTAACAGCCTCCTGATGCATGTGAATTAGCGACTCAAGATAAGACGAGAGTGTGTGTGCGTGTGTGTGGAACATGTTTGCATTTATCACTGTTTTTTTTATTTTTGGTCAGATTATCGATCAGTGATGATCAGTGTTCTTCACTCTCAGGCTGCATGCGCTTATAGGGCTAAAAGGAGATGCTACTGAATGTAAAAGCAAATTTCAGAGACAAAAAAAGATATACAATATGTCTAAAAACTTCACAGCTTCATGTACTGGACCAAAATGCTTTTCTTTCTTTTTAATTGAGGCAAAGGTTATTTCTTTAATTTTGCCAAAAAGAAGAGTTTCATGTATTAACCTCTTTGTAATGACAAGTATTCATGTTCATAAAATCAACTTCTTAATATAGTGAGGCTCTTGCTGTGTGTCTCTGGTTATTTTTATTCACACATAATAGAAACATGTTTAGATGACTATTTCAAGCTGACTTAAAAGGGTTCACATGGAGAATACTGGAATTTTATCCGTTTATCCATCCGTCCATTTTTACTTCCATCAGTCCATCCACCATTAATTTTCCCACCAATTCATGCTGACACAAAAAATATGATGGTACCCAATAAAGAGTAGTTTCTCCCCCATGGTAGTAAATTAGCTAACCAGCAGGGGGCGCAAAACCGTAATTTTATGTTTGCCCTCCTTCACAAGGTTACTTTTGGATGCATATTGCATAACAGTATGCATACTGCATGAGCATGCAGCACGAAGATGGTACCCGTTTGGGGTATTTTAAAATATTTATTTCAATCTAGAAGAGTTTAATTCGGTTTTCCAGCTTTATTTTTCTGATATTTAATAGAAGAAAGGAGGACTAGAGGTTTCGCTGAGTAGCATGGCTGTAGAGGCGATTATCAACCGAGAAAACAGTTTTACGTCTGATTTTTCTATTTATAACAGCGTAAGAGAACTCCAAAAGATTTACAGAGTTCACCCTTGATGTCGTCATTGTCAGGAGAATTTCTGCTGTTTTAATCAATGTTCTTTGGAAAGAGTTGCTGAATCTGCAGAGTCTGTGTGTCAATATGTCCACGTTTCAACAGAGGACAGATAAGGATTTTTCTTTAACAATAAATAGATCAGGAAGGACCTCCTGGAAGCGCCAAGGCTCATATCTTACGCCACAATGGAGAGTGGAAGGGCTGCTGCCTTCACGTGCTGTGGGAATTTCCAGTTGTTCGCATAGAGTAGTCGATAAAGATGAAAGTTAACACAGCACAGCCTCGCACAGACGCAAACAAATTGGGATTGAGACTAGATAAGCAAAATGGGAAGGTGTTTGCTTTAATATTATTTATAAATATGTAATAAGAGTTTTGTTCGTGTTTCTGTCTAAAGTGAATATTATCACTAATTTAGAGTCCGGGGTTACTTTTTATTCCGTTTACTGTGAGGCTATAGGTCCAATTGACCAAAAAAACAAACAAAAAAAGAAACCTATGGAAACATGGCATTTTATCCGACACAGCAAAGCTGCCCTAAAATCACCACCTCGCCACACTGATAACTGAACCACATAGAAACCCAGTTTTGTGTTTATTTAAGCAGAATTCCTTACAAATTTGCTACAATTTTTATTTCTGAATTTTATCAAAATTATTAACTCAGTAAATAACCAACCATTGTATTCTAAAAATACATAAATGTAAGTTAAAAACACATAAAAGAGTCTGATCTGTTTTGCTCTGGTTTGTGTAAAACAACAAATAACCTAAAAAGGTTTTTCTTTCAACACTAGATTTTATTTTAATATACTGTCATCTTGTTTCAAATTATCTGTACCTGCACATACCTGTAACTGTTATATGTACCATTTACAAAGATAATTGGATAGAATACCTGCTACTACTAATAATAAGAAGAAAAAGAGGATGCAGAGGAAAATTACTGAACTGACCTTATATTAGCAGGAAAAGACAATAGAATGAAATGTGCGTTTATATTTTATCAACGTGGAAATTAGTATTGTTGCAGCAGCACTAGAGTCAACTGCATGCTAAAGAAAATTATGTATAAAATAGAATAAAATTAGCTAAAAGACTGATTACGGATCACCCTTCCATCCATCCATCCATCCATCCATCCATCTATCCATCCATCCATCCATCCATCCATCCATCCATCCATCCATACCCATTAGGCGAGATGCGGAGAACACCCTGGATATATCGTCAGTCCATCAATTGGACAATATTAGAAACTTCCATTTGTTTCTATCTTTCCTGAATTGTTTTTAGTAGTAGTTTGTATTTTCATTATTAGTTTTTTCCTTCCCAGCTTAGACTCTATAAGGATTAACATGTGGTGTAATTGGTAGTTAAGTTGTAAGAACTGTGATGAAGCCCCTGAACGCACCGTGTTCTAGAGTACTACGAGGTGAGGGTAGTGAAGGGAATTCCAGCTCTTTTTCGGGATCGGGACGATTTGGATCCAGTCTTCCAGCTCTCGAACGGTTCTTTACCTTACATCACCTCTAACTTTCATGTCAGGTCTTCATATTTATTTGGTATGTGTGCGCACCTGCATATGTAGAATACAAATAATGCTTTAAGCATTAATAATGTAATACACATTTTAAAATACCCATAATAAAGCAATGGTTAATAATACAAATTAAGGCCAATCAACCCCACTTGCTAGTGTTACCTCATTGGCAATTCATTCAAACTCATAAGAAGGCAATGTCAATATCAAATTTATTTATATTGCACATCCAAGAGAAAGGGTGTGGTAGTTCTTAAAATATTCCTGTGAAGCCCTTAAAAAGGCAAATGCATTACCTACTGTCACCAGTTCCTTGCCAACTAGCAAGATATCAATGTTCCTATATACATTATGTACATGCGTATCCAATTTACAACAGGCATCAACCTAGTTTTCCCCAAACTATTGTGTTTTGACACAATGCATCCCAACCCCTGCTTTGATTTATGACTTTCGCCAGTGTGAGCAGGTTCCAAGTGCCGTTTGAAAATAAAATAAGCATCTCTATACAGCTTGTCAGCAGAGGGAAGGATGAACTGCTCTAAGATGTCCTGGTAGACAGCGGCGCCGACAATGGACCAGCAGCAGCAGATGACACGGTTTCTCAAATCACCTGACTGTGGAACCTTAAAACTGAACCTCAAGCAACTTGGATTCTGCGCCTTTCGTCTCTTGCTTCAGACACTGGAATCTAGAGTTCTAAATGATTCCTTGAATCTGCAAAGAGGATTTGAGATTTTCTATCACAGTTTTTCCTTCCACTAAGCTTTGCGTTAACATGCTTAGATAGAGCCTTCTTTGAACAACCATCTTCTTTAGCAATGGCCTTTTTTGGTTTACCCGCTTTGCAGAGGGTGTCAATAATTGGACTGGACCGTCACGTCACCAGTCCATAAAGTGATTATGTAGATGACCATAGCATAACACTTCTGGGTTAAATTGGTCTTATTGTTGGCCTTTTGTACTATTATAACAGATTGAAAGGCTAAATTTTGGGTTTTCATTGGTTGTAAGCCATAACGAACAGAAATAAACGCTTGAACTATATCACTCTGTGTTAATTCATGTTAGTTTCAGCTTTTGAACCGAATTATTGAAATAAATCGACTTTTTGATGATATCCTAATTTATTAAGATGCACGTGGATGAACTCGGGTTGTAATGGGGTCTTTGAAGTTTCACGTCATTAGGAACGAGGTAGGACGTTCAGGTAAATGAGCCGGCATATTGAGGCGGCTCGGCCACGGACACCTCGCAAAGAGAGCGACTGTGCCGCTCCACGGTAGCAGTTCCGCTCCGCGCTTACAGCCTCCAGAGAGCCGAGCCGAGCCGAGTCGAGCTGAGCTGAGCAGGGCAGGGGTGGGGGGACAGACGCAGGGCTCCGTACTCTGTGATGTGCAGTAAATGGGATTAACCCGCTCAGACAGCTCTGGGAAACGCTAATAGTAGTAGTAGTAGAGGAAAGGGAAGAAGGGAGGGGGGGGTGGAAGCCCCGCGTAAAAGCTGCGCCGCATGTGCAAAACTTGCGCTCCGTAGGAGAGAAAACAAGCCCCCCCTTCCAAAATCAGACGCTAACAAACAGACCCGGGTCCAGACTTGCAACAGCCGTCCGGACCAAACTCTAGCTCTCCTCTCACACATGCCTGGGTTGATGTGGAGAAGAGGGAGGCAGCGGACCTGGGAGCATGCTTGAATCATCTCACTGAAAGTTGCAGGAAAAGAAAGACCCAATTGATCATCTTGCTTTTTGGTGGGAACCAAACCAATGGAGGGACAAGCGGGCGAGCTGCACGGCAGCGAGGACGTGCGCAAGAGCGGCTACCTCCGCAAGCAGAAGTCCATGCACCGGCGCTACTTCGTGCTGCGCGCCGCCTCGGAGCGCGGTCCGGCCCGCTTGGAGTACTACGAGAGTGAGAAGAAGTTCCGCGGTAAGGCCCCCATCCCGAAGAAGGCGGTGGCACTGGAGACGTGCTTCAACATCAATAAGCGGGCCGACTCCAAGAACAGGCACATGATCGTGCTCTACACCCGGGCGGAGAGCTTCGTCGTGGCCGCGGAGAACGAGGAGGACCAACACCAGTGGTTCCAGGCCATGGTGGAGCTGCAGTGCAAAAGTAAGCCGAAAACATGCTCACTGAAACCCCACGATCATGCACTGGGATGATGGATGAGGAGAAACGTGGCAGTGGCCGCAGAGCAGCTCTGCAGGGCAGTTTGGGACATGTTTCATTGGTGTTTTGGGGTAACATGAGGGGTTTATTTAAAAACAATTACAGCTTGACTAAACAAGTTAGTCTGCGTGGCGTGGATTTCCCAACCTCTGACCATTTAAAAATCTACTTTCAGAACACTGTTGAGCTCTCTTTTACAAACCCAGTACAGTTTAAAGAGTTGGCTGGCTAGTCTGAACACGTCCCCCGTGTATGGAAATCCAAAAGGGCCAAAATGGACACATAAAAATGAATGAAAGAATGAGTCATTCATTTCTAAAGCGACTTTCACAGGCAGGAGGTAGGATCCAAATATTAGCTGCCAATATGAGTGAGTGAAGCCCCATGTCTCAATAGCTTTTATTGCCATGCATACAAATAGATTAAGAAGACTACTGCTAATTAAACGATAGAGAAAAATGTATCAAACTTACCATGCTACAGAAAAGGAGGAGATGAATATTAGGCTGTTCAAGATAGCAGTGTCTACATTTTTTCAATACCAAAACCAAACATCTGCTGTAAAAACTTCCCTGTGAATTACTGAACTAATATTTGGTTCATTATAACCATTGTTTCTGAGAAACAGCGTCTGGCAGCTGTGTAAAGGTATTCCAGTCTGGAATGATTGGACTACATTCCAGAGTTCCTCTGGATTTCTTGGTTTTGCCTTAGAAACAGTTTGCTTGGTGTCACCTCAAAGGTTTCCTCATGGATTAGGGTCCAGGGATCGGGCAAGATTCTGACCACCTATTGGTCTGTTTTTCATGTTGGAACATCTGTCTCTTTTTCAGCAGAAGTCAACATAAGACCACTGAAATTGTTTTGATATATTCAAGTGGAACCATCTACGTATTATTGCATCTTAGCCACCATGGCTCACAGCGGGCTGGGTATGAATTCAGTGTTTGGGAGTCATCTTGCGAACTACCTAGATCCAGTAAGAACAATTTTAATTTCAACGGTTTCTGAAACGTTCAGAAACGTTCAGAAAACCTCTTCAGCGCATCATTTTTTACTTGAACAGGGACTTTGTAGGGGTTCTTGCCTATAGCTTACCTTTTAATAGTTCATGTTCTCTCTGGTACAGTAACTGTAGACCTTCTGTGGTCACCTTGGAGGGTCTTTGCCAGTTTGGCCGTTCTTTATTTTGAGAAATAAATGCACTATAACAAGTTGGAATGTTAAATAAGGGCCAGCTGTTTAACACCTGTTTTTTCACAGAATAAACTACCTCACTAATTGCACTTGAAGATGTTATTATAACGAACAACTCCTTTTTAATTAATGATTCAATTACACAGAATTAGCAGACTGTTAGTTCTGCTGGTTTTCTAGTACTGTACTATACCTACTGGAAACCTACTAGTCAATTATTTGCCACTTAGAAATATAATTTCTTACAACAGCAGTGATTGTTCTGGTTTGACTGCTAATGTTTGGAACACAATAAAGCACTGTGCAAGATGAGATTATATAAGTCATCAAAATTAAAATGACAGGAAATAAAAGCATAAAACATGAGTATAAAATCTATAAAAGAATAAAAAAAATATAAGAACATGCACAGGAAGTAAAAAATAATCCAGTTGAAATGTTAGTGTAAACCCTAAACAAATGCTTGTTGGATCTTTACTTGCTTTTATTAGGAGGACATCCATTTATAAGTACAGAGTTGAAATAAAATTACCCCTAAATTATGAGCACGGACCTTGGTGAATGTACAGAAACAACCAAGTGCTTGGTTAATGTGTGAGCACAATTCAGGTGGAATTAAGATTTACCTGCCAGCCAGCCCTTTATCAGAGTGAGGCAGTGTAACAATGTAGATAGCTTATCACACTGGTGTGGTTTAAAAGACTTGTACCACTGAATATCTTAGGCATAAAATTGGTAAACAATTTCATTCAAATACTGCATAGTGCCTGAAAGTGTAAGTATAAAAAATGAAAAGAACAGTGGACCAAGCATTGAACCTTGGGGAACCCCACAGGATAAAGAACCTTTACAGCCAAAGAACAGTGAAATATTAATGTTGATACTGAAATAATTACATATGCTTTAAACGTGTTATGACAGTACATTCTAATTTAAATATATGACCTTTTAACCTGTGTATTTAAAAAAAGTGACATTTAAATAATTTTGGATAAATGAATTTATTTTAAATTTCTCCTGCCTTTGTAACGCCGGTAAATAATGTAAGATTGTATTAGTAGATTATACATGTATTTCTAATGTTTTCAATAACATTACTGACATAGGTAAATAATTGTGGAGAAATTTAATTCCTGTTTTCCTGCAATTATATTGTGTACAAATTATATTCAATTCTATAGTTTTTTAGTAAAGTAGTGACATAATTAATTAAATGTGGATAATTTCCCCCTGCTTTACCACAATATGAAGAAATAATATAGGTTTTTACAAATTTATTTTGCATTTATCTATTCAATTATTTTTTTTTAACAATTAGAGACATATTAAACAAGTGTGAATACATTGGTTTCCTGTTTTGTTGCAATTATCAAATATTTCTATTAATTAAGAATTTATAAATTAAATTCTACTTTGCATTTATTTTTGTTTAGTGACATATTTAAATAGCTTGGGATAAATAAATGTCTTTATTTTTAGTTTTGTTACAACTATAACTTGCATAAATAATGAAATGTAACATTTCAGTTTTTTTGTTTAAATTATGATGTGTGTTAGTATTTATTTGATCACTTACATATTTATTAAATTCTGGGACTCTGTAGTTGCAGAGCAACGGGGGAATTTATTCCTCTTCACCCACAGCTTTTATCGTGCTTGTGTCACACTAGATATTTACTCTCAGGCTTCTTGTGTGTGTTTTTTCCCTCCTCTGTTGGACCTCAGCTGTGTGCAAGCTTTTTTTTTTTTTGCCTCTGTGTCCCAACAGCTCAAACACACCTGTCCTCATGTTTTCTGCTCCTCTTTTCCTGCTGATGTTGCAGGATCACACAGGGCATTGATCCAAAGTGGAGAATACATATTTCAAAAGTAGGCCGAGAAAAGCTGGTCACATTTTAACCAATCAGTGTAAAATGTGAATAGTTGTGAATGTGCAAATCGGGGGAAAAAAAAACACAAAAACACGTCATCCGTGAAGATATTTCTCAAATGGTGTCCATCAGCCGCTGTGTAAACACAGCTGCCCCAGATCACCTGTTGCCGGACCATAAGGGACACATGATGTAACCTCAGCAAATTGAAGATATGAGTTCAAGGTGTCTCTCATGATCTGCTGGTGCTGTGTTACATAAGGAGAGATAAGGAGCCTGATAAAAGCCATCGCGCCAGTTTTTTTTTACTTCAGAGCTGCACAAAAAGTCGAGTCAAGATTTTCTGGCTTCAGAAACTGGCAGGCCTGATAAATCGGTGGAAGATGCTGTGACATTGTCCACTAACCCTCGGGTTTTTGTGTTGAGCTCAAAGCCCCACTATCCTGCAGATCCTTAATCAGGGTTCTTGGTGAAAGATGTTTTAGAAAGACCTTAAGCAACCCTGGACAGCTTTTTCAAAATTACTCATTCTTCTTCATCCTTTTAACACTTTTGTTACTTTACAACCACAAACCTATTTCATTGGGATTTTGATCTGCTGGTGCTGACCAAAACAAGGTAGTGTATAATTATAAGTGTAAGGATTACGATGCATGTACATACACCTTTGCAAAATGTTGACAAAAAATAATCTGAAAGTGTGGCATGGATTGGTATTCAGCCTCCCTGATTCAATATTTTGTGGAAACATGTTTTGCAGTTACAGCTCCAAGTCTTTTGGGTTCTGCGTCTACCAGTTTTCACATGTAGAGACTAAAGCTAGGTTAATACTTGACGAATTGAACAGGGCGCGAGGGTACGCGCACCAACAGTAACGCAATCGCACCATCCACGTCCCTGCCCACACTGTCAGTTTGCCTTTTTGTGCACCTCCGAATATTTGTAACTTCGCGTGAACCACGCGCGCGGTGGTCCATTTAGAATGAATGAAGTTGAAGGTTTAAACATTTAACGGGCAAATAAATCACTTCTTCATGAACACAAGGAAGAGAGTATCATAAAACAACCAACAAAAACAGGCAAGAGAAATGCGAGTTACAAAGTTACATTGTATGCATTAACAAAACACCTGTAAACATCAATTTTCAAGTACTATCAGATTCTCATTTAGATTTAGGTCTAGACTTTGACTAGGCCATTCTTACACATGAACACACTTTGATCTAAACCATTCTGTTGCAGCTCCGGCTGTATGTTTATAGTCTCTGTCCTGCTGGAAGCTAGACGTTCACCCCAGTCTCAAGCCTTCTGCAGCCTCTAACAGGTTTTCTTCCAGCATTGCTCTGCATTTAGCTCCACCCATCTTCCCACCAACTCTGACCAGCTTTGCTGACTCTGCTGAAGAAAAGTATCCCCACAGCATGATGCTGCCACCACCATGGTTCACCATGATGATGAGTTCAGGATGTTAGTTTTCCGACATAAATACCGAACCATCTTATACATTGTGTTTATTGTATACATGTGGCAAAGTGCAAACATGATTTCTTATGCTTTTTCCTCATCAATGGAATTTTACCGTGACAGAAAAAGGCCGAATTTGAGCGTTGCATGTTCAATAGGTTTCCTGCTGACAGATTCTCCCACCTTAGCTGTGGTTCTCTGGAGCTTCTCCAGAGTTACCAGGAGCCTCCTGATTACGTCTCTGATTAATGCTGTCCTTGCCCAGCCTGTTGCTTTAGATGGACAGCCAATTTTTTTCACTGGCATAAAACATGTATTCAGAGTTTTGTACGGCTTTGTTTGCTTATAACATAAAATCTCAAAATAAAGTAAAATTTCTCATTTTAATTTGACAAAATATTAATGTGAAGAACTTTTGCACAGTTCTGTGGGTGGAAGCGCTTCACTCTTCCAACAAAAAAAACAAAAAAAACATCTACCAGCCTGCTTCAGATGTCGTACGGGCTGCCATGCTTTCCCTTTGAAACCACAGGTCCAGGGAGCAGTGCTGCCACCGCACTAACGGCTTCTTGTCTCCTCCTTTTTGTTGCTGAAAGTGTCGCCTTTCTTGTATAAATCAGCCTCTGGTTGTCAAAGACAAAGAGGCGGCGGCTGGCTGCTGTGTAAACTCGCACGCACGTGTGCAGTTTTGTTCTTGTGGTATGCATTGCACGGGTGGTGTTCGCGGGAGAACAAGGCCAACGGTTGTCTGTCACACAGACTCGCCTCGCTGGTGCAGAGATGTGGAGGAGACGCGGACGCTGCTGCAGGTTTAGGGCTGCCTGCTACTCAGACCTGTTTGAGTAAAACACACTGTCAGGATTCCTGTCTGTAATAACGCTCCTCTCAGAGATGATGGCACATAGTTTCCACAGGGACCACTCCCTCACATCCGATACCTGTGGAGCGGCTCAGATCAACTTCTGTTACATTTGTGCTCATGTTGGGTGAGGTTCTCTGAGTGTCTCCTAGCTTTGCTCCAGAGAAGTGCACCGAACGCAGCTTAGCCTCCCCTTATAGTCAAACACGAGCCAGAATCCCTGTTATTTATTCAGCTGAATCCTCTAAGACCCTTTCAGGCCACGAGTACAGTATAGGGCTTCAGGGTGGCTATTTCCTCAGCTATTAGGAGGCAGCGGAGTGTGTGTAAAGGTTTGACCTCTGTGAAGCGGGCCACCTCATGGCGAGGTGCAGTTTGACCTCCAGTGGAAACGAACGTGATAAAGTCAAAATCTGGGGGCCAGAGTGGCTCTAAATGAGAGCGAAACACTATCATGAGACACACCCACATGCCACACCAATGTGCCAAAATAAACAGCCTGAAAGCACTTGACACTACAGATTCACATACAGAAACATATTCAACACCACCTGAAACTTGAAAGAAACTAATTTATATTCTATAGCATTTAAACCAGGCTCCGCTATGACAGATTTTATTTTATGAAATAAATTTTTTCTGTTTTCTTTTTTTCTTTAACTACTTCTCTTCCTTTTGTTTGTTCACACCCCTGGTGAAGATGTGTAAAAAGCCTTAAAAGAAGTTCAGCATTTTATTGCAGCAGCACAATCCGACTCTGAAAAATGTCCAAAAATCCAGCATTTGTTTGAGTACATTTGTTCAGTGGAGACAAAAACCCTACAATACAAAATAACTGCTTTTTAGAAACAAAACCCAAAACAACAAAAGCAGTGGCAGGGTAATTGGCATCCCAAACAGTTTTTAGAAAATAACTGTATCTGAAGCGCTTTTGTAAAGTACCCTCTATTAAGGTTAAAACAGCGTTGAGTATCCTGAAGGAACCTGGAGGAACCTGGAGGAACCTGGATAAATGCAGCTCATGGGATGAAATGAGATTCTTGGGTTCTTTTCAGGGACCCGAGCTCGGGTATCGATGAGCGTGTTCTAGTCTGAAAACCACTGGTTCCTACTAATTATTTTGGTGCTAGCTACTCTGAGCGAAACAATCCAGTGACACTATTTCTAATTTCAATAGCCCCTGCTGTGATGACTGAAATATGAACCTATATGAACCTCTGGGAACTTCTTTCAAGACTCTTGGGAAAACTATTTCAGATGACCACCTCATGAAGCTCTTGGAGAGAATACCAAGAGAGCAAAGCTCTAATCAAAGCTAATTTGAAGAACCTAAAATATAAAAAGGATTAGAGTTATTTAATACTTTTTTGTTTACTACATAATTCCATGTGTGTTCATTCACAGTTTTGATGCCTTTGGTGAGAATCTACAATGTAAATAGTCATGAATATAAAGATACCTATTAAGTGAGAATGTGTATCTAAAACTTTTGACCGATAGTGTATATGTGTGGCAGCCATATTGGATATTGAGCTGCTCAAAGACCTCCAACCTGAGTTGTATTTCGCTCAGCTTCTGGCTCTCTTCCAGTGTAGTAACGTCTAGAGAGAGGTTTAAGTTAGAAAGTGTAGTGGATGAAAAGGTGGGCAGTAAGACTCCCTGTTTGGCAGGGCACTGGGGATCATTCCTGCCCTCAAGTATCGCACTATAACTGCTTCATAATGGTTTATAAAGGGTTTACAACCTCATTAATAACCGATGTCTTATTATTATACGTTCTTATAAGGGGAGCGTTATCATAAACTGGCACTCTAGAAAGGATCTCCAAAGATCACTGATAGAGAATTGAAGCAAATATGTATTTTTAATGCAAGATTATGCTATGGCAATTAGGGGCTGAATTTTTTTCAGGCTTTTTACATGTTTACCACGGGGGAATAGATATGTGGAGTTCGCTTTATGCTGTTTGTTTCGTTCGTCTTATATTTCCTTTTTCACATATTGCACATTTTAATAGACTCCTGGATAAAGTCCTAAACAGAGTCAATGATTTGATTTGATTATTTATTCTATATTATTGGAAATTAAGCAGATAAGTTTATCTTGATAAGTGCCTTGAGATGACATTTGTTCTGAGTTTGCATCCATAAAAATAAACTTTTGACTTGACTGCTCTGGTGTTCTGACTGCGGCTGGTTTCCTGTCTTGAGTAGAAGATTAGAAAAACATTTTAAATGCTGACAAAGTAGCATCTGTTGCACTTCCCCGTAAAACATATTTTTAGTTGTATAGTTTGTGACACATTTATGTAACAAACTCACATAAACTGTCATTCTGGGGTTCCTCAGGGAGTTTAACAAGGAGTTGTTTGTTTTTTTACTCAGCTGGCTTTGTTGGTGTTGATTTATTATTCTTAGTTTTTGTTATCCTGGAGTGTTTTTTGCCTGCTCAAGCCCATGAGATTTGGATCAGGCTGAGGAGACTGATGAAACGTTAAGCCCATACTTAAGCGCCTCTCATCTCCCTAATTAGGCTATAATTATTGTCTGGAGGGTCAGCCGGTGAAGGCTAATGAAGTCAGAGATCGGAGCGTTTTGTTGCAGGAACCTCAATGATTATCATAATCTGCAGGTTGGTCAGCTGGATGGGATCTGGAGAGTTGTATCTTCTCTGTGCTTTTGCTCACATTAACAACCTGTAAGTTCATGACAATGGGTTGGGGCAGCCAGGCTTCAATGCGCCCCAGCTCTTTGAAAAATCACAGCGTACATAAGTTCTACATGTCCCCGCGTTCCCTGCTTTGTCTCTGTTGCTGACTGTCAATTAAGTGCTCCGGTTTGATGGGCAGCAAAGGAAAGCCAGGGGCAGGATAATCACATTAGTCATTGAGTTGCCGATATGTTGAGTACACAGGGGCTTTTGGATGGATTGTAACCTTTTTACAGCAGGCTGCATCGATCGCTGTCAGTTAAAACGAGCCCATGAAAGTTGGAGTGGGATGTCAGGAAGTCCTCGGGTTATCTGCCCTTGTAGTGAATGGATCAGGAGTGGGGAGATTAGAGAAAAACTTCTGAAATGTACCTCTTAGATTTACCTTTTGCTGTTTAAAGAGGCGAGTTGCTGTAAATGAACACATCAACTGTATAACTGTTCCTCTTTATGTTATGAAATCCAGTCTTCTAAGCTAAACAGCAAAACTCAAAATTACTCACATCAGAGATCATGATGCTTTAAAGGGTCTCACCTCTAAGTTGTTTTGGATAAAATCGTCCCTTGGATCAATGTCAAGTTGCCCAGTAAGCAGCATATCACCTAGGGGAGTCGTATCTCTGTGTCGCAGCATCCTGAGACCTGCTGAGGTAATAAACAGCTGATGTCATCCACATTTAAAAGCCTCTGTGTGCAGTTGGAAGCGGAGCAGGAGAGGGGCCTACAGTCTGTGGCATGCAGTGTGAAGTGGTAAAGCCAGCAACACTTGTTAGAAAGGTTGATTGACCGGCCCTGATTTCATTTATGTTGAGAGATCGGTGATCGGCCAATACTTGCATGTGAATCCACCAATCTTATCTACTTGTCTAATCTTTGTGGAAGTTTTGTTTCTTGTTAAAATGTGAAAAATTAAAGACTAAAGGAACTGAAATGCTCTAAACTTTTGATTTATATTTGAGGTCACTGCCTCATGTGCACTTAAAACAAGTTTGTGTTGTTTCACAGATATTGTTCATTGTTAAAATAAGATTGGAACATTGAAGGTGTGTTGGGACCCTACAACACCTGACAGTAGCAGTTTAAAAAAAAATCCGTATCAGCCAAAATCAGAAGGTCAGGTTTTTTTTAAAGATCTGCAATTTGTGATCAGCCAGAAAACTGCCATTGGTGCATCCTTGGTGCTGCATCTTCCCTGACGGATGAAGCTTACATCTACAACTTTTTTCCTAACGTATTTGACGTTTTTCACAGCTTGTCAGTTTACAAACACAAACATTAGTTTATTTTATTGGCATTTTAAGTGATTAGACCCACAAAAAGTAGTGCATAATCACTTCAATTACAGCAGCAAGTTTTTTGGGTCACGTCTCCACCAGCTTTTCACATCTGGAAACTAAAATATTTGCTAATTCTTCTTTGCAAAATACCTCAAGCTTAGTCAAATTGAGTTGAGAGTATCTATGAAGAGATTTTTTGTTGTTGTCAAAGATTCTTAATTAATAATAATCATCTTTATTGGTCATTGCACATGTACATTACAATGAAATTTGTCCTCTGCATTTAACCTATCCCTTACAGGGAGCAGTGGGCTGCCATTGTGCCACACCCAGGGAGCATTCTGGGGCTAAGGGTCTTGCTCAGGGACCCAGAGTGGTAATCAGTGGGATACGAACCTGGCCCCTTGTGTCCCCTCTGGAACACAAACCTCCTGATCTAACCACTAGAGAGAATTTAAGTACACCCTTTCATCAAACTTTTTGACAGGTGGGTGGGACTTCCGGTGAGGGCGGGATTTCCGGTGGGGGCCATATGGGCGCCATGTGGTTGCCACGTGGGCAGGAGGTCACGTGGTCAAGCAGGTGGTGTGTCCAAGGGGGGCGTAACAGTGGATGCTGATTGGTTGTCGTCATTAGGGGCAATACCTTAAATGAGTCAATTAAAACACAGGGGTGTGTTTGTTATAAATAGAACAAGACAAATATGGTATTATCGGAAACTGTTTGGCATCAGCACCAATTAAAAATAGAGGGGGTGTGTTTGTAAGCATCGTTAAACCTTGAATAACCCAATGAAAACAATAGGGCGTGCCTTAGTGTTTACTTTAAATACAGAGATAAAACTCTGCACTTTACATGCAGCATTCGTTGGAAAAAAAAAGAACACCCGTTCAACAATGGCTAGAGTTAAGAGAGTTTATCGTCAAGCGGAGGAGAAACGCAACGCGTGCCAAGATGATGATGATGAACAAGCAACTGCATCATATGCTTCCTCAACGGAGATACCTATCGGAATTCCCGTCGTGACATACTCTACCGATGATGAGGATCCAAAATCAACTTCAACAACCATGGTTGAAAATCAGACCTCGGTTCGGCCAAGAGGTATGTCAGTTCTGTGCGAAACCCCAGTGACCGTCTACCAGTATTCATCCCGTGAATTGAATGCTCCTAAGAAATCAACATACTACATCTGCAGGGTACAAAGACCCCCGTTCAAGACTCTGCAGGAAGAATGGTCTTTGGAGCCATATGGCCTGGTTGGCAGCTGGGGTTATATTTTCATGTATGAAATAGGAGAGCTTTGCCTGTATCAATTGGATCAAGACGAGGTATTTAATGGATCACTGGCTCTGTGTACACTCACCCACAGCGACTGGGCTGTGTTAAAGCTTGCAATCCCGCACCTTAATGATAGCCCTGAAACAGTCTCAAGGCAGGAGAGGGAGAAAAAAGAAGAAGAAGAAAATGAACTGTCTCCTCGACCTGTAAAACGGGCGAGAATGTTTCATATACCATCCGATGTTGAAATAGCTGAGAGAGAACCTCTCTTTAGCGCAGTGTGGGGGTCAAAAACCACAGCAAATGGCCGCTGGTCTTTTCGGGCAAGCAGACGCAGGAACAACCGGACGAGTCCCTCAGATCTGTTTGTGTTGGAGGCTTTCAATCAGGACTGCGGCGTATTCAAGACAATGCTGGCTCTGCCGTTTGAAGCTTGGGCAGAGAAGATGAGTGAAATTGGACATCGTCTTTCCGACCTTTTCCAAAAGTCACGAAGTTGGATCGATGTCATGTCAGTGAAAAAAACGCTGACGTTTCCTGTTTTACGTTTAGAACGAACCCTCTTCTGAGGACACGCCCCTTCCTATGATATATATACGGGGGGATAACTGCAAGCTCACAGACACTGAGAATCGTATCATGAGAATGAGTGGACCGACACCATACAGGGATCTCTACAACCACCGAGCAGAGATCCACTTCTCTCCTGAGCACGATGAAAGCTTCAACATTGGACCATATCATCCGCCTTCCCCTGACCTCTTCTCACCATCCACCTCAACATCCTCATTCTCAGAAAACCACTACAGTCCTGCATCACCTACAGGATACAACATGAAATATCTACCGCTTTCTCCAGACCTCTGCTCACCATCACCGCTATTCATGGCTGAGTCTGTAGACGCGAATGTCCTGCCTGAAGACATGAAGGTGGTCGTGGAGGAGGAGGTAGCCACCGGCTACTCACCCTCTACCGAAGCCCCTACACAAACCCTGGAACCGATGGAGGACCCTCAGCCTTCAGCAGAGGATGAGAGTAACCAGGAGGACGAAATTGACGGTTGGTTCTCAACCACCCTCATCAATACGGTGAAAACAGCGATACTTCATTTATTCAACATAACCTCTTTGAACTATCTCAGAGAAACCTGCTATGGATGTATAACGAACCACCCAAGCCAGCGTCAACACCATTGCCTGGAGGTACTGGGGGAGGATTATTACCAAGTCAACTTTCAACGCATCGTATGACGACTCGTAACCCCCAAACTCATTCCTGCTATTCAGAATCTTCTGGTACTTCGAAGCATACAAGCGGATGACTTCAGAGTGAAGACGATTGCCAAGACGGTTTTATATGAACTGAAATCGGTACAAGGCATCCACAGTGCAATAGCGCACGTTTATGATCGCATGGTCGATGAGAAACATCTCAAACAACTTAACTCTGTTTCAGAGTGCTATGGACTGACAAACTGATCTCACATGTTTGATGACTTGTTGTTGTATCATTTTTTTTTTTTTTTTTTTAGTATTCCAGTACTTTAGTTAATCTGCATTATATGATTTTTCTTCTTTTTTCTTTTTTACTATTAAATACAATTAAAGTAGGAACATAGTAACCTTTCCCAAAAGTGTTGTTTAAAAAGCTAGTAGTGTTTGAATTCATCTGCATTTTATCTGATTTTGTTTTCTGGTTGTTTTTTTGTTTATATTAAATAAAAAAAATAAAATAAAATAAAAAATAAGGATAAATCTACCCTCCTGTGTGTTTTTTCTCATTATTTAACAAGTAATCGGCAGAGATGGCAGGAAGACGGCTGATGAAGAAAGTATATTATAGCCCTTCAAATCCGGGAAGTTTTGGGGGTGTAGATAGGCTGAGGAGGGTTATGCAAGATGAAACGGGAAAGAAGGTTGCGGTTGAAAAAGTTAAAGATTTTTTATCAGGAGAAGATACCTATACTCTACATAAACCTGCAAGAATAAAGTTCCCGAGAAACAGAGTTTTTGTCACCAGACCATTGAGGCAGTTCCAGGCTGATCTCTGTGACATGCAAGCTCTGGCCATGGAAAATGATGGTTATAATTATTTATTAACAGTCATTGACATCTTTTCAAAAAGGGCGTATGTACGAGTTTTGAAGAGAAAAACAGCCGCTGAGGTGGTAAAGGCATTTGAATCAGTTTTTACAGAAAGTCAGATCCCCAAAAAACTTCAGACTGATGCCGGTAAAGAATTTTTTAACAAGAAATTTAAAGTTTTAATGGAGAAACACGGTATTGAACATTTTGCCACAGCGAGTGAAGCAAAAGCTTCAGTGGTCGAGAGATTTAACCGCACATTAAAAACAAGGATGTGGAGATATTTTACAGCTAACAATACCCGGCGGTACGTCGATGTACTGCAAAACCTAGCTAGAAGCTACAACCATTCCTACCACTCCAGCATTAAAATGAGCCCTATGGAAGTGACCCCAGAAAATGCCTTTCAAGTGTTTCAGAATCTGTATGATGTCAAGTCCAACAGATATTGCAAGGACTCAGTGACAACGTTTAAACAAGGGGATCTTGTCAGAATATCCAAGGTCCGTGGAGTGTTTGACAAAAAATACGAACAGAGTTTTACGGATGAAGTGTTTACAGTCTATGACCGGATACCCCGTTCTCCTCCTGTATACAAACTCAAAGATTTGGATGGAGAACCTATCGAGGGTTCCTTTTACGCTGAGGAACTTCAAAAAGTAAAAATATTTAACGACAAGATGTATCAAGTGGAAAAAATATTAAAACGACGTACGGTCAAGGGAGTCAAACAGGTTTTTGTAAGCTGGAAAAACTGGCCTGAGAAATTCAACAGTTGGATCAAGTTTGATGAACTTCGAAACGTATAAAAAAGGTTTGCACTAAACCTCACAGTTGACACAGCATCATGAACCGTCAGGTAGAGGATGATGGCTTTTACGTTACTCTTCCATCTAATGCTAGCATGGAAGTGTTTAAAAATAATACCAGTTCAAGTTTCCGTGTAAATTTAGCTCAACATATTGATTTAGAAGGCCAATGGATGGTTGCATTAGCCGAGATTTCATACCCTCATACATGGCATAATTTACCGGATTATGATGCCTACTTTGAATGGAGGAAGGTTGGTGATGTGGAGATCAATACGCAAAGGATCAGAAGTGGCTACTATAACAACGTTGTTCAACTCGAGACAGAGATGGAAATGTTTTTCAAAAAATTGAAATCGGGTTTACGCATTAAATTCAGCAAAGTTCAAAAGAGATTTGCATTTCAAGCAAATAGTCCGTATGAAATACGCTTCTTCAGCACTCTAGCTTATATGATGGGCGTGAAACCAGGGGAATGGATTCATGTTTCTGAACCAAAACTGGCTCCTTTTCCGGCGGATATAAAGGCTGGTTTCTATCACCTATACTGTTACAGCGACGTGGTCAGCCCTCAAATAGTAGGCGACACTTTTGCACCTTTACTGCGGACCGTCAAAGTACAAGGCACATTCAGTGATATGATTACTCAGACGTTTAACCCCGCCCACTACCTTCCAGTCTCCAGAAGACATATTGAAAATATCAATATAGAAATTAAATCGGACCAAAACGTTCCTGTAAATTTCGTCTATGGAAAGACCGTCATAAGACTACACTTCAGACCGGTGATATCACAACGTAGCCTGAGATAAATTTTATTTGTATAAACTATTCCAGAGATATGTATATAACCTCTAAGATTGATTGGTTATCATTCATATTACGCTGGTCATTCAACACTGCATCAAGCAGGCAAGAGAGAACATGGCACATCTAAGTCTGAGACGTGATCCAAATCGCTTTGTAAATTACTATGTAAGTCAATCAGGCGGTAATCTGCCAGGGTTTTATGGGGCCCCGGTCATGTACGGACGCGGAATTGGATCATTATTTTCAAAATTATTCCGCTTCGTATCCCCTCTGGTTAAAAAAGGATTTGCAATTGCAAAACCCCATCTTAAAACGGCTGCATCAAATATCGCTTCGGATGTCATCGGTAGAGCCATGAGTAAAATGAGTGGTTCTACACACACCGACGGTCAAGAAGGTTCAGGAATTATGGTTTTATCCAAAAGACCCAGAACAAGACCCCCTGGTGATCGTTTAAGGACGGTTAAAAAACAACGACAAACGCGAAAAAGGAGATCAGTCGCAGCTGACAAACGAAGAGGAAGGAAGTCATCCGCAAGTTTTGATATATTTAAATAATGGCTCTTTTACATAACAAATCATCAGAGTGCACGCTGGCAGAGTTGGACTTATTTTCTGCCCCGATGACGCAGCTATCGATCGAAGATAAAATTTACACCGAGATCCAGCCTTTATCAGCAATCACCGATGGAGGGCCGATCGAGTTTTTCATTCCGGGAGACGGAGAAAAGTATCTGGATCTCAACGATACGCTGTTGCATCTCAGAGTGAAAATTACTAACGAGAATGGAACAAACCTGCCAGATGATGCACCTGTAGGGCTCATCAACTACCCGTTAAACACCATCTTCAGTCAGTGTGACGTCACTCTCGGAGATCGAATGATTTCACAATCCAGCGCTACACATCCATATAGAGCCATGATTGAGACATTGTTAAACTTTTCTGAGGATTCTTTAAAAACCCAGTTTAGCTCTGGTCTTTTTTATAAAGACACTGCAGGTGCTCTGAACTCTATTGTTACAACTAACGGCCCTAACCAAGGTCTTAACAGCAGAGCAGGCTTTACGGCAAATTCCAGGGAGGTACATCTCCTAGGCCCCCTGCATGCCGACATATTTTTCTGCGAGAGACTTCTTTTAAACTCTGTTGACCTTAAAATTAAACTTACAAGAGCCAACGATGCCTTTTGTCTCATGGCCGCAAGAGACTCCACTTACAAACTCAGGATATTAGGAGCATCTCTTTTTATCAAAAAAGTTACTGTCTCTCCAGCTGTACGACTGGGGCACGCTTCAGCTTTAATGAAAACAAATGCTCTGTATCCACTTTCACGTGTGAATGTAAAAACATATTCCATCCCTGAAAATTCAAGGGTATGCAACCAAGAGAATCTTTTCTTAGGCATCTTTCCCAAGTATGTGGTGATTGCGTTACTGGATCATGACGCTTTTACAGGAACACGCAATCTCAATCCGTTTGACTTTAATCATTTTGATATGGAATATTTAGCTTTGTGTAAGGATGGCAGACAAATTCCTGCTAAAGCCTTCCAGCCAAATTTTAACCAAGGTCATTCAGTGAGAGAGTATTACAACTTGTTTACAGCTACAGGACGACATCTAAAAGATCTTCCACTGAGTATATCACGTCAGGAATTTAATCAAGGATACTCTCTATTCACATTTAATCTTAACCCGGGTGAGGACACAGATGCTCTATCTCCAGCTTCCAGTGGGAATTTAAGATTGGAAATGCGCTTCAGAAACCCGTTGCCATATACCACCACGCTGATCATCTACGCTTGTTATGATTCTATTTTAGAGATTGATTCAAAGAGGCGTGTGCTGGTGGATTATTATTAATCTAATCAGGCATGAATAATCATGAAATTGAGAGCCTGATGCGTCATCTGCTGGGAGATTTGTTTTGCGGTGTGTGGCCGTGCGACCAGCTGCCGCTGCTAGCTGACAAATTCCCAGGGCCGGCCTACTTTATCGTGAATACACATCCTTCACACATGCCGGGGGAACACTGGCTAGCTCTGACATTGGATGAGAATGGTCAATCCAGCTTTTTTGACTCTTATGGATTCTCTCCGGATTTCGAGTTCTACCCGTCAAGCATCGTAACATTTTTAGAAGACAGATCCTCAAAAATATTGTATCATAATAATCAGCTTCAAAACACTCTGTCCACTGTGTGCGGTCACCATTGCATTTTTTATCTATGTCATAGAGCGTGCGGATTATCAATGCAGCAAGTGTTGTTGAAATACACCGGAGATGTGATTAAGAATGATTTAATGGTATCTAACTTTGTGAAAAAATATCAGAAATGTGTCATTAATCAAAGTTGTACATTTTATACTCACGGAACATGCTCTTTGGAGATGTTTCTGGATTGTTATGGAATTTAAAATGTCTTTTTTTTTTCATTGTTTGTTTTTTTTTTCTTCTTATGATTTAATATTTGTGTAATGATATCATATGTTAGTGTGTGAAGTAGAGAACGAAGTTAGACTTGAAAAATATAATCAATAAATATTTTATTGAATAAAAGAAATAGGCTACATGTTTCATTTTCTTATAACGGTTTATGGTGAAAATGTAATCCATCGGGGTGGTAGTGTCGTCTTACGAAGAGACTTTTTTGATCTCCCATCAGCATTTTTTGGATCTTCCAGCTCAGATCTCGACCAGTGGGGAGAATGAGTTATCTGCCTTCTTCTTCTCTTTCTTCTCTGCTTAACGCTGGGTGGTGTACCCCCATTTTCAATCGATGTACCCTCTGTTTTGAAACGTCTATATTCTTCACGAGCATAAGGGTTAATGACTGAAGATATAGGTATGTTTACCTCTGACAAGGTGTGTAGAAAGTCAGACCATCCTCGGGTTTGTGATGCTCCAGATTTTTTAAACGGAAGCATGAGATTTTTCAACAAATCAATCATGTGGGACCCCTTTATAATATTTCCGTTAAATACAAATTCACCTCGCGAAGTCCAACTCTCACTTCTTTCGGATAATTTCTTCAAAATGTACTCGGCATTTTTACGATTGTGTTTAGGAAGGCTTTTCAGTACTTCCGTAAGAACCTGATCCTTAGGGGCCTCGTCCTGCCCTGGGCCTTGTTTTTCTTGGGACCGCTCATGTTCAGGAACCTCTGTGTCACGCTGCAGCGTTAAACTGACCCGCTGTTTTTCTTCTTTGACACCTTGCTTAAGTAAAGTCAGATACCTCTGGAGAAGAGCATCGTATCTCTTGATTTTTTCATAAGAAGTCAAACCCGGCTCGTTTAATATCGCTCTCATTTCAGCATCCAAATTCTCCTCCGCCGTCTGTCTGATGGACGTGTCTGACTGGGTCAGACGCTTGAATTGATGAGGGGAAATGAGAAACATCTTCTGCGATGTTCTGAGAGACATTATCTCCTGATGATTCCACCCACTAGATCACCGATCAAGGTTGCAAGAGCCGTTAAGATGGGCAGAATAAAACCACCTCGTTGCTTTTTGAGAGCCAACTGTTTAGTTTTTATCCCGGTTCTTTTATCACCCAACAATCTGATGATATTTCTTTGTTTCTTCAATTGTCGGTGTTGAGAGGGTGATAGTTTAATGTTACCTTTTAGGATATTCAGTGCAATCTCGCACAGAGCCTGAATTAAGTCGGGAGAGCAGTGTGCGAGAATATCTTTACGTTTCTGTGGACAGGCCTGGTACAAAGCTCTGAATAATGGTAAATTCCTTTTTATACGCGCAGACATGATGACTTACTTTGTTCTGGGTACGTACACAGCAGGCCACTGCTGAGGAAGTATCCCCGTTCTCAGTCTGAAATGTTCTGGGCAGGTAGGCGTAAAATCGATGATTAAATATCCATGAGCTTCTCTCGTTGCGTCTTCAAAACTCTCCAAGAAGAGACCCTTTTGAGATGGAAACATTTGGCGGGCCAGTATGTTCAGCTGCAGCTTATCTCTCGGGTTCTTAAACAACACCATATAATTACAGTTCAAACTAATAGTGCGACTGAACTTTCCCTGATGAAATACATTCTGAGTCAACATCATAACACTCATATTACGATGGTGACGAAACTGGGTAAAGACTTTCATCACGTTTTCATCATCTGAGGCTTGAGCAATAACATCGTCTAGAATGATCAAATGATTCTGATCAGGAGGAAACAGGTTTTCATCTTCAAAAGAATGAGGCAATCCTTCCACAAAGGTAATATTTTTATTCATCTTCTGCAATTCAGCATACATGGGTTGAAAAGATGTGTAAATCCATACAATATTTTCTGGAACAATATCCATGACATGATTACAGTTTTGTAAAATACTTTTTACAAAGAACGTTTTCCCGCAGCCGCTGGGTCCAACTATCATACATGAGAAAGGGGCTCTAAATCTAGGATCAAAATCAATCTCCTGTAAATCCATGTGACTTTTTATTTTATTTCTTCTTCAACTCTAATAACCGAAAGGCAGAGTTGTCCCGTCAGAAAAAAGACGTCTCTTATCATACACCAGTCGAAACTTTTTAAGAAATGTCGCGTTTGTCAAACGGAATCTCTTTTTATCCCTCCTGATCGTGTGCTGAGGGATTTCAATGACACCCTCACTTGACCTCTGTAAGTAGCCCTCGACCAGCCCTTTGATGCTGTCAAAATTGACCCTCTCGCTGCATTCATGCGTCTGAGTGATGCCTTTAGCACGTATCATTACATTTTTACGGTTTTTGGTCTGGTATGCATAACTCTTGGGTCCTGTCGATGCAAACTCCGAAATGCTGTCACCATCTAACTCGTCAGTAAGATCACCCAGATAATTCCCCAATTCCAGAGGAGTTTCACCACTTTTTGTCACATAAATCAAACTGTCCGTGTCAATATAAATCAATCTGTCCTGTAACTTCTCCATGCTGCTGAGAAGTTTTAAACGTGCATAAGCGGTGGTGAATGCTGCTATAAACACATTATTTGTCTTACTTGGTGGATATATGACACGTTTGCTGTAGTTCC
The DNA here is from genome assembly GCF_021462225.1 of Girardinichthys multiradiatus. Taxonomy (NCBI): domain Eukaryota; kingdom Metazoa; phylum Chordata; class Actinopteri; order Cyprinodontiformes; family Goodeidae; genus Girardinichthys; species Girardinichthys multiradiatus. Next base: position 27,252,674 of record NC_061807.1, read on the forward strand.
ATTGCACTACACACATTTCAGGGTTGAAAAAATGAAAATAGTTAACCCTGTATTTACTCGAGAACATGAAGCTGAAAAAGTCTTCAGGGTTAGTGATGACTGTGAGAGAATTTAAGTACACCCTTTCATCAAACTTTTTGACAGGTGGGTGGGACTTCCGGTGAGGGCGGGATTTCCGGTGGGGGCCATATGGGCGCCATGTGGTTGCCACGTGGGCAGGAGGTCACGTGGTCAAGCAGGTGGTGTGTCCAAGGGGGGCGTAACAGTGGATGCTGATTGGTTGTCGTCATTAGGGGCAATACCTTAAATGAGTCAATTAAAACACAGGGGTGTGTTTGTTATAAATAGAACAAGACAAATATGGTATTATCGGAAACTGTTTGGCATCAGCACCAATTAAAAATAGAGGGGGTGTGTTTGTAAGCATCGTTAAACCTTGAATAACCCAATGAAAACAATAGGGCGTGCCTTAGTGTTTACTTTAAATACAGAGATAAAACTCTGCACTTTACATGCAGCATTCGTTGGAAAAAAAAAGAACACCCGTTCAACAATGGCTAGAGTTAAGAGAGTTTATCGTCAAGCGGAGGAGAAACGCAACGCGTGCCAAGATGATGATGATGAACAAGCAACTGCATCATATGCTTCCTCAACGGAGATACCTATCGGAATTCCCGTCGTGACATACTCTACCGATGATGAGGATCCAACATCAACTTCAACAACCATGGTTGAAAATCAGACCTCGGTTCGGCCAAGAGGTATGTCAGTTCTGTGCGAAACCCCAGTGACCGTCTACCAGTATTCATCCCGTGAATTGAATGCTCCTAAGAAATCAACATACTACATCTGCAGGGTACAAAGACCCCCGTTCAAGACTCTGCAGGAAGAATGGTCTTTGGAGCCATATGGCCTGGTTGGCAGCTGGGGTTATATTTTCATGTATGAAATAGGAGAGCTTTGCCTGTATCAATTGGATCAAGACGAGGTATTTAATGGATCACTGGCTCTGTGTACACTCACCCACAGCGACTGGGCTGTGTTAAAGCTTGCAATCCCGCACCTTAATGATAGCCCTGAAACAGTCTCAAGGCAGGAGAGGGAGAAAAAAGAAGAAGAAGAAGAAGAAAATGAACTGTCTCCTCGACCTGTAAAACGGGCGAGAATGTTTCATATACCATCCGATGTTGAAATAGCTGAGAGAGAACCTCTCTTTAGCGCAGTGTGGGGGTCAAAAACCACAGCAAATGGCCGCTGGTCTTTTCGGGCAAGCAGACGCAGGAACAACCGGACGAGTCCCTCAGATCTGTTTGTGTTGGAGGCTTTCAATCAGGACTGCGGCGTATTCAAGACAATGCTGGCTCTGCCGTTTGAAGCTTGGGCAGAGAAGATGAGTGAAATTGGACATCGTCTTTCCGACCTTTTCCAAAAGTCACGAAGTTGGATCGATGTCATGTCAGTGAAAAAAACGCTGACGTTTCCTGTTTTACGTTTAGAACGAACCCTCTTCTGAGGACACGCCCCTTCCTATGATATATATACGGGGGGATAACTGCAAGCTCACAGACACTGAGAATCGTATCATGAGAATGAGTGGACCGACACCATACAGGGATCTCTACAACCACCGAGCAGAGATCCACTTCTCTCCTGAGCACGATGAAAGCTTCAACATTGGACCATATCATCCGCCTTCCCCTGACCTCTTCTCACCATCCACCTCAACATCCTCATTCTCAGAAAACCACTACAGTCCTGCATCACCTACAGGATACAACATGAAATATCTACCGCTTTCTCCAGACCTCTGCTCACCATCACCGCTATTCATGGCTGAGTCTGTAGACGCGAATGTCCTGCCTGAAGACATGAAGGTGGTCGTGGAGGAGGAGGTAGCCACCGGCTACTCACCCTCTACCGAAGCCCCTACACAAACCCTGGAACCGATGGAGGACCCTCAGCCTTCAGCAGAGGATGAGAGTAACCAGGAGGACGAAATTGACGGTTGGTTCTCAACCACCCTCATCAATACGGTGAAAACAGCGATACTTCATTTATTCAACATAACCTCTTTGAACTATCTCAGAGAAACCTGCTATGGATGTATAACGAACCACCCAAGCCAGCGTCAACACCATTGCCTGGAGGTACTGGGGGAGGATTATTACCAAGTCAACTTTCAACGCATCGTATGACGACTCGTAACCCCCAAACTCATTCCTGCTATTCAGAATCTTCTGGTACTTCGAAGCATACAAGCGGATGACTTCAGAGTGAAGACGATTGCCAAGACGGTTTTATATGAACTGAAATCGGTACAAGGCATCCACAGTGCAATAGCGCACGTTTATGATCGCATGGTCGATGAGAAACATCTCAAACAACTTAACTCTGTTTCAGAGTGCTATGGACTGACAAACTGATCTCACATGTTTGATGACTTGTTGTTGTATCATTTTTTTTTTTTTTTTTAGTATTCCAGTACTTTAGTTAATCTGCATTATATGATTTTTCTTCTTTTTTCTTTTTTACTATTAAATACAATTAAAGTAGGAACATAGTAACCTTTCCCAAAAGTGTTGTTTAAAAAGCTAGTAGTGTTTGAATTCATCTGCATTTTATCTGATTTTGTTTTCTGGTTGTTTTTTGTTTATATTAAATAAAAAAAAATAAAATAAAATAAAAAATAAGGATAAATCTACCCTCCTGTGTGTTTTTTCTCATTATTTAACAAGTAATCGGCAGAGATGGCAGGAAGACGGCTGATGAAGAAAGTATATTATAGCCCTTCAAATCCGGGAAGTTTTGGGGGTGTAGATAGGCTGAGGAGGGTTATGCAAGATGAAACGGGAAAGAAGGTTGCGGTTGAAAAAGTTAAAGATTTTTTATCAGGAGAAGATACCTATACTCTACATAAACCTGCAAGAATAAAGTTCCCGAGAAACAGAGTTTTTGTCACCAGACCATTGAGGCAGTTCCAGGCTGATCTCTGTGACATGCAAGCTCTGGCCATGGAAAATGATGGTTATAATTATTTATTAACAGTCATTGACATCTTTTCAAAAAGGGCGTATGTACGAGTTTTGAAGAGAAAAACAGCCGCTGAGGTGGTAAAGGCATTTGAATCAGTTTTTACAGAAAGTCAGATCCCCAAAAAACTTCAGACTGATGCCGGTAAAGAATTTTTTAACAAGAAATTTAAAGTTTAATGGAGAAACACGGTATTGAACATTTTGCCACAGCGAGTGAAGCAAAAGCTTCAGTGGTCGAGAGATTTAACCGCACATTAAAAACAAGGATGTGGAGATATTTTACAGCTAACAATACCCGGCGGTACGTCGATGTACTGCAAAACCTAGCTAGAAGCTACAACCATTCCTACCACTCCAGCATTAAAATGAGCCCTATGGAAGTGACCCCAGAAAATGCCTTTCAAGTGTTTCAGAATCTGTATGATGTCAAGTCCAACAGATATTGCAAGGACTCAGTGACAACGTTTAAACAAGGGGATCTTGTCAGAATATCCAAGGTCCGTGGAGTGTTTGACAAAAAATACGAACAGAGTTTTACGGATGAAGTGTTTACAGTCTATGACCGGATACCCCGTTCTCCTCCTGTATACAAACTCAAAGATTTGGATGGAGAACCTATCGAGGGTTCCTTTTACGCTGAGGAACTTCAAAAAGTAAAAATATTTAACGACAAGATGTATCAAGTGGAAAAAATATTAAAACGACGTACGGTCAAGGGAGTCAAACAGGTTTTTGTAAGCTGGAAAAACTGGCCTGAGAAATTCAACAGTTGGATCAAGTTTGATGAACTTCGAAACGTATAAAAAAGGTTTGCACTAAACCTCACAGTTGACACAGCATCATGAACCGTCAGGTAGAGGATGATGGCTTTTACGTTACTCTTCCATCTAATGCTAGCATGGAAGTGTTTAAAAATAATACCAGTTCAAGTTTCCGTGTAAATTTAGCTCAACATATTGATTTAGAAGGCCAATGGATGGTTGCATTAGCCGAGATTTCATACCCTCATACATGGCATAATTTACCGGATTATGATGCCTACTTTGAATGGAGGAAGGTTGGTGATGTGGAGATCAATACGCAAAGGATCAGAAGTGGCTACTATAACAACGTTGTTCAACTCGAGACAGAGATGGAAATGTTTTTCAAAAAATTGAAATCGGGTTTACGCATTAAATTCAGCAAAGTTCAAAAGAGATTTGCATTTCAAGCAAATAGTCCGTATGAAATACGCTTCTTCAGCACTCTAGCTTATATGATGGGCGTGAAACCAGGGGAATGGATTTATGTATCTGAACCAAAACTGGCTCCTTTTCCGGCTGATATAAAGGCTGGTTTCTATCACCTATACTGTTACAGCGACGTGGTCACCCCACAAATAGTAGGCGACACTTTTGCACCTTTACTGCGGACCGTCAAAGTACAAGGCAAATTCAGTGATATGATTACTCAGACGTTTAACCCCGCCCACTACCTTCCAGTCTCCAGAAGACATTGAAAATATCAATATAGAAATTAAATCGGACCAAAACGTTCCTGTAAATTTCGTCTATGGAAAGACCGTCATAAAACTACACTTCAGACCAGTGATATCCCAACGTAGCCTGAGATAAATTTTATTTGTATAAACTATTCCAGAGATATGTATATAACCTCTAAGACTGATTGGTTATCATTCATATTACGCTGGTCATTCAACACTGCATCAAGCAGGCAAGAGAGAACATGGCACAGTCTGAGACGTGATCCAAATCGCTTTGTAAATTACTATGTAAGTCAATCAGGTGGTAATCTGCCAGCGTTTTATGGGGCCCCAGTCATGTACGGACGCGGAATTGGATCATTATTTTCAAAATTATTCCGCTTCGTATCCCCTCTGGTTAAAAAAGGATTTGCAATTGCAAAACCCCATCTTAAAACGGCTGCATCAAATATCGCTTCGGATGTCATCGGTAGAGCCATGAGTAAAATGAGTGGTTCTACACACACCGACGGTCAAGAAGGTTCAGGAATTATGGTTTTATCCAAAAGACCCAGAACAAGACCCCCTGGTGATCGTTTAAGGACGGTTAAAGCCGATCGAGTTTTTCATTCCGGGAGACAGAGAAAAGTATCTGGATCTCAACGATACGCTGTTGCATCTCAGAGTGAAAATTACTAACGAGAATGGAACAAACCAGCCAGATGATGCACCTGTAGGGCTCATCAACTACCCGTTAAACACCATCTTCAGTCAGTGTGACGTCACTCTCGGAGATCGAATGATTTCACAATCCAGCGCTACACATCCATATAGAGCCATGATTGAGACATTGTTAAACTTTTCTGAGGATTCTTTAAAAACCCAGTTTAGCTCTGGTCTTTTTTATAAAGACACTGCAGGTGCTCTGAACTCTATTGTTACAACTAACGGCCCTAACCAAGGTCTTAACAGCAGAGCAGGCTTTACGGCAAATTCCAGGGAGGTACATCTCCTAGGCCCCCTGCATGCCGACATATTTTCTGCGAGAGACTTCTTTTAAACTCTGTTGACCTTAAAATTAAACTTACAAGAGCCAACGATGCCTTTTGTCTCATGATTACAACTTGTTTACAGCTACAGGACGACATCTAAAAGATCTTCCACTGAGTATATCACGTCAGGAATTTAATCAAGGATACTCTCTATTCACATTTAATCTTAACCCGGGTGAGGACACAGATGCTCTATCTCCAGTTTCCAGTGGGAATTTAAGATTGGAAATGCGCTTCAGAAACCCGTTGCCATATACCACCACGCTGATCATCTACGCTTGTTATGATTCTATTTTAGAGATTGATTCAAAGAGGCGTGTGCTGGTGGATTATTATTAATCTAATCAGGCATGAATAATCATGAAATTGAGAGCCTGATGCGTCATCTGCTGGGAGATTTGTTTTGCGGTGTGTGGCCGTGCGACCAGCTGCCGCTGCTAGCTGACAAATTCCCAGGGCCGGCCTACTTTATCGTGAATACACATCCTTCACACATGCCGGGGGGAACACTGGCTAGCTCTGACATTGGATGAGAATGGTCAATCCAGCTTTTTTGACTCTTATGGATTCTCTCCGGATTTCGAGTTCTATCCGTCAAGCATCGTAACATTTTTAGAAGACAGATCCTCAAAAATATTGTATCATAATAATCAGCTTCAAAACACTCTGTCCACTGTGTGCGGTCACCATTGCATTTTTTATCTATGTCATAGAGCGTGCGGATTATCAATGCAGCAAGTGTTGTCGAAATACACCGGAGATGTGATTAAGAATGATTTAATGGTATCTAACTTTGTGAAAAAATATCAGAAATGTGTCATTAATCAAAGTTGTACATTTTATACTCACGGAACATGCTCTTTGGAGATGTTTCTGGATTGTTATGGAATTTAAAATGTCTTATTTTTTTTCATTGTTTGTTTTTTTTTTTTCTTATGATTTAATATTTGTGTAATGATATCATATGTTAGTGTGTGAAGTAGAGAACGAAGTTAGACTTGAAAAATATAATCAATAAATATTTTATTGAATAAAAGAAATAGGCTACATGTTTCATTTTCTTATAACGGTTTATGGTGAAAATGTAATCCATCGGGGTGGTAGTGTCGTCTTACGAAGAGACTTTTTTGATCTCCCATCAGCATTTTTTGGATCTTCCAGCTCAGATCTCGACCAGTGGGGAGAATGAGTTATCTGCCTTCTTCTTCTCTTTCTTCTCTGCTTAACGCTGGGTGGTGTACCCCCATTTTCAATCGATGTACCCTCTGTTTTGAAACGTCTATATTCTTCACGAGCATAAGGGTTAATGACTGAAGATATAGGGATGTTTACCTCTGACAAGGTGTGTAGAAAGTCAGACCATCCTCGGGTTTGTGATGCTCCAGATTTTTTAAACGGAAGCATGAGATTTTTCAACAAATCAATCATGTGGGACCCCTTTATAATATTTCCGTTAAATACAAATTCACCTCGCGAAGTCCAACTCTCACTTCTTTCGGATAATTTCTTCAAAATGTACTCGGCATTTTTACGATTGTGTTTAGGAAGGCTTTTCAGTACTTCCGTAAGAACCTGATCCTTAGGGGCCTCGTCCTGCCCTGGGCCTTGTTTTTCTTGGGACCGCTCATGTTCAGGAACCTCTGTGTCACGCTGCAGCGTTAAACTGACCCGCTGTTTTTCTTCTTTGACACCTTGCTTAAGTAAAGTCAGATACCTCTGGAGAAGAGCATCGTATCTCTTGATTTTTTCATAAGAAGTCAAACCCGGCTCGTTTAATATCGCTCTCATTTCAGCATCCAAATTCTCCTCCGCCGTCTGTCTGATGGACGTGTCTGACTGGGTCAGACGCTTGAATTGATGAGGGGAAATGAGAAACATCTTCTGCGATGTTCTGAGAGACATTATCTCCTGATGATTCCACCCACTAGATCACCGATCAAGGGTGCAAGAGCCGTTAAGATGGGCAGAATAAAACCACCTCGTTGCTTTTTGAGAGCCAACTGTTTAGTTTTTATCCCGGTTCTTTTATCACCCAACAATCTGATGATATTTCTTTGTTTCTTCAATTGTCGGTGTTGAGAGGGTGATAGTTTAATGTTACCTTTTAGGATATTCAGTGCAATCTCGCACAGAGCCTGAATAAAGTCGGGAGAGCAGTGTGCGAGAATATCTTTACGTTTCTGTGGACAGGCCTGGTACAAAGCTCTGAATAATGGTAAATTCCTTTTTATACGCGCTGACATGATGACTTACTTTGTTCTGGGTACGTACACAGCAGGCCACTGCTGAGGAAGTATCCCCGTTCTCAGTCTGAAATGTTCTGGGCAGGTAGGCGTAAAATCGATGATTAAATATCCATGAGCTTCTCTCGTTGCGTCTTCAAAACTCTCCAAGAAGAGACCCTTTTGAGATGGAAACATTTGGCGGGCCAGTATATTCAGCTGGAGTTTATCTCTCGGGTTCTTAAACAACACCATATAATTACAGTTCAAACTAATAGTGCGACTGAACTTTCCCTGATGAAATACATTCTGAGTCAACATCATAACACTCATATTACGATGGTGACGAAACTGGGTAAAGACCTTCATCACGTTTTCATCATCTGAGGCTTGAGCAATAACATCGTCTAGAATGATCAAATGATTCTGATCAGGAGGAAACAGGTTTTCATCTTCAAAAGAATGAGGCAATCCTTCCACAAAGGTAATATTTTTATTCATCTTCTGCAATTCAGCATACATGGGTTGAAAAGATGTGTAAATCCATACAATATTTTCTGGAACAATATCCATGACATGATTACAGTTTTGTAAAATACTTTTTACAAAGAAAGTTTTCCCGCAGCCGCTGGGTCCAAATATCATACATGAGAAAGGGACTCTAAATCTAGGATCAAAATCAATCTCCTGTAAATCCATGTGACTTTTTATTTTATTTCTTCTTCAACTCTAATAACCGAAAGGCAGAGTTGTCCCGTCAGAAAAAAGACGTCTCTTATCATACACCAGTCGAAACTTTTAAGAAATGTCGCGTTTGTCAAACGGAATCTCTTTTTATCCCTCCTGATCGTGTGCTGAGGGATTTCAATGACACCCTCACTTGACCCCTGTAAGTAGCCCTCGACCAGCCCTTTGATGCTGTCAAAATTGACCCTCTCGCTGCATTCATGCGTCTGAGTGATGCCTTTAGCACGTATCATTACATTTTTACGGTTTTTGGTCTGGTATGCATAACTCTTGGGTCCTGTCGATGCAAACTCCGAAATGCTGTCACCATCTAACTCGTCAGTAAGATCACCCAGATAATTCCCCAATTCCAGAGGAGTTTCACCACTTTTTGTCACATAAATCAAACTGTCCGTGTCAATATAAATCAATCTGTCCTGTAACTTCTCCATGCTGCTGAGAAGTTTTAAACGTGCATAAGCGGTGGTGAATGCTGCTATAAACACATTATTTGTCTTACTTGGTGGATATATGACACGTTTATTGAAATTCCACTGCACTACACACATTTCAGGGTTGAAAAAATGAAAATAGTTAACCCTGTATTTACTCGAGAACATGAAGCTGAAAAAGTCTTCAGGGTTAGTGATGACTGTGGTCTGAGACAGATCACTTCTTTGCGCAAATTTCCCCCAAAAACTGTTTAAACACAATTTTGCAACCTGCCTTTTGGCAGGATTCATCTCGATTTTCTCAGGGTCTAATTGGATGCCCTGATGCAGTTTGTAGTCGCTTATATACTTTGACTTACTCTCCTGATCCACTGCTTCAGACGGATAGCCTGAAGCCTCCTGCTTACCCTTTAAAAAGCAATGAATGTAACCTTTAAAGATTGTATCACTTCTCTTTTCAAAATGCCACACCTCTGTGATTTTAGCAAGACGATAACCACACTCCAAAGCTTTACAGAATTCTACAGTCACCCAAACTCCCGTCAGAGCTCTTTCTTGATCATTATGCATGCAGGGACCTGACTGGTTATTTAATTCAGCGCATGAGCGGCAGAGAGTGAACACAAGTTTACCTTGGGATGTTCTGTAAGGTAAAACAGGGAACAACAGGTTACGTGGTGGGTAGACCACAGCTTTGATTATACCGAAGTAGCTGCTGGGGTCATCAAAATCTTTGTAAATGATGGTGGGGTGTCCGAGGGGAAAAACGCAGTTGGCGTTTACATAAGGGTACAGAGATGTGTAATCCACATAGTGTACAGTTTCATCCGGTTCCGCTGTGTACCTCAACTTCATAGGACAGGTGCGTCCACCATACAGCGCATCCCGGGGGGATAGCGGTTCGGGTGCATTAACTTTCTCAAGAAAGCTGATCACCCCTGGTCTGATTTTTTCATTTCAATCCACTCATGCTCCCATATGACTTCGAGACGAAGGCCGTACACAGTTTGTAACACCTTGCTTCTCTCAACAGTGGCTGCATAAAACTGTTCAAATGCGACCCCTCTCAACGGACACTTGTCATGAGGCATGTAACACTTTTTACAGCCGTGGAAAAAACAGCCATAAAATTCAAACGCAACTTTGACACCGTTAATCTCTGCATACCCATCCACTGAATATGGACCGATTTTCTTTTCACCCCTATTTAATGCATGCTCGATAAATATGGCTCTGCTGTCTGCAATCCAGCCGAGCCATTGAATGGACGCGCTGGAGAACGTTTTACTGCTACGTCTGTAGTCCAGAGGTGATGGAATGGCTAAGGTTTGAGGAGGAAGGAAATTGGTTACAAAAACCTTCATGCAGGCTGATGCTATTGTGATACTTTTAAACGGATCCACACTTGTCTCCTTAAAGAACTCGTCTCTGAATTTTAAGCATCCTTGAAAAAGAATTTCATCGTCATTTTTACAATAACGAATTGCTTCTTTCTTAAAGTCAAAGACCTCTTTGCTCGCTTCTCTGTACCAGCTGCTAAACACCTGTTGTTCTTGAAGACTCATGCGTTCTACAGCGTAGCAGGATGGAGGAGGAAAAGCCCCTACATACTGGAGATGTTGTTCAGAGGAAAATAGGTGGGGAAAAAAACCCTTGCTTTGATCGGTAAAGCCTAACGCTTTCGGCATGGCACTAAGCTTCATGCACATGAAGGACAGGCTATCAATGTATTTTAACCTGTAATCAGGGTCGGTTAAACAGAGAACTTTACTCCCTACCATGACGATATGTGGTTTAATGCCTAACTGCAGCATTGCTGTGAGAATCAGGTAACCATCGTACCCCCGCGCATTGTGCGCTATTAAGGTGTAACCTTTGTACATTGGCCTCCTGAAATGCAGGAGAAATTTTTGGGTGCAATTCAGTCCATAAGCGTACCATTCATCACCTTTCAACGTTTTAGCACAGACCAGAAAGGGGGTATGCACGCCGCTCTCATTGACGAGGCATTCGAAATCATAAAAAATCAGTTTATCATCAAGCTGATTAATTGCACTGCAAGGCAGAATGTAACATTTATGATCATCGCATGTAATGTCTAGGCTGGGGGGTACATTTTCACCGCAAATACTGCATTTTACATTACACACGTGTGGTTTATTCGGTTTACTGATTGGAATAACGTATATCCGTTTGCATACTTTACACAGTTTTACCAACTCACAGTCACTGATAGGCCTTTCAGCACTATTTCTGATGCGCGGTTCCCTGTGTCTGCTGAAACATGAAGAATTACGACAGATTCTTTGACAGCCTGCACAGCTTACAGGATTGCTAATCTCTTGCATACATTTATATGTTCGACACACTGGACAATAACCTTCACAATGGTGTGTATTGGCATTCTGATAGCTGGCGTAACAGTAATTACAAATATATCTGCACCCCATAAAACCTTTGAGATTTTTTATCCCATAGTAATGACCTTGAAATAACAGCAAAAACAGAGGGTTTGAACGATCGGGGAAACTGGTCTCAAATTTACACAGAGCAGTAGAGCCCGTGGTTCTGTGAAACACTACAATTTTTCTCTTCAGAATGGTTTCAAATTTACCAATATCACTAAAAGTAACTGCTGTTTGCTCGTCAAGGCCTGCCTGATGCTGCCATCTCCTCCCCAGTTCTACAGCACGGTGATCCGTGAGCTCAGGATCAGAGACGTGTGCGAGGCTGATTGCAAAACATAACTGATTACCGGTATTGTTTATAATATACAAATGACGCATTTTCTTATTAAACAGTTCACAGTCTAACGTTCCTGCAGCTTTACGCTTAGAACCTCCTGCTGGGTCATTAACAACCTGAAGAACAAATTCCATGTTATTATCTACAGGTATATTTGCATTCGATTGTACTAAATCGTCGAGGAAGTTTTCGAAAGCAGGCAGGATCATATTTCCATCATCTGTAACAGTAAATGTGATGTGACGATTGAGATTTTCACCCACTAATTCCAGCTGCACAACGTCGTTACGTCTGGTTAACGATCTCGCAGCGTCGGCTAATTCAATTATAATACGCATGATGTCTGTATAGAATGCTGCTAAATCTGGAACGTTACTTGGACAGGGCGGCGGTATGGTAAAAGGTCTCCTTATTTCATGGTTATTAAAATGTTCACGTTCAACCACAGCTGGAGGATCTCGCTCTATTTGATCAGAACTAACCGCTACTCCCGTATTGAAATTACCCCCGTGATGATCTGCGGAGTGTGACGTAGAAGGATTCTGATGAGTGTCAGGTGGATCATGCTGTTCAAATCGGAAAGAGCCTGATTGATTACGTTTAAAACGTCACCGTGCTGATGTCATTATTAAATTTTCACTGTATCAGGAGATGCATTAACGGGGATTTCGTTAAGTTCATTAACTAAATTTCTTATTTCATCCAGGGCAAGTCTGATTACTTGATCAGAACTAACCGCTACTCCCGTATTGAAATGACCCCCGTGATGATCTGCGGAGTGTGTCGTAGAGGGGTTATGATGAGTGTCAGGTGGATCATTTTGCTCAATGCTGTGTGGAGACGGTGTGCTATTTTCTTCTGCATTAACGGGAATTTCGTTAAGTTCATTAACTAAATTTCTTATTTCATCCAGGGCAAGTCTGATTCGGTTATCCATTTTCTATGAACATAAGAAACGAAAAAAAAAAAAAAAACTAACCTACAGAAAAAACAAAAAACAAAAAAAAAAAAAAAAAACACAGTGATCAGTTCAGTTTAAAATCACCTTGATGTCACCAAAATGCTTCTTTAACAGAATCTGACATGCAGCCAGAAGCGTTAACGATGAGGCCTTATTACGAAGATTCCGTGAGGCTGTAGAGACTGTCTTCCTGCGTTGTCCGTTTCTGTGACCAATCTGTCCTACCATCAACGTTACCTCTGTAAGGAGAATGAACAAAAAATAAATAAATAGATAATAAATATATATATATATATATATATATTGAAATAATCACATTAAAGCTAAAAAAAAAAAAAAGAAAAAAAAAAAAAGGGGAATTAAAATTAATTCAGTATGTATGTATGAATTAAAACGTACCGTTCATTAAACCACTCACTAGCGTTGCTCTGGTTTGTAGCGCAAAGAGTCGCTGTCTTTTGGCCGGGGTTAAATATTCTGTAAAAACAGAAGACAATAAAAAGTTATCTTACGCTGCGCAGCACAGCGTTCATAAATAAAACGAAAATAGTTTTTAAAATACACAAGTTTTTTTTTAATCTTACTCCGATTCTTTGCGGTAAAACCTCCAGATTTCACTTCTTGTTGGACTGAAACTGTGCCGTTCTGCTGAAAGCTGTCTTGATCTTTGAAAAGCGACCTTCTGGTGGGCGGATTTAATGTGGCATCTTTGGATGTATCTGTAAACAGGTTTATATGACATTTTTATTGAACTATGCTTAAAATACATATATATATATATTGTTTTTATTTAATTTTTATTTCCTTACCTTGCTCCTGCTCGACAACTATGTCTTCCACAGAGCTCTCAGTCGAATCTGTAAACAGTTTTATCTGAGGTTTAAAACAAAAGTCTCTAATAACACATAAATAAAATACATTCACTCTCAAAGAAAAACAGTTAGTTCTTAGGACTTACTTTCTGGAGGTGCCGGTAACTTATCCGGTGTGTCTTCAGGGGAAATGATGATAATTGGCGGAGGAGTATTCAAAGAATCTGTCGTAATTTCTGTGTTAGAAGAAAGTTCAGATGTAGTTGGGAGTTTTTCTTGTTTGGAAATAATTCGCCTTCTTAATTTGGAGTGTGGATTCCAGCCGCTGAACCCTCCAACTTGATCATTCGGGTTTACCTCTCTCATCAAATCTATAAATTGAAACATTGTCAAGGGTTAACTATAATATATATATATATATATATATATATATTTATTGCATTTAACATTTACTTACCATAATCTGATTGTGTCAAGATGAAATCATCAAGGTCATCAGCGGTGGGTTCTATGACAAAGAAACAAATATATATATATATATATATATATATATATATATATATATATATAAACAATATATATAAACAAAATTTGAGAACATTCACATGCATTTAATGATACTTACTTACTTACTTACGTTTTAAGATGTCATTGTGCTTTTGTGAATTATCAGAAGAAGAAGCCACAATTTCCGGGTTTCCTGAAATATTTACCGACATTTTTTCTTGTCAGTACTGGTATTTTTTCAATGTAACAAGTGTTATGGTTCAAAGACATTCAGCATTTGAAGACCCTGACACTGAGGTTAACCAATGAAACAGAGCCCCAACATTTACACACAGTATTTATACCAGAACATGACAGTGTTATCTCAACTGCAAAGACTATGTTTTTAAGACCAAAACCCTTCTTGAGTTCAAAGGTGATATGTTATCTAAGAAACAGACGTAACTGCCCCTTCCTGACATCGCCCCTAACAGTTGGATATAGAATAACTGTAACCCTGTAACTCTAAGATGAAAAAGTAAAATGTTTTAGAAAAGCTACAGGTAACTAAAATTATCATTCCTTTTTCCTAAAATGGAGTCTCTCATGATTCAAAAACAAACACATCATTGCTAGTCAATTTGTAACTTGGAAACAGTATACTGATGTTCTTTTTTTTTTTTCTGTTAATCTGATATTCGTCTTACCTATTTCAGCTGCCTATGTTTTTAAGACCAAAACCCTTCTTGAGTTCAAAGGTGATATGTTATCTAAGAAACAGACGTAACTGCCCCTTCCTGACATTGCCCCTAACAGTTGTAACCCCCTGTAACTCTAAGATGAAAAAGTAAAATGTTTTTTAGAAAAGCTACAGGTAACTAAAATTATCATTCCTTTTTCCTAAAATGGAGTCTCTCATGATTAAAAAACAAACACATCATTGCTAGTCAATTTGTAACTTGGAAACAGTATACTGATGTTCTTTTTTTTTTTTTCTGTTAATCTGATATTCGTCTTACCTATTTTCAGCTGCTTTTCCAGTATGTTGACGCAGAAGCTGAAGGTTTTTCCTCGTTCCATCGATGTAGTGAAGCACAATTTTTTATTTACTTTTTTAGGTCTTTTCTATTTTGAACGGATTTAGACTGGCTCATATATTCAACAATAGGTCCTGCTAAGCAAGACTTTTTTAGGTCTTTTCTATTTTGAACGGATTTAGACTGGCTCATATATTCAACAAATAGGTCCTGCTGTAAAGCAAAATTAACTTACAATTCTGTCAGGTTACACAGTTCCTTTATTAGGATTTCATGTGATAGGTCAACATTAAGTTGATTATACCTTTAAAATATAAAAGGATGCATCTCTTTTTTTTTTGTTTTTTAGATGTATTAACGCCTGAAAAAACATACAGATTATTAATAACACCCTTAAACACACCCCTGTGTGTTTTAATTGACTCATTTAAGGTATCGCCCCTAATGACGACAACCAATCAACATCCACTGATACGCCCCTTGGACACACCCCCTGCTTGACCACGTGACCTCCTGCCCACATGGCAACCACATGGCGCCCACATGGCCCCCACCGGAAGTCCCGCCCTCACCGGAAGTCCCGCCCACCTGTCAAAAAGTTTGATGAAAGGGTGCACTTAAATTCTCTCACTAGGCCACCACTCCCCAATAAATAAATAAATTGTTAGGTTCAGACCTAAATTAAATTTAGGTCTGAACTTTGACTTGGCCAGTCTAACACATGAACGTGCTTTGAGTTAAACCATCACATTATAGCCCTGGCTGTTTGTTTGGGGTGATTGTACTGCTGGAAGGAAAACCTCTGCTCCAGATCTCAAGCTTTCTGCTGCCCCCAACAGGTTTTCTTATTGTCAGTATTGCCCTACATTTAGCTCCACCCATCAGCTATGACCAGCTTCCCTGTTCCTGCTGAAGAAAAGCATTACCACAGCATGATGCTGCCACCACCGTGTTTTGCTGTTCGGGGGATGGTCAGTTCAGGGTAATGTGCAACGTTAGTTTTCCACCACACACAACCATGGGCTTCTTGGCTGCTTCTCTAATTAATGCTTTCCTTGCCTGGCCTGTCAGTTTAGGTGGATGGCCATGTCCTGGTAGGGTTGAAGTTGTGCTACACTCTTTTCCATTTTCAGATGATGGATTGGAAAGTGCTCTGTAAGATATCAAAAGCTTAGTATACTTTTTTAAAATCTAGCCCTGCTTCAAACTTCTCCACAACTTTCTCCCTGACCTGTTTGCTGTGTTCCTTGGTCTTCATGATGCCATTTGTTCACTAATGGCCTCTATCAACCCTCTGAGGCCTTCACAGAACAGCTGGATTTGGGGGTGGAAGTTGACCCACTGCATTTGGGCCTCTGAGTCATCAACTGAAGAATGATCTTTCATATCCAATTTGTAAGCAGGCAGGATTGTCGAGACGAAGCTGACCAACTGGTGTGTTCTGAAACACCAGAGGAAGCCCAAAGGGAGTTGGTTTTTGCATCTTTGCTACTTTATTTTGGAATTTGATCTTAGATCTTCACGTTCTCCGTGACTTTGCTTCCTTGTTTAGTATCAATTTTACTAATTCAGCACCAGACCAGCCTTTAACTTTTATGTGGAGGCTGATGAAACGACAAACCTCATCTCGTCTGCGCCACTGATCATTTCATGTGCTGAATGTTGGTTGCACTTCACGACCAACAGGGACCACAGGTGAGATCGCACAAAGGCAGATGGTGATGTTGAGGAGAGGTTGTGTGCTGAGGTTTTGGCTCAGATCAGGAGCTGAAGATGGATGAATAGCGCACCGAAGTAGATGAGTTTTTGAGGAAAGGGTTAAATGGTCAGGCACAGATTAAACAAATTTCACTGCCTGGTAAGCTCCCCGCTCTCCCACAGTTAGCAGCAGGCTCTGCTGGGGCGTTGGCTCTGCAGTGTTAATGGGGGAACAGTAGCTCAGAGGGGGGTCAAGAACGACGGTTTAGGACTCGGATGTTTCAGCACTGTTTTGTTGTGGCCTTATAGCACAGCTCTGCATGTTGGAGCAGTGAGGTCAGAAACATGAAACAGAGCCTAGTAAGTGCCAGAGTAGTTTTCCTTCATTTACAGGCAGCATTAACCAACTAAAAAGAAGTGTTCCCATAAAAATGGAAGCATTTAAATGTGTTCTCTTGCAAATCTTAACTGTTCTTTTTATAGAAATGCAAAACTTAATGATTTAGGGTAGTGGTGCAAAGACGGCTTAAAAAAAGACTTCCTGATTCCTGTCAAGAGACTTCAGGAGACCAACTTCCTGAGGATTTGCATGATAACCTCAACAGTAATTAGCCTGTCACTCCGAGACACGCTGACGGTGTCTTAGCAGGCTTTTTGTCAGCCTCAGGGGTAAGTACAGCACCCCTAATATTCCCTTAACAGTCCCATTCATCTCTCTAATGACTTAAATCCAACCAGAGTAGTGCACACTGCCAAAGCCGAACTTAGTTTTAAAGGAAGAGGTAGAGATCTGCACCAACATTGAAAGTCATTTTCCCTTGCGTCTGCCTCCAGGATTTACGAAGGTCAGCAAAGAAATTGTTGCACAATTGATTTTTCTGATCCCTGAGTTACTTATTTAACCCTTTTTCTCATGGCGGTTTAAATTTTTATTTTTATTGTATGTATTACTATACTGGTCATCTTTGAATATGGAATCTGCAGAAACCCACTCAGGTGGATGGATTAACAGACACAAATGTAGCTGTATGGATCTACTGATGGATGGATGGATGGATGATTTTACTATGATCGCAGGACCAATAAAGTCTGTACAAAACATATTTCTGTCCATCTTAAAGCTTTTGGCCCTGATCATATAAACTCAGCTGGGCTAACCAGTTGAGATCACGGGTTCTTTATCCACAGTCCACAGTTTTAAGGGACCCGGCTCAAGCATGGCATATAAATGACCATGAATAGACGCCAGTGTTGGCCCAGTGGGAGGCCACTTGCAAGCCGCACGTACATCTACAAAATTCATGCTGAAATAAAAGTAAACATCTGGTGCGTGAAAGAGCCAGTGTGGGTTGTTTTTAGCTTATTAAAGGAGGAGGAGGAACGCGATGTTAAATCTCAAGGCTTCCTCAAGGTTACATCAAAGTTGGCTGAAAGTTCTTGCCCTTATACAACCGGCAAGGCCTTATCATCAGATCCTCCATCGACCTGCAGGTGTGTTTAGTTTTCGTACGCTTCCGGCATCTGTCATTACCTCAATCTCTGTTTTCTGAGGGCTCGTTGTGTTTTATAGGGGTGGTGTCGTTCTGCACGGAGGTTGACCTGCTGATAACGTGAATGTAAAATTCAAATGGGCTCGTTTCTCTACTGACTTCTGCTGGTTGGTGAAAAATAAAAAAAAACAGCCCTAAAGTCAGGAGGGGGCAATGTATAATTTATGCTGCTGTATGTTGGAGCAATACCAGTGTTATGTAACCATGAGCAAATGGTTGTGATGTTTGGCAGAGGTGCATCAGTCACTGAAAGAGCCTTGAAAGACCTCTTAAAGTTCCTCAAGGGACCTGACTCTGGATAAACTACATTGACTTTGCAAAACTGAAATTTACTTCTAAAGCAATATTATGCATCAAATTCTGAAAGAGCAGTTGGGTAGAAAATTACATTTTCTGATTAAATCTTTTCTAGAGCCACAGCTGCTCCCCCTTGTTCTTCTAATATCTCTTTGCAGTCTCCTAGAATCTCTTATTTCCACACTAAAGGGTCCTCAAGTATCCTCTTCCTGTTGTAAATCTCATGTCAAGGAAGCAAAACAGAGCGACAAGCAGCACATGAAACTGCCATGCATGGCCTTGAGTGAGTCATCCGTTGCAGGGGGGAGTGCCTCCGCACGCACACACGCACACACACACACACACACACACACAAAGCTACCAACCCACAGCTCTGGCTCTCAACAAAACATCTATTCTTGGCCTATTTCAAGTTCGATGTGCAGTCTCCCATTTTTGGGGGAGCGAACTGAAAGAAGACGCAGCGGGACACTTCAGACCTGTCACTTTTATTGTTGCAAGTTTTTTTGGGGTGTGGATCGGGGTTTTGGGAAAATGTTTGTCGTGACAGAAGCTCGTCTTGCATGGCGACCACAGTGTATGCGGAGCTTCTAGTTTGCATACGGCTTTCATTGCAAGATTTGCAGCAGTAAGTAGAAGCAAACGCATTCAGACACAGAAGCTTGGATTTGTAATGGTGTGATTAAGCTACTCTCTGATTAACATTAGTTATTACTCCATTGCTACATTGTTACATCCTCTTTTAATTACAGGGTTTAATTATGTGGTCTTTAGCAGGTTCTAAACCTCCTGTCCACAAAAGCACACCAGATTCCACATTAGCATTATGTTTTACACCAAAAAGTGTAAAAAAGTGTGAAAAACTAAGCACACCCTTGCTGCTTCCATTGGATTTATACCTCTATAAAAGCTTTGCTGCTCTGGAGCATAGTGGTGTGTGTTAATGGCATGCCAAGGTGCGAAAACATCAGCAATGATCTTAGAGAAGCAACTGTGGCTGCCAAATAATCTGGGAAGAGTAATAAGGCCATTTCTAAACAACCTGAAGTCCAACTTACTACAGTGAGAAAGATTATTCACAAGTCCAAAATACCTCTGAGTTGCCAGTCTTACCAGGAGTAAACGTCCTAGCAAATTTATGTAACGGTCAGACTGTGTGCAAAAATCCCGACCCAACCCATAACCCCCAATAGAGCTATAAGCTAGAAGAAAGATGTCCATGAAAGTCCAATTTGTGGAGGGAGGAGCTGCATCTCAGAACCTGCAGGCCTAAGTTAGTATTTTAAACTTCAAGACAGAACAATTAGAGAAAAAATTAAAAAGGATGGCTTGTTTGAATGGGTTACCAAAATGATAGCACGACTCATGTTTGCACAGATTTCACCTGGTTTGTATGCTGTGTTTGGAGAAAACCCAACAGCATACAACCTGTCAAGCAAGGTGGTGGACGGGCA
Source organism: Girardinichthys multiradiatus (assembly GCF_021462225.1). NCBI lineage: Eukaryota > Metazoa > Chordata > Actinopteri > Cyprinodontiformes > Goodeidae > Girardinichthys > Girardinichthys multiradiatus. Next base: position 27,272,660 of record NC_061807.1, read on the forward strand.
ATGATTTGGGCTTGTTTCCCAGCAACTGGACCTTTGAAGCACGGTGGACCCAAAATTGATACAACAGAAGACCACTGCTGAGAGTTATGTGCTGACATTAAAACAAGGGTGTACTTTCTTTACACCATAATTCTAAATGAATCTTTACTGATTTAACGGTCAAGAAAACACTTTTCCCATCAAGGTTTTAATTTGCCAGATGTGCTAGACTAAAAAGACATGTTCAGCATGAGTAAACCAAGAACATCCTCTTCTAGTGAAGTAAGCAGGTGAGCATTTTTCAGGAGGTTTTTCTCTTGAGGTCTTGACGTTGATTTATGCTGTAGGATGATATCATGCTCAGACATATTATGTCGAGGAACATAAACCAGGAATTGGGGGACACTGAAGAATAGCGGTCATGTTCAGAGATATTTTATTAGGGAGTTACCTAATCCATCTAAAACATGAGTCACATAATTTTTTTTTGTTGTTGTTTATTGCTAAAATGCTTTCTGGTAGACAGATGTTTTCTTCTTTTGTGGGTGGAAGTAATTGAGCTTAAACATAAACCTGTGCTACATGAGTCCTGTGGCATGACAAGAGTGAAGGTACTTTCTGGGGATAAAAACCACATGCCTCAAAAATCTGAACAACACAGTGACTTTAAACACAAAATATGCATTAAAATAATAAATACGCTGTCTGAAAAGTCCCCAGCATTTGTTAAATAAACAGTTTGAACAAAGCAAACGGAGCTTGGACTCTCTGTACTGCTGCAGCTGTTTGCAAAGCTGTTTGCAAAGACATTGCTTCAGCTGCAAATGGAGCTTCATAGAGGAAATTTTGTTTGAGCGCATCATCAGTTTGCATTGTTTACTTTAGTTTCAAAGAAGATTTACTTAAGAGGCATTTTTCCATGATGGTTTGCTGAAGTTTTTCCCTTAATTGCTGCTTTTCTCTATCAGCCATCGTTTTTCTGCAAAGCTTCAATTGTCGACTGTTTAGTTTTTCCACACTGGCTCTGGGTGTGAGGGTGTTGGGATGCCAGTGTTCCTGACAAATGGGATCTCAGATATGAGCCCTGCAGGCACAAGCTGATACATGCTGGTTTTGTGCTCAAATCTGATTTAAATTGTATTCAAAAGCATAATAAAAGCCTCTTGCCTTCCACAAGCAGGTTAATAGTGGTGGCTAGATCTTGTAAATTATAATACCCACATGGAGGTCAAACTGATTCTTTGAGTTCCTTCTGTGCTGTGTCTTACTTTTCACTCCTAAAAGCTTTTCATGTATCTGTTCTGTCTTTAAAGGTAAAAATCCCAATGACTGCGCGGCTTCAGAGGACTACGGAGCGCCAAATCCGGGACCTGCGTTCAAAGAAGTTTGGCAGGTGAAGGTGTGGCCCAAAGGCCTGGGTCAGGCCAAGAACCTGGTGGGCATCTATCGCCTTTGCCTTACCGACAAGACGGTCAACTTTGTGAAGTTGAACTCCGACGCGGCCGCTGTGGTGCTTCAGCTGATGAACGTCAGGCGCTGCGGACATTCAGAAAACTTTTTCTTCATCGAGGTGGGACGGTCTGCTGTGACGGGCCCTGGCGAGTTTTGGATGCAGGTGAGCGTGTAATTTAGAGTTGTGTGTGTTAGGTTTCAACATTCTCCAGTTGCACAACCCTATAGAAGCGATGAACAACAAAAGAAGAAACAGTATTCAAGCTCAAACACTCTGCACTGTAAATCAAGCTTATTTATCGATTTTTTTAATTGACATTTTTAATTAAGTGAATTATATAAATTGCAAATTTTTTTTATGATTTCAGTTTAGTTTTTGTTTAGGGCTTCGAGGCGTTAATTTTGACTAATTAATTGCAGGGGAAAATCGCGTTAAAGAAATAAATGTATTTTTGCACTGTGCAATGTTAACCCATTTGCTATATGAACTAGTTTTTAAATGAGTAAATATTAGATGTCCCAGTGCAACTGATTGCTTCGGGATAATGATCTATGAGCTACGTAGTGCACCCTCTCCCTAGTGGGAGACTAAGGACTTGCACACTGAAAATGGTATTTCAAGTTTGACCTGAGCGCAGCTAACTCCACTCCAAGGTGGGTTTCGCCCTTAACTTGGACTTTACTCACTTTGCAAAGACAATGCTGAACCCAACATTTAAAATCTATAGCCAGAGAATATCTGTTCACCGACAAGGTTAACATGTGTTGCTATGGCGACATGCTTTAAATCCAAACAGTTTTTCTGTTTTGGTTCAGAATGAAGGTGAGGTGTTAGGAAAAATACTCTGTAGGTAGAGGATTTAGAAATTACATTTCCATTCAAAAGCAGTGACTGTAAAGAGTGAAACAGAGAAAGCATGAACTCATCTGAATATAAAACTATTAGTTAGAAACCCCGTGCCATGAAATAAATAGAAGTATGTAACTTTTTCCCAACATAGGTGCATAATTTAGAAGAGTTTAAATTGTAAAGCTGCTGTTTTAATAGACATAAGACATCTTGAATGTAGCTTTTGTCTGGATCTGTATGATTGGATAAAAAACAATGCATGAAAGCAAAACCACAATTTTCTAGTTCTTATAAATCAAGGAAGAAATTGCTTGGCCAACATTTGTTTGAATTCAAAAACTTTGCTTATTGTTTCAAATATTTGTGTATGATAACATAATTATTAAGCTTCTGGGTAATTAGACACATTTTTTTATGGTGTACAACCACTAAAACATTTGCACCTTAAATAGGGATGCACTGATATCATAATTCAGGTAGATAGATATCTGATATTAACATGGCTGTTATGGCCGATAACCAATATTTACTGATATTATATATCATATATATCTCACTACCCTTTCAACATCGTAAAAAAATGACACATGCCCAAAAAATGCCACATGGGCAACCCCCTCCCCTCTGGAAACACATGCACAAACAGCAACAAGATGGTAATAAATATTGGTTATTAAAACTGGCCCAGTTTTACTTATTGGACCGATACCGATATGTAAAAAAAAAAAAAAGACAAAAATCGGCCGATAGTGATGTCAACGCCGATATATCATCATCCCTAACTTTAAGAATGAATTACATGTAAAATGGCACCTCCAGTAAAGTCAAAATAAAAAAAGTGAAGCTCTTAAGATTTATGCATTTACAAATAAAACAGCAGCGTTCCTAATATCAAATATGGGGATATTGAAATAGAAATAAACACAAACTAGTCCCAGTTCAGCCATTACTGCAACTACATTGGTAAAGGAACCCATTGGACCTTTTATTTAAACTGTAATGATGGGCAACTGTAGCATTTCCACATCATTTTTAAATGACTTCCTTTTATTGAATGTGCATATTATAATTTTTTTCTGGTTTAAATTTGATCTGTTTAGATGCTACCACCTACACAATTAAATGTGTCTTAAGACTCATGTCTTAAAATTAAGACTCACGTATGACTGAATAAACAGTGGATTCAGCAACTTATGGTGGCTTTATCATTTCTGCCTTCACTTCATTAACCACTGAGTGTGGTTAATGAAGTGGTTAATGGATAATGGGTGTGATTAATGAAGTTGTTAATGGGTGCTCATTATACATGAAGCCGGTGCTGCTGTGGTGACACAATGAAACCTTAGAGTGTTAAGATTCTCTGTTCGTCACCTAACTTTCTTTCAACTACTTCCGCCTTTAAGGAGCTTTAAAATACTTTAATAAACCGGCTCATTAGACAGTGAAGCAGACACTTAATCCAGCATATTTGTGTTGAAACTGTAGCTCAAAAGGAGCCGACCAATGACGAATGTAAGCATGAACACTGATAGACACATGGAAGTTACTTCTGACTGTGGCCAGGAATCTCTCCTCAAACTCAGGAAATTTTGAGGAAAGTGAGAGAATATCAAAAAGATGTTTACAAAAAACCAATGTGTTAAAAACTAGTCATGCCAAGCCGTAATCATGATCTTACTCTGACTCAAAATATTGGCTCAAAATGTAATGCTTCCCTGTTTCTCAGGATGGGGGATTGCTGCAAAGTCAGCACTCAAGTACATTAAACTGGGCTGCCTTAAACATAGTGGGATAACTTTTTATCAAATTAGATTTTATGATCTTCTGACTTTGAATGTTCTGTAATTAAGATTAAATTAGATTGTATGGATTGTAATCTGACTGTATAATTGCACTGTGTTGGAATAATTTGGATTAATTGTAAAATTTGGTCCAATGAGGATTCTAATTACAAGTTTGCCTTGTAACATGGTTTGAGGTAAGATTTGTTGTAATTTGGTTCTATGTAACTAAACTGAAAACTGAATTCAACTTGCAACAAACTGACAAAAACATCTGTTGCTGTTATGATTTGACTGCAGTATTTGTGTCGTGTTCTAGGTGGAGGATTCTGTGGTGGCCCAGAACATGCATGAAACCTTGCTAGAAGCCATGAAAGCCTTGAGCGAGGAGTTCCGCCAGCGCAGCAAGTCTCAGTCAAGCTCTGGTCCTGGAGGAGGTGCCACAGCTTCCAACCCCATCAGCGTTCCTTCGCGCCGCCACCACCCCAACCCCCCTCCCAGCCAGGTGGGCTTTCTCCGCCGTCCCCGAACTGAGCCTTCCTTAGGCGCTAATGTTGGAGCAGTGGTGGGCAGTTCCAGTGCCTCTCCCACACCTCGACACAGCTTCCCAAGGTCACGTACTGCCAGTGATGGTGGGAAATGTGAGGAAGGGATTGCAGGTTCCACTCTGCTCCACAGTGTTAACTCCAATCCTTCTACCAACGGCTCCTGCTCTACCACCCCAATCCTCAGGTCAAAGTCAGCCCGCTCAGTCCCGACCACAGCTGCTAAAACACCTTTTGGGTTGATGCGCTCCATCTCAACCCCAGCCCCATCCCCATCACCAGCCCAAAGTCTTTCGTCCAGCTCTGGGCTCGGATCGGAGATTGGAGGAATCACATCTGTTGGGACTGTTCCAGGGTCTGCTACTTATACTCATGTACCCTCTCATCATACCTCAGTCTCGTGCTCACCCAGTGATTACGGCTCCTCAGATGAGTATGATTCCAGTCCTGGGGATCACACGGTTCTTGCCTCTCCGAGCCTGCCAAGAAACTCTGTTGGCAGCACTGGCAACCAGTCCCTTGGCGAGGATGGAGCAAACTACATCCTAATGGACCAACGCAGTGGGAGCAGCGTTGGCGTCAGCAACAGCAATAAAGGCAACATGACATCCAGCTCCCAGCTTGTGCCAGGAAAACCAACTAATGGCTCACTGCCCCAGACTAGGAGGGTGCTGCGTCGTTCATCTAGCCGTGAATGTGAAGCTGAACGTAGGCTTCTGAGCAAACGTGCCTCTTTGCCTCCTATGGCGCTGGAAAGACTGGCTCCAAATCAGCGCAGAGCTGAGGAACCTGCAGATGAAGATTCAGCTGATTATGCTATTATGTCGAGGAGCACCAGTCGGGAATCCTTTGCATCTAGTTGCTCATCTACTCAAAAGGAATCAACCATGGGCTCTTCTGTAGGGGGAGGAGGGTACTTGGATGTAGCAGGAGAGTTAAAAACTGTTGGTGGTCCAGGAGCGGTTGCTGGTGTGGACAATGGGTATATGTCCATGCTACCAGGAGTCACCCAGCCTCCTGTTTCCTCGTGTCAAACAGTGACCTTTTCTGTTCCAGAATCAGATTCCAAACCTGTTGATGACTATATGGCCATGACCCCCAACAACAGCGTGTCTCCACCGCAGCAGATTCATCCCCTGCCGATGTCTGACGGCTATATGATAATGTCACCCAACAGCAGCTGCTCCCCTGACCAGCGTGGAAGCCTCTCTGAGGGGGCTTGGGTTGGCAGCGCCGACAGCAGGGTCGGCAGTGACTACATGAACATGTCTCCAATTAGTGCACCTTCTGTAAATGGCAGCCCCCCATCCAGTGAGCACACCTGCCATTTGGAGACCAGTTTGCAACACCAGCCCCCAAAGATGGTGTATTCTTACTACTCCCTTCCGAGGTCATACAAACATAACCCCACTTCTGGGCTTTTTGATGACGGGCCCGGACGAGGTAGACGTCCCAATGGGAGGTGTAGCAGGGGAGGGGGCGATGGTAGAAACTCGGGGGTGCATCAAGAGCAGGCAACTGGCAGTTCAGGGGCTGGACAGCATCAGTCACTGTCTTCGTCCTCATACTCCTCCAGCTCAGCTAGCAATGAGAGTCTTGGAGAGAGTGATGATAGGATTAACCAGGCGTTGGGTAATGTGACAAGTGGATCTCAATCCAAAGATGGCAGCAAGATTGCTCACAGGCGGGGCTCTGGTGGGTTAACAAAGCAAGGTAGCCACTTTAGAAGCAGACCAGTAAGCCTGTTTGTAGACGTATCTAAGGCTAACACTCTTCCTAGGGTTCGTGAGAACCCTCAGCTCCCAGAACCTAAGAGCCCTGGAGAATATGTAAGCATTGAATTCAAGGGGGAGCAGTGCAGCCGCACTGGGGTTGGAGCTGGGCGAGGCAGAGGACTAAGACATGGATCCTTCTTGAATCATGGCTTAAGTTACCAGCATCCTCAAAACAGACCAAGTTTTTCTGTAGAAAACTTTATCCCCCTCTCTCATAGTCCCTCCACCCCCGTCTCTCCAGCCACTGCCTCAGAGTACGTCAACATGGACCTTGGCCCTTCACCATCCCCTTCACCCCATTCCAACACCCAGTTGGTTTTCCCACCTTTCCACACCCCTCCCACACCTCCAGCTGTTGCTCACACCCCTAAAACCTGTAAGGAAGGTACTGCTGGTCCATGTGAAGGAGCTGTTGAAGCTGCTGAGCCTCCTCTTAGGAAAAGCAGAGAAAGTGTTCTCTCAGTAACTGAGTCAGAATCTCCTACATCCTGTGGGGACTACACAGAAATGGCCTTCAGCTTGAACAACAACACTGCCCCTCAGTCATCTCCAAGCGTCTCCCCCAAAGTCCCCATAAGAACAGATCCTTCTGTTTCAGTGCTCTCTCGGGGTCTAGACTTTCCTTTAGGTAAATCAGGACTGAACCCAGATCAGGGTGCTAAAGTAATTCGTGCTGACCCTCAAGGACGCAGGCGGCACTGCTCAGAAACCTTCGTGGCCACACCCTCCTTGTCAACCTCTGCTTCTACGTCTTCTTCAACTGCCTCCCTCTTTCCAGAGCACACCCAAGCTGTGGCACGGCGCCTCGGGTTCGAGAGCCTGCTGTGGGCGAACGGTGCCATCGCCGATCCTCCAACTCAACTTCCACTCCCTGCACAGCAGTCACTTCCTACAAACAATCAGACATTATCCACAGAGCAAGGTCTGAACTACATAGACTTGGACTTGGTCAACAAAGAGAGTCCCCACGCTAGTCTGGAAGGTGCCACAGGAAGCCAGCCCCAATCTCGGCTGTATTCTGTTCTTGGTCCAGGATCTGGGGTTGGGGTAACGGGGGCAGCGGCTGGTGGGAGCAGCAGTTCAAGCCTCAACACGTACGCCAGCATCGACTTCTACAAATCCGAGGAGCTACGGACACATCAGAATGGGAACAAAGAGGAAACAGGTAGGAGTTTTAACACTTATTGATATAGTTTTCTCATAATTTCTCCTTTTAATCGTAACCCTTTGTGGCTGTCTTTCCTGCTAATAAGATTTAAAGTGAAAAGAATATGCATAGAAGATAATCCCGTGTCTCTGATTGATGCCTGTAATTAAACCCTAACTGGCACCTAATTAAAATATACACAGCTTAATCAAATGACTGTCCATATACATGCATAGATTTGGCTCCTCCAGCATTGATTCCCTTGTCTGGGCCTTAATCTATCTTGTGTTTGTACAGAATTTGATTAGGATAGGTGTTTAAGGCAAAATATTCCAGCCAGAAAAACAATGAAAAAAATCAATATTCTGGAAATCCTCCTCATTTTTTCCCTCCATTGTTGTGTAAAAATGGATTGTGACATCTTTCCAAGTTTTCCTGTTAGTGTTCATATTAAATCTTCATTTGCTGAGTATATATGAGAGGTAAATATTCTGCTCCGGTTGAGCCATTGTGTCTTTTACAGAGAAGAAACGGTAATACACATCTCCCATACATGCAACTGGTCACAAAGGGAACCATTGAAGCATTGTACTTCTAGGTTCAGTTGAGCTGACCCCCACCGTGAGGCTAGACCACAGCATCAGACGAGACAAATAATGCTCTTTGAGAATCAGATTTTTATGATAAAACAGTGTCAGCAGAAAAAGTATTCACTTTCTCAGAAAAGCTTTATCAGAGAAATCAGAAAAGCTTTATTGTCAAGTACGTTTTTGGACATACAAGGAATTTGTTTTGGTGTAGTCGGTGCAATACAATACAAAAGTGGGAATTAACTCCTCTGGTGTAGTAGCCCTGATGTTCATGAGTTCTTCTCTGGTGAGAGAGCTCCGGGTGCCATCACAGAAGACCGTTTTAAAGCAAAAAACAAAACAAAACAATGCGCACCAACACGCCGAGGCGACCATCTGCGGTGCCAAGATATTCATGTTTCTGTTCATTCAACTAAATTGTAAAGCACTTTGGTCAGTTTTTGTTGTTTTTAAGGTGCTTTATAAATAAATTGACTGTTGCTTCTCTTCGTTTGAGCTATAGACAGTACCCATTAATAACAAGGTAATTTGTTTTTCAGAAAGATATGCATAGTTTTGATTGCCAAAAACCTGTTAATAAGGTAAGGTAAGCTTAATGTTTTAGTGTAGCTCTCCTGGGAGCAATCACATCGTCAGGTCTTCTTGGGCTTGTCTCTTACCAGCTTGGCACACCCGCTTTTGGTTGTCTACAGTTTTCATCTGCAAACCCTCTCAGTCTCCGGCAGGTTGGATGGGTATCGATGGTGGCCAACCATTTTTAGATCTTTCCTTAGATGTTTAATTGGGTTTAGGTCTAGACTCTGGCTGGGCCACTTTCACATACTCCTTCTAAAGCCATTTCTTTCTTATCTTGGCTGTGTGCTTCGGGTCGTCTAAAGGTAAATTGCTGCCTTAGTGTAACGTCTAGTACCCTGTGTACGAGGTTTTCCTGAAGATTCCTATATTTGACTGCTGTCATCTCACCCTGCAAAACAACACCCCCAAAGCATGATGCTACCACCACCACGCTTCATATATGATGCATGGAAACATGTTTTCATTTTGTCAATGTTTACATATTTACTATGTAAAAAAACATTTTTTAAAGGAAGCCAGTCAAATCAGTTTCAGAATAAGTCTGTAAGACAAAAATGTAGAAAAAGTGAAGACTTTCTGATGGGACAGATTTTTTTTAAGAAATGTGGAATAAACAAAGGAAGCATGTACAATGTGTATCGTTCCTGCACTAAGCGATGACGTTTATGTTTTTGTTTCATATATCTACATCTGCTTTATTTACTTTTGTTCTATTTACATTCATTCTCAATGTAAGGCCTACTCTTCTATCCTTTACAGGACCACCCTAGCTAAACAATGACTAAGCTGAGTCTCCGCGAGACGTTTCGTCATAGGAGAAACATTCTCTTTGAACCACCGTCTGCACCAAATGATGGGTCCTTTCTAAGAAATAAATGCTTGCAGTTAAAGCAGATAGAACAGACTGAAAATGGAGCTGTGGATTTATACGCGTCAGTGAAACACTTGGTGACCTCTCACACTGGGGCTCCTGCCTTGTTTAAGTGGCTCCGCTTGCTTTCTCATGATTTGTAGTGGAACTTGTGTTGGGATCAAACCTCTCAGTAGTTTTGTGGTAAACATTTCATAGCTCTGCTCCACAGATGGATTTAATGAGGAATTTAAGGCATTAGCAAGACATTCATATGGGGGGTTGTTGCGGTTTGTGTGTGTGAGCAGGGACGCTGAACTCAGTGGTTGGTTTTTATAGATTTCTCTGATTGAAATAAACAATCAGTCCGCTTCCAAGCATCAGCATGTGCGATTTATTGTGAGCTGATAGCTACATTGGTGAAAGCATGGGGTGTTTTAGAAGAAAAATGGTAGCAGGGTCCCACAGTGGGGCCATATGGCGGCTGAGAATGTCATTGGGTGGGGGGTGTTACACATTGGCTGTGAATGTTGAGATGGGGCCAGTGTTTCTCTCACACTGCTCTCAAATGCCTCTTTACAGTGTTCCCCCTGCTTTCATCCTTTGCGTCCTGCCTCCCCCTTTTTCCTCCTCCAATAAATGATCCTTTTGTTTGCGTGTGTTTGCTGGCAGTCCTCAACAGGGACAAGTCCCAAGAACAGTGGACTCTCCTGGGGCATTTCTCCTCTGCATCCTATAATTTTCCCCTTTCAAATTTTGTTGTTTTGATTCTTTTCCTGTGTCCATCTTCATTTTGGTTTTTTGGGTCTTTACTGGTTGCCTTTGTTCGTTCATCACCCTGTTTGTCCTTGTGTGACATCTCGGCTGATGGATTTTTGGAATTCCTTCCCTCCCTTGTTTTTGACACCCGCTCCATTCATTGTTTTTTTTTTTTTTTAGCCATTATAAATCTCAACCTCCTCTGCTTCCACATATCATTTCCAACCATCCTATAAATGCACTTTTACAACTCTCTCAAATTAAGCAGTTATCCTTTAGTAATCAGGGAAAAAAAAATATCAAGACACCGTTTCTATTTCCAACAATGTACTGTATGTGAGTGTTATGATCGCCTGTAATTAAAGGGGGATTGTTTTTCCTCCAGCAGCCATAAGCCTGTATAGGTAATGACTGTGTGTGCGTCTCAGGGCTGAAAACTGAGGGCCAAAGGCTAAAATTAAACATGAGTTGTGGGTCGTGTGCCAGGAACAGTCCTATTAGACGCTGGTTATGTAATGTGTAAACGCAACCTCATGGTTAAGATAAAGACGAGAAGCACACTGAACTGTTTCACCCTAAACGAAAGATATTTAACTTTAAGGCAACCATTTTAAGCCAGGAATATTTACTACCAGCCAGAGGAAACACTTAGACGATTAACTATGGGGAAACCCCCTAAAACAGCATTGAGTTTTATTTTAAGGCAAATATTGTATTTTCTAGGGGTATCTAGAGCAGGATGTTTTTTGTCCTGGAAACTGATCTGCATTATTTGAGAATAGTCCCAATCATTCATTATCACTTTATTAAAATTAACGCCATTTATGTGGTGAAAAACTCCATTAGGAGTGCAGTAAAATAACACATTATTGCATGGTCTACACTGATATTGTGATATTTTTTTCTAAAGTTGACCCAATACCACCAGCTGCAGTTTTCAATTAACTCTCATCTCTCCCTGGCGGCCAAGGCTTTCCTGCGGTGCGGTTGGCCAAAATGCTAGATATGCTAGTATGTTTACTCTCTGTTTTGAGATGTTTCAGTGATGGTTTGACTCATGTTTCAATGAAGTTAATGATGTGTGAACAAAGCCTAGAGAAAAAGTTCTCCTGCCTCAATAATTTAGCACTTTTCTCTGAACGTCCTAATTTTTAGCAACTAGTGTTTTGGCTGCTTTCCCGGACACTAGGGGATATCTGAGTCTCTTTTTCACGCAGCCAACCTATAATACAGCGATGCACATGAAAACGGGTGTTGGTTTAAAAGAGCTGGCGTTGCGAATTTTGGCCCTGCAGTTCACTGGGGAGTGTGCAAAAAATTTACAGACGACACACCAACAAGCAGTTTTAAGACATGAATGGTCAGGTACTCCGATACGGATCATTTAAAGAAGGCCTAGATTTGGACCCATTTGCTACTTTTGTTTTATTCTTGACTTCTTATGAACACATTTTTTAATCAAATCTACTGCTTATTTTCATGAACTTTTTGTTAATTTAATCTGAGAGCCTCACCGGTTCAGAGCAGTTGAATGCTGTTAAATCTGCCATAGAAAAAATCCATTTATTTATATTATACCAAGCAGAACATATTTATCTGCAGGGAAACTGTTCTGGTAAATCTGTGTGATGGCTGAAGTGTCTTGTTGATTCGAACTAAACCGTATATTATTAGACAGGATTCCTACACAATCTTGAAAAAGTTTGAATTTAGGTTTTAGTGTTTTTTCAAGTTCAGATGGATCATTACGTCTTAATGTAGCCACTTACGGTTAAAGAATAATCAGCGGAACAAGCTTTTGTGGCGCAACTCCATGACAAACAACCCATTAAGTGCACTCGTTCCTCTGCAGAAAACAGTTTGCCTGTGTGCGACAGGCTCGTCTGTCAGACCGTGTAATCCACGTCGATGCTAGTTTAGACTGACAGCCCTAGTTGTGTTACGTAAAACACACGCTCAAGGATTGGATGTGACCCCCTCCTCCCTGCGAGGAGGGTTAGACTTAGGGCACTGTATATATATCTACACACACATATATATGCATGCATGTATGCATGTTTATGTGTACATGTGGCTGTTTATCTGCTGAGACGTTTTGCTTTGTGCTGAGGGCAGAATGCCTCTCTCAGCACAGTGACTCAGAGCCGCTCACATTAATGCAGAGTGTAAGTGCATACAGATGTGAAGTGGGAACAGCAGGACTGAACACGTGGTGGCTAAATCCAGGGCTGATGTAAGTCTCAATCCTACAAGTTAATTTAGATGCTGTGTTTTTAGATAAACAATTTATTTAGCATGACCTTACCTAACAATGCATTTAATTTGAGAAATTACACAAATAGCAGAATTTATCCATCTTCTTGTGTTTGGCTATTGTATAATTGACTATAAAGTCTGGGTGGTACAGCTGACCATCGTATTATTATATAATTCATCTTAAAATGGAAATCTGCTGCAAACTCTACTTTCCCTCATTAGCCTAATTACAGTATTACACAATGGGATTTACCCACAAAGAAGGAAGCAAAAATAAAGCCATGTGTGTGCATGAGAAAAAGCTTCCAGGCCCAACAAACTCCATATTTCTCTGTTTATCTTGTTTTATTCCTCACACATTTATTTAGATGTCTGTGGATAACTTCTCAGAGCGTATCCGCCAAGGATCCATCTGAGGGAGCTGGAGCGTGTTTTTGTTGAAATCAAGGATGTGTCCTTCTCTGAAGTCCAGTCTTGGTTTGTTTGGGTGGTCTGCTCAAGGAGGTGACGTACTAACTTCCACGCTCGGAACAACTCCCCGCTGTTTTGGTTTTTGGGGAAGCCTCGAAGGTTGTCTGTCTGTCCCTACTGCATGCCAGGGAGCTTGAAGGCTTTCACCACGGAGCCTTTGATCAGATCATATGCCTGCGTCGCCTCATCGTGGCCCTCTGACTCTGTCTGATTAGGTAAATCCAAGAGCTGGAAGGGTAATCTGGTCTGAGTCCTGAAAATCCCACACTTACATCTGTGAAGATGATCAAGTTGCTGCAGAGTACTGTTCTCAGTATGCAAAGATCAGAATGACATGGTGAAAACCAGCAATATTCAGCAGCCAGCTTTTAACTGGTAAATATGTTTGGCTGTCCGCTCTGATGGAGCCTGCAGTCAGCTACTAAGCAAACATGCTTATCTAGCTTACCAACTGCAGTTTTAAAGCTGTGGCTTCCTAAGAAGAGTGATCAGTTGTTCTTAAGTTTTCACACCATGACTGTGTTTTTTGTGACCATAAATATCTCAAAAAAGCCGAAATTGAATTTTTTTTTTTTTTTTTTTACTGAGCGATGGTTGAAACACTGGCAGGGTGCAGCAATAGAATAATGCTGCACTGTTTCTGAGGCAGACAAAAAACCAGGAGTGTTTGGCTCTGCTTGATGAATAGAAACTGAACCTGCAGTGTGTCAGATGAGTCTGTAGGTTGCCATGCATGCAGCATGTGTGTGTGTGTGTGTGTGCACCTGCTGAACCTTCATGCACCTTTCAGCTCACTATGACACATCCTGCTGATTGGAAGAGGATCACTTTGAAGGAAAATGAACTTGGTTTGCGTCACTTGTACGATGACCCTTATTTAGTTGTTTCACATAAAAAATGGAAATATAGAGGGTAAAAAATACTATCTGGAGCCACTCTTTGGTGAAAAGAAAATATTTGGCACCACAGTAAACTGTTTGACGCTAGTCTTTGTTGGCTCAGTGAACACCAGTGATAAGAACGTGTTTTTTTTTTCCCTCCAACGCCAACAGATCATCAACTGTCTTTGCTTTCGGTTACTTTTCTTCCCAAGACCTTAACCCGGTCGGGTTACTCACCTCCCACCAGACACCAGTTTTTAGAGTACACAGATTTCCACCAGCTGGATCCTACTCGCTGTCAAGTCAAAGACAGAGAGGGAAAATGTTGTTTATGATATTAATAAGTTAGTATTTTCAGACCTGAGGAGCTTCATTCATGAGATCAGGAAGACAGATCTCCTGGTGGAACGAAAATGTGCACACCAATTCGTCGCACTAATGCACGGATATCTCTTCATTTTCACATGCATGTACACAACTCCTCATCTGCTAATTTATAGCTACTTGTTGTCATTCCCCATAAAGGTGAAGCACAGATGTGCAAACTCCCTCTGAAGACACGGATCAAAGATCAGATGTTTGTACTGACAGTGTTTGATGATGCAGTTTGATGATGCAGTTTGATGATGCAGTTTGATGATGCAGTTTGATGCAGTTTGATGATGCAGTGCAAAGGAAGTTATTAGTGCTTCTTTTGTATCTGTTGTAGAAATAGATTAATCTTCTAGTTTATTTTAGTTCTTAATTAGCCAGACAAAGCTGTCCCTCATTAAATACTTTAACTTGAAAAATAAATTCAGAAACCTGTTTATTTGCTGTCAATGAGACACTAGTGTAACATGCTGTGATCAGCTTGTCAACTGTCGTTTTCCAACATCATTCCCTTAATAGGAGTGGTAGGTAGCCTTCTTTCAATCTTGACTAGTAACCGGTAGGGGAATGGCAGCATTATAACTCCACTCACTACAGCACTTTTTCTGTTAGAGCAAAAAAGAATAAGTACTTGGAAATTTGTGTGTTTTTGAAAAGAATGTGGACTTTAACATGTCTAATAAACTTCTTTGTTAATAAAAACGTAGCTGCACCAACACATTTTTACATCTCCATTTATTAGTCAAACAGTCCAGTAACACTGTTTATAATGTGGAGGTCATCTTGCCCCTTCGCCATTTTGTACCTTTGCAGTCTTGGACAGTTCGTACCTCTGCTGATTCGGGTACTAAAAGGAGCCGTCTGCCACTGGACATTTCATGCCGACCTTTCATCACCTCCTACCCACTAGGTGGAATGATTTTCATCCCACTTTCACAAACTTAAACTCATTTTGTTTAATCTGCTGTAAGGAAATGTGGTTCTGGGACTCAGATAATTAACATCCACCTGTAGAAGGTTTCTTATAATGTCATTTTCCATCAAAGTCAACTAGACGCAGTGGGGATCAGAACCAAACTAAATGGAAAAGTGGCTTTAATGCAGAGTGTTTAAGTAAATTATAATTAATATTTCAACATTAAGTAAAATTAACTGTTATAAAATGGTTTGGCACATGGGTAGGAAGTGGTTTTGTCACAGGTATAAAATGGAAGTAGTAACGGCCAAAATGGGTGGCAAAAAGGGATGAATCCACCCGGGTCATTTTCCTTTTCATAACAAGAAAATCCCTTGTCAGATTTTGCGTACCTGTGTTTAATGTGTTTTAGCATTTGATCATTGGAAAGTGACTTCTTCCCTCCTTTGGCCTTAAATAGCTCTTAGCAAATAAATCAGAACCGGCACAGCTAATTTTCACTAATTCTTCTAATTTCCCTCATCTGGCAAAAAAAAAAAAAAAAAAGGCTTTCTTTCAGTTCAGCTGCCAGCTAAAGGTTTCTTTCACAGGAAGTCGACTGCGGCCTTTTTTGTTTTTGTGTTTTGCTGGTGAGCTGCCAGGCCAACCAAATGGTAATTAGGTAGTAAAACCTCGACTAATGGCTCAGTACTCCAGTCATGTTTTGACTGACTAGTGCCTTATTCACATGCAATTGGCACACATGAATACAAGAACCAAGAGGCATGGAGTGAATTGTGTTGGCAGCTTGGCCAGTCCAAGAGGCGCCGCCGGACGGACTGAAGTGTGAGTGTTTGTGAGATCTAGCTTTGAACTTGACATTGGATTTGACTGAGGAGCATTTTTGATATCCGCACCTGTGCACGCTCTCTTTCTTTCTTTTAAAACTTCAAAGCTCTTTAGTTTTAACAAAAAATCTTGGGTTTGTTTGGTTTACACACTTGCATGACAACACACATAAATCACAGACTCGTAGGTCTTTGGTGGGAAAAAGAAACTCGGGAAGAGGGAATCGCCTGAAGCGTTTCAGCTAATGCGTAAATTTTACCTCCCTACCTCGGTTTCTCTCCCTCTCTCACACACACACCTACTTTCTCTTTTGTAAAAACTGTTTCGCTCATTCCGTCTTCAACAAAACCCATCTTCCTCTCCATTACCCCTTCATTTCTCTGCTCTTCCTGTCCATTCATTTCTCCTCCAGTAGACTTTTTGTTTGCTCTCTTCTTTTATTCTAAAACCCAGACTTTCCCCTTTTTTCCCTCCCTTACAATCATATTCCAAGGATGTTTCACTTAAGTAAAAACACATCTATTAATACCTGATGGTGTCCATCAGGGATGACTAATAGGGCCAGATTTAATTATTTAGATCAGAAGAAACAGTGCAACAAATCTTGATTATATTTTGGATTTGAACATTTTGATTTTTTTGTGAACCTGTGTAGCGTGGTATTCAAACAGATCAGGCTTTTAAAGTAAACAAATTTATCTTTTTCATTCAATTAAATGTTTGGCTATTATAGTCTGTCTTACAGGTGTGCTTTTTCTTTAGCTTCTTCACAATATGACATATTAATACCAAAAACTTCAATGGATTTTATTAGGATTTTATGAGAGAGGCCAAAAAAAGCTGTGAAGTGCGAGGATAATGATATGCGGTCTTTGCTGCAGTTTGGGCTGGAAATCTTGTGAAATATGGTTTGATCTAAACCATTCCACTGTAGCCCTGGCTGGATATTTAGGGTCATTGTCTTGCTAGAAAGGGAACTTCTGCCCCATTCTCTAGTCGTTCAGCCTCTAGGGTTTTTCTCCCAATATATAGCCTCAAGTAGTCTCTATAAACTCTCACCAGCTTCCTTGACCCAGCAAAATCAAGTCATTTCCACAGCCTACTGCCTCCACCATCTGCAGTGTTAGTTTTTCAGTGCTTCTAGCATTTTGTATCTAGGCCTCATAACAGGACATGTTTGATGGGCTTTTGGCAAACTCCAAACAGAACATTTTCCCAGCTTTCTTGTCGCAGCGTCTTTCTTCTTACCATTCTTCCATAAAGATCAGATTTGTGGAGTGCATGACTAACAGTTGCTCCGTTAAAGTATCCTCCAATCTAAACTGTGCCTCTCTGCAGCTCCTCCAGAGTTACCATGGGCCTCATGGCTGCTTCTCTGATTAATACTCTTGTACAGCTAATTAATTTAGCTGGACGGTCAAGTCTTGGCCAGTTTGCAGTTGTTCAGTAATACTTTCATTTTCAGTTGATGGATTGAAGAGCGCTCTGTAAGCTGTTCTAAGGTTAGATGGTCTAGATAGACCAATCCAAACGCGACTTTAAAATTTCCCTTATAACTATCTATTTCCTGTCTAGTGTGTTCCTTGGTCTTTACACCAGAGGCTGGAATTATTGATTATTTTGGTAGTAAACTAATCTATCAATTGTTTTCCAAAGCAGTGGACTGCTTGGCAAATATTTTTCATTTGCCGTAATGCAGTGCAGTTTTTTACGTTATTATATAAATTAAAGATACTTTTATTTATTTATTCATTTCTCAGCTCTCATTGAAAATTTAAAAGGCTTAAGTCAAACCTGAACTGGATTAATTTTTTTACTAATACTGTTATTTGTGGAAAAAAAATCAGTGTAGCCCTACTGTTCACTTATTTTTCATAAACCTTATAAATTACACACATGGGTGCAATATTTACTAATTAGCTGACTGTTTTATTTAGGGATGTCGGAGTAAAGGGTGGGAATACAAATGCATGAAATACTTTCACATTGAATCCTAATGAAATAAAATAAAAATGTTTAATGGGTAGGAACAGTTTTCCAGTGCACTGTATCATTATAACTTAAACTGTTTTGAGTTGAATAGCTTTATGAGAAAAAGAAGCAAATTGACGCATTAAATCTGCTATGTTTGAGGTGTATCTTCGGAGTGTGTATGTGCATCCACGTGCATCTCTGTGTTTTCCGGGCGACGTTCCAGTTCTGTGTGTGAGAGTAATCCTGGCTACAGAGCTGCGATTGTGCGCTGTGGTATGGGATGTATGCTGGGCTCCGAGTGAGTTGGGCGCTGCCTTAAAGAACGGAGTTGCCACCCACCGACCCATCGGGGTTACTGAGTGCACAGGGGGGAAAAGGAGGAGGAGGAAGAGAAGGAGGGAGTGTTTTCCTCTTTTCACACACACTCATTCTTATTTGTGCAGAGCATTTTCTTGCTTCTTCTCATCCTAAACGCCTTTTCCACTCATCAGACACCTTTCTTTGCTGCCTCAGGTGCTTCTCCCGTTGCTGTCACCACCTCCGTGCTTCCTCCCATGCCGCAGGCATGATCTGTGTGTGTTCCCAGACCTGGCATTAATCAAACTCTACCTCTCTAACTGGGTTTGTCGGTAAAGAGCTTAGTGCCGGTGGGCGTTTGGGGAGCATTAAGCTGATTACAGTCCACTAACGAGCCACTTCTCACATGGAGATCTCGTACCAGGCCGGCCGGGCTAAAATACTGCTCATCTGCGAGGTTGCGTGTGGCGATGCCGCATATTCTCGTTGCCAGAGCTGCAGTGAGGCCACGAGGAGGTCAGAGTAGATCTTGGGGCCGCCTGAAGTGCTGACGATGACAGCACAGGAAGAACTTGGACTCACACTGACAGGGTCAGATTATTCTCATGTGGGGCCACCTTGAAATCCTTCTTTTCCACCTGCTTGGGCTTCACCATTAAACTTTCAGTCTGGTTAGACTGTTTGAATTGGGTTCAGTTAAGCCAATTTAAACTGGATGACCCTTTGAGTACCTGCTGAGCTCTGCTGCAGAAATGACAGATGGTCACACACTGACAGTGCAGTACATGCAAACTCAATGCGTTGCACCATTAAGGATGTTCCCTAATTTTTTTTAATAATTTGTATTTAAATTTGTTTCCCATGCATGACTTAAGAGGGGTCTAGATAGATAACTTTTAGTAATTGTAACTCACATGTACGTACAGTAAAGTATAAAACCTTGCATCGACCTTATTCATGGCATGGTTCGCAGTATTTAAGTATGCAAAGATGTTAGAGTTTGTGTAGCGAAGGACCCCGGAATGCAGACAAGCAGGCAGCATGACGGTAAGTGAAATGATTTAATTAACAAAACTTACTACAGAAGTTGACGTCAAAAACAGACATGGGCAGGCTGGTAAGACAGGCTTGGCATGATCAACAGGACACAGGTGACATGAACTGAAAATGTTTCCGCGAGGAATAAACAGAACGGAGGTGTATATACAGGTCCTTCTCAAAATATTAGCATATTGTGATAAAGTTCATTATTTTCCATAATGTCATGATGAAAATTTAACATTCATATATTTTAGATTCATTGCACACTAACTGAAATATTTCAGGTCTTTTATTGTCTTAATACGGATGATTTTGGCATACAGCTCATGAAAACCCAAAATTCCTATCTCACAAAATTAGCATATCATTAAAAGGGTCTCTAAACGAGCTATGAACCTAATCATCTGAATCAACGAGTTAACTCTAAACACCTGCAAAAGATTCCTGAGGCCTTTAAAACTCCCAGCCTGGTTCATCACTCAAAACCCCAATCATGGGTAAGACTGCCGACCTGACTGCTGTCCAGAAGGCCACTATTGACACCCTCAAGCAAGAGGGTAAGACACAGAAAGAAATTTCTGAACGAATAGGCTGTTCCCAGAGTGCTGTATCAAGGCACCTCAGTTAGAAGTCTGTGGGAAGGAAAAAGTGTGGCAGAAAACGCTGCACAACGAGAAGAGGTGACCGGACCCTGAGGAAGATTGTGGAGAAGGGCCGATTCCAGACCTTGGGGGACCTGCGGAAGCAGTGGACTGAGTCTGGAGTAGAAACATCCAGAGCCACCGTGCACAGGCATGTGCAGGAAATGGGCTACAGGTGTCGCATTCCCCAGGTCAAGCCACTTTTGAACCAGAAAGAGCGGCAGAAGCGCCTGACGTGGGCTACAGAGAAGCAGCACTGGACTGTTGCTCAGTGGTCCAAAGTACTTTTTTCGGATGAAAGCAAATTCTGCATGTCATTCGGAAATCAAGGTGCCAGAGTCTGGAGGAAGACTGGGGAGAAGGAAATGCCAAAATGCCAGAAGTCCAGTGTCAAGTACCCACAGTCAGTGATGGTCTGGGGTGCCGTGTCAGCTGCTGGTGTTGGTCCACTGTGTTTTATCAAGGGCAGGGTCAATGCAGCTAGCTATCAGGAGATTTTGGAGCACTTCATGCTTCCATCTGCTGAAAAGCTTTATGGAGATGAAGATTTCATTTTTCAGCACGACCTGGCACCTGCTCACAGTGCCAAAACCACTGGTAAATGGTTTACTGACCATGGTATCACTGTGCTCAATTAGCCTGCCAACTCCCCTGACCTGAACCCCATAGAGAATCTGTGGGATATTGTGAAGAGAACGTTGAGAGACTCATGACCCAACACTCTGGATGAGCTAAAGGCCGCTATCGAAGCATCCTGGGCCTCCATAAGACCTCAGCAGTGCCACAGGCTGATTGCCTCCATGCCACGCCGCATTGAAGCAGTCATTTCTGCAAAAGGATTCCCGACCAAGTATTAAGTGCATAACTGTACATGATTATTTGAAGGTTGACGTTTTTTGTATTAAAAACACTTTTCTTTTATTGGTTGGATGAAATATGCTAATTTTGTGAGATAGGAATTTTGGGTTTTCATGAGCTGTATGCCAAAATCATCCGTATTAAGACAATAAAAGACCTGAAATATTTCAGTTAGTGTGCAATGAATCTAAAATATATGAATGTTAAATTTTCATCATGACATTATGGAAAATAATGAACTTTATCACAATATGCTAATATTTTGAGAAGGACCTGTATGGAGCGTGAACCAGGTGAAGCGAGGAGACAGATTTGCTCAGTGCAGGTGAACCGAATAAAGTTGATTAACAGACAGGAGAGAACAAAACGTGACTGGAGCACAACAGAGACTCTTGAATACAAACTAATAGAAAATAGAAAAACATGAAACTAAAGTATAACCAGATCCAAAAACCAAACTTGACAAAGCATGAACTAGAACACAAAAACTAAAGCATGACCAGGAAAATAATAAACAGAAGCATGATTCAAAAACTGTGAGAAACATCTAAGAAAAAACCAGAAACCAAACAAATCATAACACAAAGATATTAAAAAAAATAAAAACTGTTAAAACCTTCCGTCATACCGTTCCTACGTTTTGAAGTGGTTTCAGTGATATTCTGGAGAAAATACCAGAGTTTTGTTCAATTGTATGGTGCTTCTAACCCACCTGTTGCAGGGCACTGCCGATCAGCTGGCCAAAACAAGCCTGCTAGACCTTTCCCTTGCTTACAAGAAAGAAATATTTCCAGACAGACAGTCATACTGTGGAAATTGCAGGATCTACATCCATCACTCTTATTCGGGTCACAGTTTTAAAACAACATTGGGTTAGCTACAAGCAGCATAAGCAGGCCCTCTCATTAATGTTTCCTTAGAAGCTGATGTTAGGAAGTGTTTTACAATTTGGAGAAGCTCAACGTTTGTTCTATAAAAGGAAGAGAAGACTTCATTTGGATTGCTCAACTCTGGTGGCCTGCAGAGAAAGCTATAGGGGGAACGTAGACTTACAGACCTTCTTCGGTTGTGTAACCCTGACACAATGTTCAGCCATCTGCAGTGAAATCAGGAAGTCAACCAGGATCTTAAAGAAACAAGCGTCTTGGCTGACAGTTTACAGGGTAAACGCACACGAAGCTTTGTACGTGGGTATAAGTCTACATTATAACCAATCCACACATCTCTATGACAAGTTCACGTTAATGCTCTCGAAGGTCACTGAGAGAGGGAACACAGGGCACCTGAAAGCTGCCTTATCTAACTCACATCAGCACACTGGACAAAGCAGCAGAGGTGTTTGCTCACTGCTGCCATTACTGGCCGGAGAACGGTCGTTAACCTTTAGAGCGCTCCCTCACCTCCGCGTCTCCTCAGCGTCAGCGCAACAGCTGGGCCTTGCCGTAACAGCTTCCTCTGATTTTATAGGGGGTTTTTAGCAGACTCCGTGTGTGTGTCAGGGTTCTTCTGCAGTCTGGATATTTTCAATGACTGGATAATTATGGAAAGACAAAAGAAAACGTATGGAAAATGGCCGGTTTTATCCATTCATCTATCCAGATAATGTATCTGGATAGATGAATATTAGTCTTTAAGGGGTAAAAAAAAACTTTTGGTGTTGGTCCATCCCCCAATATTATTGTCGGACTGGGTGAAGATTTACAAAGTTTGGACAAATCTGCCCTTTGAGCACATCTATTCACCTGCTTTAGAAATAAGTGGTACTGCAAAGATTGGCAACCATGTGATCAGAATGTTTAAGAACTTTTAATTACAGAGGGGCCTATTTCTTTTAGCCACTCTTAAAAATGGGAAAGATAAGAGAACATTCTATTCAAGTAAGGGAGGCGTGTTTTGATCTTTATTGGTCAGGAAAGGGCTACAAGAAAGAAATTCAGTGAAACGAAATAGTAGTATTTATGCTATTAGCTGCAGCCGTACTCCTTGTAAAAAGTGAGCACCCTTTGCACTTTTTGAAACACCTGGTAAACCTGTGTAAAAGGACTATTGGCACCCCTGAAAATCAACTGGGCAAACATTAGTGGCAAGCACCAAGTATGCATCCATGCAGCCCTTCACAGTTGTGATAATGCACACAGGGATATTGTGATGACCCATGAGAATTTAGGGTGGACGAGGACAAAAGTTCAATTTTGAAGCTGTTCAGGTTGGTGTGTCCAAGCATTATAATAGAAAGTTGAGTGGAAGAAAAAAGTGTGCTAGAAACGGGGGCACAAATAGTTTTTCGATAAGGTTCTAATTTATTAAGATGTGTCTGTAAGCCTGTATGTCTTCTAGCTCCGTATATCTGCTTGGAAACAAAAGCACTTCTCATGTAATGAGCCTCTTTATATGTTTGGGAAATGTGCTGTCAGTTTTCTCAGAGAACACAGAGGACCTCCTCCTCCTCACACACTCACCTCCCCACGCCCGTCAACACAATGTTCTTCTCCACTGCAGGCGTCAAAGCCCTCTAAGTGGAGCATTACCAGCATCAAATTGGCAGCGGAGAGGAAATGAAATGCGTTTAACTCGTTTACTCATTTAGTCATACCTGTTCAAGAACAAACAAGCCAAAGTTGCATATTGAGGAGATGGGTCGGCAGAGGGAAGAGAATAAAGGATTTAGTGATTGAGAGGAAGGTGTCAGCCCTGTTTACTCCAATTTCTTTTATAGTTTCATCTGCCATTAATGAAACCGTTTATGTTTATGTTGAGTTTTCCTACAGGTCATGCAGAATATCAGATCAGAAACCAAGGATTTTAAGCAAGGCACTGAAATTTACATCAACACTCCCACGTAGGAAGAAACATTGTCAGGGTTTCACGCTTTGAGAGGCCAGCTTAGAGTGTTTTTAAGGAGGGGAACTGCTTTTGTCCTCCTCACTTGCCACGTGCCTAAATGAGTCGGGGACAGGGTGTTAAAGCGAGCAGGCTTTTTTGGAGGATCAGCAGAATCTGAATATGAATCATCACGTCCTGTAGGGAACAGAACGGTGATTTCATCACCGTGCGATTAGTTTACATGAAACGGGACGTTTGTCACCCAGCAGCCTCCATTAAACTGTAACAGATTCTCAGTGAGAAAAAAACGTCTGATGATAGAAAATAATTAATTTTACAGAGTCACCAGTGCTGGATTTATTGGTACCCCTGTTGTGAATACCTTGCACACAGCTTGATCTTCTCTCTTCAGCTCACCCCTTTCTACAGGACTTAAGCCTGAGGACTGGGATGGCCATTTAAAAGGCTCATTTTATGTTTGGTGAACTGTTTCTGTGTTCATTTGTTTTGGATAAAATTTCCTCCTGAAAGACCCACGTCAACCCATTTTCAGTTCACTGGCAGAAGCCACCATATTTGTACTTAAAATTTCCTGGTATTTCAAAGACTACTTGATGCAATGAACCCTAACAAGGTCTTTAGGACCGTGGAAGAGAAACAGGCCCTAAGCATCACAGGTCCTCCACCATGCTTAATAGTAGGGCTCAAATAGTGTATAGTACAGTCTTAAATGTGTAGGAAGCTGATGTGGCATCATGTCTTTCAACACCCTTGAAACCAAAGACTCGTACACAATAGTATAATGGTGGTATAACTGTTGAACTTTTGATATGTTCTCCCTCCCGTAACCATCCCCTTTATTAAGCACGGTGAAAGGTGAACTTGGATCCTCGTCAACTCTTGTTAATCAATGTAAGACTTGTTTTAAATTTTTCTCTGACTCTAGATGGCAAGTTCAGGCAAGTAGCCTTTTCCTGACTTCTAGCTTACTTCACTGGCATGTTCTCTTGTCTTTCCCCCTGTGAAGAGTGGCTAAGAGAAATGGGCCTCTGTGTCGCACCATATTCATACTCCCCTGATTAAAAGTTCCTGTCAACTTAAAACAAGGTATAAATTAAAAAAAAAGGATTCAGTAACAATTATTTCATGGGAATTAAATTAAAGGTTTGATACCGAAACTGTTTTCAGTGTGAGTTTAAGCTGCTGTGATAAAAGATACAATTTATTTTAAGGGTTTTTCCACATCTTTACTGAGTGTAAATACATGTGGAGGGTTCTGTATTTTGTTAGAGAAGTATGGCTACAGTTAATGTTATAAATGCTGCTATTTGTTTCGTTGGAAACACTTTGATGGGTTTTTAGAACTGTAAATTGCAGAACATCCAAGATGGTGGCAGTTCTATAGGAAAGTGCTTTGTTTCGATTTTTATTTATACGTTTTGGTGTTTTCAGTACAAAAATAAACATATGCACGAAGCAATCTTAAGGCACAACTATCATCGAGGTCATCCCTCATTTACCTTGTGGTTCTACTCCACGTTGCCAATGGTACATACATTACAATTACCACTGTAGCAGCTTCCCAGCCAGTCTCGACGGGTGATTTTAGCATTTTATTTTCCCTCAGTCACCTCAGTCCTTCAATCACCGTGAAAACTAAAACATATACAAATATTAGAATACAAACATAAACTTACAATACAAACAACAAAACAAAAACGTACCTCGCTGCTTTCACTGGGGAACACAGAGTGTTCATTCATTTCCTTGTGCCAAGCATCTCGTCAGTTCAAGTCATTCATTGGCACAATGATTCTACAAGCCTTTATAGGGCCTGCCGTCATTAACTACAGTGAGGTACATAAAAAAAACAAAAAACCCAAAACATTATAAAATATAAACCAACAATGCTAATCAAAACGGACAAACATCCATACACAATCTGCGACGTTCTTAATTTAGAAAATTCACTTCGAACAATTTAATTTAAATAGTATACAAAATAAATTATTTAGGCAATTTATTTTAAATAGATCACAATCCATTACAACCACTATGACTTGTCTGTAAACAACCGGTCGCCATTTGAGTCCTTTTTACTCTGTTCTTTCTTCTCATCTTGTGTTCTAGTTTGAAACAGCCTCCATCTCTGTCCAATCATTCAAACATAATAAACTCCTTGGACAGCTTCACCAGTCAGCGGTTTTGTATGTTTTGGTGTTTTACAGCAAATCCCATATTCTTTACATGACAGCAACGGGTTTGTTGCAAACCATGCAAATGTGATGACAGTCAGCTTTATTAGGCCAGAGTGGCGTTTTCTTTCATTTGTGTTTACAGTGTAAGCCTGCAGATAGAATCTGAAACGGAGTGACGTTATGGGATTTTGTTGCATGGATCCTGTTGTGGTGTTTTCCACCCCCTCTCTGTGTGCTTTGAGTTTTGCTACTTTATAGCTGAATAAATTCAAAACTAGCTGTCTACTACGCTGGCCTGACATTCAGTCACATTTACTTTAAGCATACAGTTGCTGTGTCTTCTGAATGTAGCAATAAGCAACCTGATTATCATTTTGCGGCCGATTATGCGTATTTCTTCCCCACTATTTCATGGGTCTCCTGTACATTTTTATGTTAAAATTCCGCTTTTCCAGACTCAAATTTGAAGTTGCTATACATTATAGTCAACTTTAATAGGATCAGAGCTGCAGCTAGCGATTATTTTGCTAATTGATTAATATGTGGACTATGTTTTCGATTAATAACCGGATAGCAAAAGGTGCTAAATAGGAGATTTGTAGCAGGCGAAGCTCAATCTATGCAGCTTGAGGAGTTCTGGATAGAACATATTTACAGACAAAGAAAGTTTTTTATCTTAAATACAAAATGTATATATTCTTTGTACAATATTTGCCAAGATATTGCTCTGAGTGGGTTGTTGTTTTAGCAAATGGCATGTTTTAGAGTATGTGTACTCCAGTTAACGATTATTTGATTACTAAATTAGTTGACGATTAATTCAATAATCAATTAATCACGATTAATCCGATTAATTGTTTCAGCCATAAAAGGTATAAATGCAAAACTTTCCTATGAGTTAGTGGAAGATTGTTTTTACAGGTTTAAGGCTTTATATAGGGATGGATGGATGGATGAATGGATGGTACGGTGGTTTAAAATTACATTATTTGTCAACACCGTTTTTTTTTCTACTTATCCAGCAACAAAGTAACACTAATTGTACTGAAACTTTAGGAGTGAGAAAGAGCAAAGTCGAGATCTTCTCTAGGGGACTGAAGAAGAGGAGCTGACAAATATTTGCTGTGCATGTTGACCAAGTCTCCGGTCTGCACACAGTCCGACAAACAACCCACACACTCACTGCTGCATGCCAACACAGTCAGCATTCATATCTGTGCACACATACACAGATCTGCTGCACTGTAATTGGAAAGCAACATGCTGCCAAACCCTGCTCAACGAGAATTATTGAGATTCTCTGTAATAACGAGGTCCATTCAAGAGCACAGAGCTAAATATGATGAAGAAAGTAGCTAAAGCCTTTCTATTAATAATTACATATTCATCATCAGACCGGAGCAGAGGCCAGAGGGAAGTCACGTGAAAAACACGGAGTGAGCTACGGTGAAGTGGCTTCCGAACACATGTGACGGGATCTCTAAACGCAACCCAGATACTGCTCCGTCAGCCCCCTCATGGTCGTTTAGAAGATCAAACAGCAGCTTTAAAAGTTGTCTGCTCAGTCTGATGCTGCACCAGACTCCCTCTCACTGAGTCATTTCAGGTCAGCAGGCGAGGGAGGAGCAAATCTGTTACTTAAGATCATCCAAGGAGGAGACGGGAGCTTTTAGCTGGTTTCATGAAAGATTTTCCACCTCTGCTGTGAGGAGATGCAGACATCTGTTTCAGAGCCGTAACAGGCAGATAACTCAGATTCGACAGTAATTGTTTGTGAGGAGAGATGAGTTTAGGAGGCAGAATGCAATGGTCATTTTTGTGTTAATCTTTTTTCAAACATGCCTGATTAGATCTTAAAGCATTACAGCTGCAAGTAAAAATGTGCTAAAAGAGGCTATAATTGCTCAACAGAAGGCATTTCAGTTTACAGGGCGGTATTAATACGTGTGCTTCTCTCCATTTGGCTCAGAAGTTGGGTATCTGGGAATGATGTCACACTTGAATCCCAGCTTAAGTGGGAAAACCAGTAGGATTTGCTAATGGATGGACTTAGTGACAAAACTAACAAATTGTAGCAATACATTTAGATAATATATTCTTAGCTTTCACACTTAAGAATACCTGCTACACTTCACTGACTCGTTCAATACTTCAGCTTTTTTTAAATATAAATAAGCAGAGCCCATGGTGGATTTTTCAGGTGTATGTTGGTGGCAAGTCTCTGATTTTTTATTTTTTTTTTATTTTTGTGGCGCTAGTAGCCATTTTTCACAGTAATCAGATAGGAAATGGGGAGAAAAAGAAGAGTGGAAGTCATGCAGCGCAGGTCCTGAGGTCAAGAATCAAACCCCTGAACGGCTGCGTTGAGGTCAACCGCTTTGAAAGCCTGATTAAAGGCCCTGACAGACTGTACCTCTCTGTGTATGCTAGTTACTTGTACCTCATGGACTATTTTTACCTCAGCTGAAAAATCACTCAGAGATAAACAGTTTTTGCTAAAAACTCATAAAGGTCGATTGTGCATCTGTTCATAACCCGTCTAGTCAGAAGAGGAGAAGAAGAAGAAGTGAAAAGAAATAATAAAATAATTTATCACCAGAATATCAGGTTTCCTGAGAGATTATATTTCCTTAAAAAAACATCCTTCATTTTTATTCTGCTGGTTCTCATCTGACCCTTTTATTTTCTCTATCAGCTGGGTGTTTGTTGGGTATCTGAGGGTACTGTTTAATTGTGTTAAATAGCACCCTCTCAGTGTAAAAAAAACTTGGTCCTTTACCGCCTCCTTGTGGTAGTGTTAGTGGTGCGTTACTGCCAGGTGCTGTGGAAAAAGTACTTTCTAACGTATGAATACGTCTATTAACTTTTTAGGATTGTGCCACATTACAACTACCAAACCTCAGTGTATTTTATTGGTATTTCTATGAAATAAACCAACAGAAAGTGGTGCATAATTGTGAAATCGACAAAAAATCATCGAGTTCTGTTTAATCCATCATCTGAAAATGCTAAGAATATGGAACGACAAATTATAACATTCCAATCTCTGTGTTTGGTGGAAAACTAGCTCTGCACATCACCCTCAACACACCATCCCCAGGGTAAAACATAGTGGTGGCAGCATCATACTGTGGGGATGTATTTCTTTAGCAAGCTCAATATCTAGAGCAGTTTTTCTCAAACCTGGTCCTCAGGGCCACTCATGTTTTAGGTGTGGATGTGTCTCTGCTTCGGCACATACGATTCAAATGGTTTCATTCCCTCCTGCATGCCTGCAAGCTTTTGCCGTCAGGTGCTGCAAAGGTCTGTTTATCACCCATTTATTAAAGTAAGGTGTGTAGCAGCAGTGAAACACCTAAAACATGCAGGACTGTGGGCCATGAGGACCGGGTTGAGATCTAGTGAGGCTTTGCAAAGAAGAATGGGAAAAAAAATTCAGTCAGATGTTCAAAGCTGCTATAGACTTACCCCAAAAGACATGCATCTGTAATTGAATCAAAAGGGGGTTTTATTAAGTATTGATTGAAGGAAAGCCGAATACAAAGGCATGCTACACTTTTCTGATGTTTGCCTGTAAATTTCATTCATCAGGAATTACCCTTTAACACAAAGTAGTTTGATCTGTTACTTTTGGTTGAATAGTTTCTGACACACATTGAAGTTGTGGGTTTCAGGTCACACAGCATATAATTCAAAGTTTTCACAGTAAATGATCACAAACTGTTTTTTTACCTAGAAAAAAAAAACCTGACGGTGCACCCCAAGTTTCTTTTCCAACACATGAAAGGCACACTTTTATACAATAAAATGAAGTGAACAAAACATCAACTCTCTAGCTGTAAAGGTCTGCCTTCCTGCTTACAGGTTTGAGCGTGCATGCAAGCCAAAAGAATCCTGCTTGTGGTTGAATCTGGCTGCTTTGAAGCTTACAAATCAAGCAAATGTTTCAGGCGCAGCAGCTCTGCCCTTCTCCAAGATGGAGCAAGAGCTTCTTGTGTTTCGTGTCACCGTCCGGATCGCCCCGGATCTCCCCTTCTGGGAGAGGCCTTGCTCAGAAGTGAAGACCCCACCTGCTTATCCCATCAGTCCATATATCACCTCTCTCCACATGACACCTTAGTGTGTGTGTGTGTGTGTTTGGAGTGTTTTAGTGGCTGAACTGGTGGAGCAACACCAACACGGACAAATCATCACAGATTGGAATCAGCAGACAAAGAGACATGTGAGTGTGTTGGTGGTATGTGAATGAGAGAGATCACATTTCCAAAAAAATACTTCAGTCCCATCCAGGAACACGCTGTGCCGTGACAGCTTTCAATACAGTAGCTACCAACTTTATATAGATCTTCTTCCTCTTGACTTTTGAAACCGTGTCGGACTGGAAGAAAATCCGCTTTGCAGCTTGGAGAGATAAATGGAAATCTTTATTGGCAATGGTAGAACTATTGCACTCTTATCTTTGGTATTTTGGTCAAAGGTTAAGATACAGCTTGTTCAGGCACTGGCTCAGGAGTTTGGGACAGTGGAGTCTTCTTTTACTCCCATGTAAACAGTGACATGCAAACCTTTTCACATTTTATCACATTAAAACCACTAAATTTAAGGTTGGTTTTGACATCAAGAGGCTGAAATTTTTGCCCATTTCTCTTTGAATAATAACTCTAGTCAGGCTGGATGGAGAGTGTCTGAGAACATAAATCTTCAAGTGTTGCCATATATTTTTGAATAAATTTAGGTCTGAACTTTAAACTGGGCCATTTTAACACATTAATGCGCTTTGATCTAAACTTGTTGCTTTACATTTCAGTCCTCTGGGACCCGTCGCCTGCTAGTTGTAGATGCCTCCCTGGTTCAACACGCCTGAATCCAACAGCTGAATCACCTAATCAGAATGCAGTCAGGTTCTACAGAGTCCTGCTGTTGACCCAGTTATTTGATTCAGTGTGTTAAGGCAGATACACCTCTAAGAGTTGCAGGACTCTGGTCCTTCTGGACTTCTGGTCTGAACTATTTTATTGTATCTCTGGCTGTATGTTTAAGGTTGTTGTCCTGCTTGAAGATGGACCTCCACCACTCCAAATCTGTTGCAACCTCTAACAGGTTTTCTTCCAGGTTCCATCTTTCCGTCAACGGATTAAATCCAGTCCTGGAACAAACAGAGGTTAAATTACACAATGGCGGACTCTGTTTAATATTTAGGTGTCTTCTAAAGAAAGTGGATTTAGTTTTGGGGTAATGGAGTAAAGGGGGCTGAACACAGCTGCAATCTAGACTTTTCAGAGTCTTGTGTGGATTTTTTAAGATTTGCTTTACCTTCTGTTTTACAATCATGCACTGGTTGTGTTGGAAGAGATCCAGAGATATGTAAAGTTTTTCATGCGGCCCGACCGGTATGTCCAGCTGATTAAAGAAGTGATTGTTCAGAAGCGGTCCAAAGGATCACTGCTATAACTATACTCGTTTGTGAAGCCGATCTTTGGAACACTGGATGTAGTTTTCCTACAAATCTGCCCTTTCTCCCCCTCTCCCACCCCTGTCTATCCCTCTTCCTGACCCCACACATTCCTGCTCCTCTGTGTGCCGTAACCCCCTCTCAGGCTTTCCCACTGTTATCTTTGCTTCATGATGACAACTATCTGAAGCCTCTGGTGTTTTATGTTTTCACCTGATACTTTGGTCTAATAAAAGATGGAGATGGAAACTACAAAGACATCACCACCTTATTGCCACCTCCCTCCATTTAAGCTATTTCTAATGATCCATCTGATGGAATATATTATATGTCAATGCACATTCATACTTTCCTGGTTTAAAAGCTTGCTGCATGGCTGCAGTAGGTGCTGCGAGCCTGATTGACAGCAGCAGAGTTAGAGACAGGACAGAGTGGGTGTGATCGCGTACTAGGAGCACATACCAGTTGTCTTTCAACACCCACCAATCTGGTTTTCACTGCAGCTGGCGCGCTGCGATGTATAGAAACATACTGTAGAATATAATGTGACAGGATGTAGAGCATGTGCTGCATTTACCAGCTTCCACATAGACTTTAGTTGTTGCCAAAAGCCAGCAAGTTTTTAAACCGCTGTGTTGATTCCCTGCTCCTAAATTTGGACTCCTGTTCTTTCTATGGAGGTGTGCAGCTCCGGTGACGGCTGATGCTCCTTTTGTGTCCTTTCCAAACAAACCGTTTCTGTTGGTTCTGCAAACATCGAAGGCCTATTGTTGTCCGGTTCTGTTTAGCTCAGCACTCAGTTTTCATTACCTACTAAAAATACAGGTCAACTGAGCGCAAGCATAAAGGATCAAATGGATTTCTACCACACACTTGCTGTTTCATTGGGGTGAATTAATAAACCTGACACCTGTTTGTGATGTTGAACCTTTGTCTGGACTAAAAAGCTTTAGAGTAGAGCATGATATACTCTCTGGGTGCTTCTGGTTTTTCTAAACTCAGAAATCTTCTTTCAAGGGGTCCGACTGTTGCTGCAAAGATCCAGTTTCTCTCAGTTTTCCTTGTAGATATATTGTGACCTTAGCAACGAGCTTTATTGCTAAACATTAGGACTTAAATTAAAAGTAATGATGTAGTATGGTTGGATATTCAACACTTGAACAGTTCAAATAAAAATGTGAACATAAAGAGCAACAAGTTTTATATTTTGTGCTTGGGAACAAAAAGGTTATTCTGTCTTTCACTGTAGATCTGGGTGAGTTCAGGTGGGTAGCTATTCTGTAGCCGTTTTATAAGTTCTGACTTGAATTATATGTTCTCTTCTTCTTCCCGTTTTGGAGAGTGACTAAGAGAAAGATGCGTCTGTGTCATGTTTATACCACAGGGCAACAGAAAATCTCGAACTACATATTAAAGGTTCCTAGATGATCAATCTACGAAAGCGAAACATGAATTACCAAAAAGATTAACTTAGATTTATTTTATTGGAATCATTATGGGCGCAGGATTCCTAAACAGTATGGGAGATATGGAATTTGATTGACATCTGAATAAGGATAAGAAAATAAAATAACATGCAAAAATATGTTTCCAAATTTTATTCCCTATTCCTTTTATCTATTTTTTTCCTTCCTTCTTTCCTTCCCTACATTTTGCCTTGTGATCCTTCCTTCATTCCTTCCATTCATCCATCCTTACCGCTTGTTTCTATTCTTTCCCAAATTGTGTCCTTCCTTCCTTCCTTCCTTCCTTCCTTCCTTCCACCCACCCACCCATACACCCATCCATCCATCCATCCATCTCCATCTTCCTTCCATGCTTTCTTGTTTCCTGCCTCCATTTCTTCCTTTGTCCAACTTGCCTTTCAAAATTGTGGCCTTCCTTCCTTATGTCGCTCCTTCTTTGTCTCATTCCTTCCTTTCTTTCCTTGTGTACTGCTTCCCTTCCTAATTTGAGGCTTCAGCAGGTTTCCAGAATTTGAGCGTTTTACACTTTAGTCTTTTGACGAGTTCACAAAAATACTAATTATTTTGTTGTAAACAAACATGGTCTTACCTTGAGCAGACAACTGGCTGTTGGTATTTGGGAATGAGACATAATGTGGGAAAAATACACAGTTTGAGCTGAGATGTGACTCTAAGAAGAGGATGATGAGCTTTTTATTTGCGCCAAGGATTAAAAAAACTGATCCACCTCTGGCTGTGACTGCATGCAATGTGAAACCATCAGCTGATGCAGCTGACGCCCTCCGTGAAGAAGCAATTTTCAAACTCCCTCTACCTCTGAGAGACCTTTGGGGCGGAGTGTCATTTTACCCAAGTTGTCACCCTCAAATGTGCCAGATTCACGACTAAGCAGTGAGTACGGTGAAGTCAGACGCTGCGGTTGGAGTGCAACAAAACACATCTTCATAACTGACAGACTTCCCGGCGTCTCTGGAAGAAATGAAATGAGGTGACACGGGTTGCCAGTTTCCTCCCTGCAGCTGTCTTAATGCTGGATTCCAGCTCATGTTGCACCTCTTGCCCACTCACAGGGTAGATGATTTAATGAAGTCAAGTATACCGTGCTTTGCAGAAGTATATCTCTTTGGCTTTTTCCACATTGTGTCATGTTTCAGTCACAAATTGCAATGTATTTTGTTGGGATCTACTGTGATAGACAAACACAAAGTGGATTCTGAGTTAGATTTACGTCTGGATTTTATGAGAGCCATTCTAACACATGGATGTACATTGATCTAAACCATGCCAGTGTAGCTGTATGTTTTAGAGTTGTTTTTCAACCTCTAACAGGTTTTCATCCCAGATTGTCCTGTATTTAACTCCATCCTTCTTCAATCCAACTCTGACTGGCTTTCTTGTCCCTGCTGAAGAAAAGCATCCCCACAGCATGATGTTGCCGCCACCATGGGAATGATGTGTTCAGGATGATGTGCAGTTTTAATTTTGGTCTCACTTGACCTACTTCCAGAAATTGGTCCCACACATGGTTTGTGGTTCAAAATGATGCCCTATTTTGCATTGGTTTATGTCATAAAATCCCAGTAAAAATAATTTGAAGTTTGTGGTTGTAATGGAACAAAATGTGAGAAAGTTTAGGTGGTATTGGTACTTTTGCAAAGCTCTGTAATAACTTCGCTGCAGGATTTCAGGGGCTAAAGTCGCTGGCTAGAAAATGATTGCCGGTGTGGAAAAATACTTGCTGATGGGAGAGATTTCATTTCATCCCTAATCCTATGATAATTCTGAAATCCTTCAGTGGGGATCACAGGTCATGGCTGTCTTATTCTGGAGTTTGAGCGAATCTGTATTTTGCACAAAGAGGTCTCAGATTGCAGGTTGGAACCACACAATTTTATGCCTGAATGAGAAGCACAAATGAACTCAGAGGTAAATTGCATCATTTTCCATGTGAGGTTCATAAAACTAGCCTTCATTCCCTCACAAATGGCTAGCTTGCAGTAATTCCCCACATCGCTGGTGTTTACTTCTGTTTCCAATGATGGAGTGCCGTCCCTCCAGTTTGGGTCTGCTCCTGTTTCACATACAATATAATTTTACCCAATCAAAGTGGCCAGTGGACTCGGTGACTCACCTCATGTTGCTCAGGGCAGCACACAGTCTTGTGTGGAGCTGCAGCGGCAGGAAAATGACAGACCGACACGCTCGATTTACGGCCAAAGAACAGGGTGGCTTTCAATTTTTAAGGCAGTCGTTCTCTGGGACGTCTCACTCACACACACCCAGCCCAGACTCCCCTGATTATACACACACACACGAAGCCAGAGAGCAGTAAAAGTGGCTAGACATGGACTGCAGAGACAGATAGTCTTGTCAAAACCTCTTGATTTAAACAGTCTAGCTGCAAGGGTAAGGGTAAGAGAAGCACGCGGTCATTATTATATTGATTTGTCCGCAGATGGTGAAACGATTCAAGGAAATGAAGGAGATCGATGTGCAAAGCGCCAAGGGAGAAAATAAGAAGCCGATATGTGATTAGTGGGGCCAGGGGAGGAAACATTTAATTGTAGCATGTGAGACAGTCAGCAGTTTTTATTTTTTTAATACGTTTGTATGAAGTCTTTCTTGGAGAAAGGTTGTTATTATGCACATATCATCCACATGATTATAATGTGATGTGAAAAAGGGTTTTCCCTTCCTGAGTAAATACAGCAAGCACTTTTCAAACTATTTATTAAAGGAAAGAAGCTATCCAAACCAGCCTGGTCCTATGTGGAAAAGAGATTGTTCTCCTTGTTTAGTTTCCCAAAAAACATTCAAGTCTGATTACTGCCTGGTCTGTAAAATCAAGAAATAATTTCAATAGAAGCTGTCGGACAACAAGTTGGCTAAAAGATTTCAAACGGTAGGGCATTATATCACAATCAAAGGAAATTCAAGAAGAGATGAGAAATAAAGTCTGGAAATGGTTACTAAGCTATTTCTAAGGCTTTAGGACTCTGGTGAACCACAATAAGAGCCAGTATCTAGAAATCTACAAATTACTCCAAGAGCACATTGACAATTCCAGGAGATCACAGAAAAACCGAGACATTGAGGAAAATATTCTGTGCACTGATGAGACAAAAGTGCTGTGGCCAAGGATGGCATAAAGCAATTGTAAGTTTAGGGCATTTACTTTTTCACACTGGACCAGGTGGGTTTGGATAGCTTTTTTACCTGAACAAAGTCATCATTTAGTATTTACTCAAATTATCTTAAAATCTGTTTGATTAAAAACATTTAAACTAACAAAAGAGGAAAAGAAGAAGAAATTTGTGAGGGTAAATGCTTTTTCGTGTCACTTGGGATCAATCAGTCTCATGGCTTGTTGTTGTTTCTGCTGAAATAAGGGAGGCGCTCTCTTCCGCCTCACTCTGCCGGGGATTGGCTGGCGGCCACCGTCTGCGCCTAGGGTGGAGGGACTAAATATAGCACACTGCAGGAAACTTGGGAGAGAAGGAGGGGTATAAATATAGAGTATCCTGGTGCAATTAGAGAGTCGAGCACTGCTGAGAAATTTTAGGGAACTCTCCCTGAGATGGGTCTCTATAGCAACTTTGTGATGTTGTTTAGATTGGCCAAAAACAGATGGAGTTCCTTCACTGTGAGTCATCGTGTTTTGCAGAATGTAGCCCAGTTTAGCTTTTACTAACCCATCTTGATATTGCTTTTAATGCAATCCAAACTAAAATAGCAGCCGCTCGCTGACTCTGAAATTGATCATTTTAAAACAGAAGGCCTTCACAGAAGAGCTAACACAGTCACTTTTACATGCAGTAATTACACTCAACAACACCTCAATTTGAACATCAACATGATGTTTAGTAGCTTGTCACTCTTTTGTAATATCTGTGTCAGACAGTATGATAACAGTTATAAGGCATGTTGTAAGACCAACAATGGCAGCATCAGATAAGGGAGCGGTTCTGTTAACCACGACAATTAATAATAATAACTTAGACTTTATTGATCTCACAATGGAGAAATTATCCTGTGCATTTAACCCATCCCTTAGGGGGCAGTGGGCTGCCATAGTGTGTTCAAGGGTCATGCTCAGGGAGCCAGAGTGGCAGGCTGTGGGATTTGAACCAGAGTACTAATAGGACAGAAATGCCTTGTTCTCTAACCACTGGGCCACCACTCCCTCCACACAAAGACAGCACAG
The DNA here is from genome assembly GCF_021462225.1 of Girardinichthys multiradiatus. NCBI lineage: Eukaryota > Metazoa > Chordata > Actinopteri > Cyprinodontiformes > Goodeidae > Girardinichthys > Girardinichthys multiradiatus. Next base: position 27,309,642 of record NC_061807.1, read on the forward strand.
GAACCTCACATTGGATCCTGATGGTAGGATAACCTCAAGTGAAAAATCTATTGTAATAAAAAGTTAAAACAAAAATGTAAACAAAAATGTAAACAAATCACTGAAAAATATATAGAATAGATTTACCTTTTATTGTCCCTTAGTGGCGTAAGTCAAGTAAAATGTGACTCCGGTGGGACTCAAACCCACAACCTTTGAATCACTTTGCTTAGCCTAGAAGTCCAACACGCTATCCATTGCGCCACGAAGCCACCTCTGCATAGGAATGATGACTAGTAATGCTGCTACAATAATCATATAATTCTTGTTGCATTTTTTTGCTCTTATTTCAGATTTATTTCAGATCATTTTTGATGCACCAATCAATTTTCCCAGTTTTTCCTCTTTCTAACTGGTAATCAGCAGGTTGAATACTGAACCATCGATTTTTCCCATTCATTAAATGTGCCAAAACAAAAAAAATACAGCCCACTTATTTATAGCCCAAGAACAAATTAACAAACTGGATTTTTCTTTATACTTTGTGTTAAGTTTAGGGAGCCATGCTTTGATGTATGAATGAAGATGAAGTTGTAACTCCTTCATTTTCTGGGGAATTTAAAACTGCTACCTGAATTAAGTAACCAGCAACACGTTTTTGTTTATTTTATGGTCTCGGTTCATTGTACATCATCATTTAAGCTAGAAACGAGTTTACACAAAGAATTTTATGTGTTAAAGATCATCAGAAATGGCTAAAGTTGGAAATTGTGGATTATGTCAAAGACAAGAAGTGTTGTTTTTAAGTAGGGAAGAAAAGTTCAGCAGTTTTGCCTTTTATTTGGCCATCTTACACAGCTGACTGACAATTTTTAGTCGCAACATGGAGAAGGGCAGTCATGCTTTATACTTGAAACTCATTATGGCCTCTAAAATTTCCATGCTGTGAATGTCACTACTTGAAGACACCATGTATATATATTGCACAAATATGCCACTGCTACAAAACATTATGCAAATACTTTGCAAATATCTTAGCAATGACCTGGTAATGTTGGTTTTTCTTATGATAATCTGTGCAGCCACTTTGACTTCAGTGATGACGGTTACCTTAACTCAGCATGCTGAAAGCTAGAAGAGGCTAGCACATTATAAACACAAAATACTTAATGTATGATAGGATGTTTCACAAAACATGTTTCATTTTTTTTCTCATTTAAAATCCATTTTTAGATGCACCAAAATCTTGTTCCACATTATTTCACTATGCAGTGCTTTGAAACCTTGAATATATTTTTACGTTTTTACATTGCTTTCAACAATTAGCAGTGTTGGAAGCATGCAGGCACTAACAGAGTCTGATCCTCAAACATTATTCAGTGCTTCAAGGATCTGACCAGAGCATTTTCAGATGGCTTATTGTTTGTGAGACTAACAGATGGCTTCGTGACACCTTGTGATTGTGTTTTAACCCTCTAAGTCGGAGCTCTAACCCCATCAACGCTGCTGGGGACAAATGGGGACAACTTTAAATTCTTGCTGCAGGTGACAATTTTGTGCATACCTGTGTGCTCTTATGTCCTGCGCCATGTAGTCACATAGTCACATGTCCTGAAAAATGCATTATTGGATGTCTGTTCCCCGCTGTGCTACAGTGAAAAGTTCACATTCGTGTGAGTGCCTGTAGCAGTAGGTGTCCTCGATGTCTTGGTATCTACTGTCCCCTTTAATCTCTCTTCCTGTCTGAATCTGTGAGCCTGTTTGACCATACTGTAAATATTTGTCTGTTTCTAGGTCACTCTGTGCCAGAACCCTTAAGCAGACACTCATATCAAACATGTGTTACATATTGTAGTGTACCTGATCAATTTTATCTATTTTCCTTTGTATACCTGCTTTATTGTTTATTCCACATCTAACCAGCTTGTTTCTTTTATTTCCCCCTCAGAGTGCTGATGTCAGTGATTCATCCTTGGAGAGACAATCTGGTACCACTCAAAGCGCTTCAATGCTCCACCTTTTCCTCCTGTGACAGCCAATCGCATGGAGAGAGCTGCTGGATTGGACGCAACTCTGAAGCACTTTGATATAAACTGATGGAAAACTTTTTTTTTTTCTCCTCGCTTTCATCCGGTTGGTTGAGCAAACCAACAGGGATGTGTGCCAAATGATTATATATATATATATATATATATATATTCTTATAAAGCTATTTGCTGCTCTCATTTACTGAACTGAAAGCCAATTGGAGGACGGTACAGAATGGAGACTAGTGTGTGGATCTTTTTTGTTTGTTTGTTTCTTTTTATTCTAAACCTCTAATCACAAAAGCATACAAATGTGGCTAACTGGTATGTAAAAAAAGAAAAAAAAAAAAAAAGAAAATATATCGAAATACACAGCTGCTCAAAAAGTGCCTCATTTTTAGATTGTTGCCATTTTAAATGCTAAAGCTTTGGGTTATGTTGTTTCATTCTTGAGTTGAGGTAATTACAGTATAATTACAGCAGAAGGTGCCAATAAAGATCAGAAGGATTTTATTTAATCACCAATGCGTTCATGTCATATAGGATCAATGTAAGAGGTTGGAAAGTTCTGTGGCTGTGTAGATTACTGAGGATTACTTGAGCGTTAACAACAGATCTAATAGACAAAATATTTATGGTCTCTATAATTAGAAACAGCCCTGTTTTCAGCAAATACGCCATGTAAAATCCCACACATAGACAGCAGTACATCTGCTCTGGTTTAGTGAAATGAATATACAAATCACAAATGAATGTATTCATATATATATATATATATATATATATATATATATATATATATATGACCGCTTCAATACAGCAAACCGTTGATTCCAAATATTTATAGAATATAATATGTATAATATAATAACTTTTCCGACCTATATGTTACATAACTGATGTAAAAATTGTCCTATATTATGCAAACTAAATACTTGTTTAGGAGCAGTGGATAAACAGACTTTTAGAAAGTATATTTTCTTAACTGTATGTCATATAATCTTCTTAACCCTCCTGCAGTCCTGGCTAAGTGCTAGTACAGAGCAAGGCATATGTCACAAGAGGCGCCAGAAACAACTGCACGCGGGGTTGCTCTGACCCCCGCAGGACCCAAAATTTAGGGCAGTGGTTGGAAATGTGATGTGGAGGGCTCCCTGTAGCCCAGCATGTAGGAAAACCACAAAAGAGAGAGGGGAAAACTTGAGTAGCGCACCCCTCCAGGACTGCAGGAGGGTTAGACATTTCTAAGTAAAATGTGCTTAGGTCAGAGCATTTTATGAAATAAATCACATCTATTTCTTAAAGAATATAATTCAAGTACATACTAACGATGATAACTAATCACCTTTAATTAAGAAACTCAGGGCTTTATTTAATTTTTATTGAGATATTAATGGTTTTAGGTGAGAAAAAGATTCTGGAATGACGCATCAAGGCACGACGGCTGACGTACCAACTGGCCCCTTAAAAATGGCAAGCCATGCGCAAATGACACTTTTACAACCCGTATAGAGGAAAATGATGTAGACATCTCAGTTTAAAGCTGACAAAAATCCTGCCAGAACACCATAAGATATGTCAGCACCTCCTTCTGAGCACTGCTTCATCTAGTCAACATTGGTTTTACATCACATAGATATACAATGAATACCAGTTTATGAGGGGTGTCAGTAGTGGCCATCAATGAATAGAAAGAAGGGCCTTTTTCCACATAATCTCACAATACCAATTTTTAGCACTGTTGGGTTGCCATACTTTCCCACGCATTGGACAAGCAGCGAAGTGCACCAAGATGACAAAAATTACAAGAGTTTACTGATAGTTGTAATAGCTGAAATGAGGAGTGGCCAGACCCTGCTGTGAGGGAAATTAAGAGGTGCATTGCTTGGCACACACACATGCGGCCAATGTGATTTGTCTGCCCAAGTCCTTGAAACTGAACTTCTTAGAGTTCTTTATAACTTTATAACTTGGAATTTATCAATAAACCCTATTATTTTGGTTAGGTGTGTGAACATGAAGATGTTTTTTTAAGTCACAATTCAACAAAGTAAGAAAGTTTCCACAACAGCTCCAATATGACATGAACGCAGAGTCCTTTTGTAAAAAAAAGAAACGAAAAAAAAGTGTTGAAAAAGATATTTTTTTAAAGATGTAAACAGTACTAGCAACCTGCTAGCCTTCTTTCCTACTGTGAGAAATAGTGGCAAAGCTGCCATTAGCTCTGCTAATTGACGTGTTGCATTGAAATGTTTTTTCTTTTTCTCCTAACTTCTATTTTTTATTTGTTTACTTTCATTTTTGCTGTTCAGTGAGCCATAAACAAAAGTGTTCAAATCCACAGGCTTGAAAGAAAATGGTACTTGTAGCAGGGAGTAGAGCAGCTTGTTTGCTAGCTTAAAAGCTAGCTGGCTCAGATTAGCATATTAGGCGCCCAGGACGTAAATTCTCTGTTCTGCTGACCACAGCCAGGGTTAGACCCCCTGATATAGAGCCACACAATCCCATTAGTGCTGTTAGCTTCGGACACTTAATCCCGTTCGTCTCAGGATGCTAAATAACAAACAGTACACAGAGCCGAGGACAGTGTTGCTATCAATAGCCATGATTATGGTAGATTTGTATGGTCAGCAAATATTGATTTTAGCACCTGTAAATGGACAAGTTCTCATTTTGCTTTCACATATATCAGACAGCTAATTTGTTCTCAGTTGTTAGTGTACAGCACCAAACTTTTAGGACGTTTCATTTCTTGGTTTGTCTTTTTAACTGATCAAAGTGAAAGTTCTTTAGCCTCTAAATCCTCCTTAACGACTCTTTGTTTCTATCGCCTTCCTTTCCTGTCTTTGGCTCTTTAATCTTCACTGTGCATAAGCACTTAAGTGCCTGTCCTATTTCTTTATCTGTCTGTCTTTTTCTGTCTCTCTGCCCCATTTTAGCACATAGCACTAACACGTGTCATAGCATAATATAACATGTCTATTTTTGTGTCTATTTCTTGGCTGTACAGTTTTGGCAGTGTAACTCGCTTCAGTTTGTTTGTTGTAAAAGTCATCTATCAGCAGTCATGGTCTTGATCTCAGGACCTGAGGACTTGATTATCACATTGTCATCAGTGCCAAAACACAGCAGCAACAAAACTGTGCTCTCTGACACCACCTCAAGAAACGACTTTTAGCTCTCAAGGCCGGAACATTTTGCTTTGTTTTATGATTGAGATGTAATTTTTGTTTTTGCATTCTCTCGCTGTTTTGATGGGAGGCCACTCTGGCATATCTCTCCTCACAGTCAACTTATGATACTCTCTGAGATAAAGGTCATTGTGGAAGACTTGTGTACGCTTTAACCTTGAATTTGCCTTTGATTTCAACTGGTGGCTGTTTAAACAATGTATGGAGAGAAGGAAATGGCCACCATGGAGAGCTACGACATAAGTCAGAATACAGATGTTTAGCTGTTTAGCATTAAGAAATATACACTGCCTTTCTAAATTATTCATACCAATTGAGGTTTTTTAGATATTTTGTTTTTGTCATAACTACTAACTTCCATGTATTTCAAAGGGAATTTATGTGACAGACCAATGCAAAATAATGCATAACTGTGAAGTTAAAGAAAAAATATAGTTTAAAAGTTTTTTTTCGCAAATGAATTTTGAGAAGCATAAATGTGTTTTCAGCCCTGTAAGGGAAAGCTTAGAGCAGTCTTTTGGATCAGCCAGCTTTGCACGTCTCGAGACTAAACTTTTTGCCCATTCTTCTTTGCAAAATAACTCAACTTTAGTCAGATTGGATGGAGAAATTCTATGTGCATACGTTTTCAAGTGTTGCCACAGATTCTCCATTGGATTACATAAAATACATGGATATGCTTTAATTTTAACTGTTGTAGCTCTGGCTGTATGTTTATGGTCGTTTTCCTGCTTGAAGGTAAACCTCCACCTCCGTCCCAAGTCTTGCTACATATGACATGTTTTCTTCCAGCGTTGTCCTGTATTTAACTCAGTCTTCAAATCAGTTCAAATCAGCTTCACTGTCCCTGCTAAAGAAAAGCATCCCCACAGCATGATGCTTCCACCACTATGTTCCACAATGCTCTGTCGCAGTGTTTGTTTCTACCACACTCTGATATGAAATTACACACAATGCCTTTATTTACAATTCAGTGACTTCTAAAGACAGTTAGCTTCACTGGATTTGATTTATGGGTATTGGAGTAAAGATATATGAATATAAATGCATCATTTCACTTGTTAATAACATGCTACTTTGTGTTGGTCTACCACATGGAATCCAAGTTAAACACATTGAAGTTTGCAGTTGTAATATGAAATGTAAAAAAATGAAGGGGTGTGAATAGTTTTTCAAGGCACTGTAGCTCATTTGTTTGTCTGCCTAGTTTGGGAAGTTCATGGACCTTCTCAGTCTAGTCACGTGATTTTTCAGGCTCTGCAGATTAACAATGCAGCTTTATTATGAGCTGATTGGGATCTGTGGTTGGAAATTGCTCGTAATAATTCAGGAGTGGAAATAAACAGTTGGGTCTTGAAGTCAGACGCAACAAATTATTCCAGAAAGTCGGCTTTCCAGCAAACCTACAGGCAAACAGATGAGCCTAAACTGTAATGTATTTTGGAGATGTTCTCATAGTGTGACGCTGCAATTTCAGCCAAATGTTTCAATGTGTTTTTTTAGCTTGGAGAAAAAGTAAACAGATTGGCTTTCAAACCAGACAATTAGGCTTAATAATGCTGCCCTTCAGAGAGCCGTTCATGGCTTAAGCTGTTTTCAACTGCTTCTACTTTGTCAAACTGCCTGCATTTCCTGGCAGCTGCCTGTGGCAAAGTTCTCAACGGTAGCACGGTTCATGTCATGAATTATGGCAGAGCTCCGGCAGAGGAAGAGGTGTGGGTGGTCAGTTTAAGTGGCTGTATGATTTCACTCATTGCATTGTTAGCATATTTTTTTTATTTTTGTTAGATATTCTGATGTGCAGAAAAATGGTGTTGCTTGGTCTAAAATGTTTTATCTGCTCCTGCTGCAACCCCTGAGGGATGGTACTGAATGGAAATGTTGTTAAAATTTACCATTGATGTAGAGTGTTTTACTTTTGTTGCTTGAGGGAAAAAATTACTTAAAAGAGAAACAAAAAGTCATTCAACAAAAGTTGTTGTGGTTATTTATTTTGCAGTTCTACTCTTCATAAAGTAACAATGGGGGTATGAAGTAGTGCAGAGAAGTATTTACCCCCTTACATATTTCTTCAGGGTTTTTGTCCTTACTCTTGAATGCTTAGGATCATAGAACCAGTTTTAGTATTACTTAACCAAAGTGAACACAAAATACAGTTTTGAAATTAAGTTTTCATTTTTAAGGGAGAAAAGTTATTCAAACCAGCCTAACCCTATGTGAAAAAGTAAACTTCGCCTTGTTAAATCATGACTTGATTTAACAGAATCATGACTTGATTTAACAAGAACCTGTCTTACAGTATGCAGCAGGTGAAAATATCTCATAAAAAGCAAAACACCATGACCTATTTTAAACTAAGACGAAAACAGATCTGAAACTAAACTATTGACATCTATCAGTTTGTAAAGGGTCACAAAGCAATTTCCAAGCCTTTGGGTCTCCAGCAATGTCAATTAGGGCCATTATCTACAAAGGGAGAAAATATGGAGCAGTGTTGAACCTTCTTAGGAGAGGTCAGCCTACCAACATTAATCCAGGAGTGCATATAGGATTCATCCAGGAGGTCATGGAAGAATCCAGAGCAACATCTAAAGCACCGCAGGCCTTACTTGTCTCAGTTAAAGCCCATGTTCAGCATTCAAAAATGAGAAAGCGATGAGCAAAAAGGGCATTCATGAGAGCATTCCAAGGTCAAAACCACTGCTGATCAGAAAGAACACAAAGGTCCGACTCACCTTTACCAAAAAACGTCCTGATGATCCAATGTTTTTTTCTTATACATTCTTTGGACTGAAGAGCCAAAAGTGGAATGTTACGTCTGGACTCTCACCTTCTGAATTATGTAAAATTAGCAGTATTTCAGAAAAAGACCATCATACTTACCGGAGCTGCACAATATGTGAAATCACAATTGTTCTTGCAATATCATCCATCCATTTTTTATACCCGCTGCTTCCAGCACTGGAGCTGGTGCCTATCTCCTACATTCATTGGGTTAGAGGCGGGGAACACCCTGGACAGTCCATCGCAGGGCAACACAGGGACACGCAGGACAAACACCATGCCCACACCAATTCACACCTAGGAGCAATTTAGAGAGACCAATTAACCTAACAGTCATGTTTTTGGACTATTACAATCCCCAGAGAAACCACACATGCACAGGGAGAACATGCAACCTCCATGCAGAAAGACCCCCAGCCTGGAGTCAAACCCATGACCCTCTTGTTGCAGGGCAACAGTGCTACCAACTGTACCACCTTGCAGTATCAATTTTGGCAATATCGCAATTGCAGAGGACATCTTGGATGGACTATTTGATAGTATATTATATTTCAAAAGCGGTTATCTCAAATTCTGCATGCCAGTAATGTATTTTGACAGTTAGATTGTCCCTAACTGTACTTCATACCCACACAGATGTATATTTTAATAAACAAGATGCTAAAGTTCATAGAAATGGTAATAAATGGCTTTGCTGCTTTAAGACTTCCCTATCTCTTCTTGAACTTAGATTTCTTAGCAAGATGTGTTGCTATTCAATGACTTTTAACCTGGTTGATGTTGTCAGACAGGTTCTGTTTTAGTGATTTCTTGATTATACAAGTCAGGCAGGAGTCAGGCCTGATTGTGGACAGTGAAATTAAATTCAGTTCTTTAATAGATTCAGTTAGTCACAGTTACTTCATGAATTATCCAGGGAGCAGCTACCTTTACACATTGGGCCACGTTTGGTTTGGATGGCTCTTTGTTATTACTCAGGTTATTTTGCCTAATACTAAAATGAGTTTGTTGATCTGAAACATTTAAGTGAGACAAAAAAGCAAAAACAGAACAAATGTGTAAAGAGGCAAACACTTTTTCACAGCTCTGTCTTGTCCAGACTGGCTGCTAATTTATGAGTTATAAATGGGATTATTGTTAAAAAAAAAGACAGAAAAGCAACAGAGAAGTGGAGTAGGGGAGCAGACAGCTCCTCAGGCAGGGACGTGTGAACATCTGCATGACACTGCACGGCCACAGAAGGACTCTTATATCCCGCCACCACAGCGCAGATCTCTTATGTGAAAACTTAATGGCCTGATTGTTGTTGTTTTCTTGACGAGTCTTTTGAACGTTCTTAGTCACACTCACCACTCCCACAAATAAGATAATTTTCACTCCAGGTTGGCAGGTTGCCACTGGGTTTAGTCACTCGTCCCAGAGAGAATTTAACACCTTCCAAATGCCTTATTAGATACCGGCTAACTCAAATGAGCAGTCTTTTTTTTTTTTTTGGGTCAAGTTGCATGGGATCTTGTGTCGCTCTCGCCCACAGATGGTAATTTAACCTAAGCTGGGTGTGATTGTATACCGCACTGCAGGAATAATTAGAAACGAGGACAAACGAGGCAGCCCACACCTGCACTTGCAGATGTTCCCACTTCCCCTCACTGCTGCTTGGTGTGGACATCAGACAAGCTTTCAGCACCTGTACAATAGAAAAAACCCCACACCTGAAGGGTGCTTGGCCTCTCATCTCCTGTTTTATTGTCTTGTCTTGCCTTACTGTTGTTCAGCCAACATGTACATGTTAGACAGCTGAGTCCGGAGGGGATTTCAAGCCCTACTTTTTATAGATCATTTAGTTCGCTGCTTTTTTTGGAAGATTATTACCCTTTTCTACATCATGTGATAACACAAGAACGAGTGTATGAGTTTAAACATCATCAGCAAGAATGTTCTTTGTGATTCTTTCTTTCAAGAGACTTATGTTGCGTATATGATTGAGTTTGTTGAGGATAAATAAAGACAGTCTTCTTGTAGCCTGAGGCGCGAAACTTACTTTAACATCAGTGTCATTCAAAACTCTCTTTAATGGCTGGAACGACAAATACAGTGTGTTGTAAAATGACTCAACTAACTTTAACAGTTTTTTATTTTTTCAATGTTTTAACCGCATCCTTTAATGTATTGTATTGAGACTTGGGTGATAGACCACCAAGACATGCTTAATTGTAAAGTGGAAGGAAAATGATAAGTAGTTTTAAACATCTTTAGCAAATAATAATCTGAAAAGTGTGCTGTGCATCAACCCACTAACTTCGTTCTTTGAAGGCACTTTTTGCTGCAGTTACACCCCGCAAGTCGTTTTGGGAACAGTATGTCTCTCTAAGTTTTGCAAATCCACAGACTGAAGTTTGTGACCATTTTTCTTCTTAAAACAACTCACTCTCAGTCAGATTGGACAAAGAAAATTTGTGAACAGCAGTTTTAAATTCTCGCCACATATTCTCACTGGGATTCAGGTCTGTACTTTGACTGGGCCATACTAGCACATGAATATGCTTTGATCTGAACCACTCCATTGTAGCTCTGGCTGTATGTTTAGAGTTGTCTTCCTGCTGGAATGTGAAGCTCCACCCTAGCCACAAGTCGTTTGTAACTTCTAACAGGTTTTCTTCCAGGATTGTCCTCCTATGAACTCTCTCTGTCTTAAGAAAAGCATCTGAACAGCATGATGCCGTCATCACCGTGTTTCACTGTAGGGATAATGTGTTCAGAATTGAGGCCCAATTTGTGGAGTGCATAATGTCCTTTTAATAAATTATCCGACCTGAACAGTGAACCTCTGCAGCTCCTCCAGAGTTCTCACTGGCCTCTTGGCTGCTTCTCTGATAAATTCTCTTCTTGCCTGTGAGATGTTCAAGTCCAGCCAAATGTTTTGAAGTTTTTACAGGAGTATCAGAATAAAGGTGCTAAATACAGTGCCTTGCAAAAGTATTCGTCCCCCTTGAACTTTTCAACCTCTTGCCACATTTCAGTTTTCAAACATAAAGATATAAAATTCAAATTTTTTGTGAAGAATCAACAACAAGTGGGACACAATCGTGAAGTGGAATGAAATTTATTGGATGTGTCAAACTTTTTTAACAAATAAAAAACTGAAAAGTGGGCGTGCAATATTATTCGGCCCCCTCGCGTTAATACTTTGTAGCGCCACCCTTTGCTGCAATTACAGCTGCAAGTCGCTTGGGGTTTGTCTCTATCAGTTTTGCACATCGGGAGAATGAAATTCTTCCCCATTCTTCCTTGCAAAACAGCTGGAGCTCAGTGAGGTTGGATGGAGAGCGTTCATGAACAGCAGTCTTCAGCTCTTTCCACAGATTCTTGATTGGATTCAGGTCTGGACTTTGACTTGGCCATTCCAAGACCTGGATACGTTTATTTGTGAACCATTCCATTGTAGATTTGGCTTTATGTTTTGGATCATTGTCTTGTTGGAAGATAAATCTCCGTCCCAGTCTCAGGTCTCTTTCAGACTCCAACAGGTTTTCTTCCAGAATGGTCCTGTATTTGACCCCATCCATCTTCCCATCAATTTTGACCATCTTTCCTGTCCCTGCTGATGAAAAGCAGGCCCAAACCATGATGCTGCCACCACCATGTTTGACAGTGGGGATGGTGTGTTCAGGGTGATGAGCTGTGTTGCTTTCACGCCAAACATATCGTTTTGCATTGTGGCCAAACAGTTCGATTTTGGTTTCATCTGACCAGAGCACCTTCTTCCACATGTTTGGTGTGTCTCCCAGGTGGCTTGTGGCAAACTTTGAACGAGACTTTTTATGGATATCTTTGAGAAATGGCTTTCTTCTTGCCAGTCTTCCATAAAGGCCAGATTTGTGCAGTGTACGACTGATTGTTGTCCTATGGACAGACTCTCCCACCTCAGCTGTAGATCTCTGCAGTTCATCCAGAGTGATCATGGGCCTCTTGGCTGCATCTCTGATCAGTCTTCTCCTTGTTTGAGAAAAAAGTTTAGAGGGACGGCCGGGTCTTGGTAGATTTGCAGTGGTCTGATACTCCTTCCATTTCAATATGATTGCTTGCACAGTGCTCCTTGGGATGTTTAAAGCTTGGGAAATCTTTTTGTATCCAAATCCCAAGCTTTAAACTTCTCCACAACAGTATCTCGGACCTGCCTGGTGTGTTCCTTGATCTTCATGATGCTCTCTGTGCTTTGAACAGAACCCTGAGACTATCACAGAGCAGATGCATTTATACGGAGACTTGATTACACACAGGTGGATTCTATTTATCATCATCAGTCATTTGGGACAACATTGGATCATTCAGAGATCCTCACTGAACTTCTGGATTGAGTTTGCTGCACTGAACGTAAAGGGGGCCGAATAATATTGCACGCCCCACTTTTCAGTTTTTATTTGTTAAAAAAGTTTGACACATCCAATAAATTTCATTCTACTTCACGATTGTGTCCCACTTGTTGTTGATTCTTCACAAAAAAGTAGAATTTTATATCTATGTTTGAAGCCTGAAATGTGGCAAGAGGTTGAAAAGTTCAAAGGGGCTGAATACTTTCGCAAGGCACTGTACTTCTGAAGGCCGTACATACTACTCAAATTTTTATTAGTAAAAAAGGTATAAAAACCATACATCCTTTTTCTTCCATTTCAGTATAATGCACCCCTTGTGTTGGTCTACACAAACTCCTTGTAAAAAGAATTAAAGTATGAGGTTGTACGATGACGCAATGTGAAAAGATCACAACATATGAATGCTTTTGCAAGGCACTGTATAGCAAAAAAGAAACAGATTGACAGAGAACAGCACACATGCCATCAGGTTGTCGTGGCGACAGGCTTGCCTCAGCCTGAGGTGTCAACATCTATGTCCAAGAAAGAAGAGCAAAAGGAAGCAGAGGAGGGACTCTGGATGGGAGCCAAGGTAAGAGGACGTGGAGTTCACTACCAGAGAGAGGGAGCTGGCCTGTGGCCAGCAGATGGACCCGCTGCCCTATCATCTCCTGATCCACATGGGCTTTTTTTTTAGCTCTGGGTAAAGATTTAACCAATTCAAACAAAAAAAATAAAAATTCAAAGGCATCCCCTGAAAATTACATACTCTGTTAAATGGTCATCTATTAAATTATTTATTGGACCATATTTTGATATTTGATGTGACTAACACAACACTATAATTCAACTGAGAAACAAATCGGTCAGGAGGAACTGTAAAAGATCAAAATGTGAACATGTTTTGTTTCAGCATTAACGATATTTGCAGAAACTCTGCATTTATCAGATTATTCACAGTCCTCTTCAGGTGAGTTACATTTGGTTGTCATTTCAAAACTTCAATTTTCTTCTGGTGAAGCCACTTTTTAGTTGCTTTGAAGGAAATCCCTGCGTATCTTGAGCTTTCTAGCAGACACCTAAAGGACCCAGTTTCAATCTGAAGTTACCCCACAGCATGATGTTTCCACTCTCGTATTTCATGTATTTCATGGTATTTTGGTAATACTCAGCCCTATCTTTGTGCCAAACATTTAGACCAGATATCTGGACAATATAGAAATCGCTACAGGTCCTTCAGTGCCTGTTTTGTCTTCTTGGAAACCTTCCTGACCAGTCATGTCTTTTCATAAATTTTTGGAGTAATTTTGTTTTTGTTTTTTTACTGTCACAGTTGCTCCATATTTTCTTCATTGCATATACCCTTCTTCTAACTGGTTCTCTGAACACTAAGTGTACACACTTTTCACACCAGCTATGCCACAAACAGCATGTAGGGACCAAATCACTCTGTTTCTATATGCACTCATGTGATATACCACCAAGCATATTCAGGGTCTCCTCTTGTGCCTTTGATCATTTTCACATGATATTCAGGTTCCCAGAGTTGTCACTTTTTAAGCCAGTAGGGATGAGAAAATCTTTAAAGAGCTCAACTTGTGGTCCAGACTGTTCTTTGAACTTATATATCTCACTTGTGTTGACAGAATATGTTAAAGCAGCTGAGAAAATCTGAAGTACGGTTGCCGTAATGTCTCCACACTAAATAGGCCTTTACAATTATAGCACACAAAAATCCTGAACATAACTGATTTGGCTCATTACCGTTTTTTTTTTTTCCTGTTTTTGCTTTTTTAACACACTTTTTTTTTACAGGTTTAAAATCAGACAAAAATTACATGAGTAAAACCACAACAGTTGTTAAATTCCATCCATCCATTTTCTTCCTCTTATCCAGGGTCGGGTCACGGGGCCAGCAGCCTAAGCAGAGAAACCCAGACTTCCCTCTCCCCAGCCACTTGGCCCACCTCGTCCGGGGGAATCCCAGGGTGTTCCCAGGCCAGCCGAGAAACATAGTCCCTCTAGCGTGGGTCTTCCACTGGGCCTCCTCCTGGTGGTACGTGCCCGGAACACCTCACCAGGGAGGGGTTCAGGGGGCATCCTAACCAGATGCCCGAGCCACCTCAACTGGCTCCTCTCAACGTGGAGAAGCAGCGGCTCTACTCTGAGTTCCTCCGGATGACCGAGCTTCTCACCCTATCTCTAAGGGAGAGCCCAGACACCCTGGGGAGGAAACTCATTTCAGCCGCTTGTATCCGTGATCTTGTTCTTTCGGTCATGACCCAAAGCTCATGACCATAGATGAGGGTAGTGTTGGGACACAGCCATGGATTTCAACATTAAACTCCGGTACGGACTTTTCTGGAACTTTCAAAATAAATTGCATTTAACTGACTTCCAGCAACTGAGGAAAGGGGATTAGCAGCAGACTTCCCATGATGCCACTGTCTGAATAAGAGCAACCCCTCTCCAAAAAGCCGACCTCTTCCACACCGGTGTTCATCGGGATAGGAGGGGGACAAAGCGCACTAATGTCTTTTGCTGGCAAAAAGACATAAACTCTTCAAACTGCATCCAAGAGTGTCATAAGATCACGCAATCATATACACAAGTTAAGTATGAGTGAAGCACTGTTTGTGTACCCGGTGATTTCATTCATAAAGAGGGGGAATTAAGATATAAGCATTGCTGACTTTCTCTCCGAGGCCTGCCGAAACTGTGTCGCAGAGAAATCCCCAGTAGAGAAGCTGTTTCTACAAGCCGAGTCTGAAGGAAGGACAACGGCCTACATCACCGTGGTTACGGTAATGAACAGCTGGTTGACGGACAGAACGAGCCGTCTTTCAAGCCACAGCTCCAGAGGTCAGGTTAGCTGAAAGCTAACCTCTTGTTGACTGTGGACGTTTCTTCAAACTTCGCCCCTTGGACAACGTTTCCTCAGCATGGTCAGAGGTTAGGTTTGGGCAGACAAATAATAGAAAGATTTAGATTGAAATGATCTAAACGTTTTTCATATTATGAAGTTTGGTTTTGTTTGTGTGAAACTCGGCTCTTAGTGCTAGCAGGCTATCTGCAGCACGCGTGCCCTGTTTTGTTCTGTGTTTGTGTTTTTAAAGTTAAGTCAAACTATACTTCAAGGGCGATTTTAAACACAGAAGATTGCTCATAACGTGCCGTTATGCATTTTAACCCTTTTAGTAACCCTGGTATTTTAAAGGTATGTTTGTTTCTGGTGCTAAGCTATAAGCTTCTTTTGTTAGCTCAACGCTAACCGGTAAGAACACGTGCTTGCTGCTACAGAATATTTAACAGGAAGGTTGTTAGTTTTCAAGCTAGTGAATAATAGTCCCTAAACATCTTTTTACTAAATCTGATAACTAAGTAACCATTAAGCCCCATTTCTCCAGAAAGATTTGGCTCTTTTCCAAATAGTCATCAGTCATTTTCTACCGCTTATTCCATAGTGGGTCGCGGGGGAGCTGGTGCCCATCTCCAGCAGTCTATGGGCGAGAGGTGGGGTACAACCTGGACAGGTCGCCAGTCCATCGCAGGGCAACACACAAACAACCACGCACACACTCATTCATACACCTAAGGGAAATTTAGAGAGACCAATTAACCTAACAGGCATGTCTTTGGACTGTGGCAGGAAGCTGGAGTACCCGGTGAGAACCCACGCATGCCCATTTCCAAATATTCCCTTAATATTTCTTTAAATATTATTTTAATAAAGGCAACTAATTAGACACCGTTGAGAAATTATTCATCCAGAAGGTTGGTTTTATTCAGCAGATCATTCTTTAAAACATTATTTTAGTAAAATATTTGATCTGATCTTGCATTGTGAATGGTTGACTAAACGTTTGCTGATTATTGCCTAAATTAGTTCCAAGACTAACTTAACTTCATTTCCAGATTATTAAAGATAATCCTTGGTTCTCAAACATAAACATTGCATGGTAATGTTGCATCACTCTTTTGGTCATGGTTTTCAATCATCTTTAATCAACTTGTTTATAGTGTACATAGCCCATTAGTCTTTGTTGTTTTAGCATAGTAAAGAGTTTGTTGATTGAAATATGTTTGACTTTGAGTTGACTTATTTTTGTTAATAAATTCTTGTATTTTAAGAAATTGTGTGAATTCATTCCATATATGTGCAGAGTTTATGCTGTTCAATAATGTCAGAGCTCGTCTCACACCTTTCTATTTTGTCCTAATACCATCGCTTTACTGGGCTAGTATTTACAGGACAACCCTTAACAGACCAAAATATTATTTGATAAAATATTAATATTAAAAATTAAATAATATTCTCAGATTAATAATCACAACAGTAGGAATGTAGATGGACCGGTAAATCGAGAGCTTCGCTTTTTGACTCTGCTCTCTCTTCACCGTGACAGACCGGTACAGCGCCCACATCACTGCTGAAGCAGCACCAATCTATCGATCTCCCGCTCCAAGACCCCAAAATACTTGAACTCCTACACTTGAGGCAGGACCTCCCCCCTGACCCAGAGAAGGCACTTTACCCTTTTCCGGCTCAAGACCATGGCCTCGGAGGCACTGATTCTCATCCCGACCGCTTCACACTCGGCTGCGAACTGTTCCAGTGAGAGCTGTAGATCACGAGCTGATGAAGTTTTTAAATAACATTTTTTTATTCTTATCTGTTAAGGGAAAAAAGCTACTGGGATGCTGGGTCTTTATTTTACTTGATAGACCAACTGAAAGCGGGACAAAGTGATTAGAAAGAGAAAGTGGACTACAAAGGTACTGGCAAATTATATATAAGTATTTACGGTGATACAAGCAGAACTCTGCACTTGCACATTTTTTACAAGTGAAAACAATCAGCTGATTAACTTCTAACAGGAACATAAACAGATTTTTTCCTGTTAAAAGATGGAAAAATCTTTGTCATAGCTTGATTTAGCTCCACTGTCAGAGCAGGATTCATCATGGCTTGCTGGTCATTTGAGTTAAACTGTGGCTCAAACACACAAGACTGAATCCATTGCCTTGGTTCTTGTGCTTCTTGTGATGTCATCAACCCAAATACAAACAAAGCAGAATTTGAATTATCAGGTTTTTTTCTTCAGTATAGGAGGCATCTACAATTTATTACCTATGTGTTTTTATTGTGAAAGTGAAAGTGTATTAGTGAAAAAGAAATACTGCACTGCAAGGCATCTTTAATTACAACCTATGAAAGATATCGTTTTGAACATCCTGTGTCTTGCATGAGATACAGCGATGTGAAAAACCTTCATTAAATGTGTCCAGATGAGCGGTTTTGGCTGTGAAGCCACTTTAGTGCATTAACGCATCTGCTAAGTGCTTTAAAAAAAAAACTGGTGGCATAAAACTCCTGTCAGATGAACATCTCAGTCAGTTTGATGGGGATGGGAAACCATAAAATTGTTCTGCAGTTTTATGGTTTTACATCACGAGTACCAGGGCTTTCTCTGACCGAGTACTCTCTGTACCTCTGCACATTGGAAACAATACAGGAAGTCTTCTGGCCTTTATGACTTCCTCCTCAGCTCGGGCCACAGGAAGCTCTCTGGATGTAGGACACTGATGCAGCTTTTGTTCCCACAGCTAATGTGGGAATTTTAAGGTCAGCCCTGTTCCCTTTCTGAAAAATTGCTTCCTTCCCTTCATTTAGTCTCAAATGCCAGTGGTGACCTCTGATAATCTGATTTCACCCTCGTTCTTCAGGGATTAGGGCTAACAGTACCACTGTGGAGTCAATACACATTCGGATCTGATGGTTGGGTCCATGTGGAGATGTCTTGAGCCACAAATGCCACAACCAACGCAAACGTTCTCTAATGTATTTCCAGCTCCCGTTTTTCCTCACCACCCCCTCTTTCACATAGTGTACTTAGCAAAACAAAAAGCCTTTCTCTTCGTACCCCTCCCTCCCCTTCCACATCCTAACCACCCGGCCAATATTCATCTCAGTCTTTACGAGAGACTCTTTGCCACGGTTATGGAAATGCCTGCTACAGGACGCGCAAAATTAGCTCTGTCACTCCAAAGCTGGGTGGCTGCTCCTAGGAGGAAGGGAGGTCAAAACCATAAAAACGGAGGGCAAAATGAGAAGTAGAAGAAGAGGAAGTAAAAGAAGAAGAAGAAAAAGGAAGAGGTGGAGGGAGTATGTTAAAGGAGGTCGTGGGGACTCTGTGAGGCCTTTTGTTTTTACTTGAAAGCTCACTGAAAACCACAGACACATGGAAAGCAGAATTCCCCTCACAGTAGGAGAATCAGAGAGGGAGGCTGGTTTCGCAACGCCACAGCGTCTGTTATCAATCTCAGTCATTCTCAGATGGAGAACGTTACAGGTGAGAATGTATACAGTGAGGGGGAGTTGTGGGAGCTTGTCACTGAAAACATTCAGCTACACAAAGAGAGCAACTTAAAGAAGCCAATGCTTCGACATGCCCTGACACAAAAACCTCCCCACATCATAACACCTTAATGCCACTCCAATCTTTGGGAAAGTGGTCGGCCATGCTTTCCTCTGGTACGTGATTATCAGTGCAGCCTATGGGGATGGCTGCATTTGAGGGGTGGGTGGCTGGTTAATCCTTGCTTTGGGGCCTCTTCACTTTGTGGGTCAATACCAGTGTAGAACTGTTTTATTAAACGCAGGAATCAGGCAAAGATGAGAGGTCAGGTGGTGATAATAGATCTTATATGACTTCACACTTGACAGGTTCATTTCTTTTTAGCTCAGAATATCAATGCTGATATCGGAGGCTTATGGTAATCTTATATTAATATATTTTCCATTTTACAGACAAGTTCTGTGCAAAAACATCAGGACATCAGATCACGAGACCCGCCATGTGCCAAAGGAGAAACAAAATGAAAGAGTTGCTCCATCTAGTGGAGGATTTGGGCTCTTGATTTATGTTTTTCTCCCAAAGAAAGAAATAAAAGACTTTTATCTGGGATTTCTAGCATAAATTAGGAGACATAATCCAAATAATTACTTGTTTTACAGATTCCTGATGTACTCATTAGTATATTTTATTCCTGATTAAAGAAAAAATAATTTCTCTGTGTTTATTATTGTGATGCTATAGGTTGTTGGAGGACTGATCTATCACTTTTCCTCAACTGTACTGCGTTTTCTTGCTACTCATTTATTATTCTCTCCATAGAAAGTACTCATGGCTTAGTGCTTGTATTTAGCTGTATATCTTTCCCCTTATCAATGAAGCCATTGCTACAATTAGCTTTAAATATTCTTTGTTTTTCTTTACCATAGAAGGTACTCCTAGTACTTCTGTGTTTTGATTCGCCTCTTGCCTTGATGAAGCCATTACCGAGCTACTGCTGTCATAATTTTTTGCATCCACTGTTTTTTACCCTATAGAAGGTACCCCTGACAGAGTGATACTGTGCTTAGCCACGACTCTTTCCTGGATGGAGCCACTGACAGAGCCATTGCAGCAGTTACCTTCGTGAACTCTATTTTTCCCATAGAACGCGATTATTATTTTTGTTCATTGTTAATTGAAGTATGTGGCTGCCTGCATGGAAACATGGACCTGTGAAATGGGAATATAATCATTTTACAAAAAGCCTCTAGGTTAACCTTGTCTTGTTTTTCAACCTCCTTATGCCTGGAATAATATGTAAATCATGTGCCAAAAAAAAGGGACGAGGTCATGCTCAGGCAGCTTTGTTGGATCTGTAGTTTTCCCATTACCGGGATAATCATTCATCATTACCGGGGTTTTTATTTTCCTCCAGTAGAGGAGGAAATCTGAGGTCAGTGCTGGAGGGTGATGTTTAAAACAAAAAAACGCTGTGTTACGAGAAGTGATTTACAGCACATGGTGATTTAAAATCATTTCCCACATTCCAGTAATCTGCTTGTGGGGCCAGATGACTGGGTTTATACCACTCTGGATACAACAACAACGCCTCACAGCTTAGCATGAATCAGAGAAATGTGTGTAAGGGAGTCTACTCACTGCCAGGACAAATAATTTAAGGCACCCAAAATAATGAGGTAGCTGTGATAACCTACAATAACTTGTAATCATTGTAAATATATTCAAACTTGCCTGAGGAGGGATGTTAACAGGAAATGTAGGTCCTAGTGTTAGAAACTCTTATAACCTTCTTTTTTGTCATTTTTGAAAGATGATTAAACCAAAAAAAAAAGAAAAATAGATAATTTAAGTTTATTTAAATCAGTAATGAGCATAATGGGTCATGGTAAAATGGTGCAGTCCAATATAGCTTAAAAGGAAAACACTGCTTAAATTGTATTAATTTATTGTGGATTATAAGGTGTACAACTAATGATGATCAGCAGAGTGAAAAATGAAAAAACACCAAGTTTAAAAAATAAAATTTATTTTTTCCTTTTCATTTCAAACTGTTAAAATTTCAACAAACACAGAAAATGGAGTTCAAACGAAAATTCAGAATGAAAGACTCACCCTCGCCGTCTCCACCGTCCAATGACTTCCCCGTGTTCCTCCTCGCTTGTCAGCTGAGCTCATCCCTCCTCCGCCCCACCTCCACCATCTTCCTTCACATCTAATCCTGGCTTCCTCGCTCCCTGGCCACCAAGCCACCACCAGTGTCGGATCAGGGGGAAGACATCTCTAAATCTAAGCCTTACAAATGTTCATCTTGGCTAATTTCATTCACAGCATTCATGTCTTCCTCCCAGGTCCGAGCGCCAAAGATGTAATAATGTAATTTCACATCATTAAAACTTTTCTAATTGCCAACCCTCTCTTTGTGAGTCTTTTCAGATTGAAATAGTTATCGTACCTGCTGTAGATAGTGGTCTGTTTAAAGACTGAGGTTTAATGAAAACAGCATGTTTAGAGAGAACATGAAACCTCTAAACAGCAAGCTTCCGACTGATTTTCCAATCTGAGACCTTCTTGCCGGTCGGTGCCCACTAAATAACCACCAGCCCTTATTAAAACAAATAATGTTCTGTCTTTGTTCCTGTGTGTGGTGGTATTTTTAGCTTGTGCTTGATAAAGTTTTGATAAATTTTATTTAGGTATTCTAAACCAGCAGTTGAAATAAATATGTGCACAAAACATATTAAGTTTGTGACTCTTGAAGTGTCAGATTCAGAACGACTTCAGGATGATTTTTCTTACCCAGATACATCGTTCTTTAGTTTACCAATTATCTTTTACTGTAACTAATTGTATGAGGTCTTATTCACCCCATAGACATGAAAACTGTCTCAGAGATCATCTGCTTAACTGTTTCTCTGTTCTAGATGAAGCCACTACTGACGTTAACTTTTTATTTTTCATCAGCACAAAGAACAAAAAGCGCAAGTATTTTTTCAAACCTTTGTTTATTGGAGTATCTCCAACTAGGGAATATTTCAGCATGTTTCTATCGCTGCTCCAGATGTGATTTACTCAGTGATTTGAAGGAGATGTTGCCTGTGGATTTTCGGAGGTAATCGAGATCCAACAGATCATTCCCTGCTGGCACATCCTCTGTGGCAGTTAATAAAACATTAGACAAATCAAAACGTCCACTTCCTTCAGTCTCAAAAAATAAATCTGACATTTCTACTTCATTGTTTGTTTCCTCCTTTCTCCCAACACTCTCCCTGTCTTTCTTCTCATTGATAACATTTGCTTCAGGACTTCTGCTCATGTTCTTGACACCATCTGTTGTTGAGCTCCAACCTTCTTCCTCTCCTATCGTCATGTTTGGGAAATGACCCTGATGACCCGGAGCCCTTACACTGCTGAATGAAGCACTTGCCAGAATGTCTTCGTATGTTACAGCTTTCACTCTGGGCAGCCTGCATATGACTGAGTTGCTGGTTGAATTCCCGACGATGGGTCCGATGAGCTTTCTTCTGCCAGTTTGCACCAGCTTCACCCGTTTGCCCCTCACCGTGCTGCTGGTGGGAGTCTTAAACCAGGCCCCCTCCTCTGTGGCAGGTCTGTTTCCTTTAGCTGCTCTAGGCATCGGCGATGGGCTCATTTTATCTTTAAGGCGCCCTTCTGATCCCAGATAAGATGAGGAAGCTATTTTAGTGAGCCACACAGGATTTTGCTCCGAATAATTCCAGCTGGTTTTGCTGCCAATACGCACAGTTCGGTTTTTACTGGGTTGAAATCCCTGAAGAGTCTGGACCTGAATGGTGGTATGATTCGATTTAAATCTTGGGACTGATCCATCTCCTCTTGCAGTGCTGGGAGGTGTTTTAAAGTCACCACTGTTACCTGGCTCAGTCTCATCCCTCTGATTGTGCCATTTGTGAATCCTGATGCGTTTGGGTCTGGAGATCTCCGAGTTCCTGAGTTCAAACCCTTTGAAACTCTGCTTGGGTACGATGGATGTGTCTGTGCTCAGAGGTAAAGCATTGGCTCCCTCAAGTGGTTGACTGCCAAATCCTTTTAGACCAAACCTTCCCTTGTACAGTCTAAATCTGTTTTCAATGGCATTTCTGTCGATTCTCACCCCAGTTTCGTCCTTTGGACCCATGAGCATTGATGTGAAAGGTTGACCAGTAGATGTTCTGCTGACTTGGGCTACAGTAGATGGGGAATTAATTTCCATTGTGTCTGGCTTAGCTGGTGTGGTAGATGTAGCAGAAGCTTTTCTCTGGCCAAAGCTATACTTTTGTGATGAATAAGGGTAATTTTTTGAAAATCCAAACCTGAAGTCTTTTCCTTTATCCAGGCTGGATTGTGTTCTATCTGAGGAAGAGGAACCAGGCATCTCCACAGGTTTCTGCGCATCGAGATGATGGATCCTTTTAATAGAGTGTCTTGGTTTGTAGTCTTGTGTCAGCTATCTCGAAATTGCATTGACTCGGTCCAGTGAAGCAAATGTCTTTCTGCTATCCTGAGAATGTGAATGACCAACAGAGACAAGACTTTGCTGGTTCTTGTCCTCTGCTGAAAGAGGATGCAGAAAACCTGGTGTAGGGGTTAAGGCCTTGTGTGGCGTAGGATATAATCTGACCTGAGGTCTACTAAAACCAATTTGGGATTCAGATTCCTGCTTGCTTGGGTCTGTTCTGGTAAAATGATTGAAATTAGAAATAAACCTGCTCTTTTCTTGTGCACCAGACGGGCTTTGCTTCAGGGTCCAACTTACAGCATCACTTGCTCCTCTAAAAACTTCTTGTCCACTACCCGTTACAGCATGAACTTGAGACGGAGAGTCTTTGAAGAGATATGATTGGATGTTTTTGGGTTCCAGCATCTCTTCACTACTTATAGGATTTTGGTTCAGTGGGAATTTTGAGCCGATTGGAAACCTTTCATGGCTTGGGTTTCGTTTAATAACACTTAAACTGTTGCTAAGTGATTCTGCACGGTTCCGAGTCTGACTTGTAAAGTCAAGAACTTTTCTAGGTTGCATCTTAGTTGCTCCACTCCAGGTTCTGATTGTAGGAAGCAGATTTTTTCCCATAAATTCACTGCCTTCTACCCCTAGGGTTTGATGTTGAGCACTCTGGAGGCTACCAGTCTGGGATGGAAAAACAGAATACAACTTTCTTCCAGACACATCTTCATGTACCTTTGATGAGGGACTTGTCCATATTTCTCCTTCACTGCCAGGTTTCTTTGGATATTTAAGCATATTCACTTTAGAGTTGTACAAATTTCCAGTGTTTTCTTCTTTCTGGGGAAGTGTGTTTTTAGGAGTTCTGGATTTATCAAAGCTTTGTCCTTCGTACAGGGAATGGGTGGTGAAAATGCTGCTTGCTGGCCTCATTTCACTTCTCTGCACTTTGGTTATTCTCACTCGAGGCTGAGTCTTATCAAGGCTGTATTGACTATAAATATAGCTACCTTGTGTGATCTGCACAGGATGGGATTGATGGTTACTGATTGAAAAGGTGTCTGCTGGTGTTTGGACTTCACTTTCTTTAAACAGGAGACCAGCTAAGGAGGGAAACTGTTGTGCAGTATTCAGTCGTCTCAGGGTGCTGAACTTCACTCTCTTTTGGACTACAGGTACTGTTGGACTGGCTGAAAAAATAAATGCAGTATTACAGAAAATATCTTGCAGATTTAGTAAAATGTAGCCCTGCAAACTATAAATAAATAGTGAAGATTCATTAAATCTAAGAAATTATATATATTTTTGAATTCTGGAGACTTAAGTTTGTGATACTGTTCAGGTCAAGGTTTACATACAATCATCATCATGAAATTTTTTAGTTGAACAAACGCTTAAATACAAACAAAAAAGAAATAAGGGTACAAGTTTCAAGTTTTTGTGGATCAACAATGGCTCAGAATACATGCAGGGTCAATTTTTATACATTTACTCTCACTAATACTGAGATGAATGTTCCTTAGGATGTTGTACCTCAGTTTTTGTGGCCATCAATAAGCTTCTGGCTTAATTCTGCATTGGACATTTGTCCACTTTTCTTATCAGAAATGGTTGGCCCCCAGTACTAACCTGGCTTTTAAGTACAGTTCACAAATCTTTAATTGGGTTGAGGTCAAGGCCAGTGGAAGTTTTGTGATATGGGCCATGTAGGTAGCTGACCAGGGCAGCATTGGAATGGGGTGGAAAGGGGCACAAGCAAGAGATAGAAAAAAAAAAAAAAGACTTATACTTCAGATAAGTTTTAATTGCTTTTATGCATATGCATTTATTGGAGTTAGTGCCCCTAGTTTGATGCTGAGAATACTGGCACCATTTTCTGTGCAGGACTGTAATGCATTTTATCGTGCCCTAGAGTTTAGATGATTTCCTGCATTTTTATTGGTTGAGGAACAGCAGGAGGAGGGGCCCGCCCAGGACACGATTCATTAAATAACTGCTGCTGAGCCTGGCCATTCCTAAAGCTTAATTCCCATTTTATCCATAGAAAACTGGTTTGAATGTTAAGAAACGACCCAGGAATTGCCAAAACTCAAGCCTGCCTAAAACTGGAAACTGCTCCTGTCCGACTAACGTTTTAGATCACTGTAAAACTAGAGGGTGCTGACAAAGAATGAAACTCTGAATATGTTCTACAGATATGATTTACAGTATGGACATATAATTTATGAACAGAGAAGACACAATTTGAGCTATTTGGCCACAATGACAAGAAATGTGGTTAGAGGAGTAAGGGGAGAGGTTGTTGCATCAACAAAAAAGATATAGAACCTGAGTTCTAGATGGCATTGCTTTAAAACAGGCAATTCTGGGGTGGAAAACCTTCATGGGCTCATAAATGCTTACTATAAATGTCCTTTGGTTAAACAAAGTTAAACATTAATTTAAGCATAAGACAGGCTAAATAAATACAAATTGTTAAATTTTCAGTTTTCTAGGAATGGTTTCTCCTGTGGCCCTGAATGCATTCATTTTTTAATGCCTTACGCTTATTTCAGACTGCAGTAAACCGTCCAGAGATAGACTAATCTTGCTGAAGGCACCAATACTGTTAAACATGTGGAGGTTTTTGTATAAAATAGTCCTCACTAAAAGGTATTTAAGACAATGCAAAAAAGCAATGAGACAAAGTTTCTAAACTGACCTGCCGGCATCCAGACATTTAACACAATCTGAAGAGGAATGGAAAATACATTCTGCTTTTAGACAAATGCATCTGCTCTTTCCAGTTCCGTTCTATTTTTTAATATTTCTGAAATTGTTAATTTAGTACCTCACTTCCATGTTGGTCCATTTGCATTGTTGATTTATATAATTTTAAATAGTTATGGAGAAAGATCTGACTGTGCTGTACTATTTATCAGGTTGAATTAGACTGTACATAAGATCTGAATTTTACTTAATGTCTGGATATGAACTGAATTTGGACTTAATTGGATGTTACTGGGTATGAGTTGGACCTGCATATCTTGCAAAGTGCCTTGAGATTAAATTTGTTATAAATGTTTGCTCTATAAACTGAAAGTTACTTGAACATAAATTAATAAATGAATTAACTTTAAAGCAAAAAAGCTTGTGTTAATTTCTGAGAAACAAAATATATAAACCAGTTATTTTTCCACCTATTGGACCACCTCTCAAACACTCATTATAATGAGCGCTGGTAATTTCTAAGCAAATATGGGCCAGCTCATGCTCACCTCTCACAACCTGTGAACACATTATCATCAACACGACAGCAGCACAGATCATCACAAAGAGTCTGCAGAGAGAAAAAAAAAAAAAAACACACCCTGAGGCTTCCTGTTCTTTCTCAACAACTGATTTGTCATCATCAAGGATCATCACTCATTTTAATTGTCAGTGCAAGTAACTGCAAAAAAGTGATAATAAAAAAAAACAGCTCTTTACCTTGGGAAAAACAGACAGCTGCCCGTCATGACAATTTCCACCCAGGTTTTTATGATAGTCAAAAGAAAAGCTTTAAATTAGGTGCAGTTCATCAGTCTCTCTTGTCCTGTAGGGAAGCTCTGCTGCTGCTGATTGAAGACAATGCTGATCACCTGGCTGCAGGTTCCTCCTTAGCCCACATCAAGGAGGACACTCAGAAGTTTCCTCAGCATATTAGATTTATATCCGCCACATTTTAACAAAAGCTTCCTTTATTGTTGATTAGATTATCTTCCTTTATATTTTATTTGAATTAATTCTGTGTTTTATAGTTTGTTCACTTTGTACAATCAGACTTGATTTGCATAAAGTTTTCCAATTTTATCATTCACTCTCAAAAAACAAGCAGATTTTATTTTTTAAAACAAGAAGCAATTTATTAGTCTTTAAAAGCAAAATTGTAAAAAATAGCTCATAAACGTTATAAATATTAAATAAATACACTTGTGCATCATCAAAGCGCCTGAAAGCATCCTTCTTTGGCAGTGAAATGCACCATTACAATAAAGCATTAAATAGCGATTATGCGGTCCTGCCAGCAAGAGTTCATGATCTTCATCCAGGTCAGCTCTAACAACAAATATCACATTATCCGAGGTCTGTGGGGAGGACCGAGTGCAGCTTAGAACATATAGTTGGCCATCATGGCCATGCTCCTCAGCTCATCGCTGGTCATGCACCCTGTTAGAAAGACAGGAGAACAGGTCAGGAACTCATAATGAAGCTTCACAATACTTACAGCTTGTATTCAGGTTAGAAAAACTGAACATTCAAGGCAACAAATATGAATGTTTTAAGAGTTTTGTATTTTATTGTATACTGTTACTTCAGGAAGGGTCTCAATTATCTACACTGACTCTATATTAATACAGGCTGAAACAATGTCAATAATATTTTTGATTAAACTCAATGGTAACAATCTATGTGGATGTAGTTTAAAAATGTTTCAATAACATTCTATATTATATTAAACACTAAAAAAAATAACACCAAAACATAAGTGGGTCAATTTAGATATACAGATAACAATACTCTGTAAAAAAAAAAAAAAAAAAAAGCCGTATAGTAGACTTGTTAAAATATATATTTCAGAGCCTCAAAAAGAGCGTTTAGAGCTACTCCAAATTTACCATGTATTTATTTAACGTTCCGTCCCTTCATATACATTATAACTCATAAATAAAACGTTAACTTTAAAGAAATCTCTTCTAATTGGACTAATATACAGGCTATGTGTAGTAATGTTTATTTGTATAATAATAATAATAGTAGTAGTAGTAGTAGTAATAAAAATAACAAACTCATGAATAATCCCCTGCTTACCATCTAGTCTTCGCCGATCGCTCTTGCCGCTTATCTTCATCCACACTTTCGTCAAGGACCGCCGGAATCTCCCACCTCTGTGCCCCGCAGAGGAGTCGCTCTCCTCGGCTTCAGTCTGTGGAACTTCCCTCTCGCACTCTGGAACTTTTCCGCCGTCCTCCTCGTCCTCCTCCTGTTCTAGGACTCCCGCTGCTACCAGCCGCTCCAGGGCGGACTCATCCACCCTCAGCTCGGATTTTAAGTTCCCCTCTGCAGTCAGGGTGGTGGTGTGTCGGCACAGCGGACAGTCGATGGACCGGTTGGCCCCGGGCAGCACCGGGCGGCTCATAGCCCGGAGGCAGCTCTCACAGAAGGTGTGCCTGCAGTGGAGCTCCCGGGGACAGCGGCGAGCCGCGTTGTAGGTCCGGTAACAAACTCCGCACTCGACCTCTGAGAACATCTCTGATGCTTTTCTTCTCCGTTGGTGTGTATGATCCAGGTCCTTTTATCTTACAGGGCAGAGGAGGTTTCGCCGAAACGGGAGGGACTAGATCTCCATGAGTCACCAAGTTACATGATGCAATCAAACCTATGAGATCACTGCTGCGTGACGTGACGGATCCCCACACAGCAAATGGGACCTTAAACTCACCTTGTTCAATGGATTCATAAATAACACAATCCCTCAAGTTTAAATTCACTGAAAAGACAGGATAGGCCTTGCTTTACTGCGGTTGAAAATGAAGATCTCTGTTAATCTTCTGAATCTGTTTGCAGTGTTGATCAAATGGGTTAAATAGGCTTAACTTTTAACATTTTTATTAGGCTCAATTTGGGCTAAAAGTCCGATTTTCAGCATTTTTCTGTAGATAGACGTGAACATGGACCACAAACAGATGTAAAAATGTCCTACAGTGTTTGGAGGGAAAACTCAAAGACATCCCGTTTTATTTGCCTTAAGACCCAACACCTTTTACTCAAAATGTAATAAGCTTGCCTAGCAACCCAATATATGTTTGTCCTGACTCTTGCTCCTGTTGCCATTCATACTGGTTGTTCCTCCACGAGTGCGTTATACGTCAGGCCCATAAACATCCAACAATCCCTCCTCCTATCACTGTGTCTCCAGCCTGAACTCCTTTCATGGTCTTATCCGCTGGGATCTGGGCCAAAAATCACAAACTGAAAGCCCTCTGTGTGGATGTGTTGGTCTTGTGCTCCTCTGTGAGTGTACACGTCTTAAACAACGTTTCTCAGAACTTTTGTTACGTTTTTTTTTTTTTCTTTTTCTAAGCCTTCCTGCTCTTTCCTCCTGTGCGTAACTTACCGTAAGCCTGTTCGGTCATGCTGGATGCAAGATGAGTGTCGGTAAAAAGGTAGGCTATGACAAAACAGAGAAGCTTTGGGAATGTTTTGGTTTACTTGGATTAAAAACGCAAAAGCCCTTTTCAATTAAAACTGAGTAAAAAAAAAAAAAACTCAGGTTTCTTAGGTAGCTCACAAACCCTGGAGCATACGGTCGAGAGCTTATGAGTTGTCAGTAATTTAAATAGTCTTATTTTTTGGGTGCATTGCTTTACATTGTGGTAAAGTGCTGAAGTGTTCCGGGGTAAAAATAAACGACAAAAAAAAAAAAAAAAACAGACTGCTGGTTTTCAGCTGTGGGTATTTTATCCTGGATAGAACAGGTTTCTACGAATCAGTGGTTGCTAGCCAGGGACCGGATGCAGCCAGTCAGGTATGTTTAACAACAAATAACAGAGGCCTATTTGTTTATGTGTGTCTATGCCACTGATGTGTGATGCTTATCAACCTCAAATAAACTCCGGCAATGTTGCAGTTTTGTTTGTTTAACAATGAGTGTTCATCCCACCAGATTAAATAAAAAGTAAGAAAAAATTCAATAAAACAAGAATAAAACATTTTGGGGACACTGGGTGGCTCCGTTGGTAGAGCTGGCGCACCATGTGCAGAGGCCATGGTCCTCGATGCGGTTGTCCTGGGTTTGATTACTAGTCTCGGGCTCTTTGCTGCATGTCTACGCCTTCTCACTGCACCCTCTTTCCTGTCAAATTACTATTTAATAAAGGTCACAAGTGCCAAAAAGAATTTTCATGAAAATTAATATTAAAGCTACAAAGCTTATGATACAGTGGCTTGTAAAAGTATTCATACCCTTTGAACCTTTCCACATTTTGAAGAAAGCCATTGTTAAAAGAAAACCATAAAAAGTCCCATTTGCAGTTTGCCAGAAGCCATGCTGGGGACACAGCAAACATGTGGAAGAAGGTGTTTTGGTCAGACAAGACCAAAATTGAAACGCGTTGTGTGGCAGAGAACTAACACTGCACATCACTCTGAACACACCATCCCCACTGTCAGATATGGTGGTGGTGGCAGCATCATGCTCTGGGGCTGCGTCTCTTCATCAGGGACAGGGAAGGTGGTCAGAGCTGATGGGAAAATGGATGGAGCCAAATACAGGGGAATCATGGAAGAAAACCTGTCGGAGTCTGCAAAAGACTTGAGACTGGGGCGGAGGTTCACCTTCCAGCAGGACAATGACCCTAAACATAAAGCCAGGGCTACAATGGAATGGTTTAAAACAAAATATATTCATGTGTTAGAATGGCCCAGTCAAAGTCCAGACTTAAACCCAATCAGGAATCTGGGGCAAAAGCCAAAAACTGCTGTTCATAAACACTCTCCATCTAATCTGACTGAGCTTGAGCTTTTTTGTAAAGAAGAATGGGCAAAACTTTCAGTCATTGGATGTGCAAAGCTGGTAGAGACATACCCTGAAAGACTTACAGGTGTAATTGCAGCAAAAGGTGGTTCCACAAAGTATTGACTCAGGGGGGCTGAATACTTTTGCACAATGCCCTTTTCAGTTTTTTATTGGTAAAAAAAAAAGAAATCATGTATACTTTTTTGTTCCACTTCACAATTGTACACCACTTTGTGTTGGTCTTTCACATAATATTCCAATAAAATATATTTATGTTTGTGGTTGTAATGGGACAATATGTGGAAAAGTTCAAGGGTCAGAATACTTTTACAAGCCACTGTAAAAGTCCATGTGGTGGTGTGTCTTTTTACACACAAAGTTACTGCTGATCACAGTCCCCACGTGTTTCCTGCTGCACTCATTTCACAGCAGGGTTATTTGTGGAGAGAAGGTGGATGACGTGTCCTTCTAAAATCACCTCTCAGTTCTTTGGTTTTTACAATATTATTGTTTGGAAACGATGAAAACAAAAGGGATTCCTGCATGACTTTCTCAGTGTGACTAATATAGATAAATTCTATTCCTCCCTTTTTTTTTGGATTGAGTTTATTGGGGTTTGTAGGCAATCAGTCATGCATTTATCCAAGGTCCTGCTTGGGTTAGGTCAGGACTTTGACTGGGCTCTTAAAACACCTTCATCTTTTTTCTGTGTTGGTCCTTCTTTTGTTAGTTTACTGATATGATCCCGAATATTGTCCTGTTTCATGACCCAGTTGGTCTGATGTGCTTCTGCTTATATATTGTTTGTTTTTACCAAGTAAGACTCTTTGCATAATGACCACACATCTCAACTTGGGTTTTATTTGTTTTCT
Organism: Girardinichthys multiradiatus; assembly: GCF_021462225.1. Taxonomy (NCBI): domain Eukaryota; kingdom Metazoa; phylum Chordata; class Actinopteri; order Cyprinodontiformes; family Goodeidae; genus Girardinichthys; species Girardinichthys multiradiatus. The sequence continues at coordinate 27,341,205 of NC_061807.1, forward strand.
AGATGGCTCAGATGAAACTGAAGATGCTGTCAGACAAACCAGACCTTGTCTCAGAAATATTTCTGGACAAGCCAAACGTGTTCAGGTTTTTCCATGTGTTATGTCAGCGTCTCGCTGAACACGTAGGTGCTTGTTTTAGGTGTAGTCCTTGTTTTGGTTTCCACTGTCTTGCCTCGAGATAAATCTTCTTCAGATCAAGATTGGCAACTGTCTTCAACACTTTCCAAATGTAAATAATACTGATTATAATGGAATTATGTGAAGTTGCTTGGAAGTACCCTTCATACCACTATTTATTTTGGAGGCAACAACTTGGCTCTCCAAAATAAATAAATAACATGAAGGAAGTTTTTACATGTTACCTGAACACCCAGCAAAGATCAAAGGATTTATTTTTACTTTTGATATCTGAAAGCTGAAAAACATGTTCTTTATTTCCACCTCATGCACACCCATATGTACTAGTTTCTGTAAAACTCCTCTGTACTGCCTCCACATTAACTTCCTTCTTTATGTGTCCAAATAAACAATCACTGGTGTAGGAAAATAACTGGTTTTCAGAGTTCAGCTTGAGCTAACATAATTCCTCAGAGTCTAACTGAGATAAAGCAAATGGAAAATAAACAAACAATTTATGTGGTAGGTATTACTTGTTGTGGCCTGAACCAAGAAGCGACTTACGGATTCAAGAAAGGCTCCAGGTTGTGTTGTACTTGAGAACAAAGAGACAATGTAAGAACATGAAGTTGTACAATCTGGCAGCATTGTGGGGTTTTGCTGGTCTTTTTAAGCAGTGGTTTGACGTAGCAACCAGAAGCAGGTGTGTGTGCAGTACATCAAAGGTATCATCTGCACAGAAGCAGGGGGAGAAAAGAGGAGAAGACGGAAAAAAAACATGAAGAAATCTGGAACACAACATATAGTGGGCAGGATAGGAAAAACACAGATACAAACATAAACCTTATTTTTTGGTTAGTGGACTTAGTCAGACCAGGGCCTAGAAAAGCTGATTTTTATCATCATAAAACAGTTTTTGGTCTCAAAAATGTCAAAGAGGTTCATAGAGATGTTGTTGTATAAATAATAACACAAGTCTGTAGTAACAATGACCTTCCGTTCACCACTGGACAAAATGTATTAAGTTTATGTGAATATAGCGGAACAAGTATTTTACTCATTTCTGCATTGTCTTACTTTGCCATTATATCCCTTTTTTTGCCATGATAAAAAAAAATCCAAAAGTCATGGCAATAGGAAATACTTCTGAAAAGTCTGTTGACATTATTTTATGTTCTTGTTTCACTGAACACTGAAAAGACATTAAAGATTATTGTTGTTTTTCATTTATTGTGGAACTTGAAATTGGGAAGTCGGAGTACCGTCGTTCCAGTTTGTCTGTATATGGCCAATAGGGCCACTGTTACAACAATAATGATGATAATAATACTGTTCTATGCGGTATTTTATTCATATTAACAGCATTAAAAACATGTCTTCTAATAAACACTAAACAGTAGTACGTGTTCCACTGACTAAATGTTACATAAATAATAAAGGACTGCTAAAACAGTCAAAGTGAGAAAATTTTACTCACTGTTGATGCGTGGGCAGCCATCTTGATTGCAGAAGTCGAGTATGATCGTGTTGCTCCGACCATAGAGACCGAACATCTAATGACAGGGATGCTGTTCCTGCGTCATTTCGATGTGTGGACTGACGCGCAAACATCACCCCATTTCACACATTTACACCTGAAATCGTTATCCTTTAAATGCCTGATTTTTCAATAACTTTTTAAGTTATTGTTGCAATCTTCACAACCTCCATGTGAAGCGATTTGTGTTTTTTAAGTAATCTTTTCACAGAGCACATGTACATTTCTGAAACAACCACAAAAATCTTCAAACTGACTTTTGTTTCCTTTAGTTGCCAGTTTAAATGTATCTTTTTGCAATAAAAACCCAGATGATAGTTGATTGAGTGCTTTGTGTCATTAGGAAAATATCATCTGGTATAAAGTCTAACTTCTGTCAACATTGTAAGATCTTGACTCCCAGTTCTTATCCACAAAGGAGCTCTGTAACCTATTTTTGGACACAATTCGCATGTTTATCTAATTTTGGGAGACAGATCTTGGAAGTCTGTTTGGGATTTGCAAACCTCTTCCTTTAACTGTGTGTGTATAATTATTCCTTGTTTTTCACCGCCTCCGGGAAAGTATCTCAAACAAAGCTGGCATGGGTCAGAGTACATTAGGTTAAGAAGAATGAGTAAAACTCTCCATTAGCACTGTAAAATATGATTGTCTTAATATCGACAAGAGCACATGATTTAGCAGATATGTCAGTAATGACTCCCTGATTCATACTTGTAAACCACAACACGCTGACTGTGAGGAACCATAATCACATAATGTGTAAGTTGAGCACTTTAGGTCATGATAAAGAGACTCCTGAGCTGTCATTTGCTGTCCTTTGTGTCCCGGGTTACCTTCTCATCACCAAGGGTTTAATTACTGCTAAGACAACCAAAGAGAGACCTCATGAGGGACCAGACAGAGAAGAGGAAAGACATCAGCTGAGGCAGAATAAATACAGGAAGCTCAGACCAGTAGCTTTGGAAAATGAAAGCTTTGGCTTGAAGACGCAGAGCTTACAGGTGATCTGTCCTGGCATGAAAATACTTGTAGATAGGGAGATTTGTGAGGGAAAGCACCAATGCTGGAAGGAGGAATCAAGAGATCTGATCAAAACCCTCTGTTGCCGGTAAGTTTCCATCTTATCTGCTCTAAGGAGTGATATAATTTTCGATTTCACCATTTCATTTAATTAAGAGTTCCAAATTTGTGACTTTTTCTTGTTTTTATTGTGTAAAAAAAAAAAAAAGAAAACAATACTTGTTGTCATTTATTTTTGCTCTAATTGCAAAGACGTGTTGCTGAAATGTAAGAGGAAAGGGTTCAGGTTGCCATGGGATGATACAAAGGAGACCCTATCTCCGAAGCAACAACCCCACCTCCCATAACCACCCTCAGCCCAAGAGTCAGCACTGATTGACTTTTAGTTGTTCCCAAGTGAAACTGGGAAACAAACAGCAAACACAGAGGTGTCAATCTAAGCAACCAAATCTACGGACAAGCTAATGTTGTACTTATTTCTGCAGAAATTTAACGGATTGACAGTACTTTTTCTGGTCATAAATGAGCTACAATATTCAACTGAAACTTGTTTTAGACACTTTAAAGGGTGTTTGAATTATTTAAAATAGACTGGTTTTTTTTAAAATATAAATTAGGAAGTTTGAGGTAATTTTTGTTTATGAAAAATTTACATTTGTGCAGTTTAAGAAGAAATAGAATCTACTGAATACGAACGCTGATGACAGAGCTTTCACTAACGCTGCTTATTTGTTGTGCAACTATTACACCCTGCCTTCACATGAGCGTATATACATGGTGGTCTAAGGAGATCACTGGGATATGCTTTATTTTGACAAACCTGCCTGTCTGAGCCCAAGAAAATGCAGCAGCATCTTTATTAAACTTTCTTTACAAGTAAAATGGTGAAGAAAAATTAATGCTTGGCTGAAAAATGTCATTCAACAAATCATTTTTTTTAAAATCAACAAAACTCTTAAAGATCAGACATTTAAATCTAGTCCATGCATATTTAATGAAACTAGATCAATATTTTAAAGTAATTACCTTTTCAGATATCCCACCAATAGAGTATTTTGGTAGGATGTTTAGGTTTGAATAATTCTGATGAAAGTATTACCCTAATATTCAACCTAGTTATTATTTCCTGGATAAAATGAGTTACTTCAGACTGGCTTCTTAAAAATAGATGAATATCAAAATGAGCCGGGTCTGTTAAACAGCTCAGTGACAGCAACGGACCCATAAGGTTTTGTGATAAAGACCCCCTTTGTGGTTAACTATTAAATTTACCAGTTTAACCATATTGCTTTATAAAACACAAAACAAACCCCATTTTTTCCTCATCTGCTGCTTCTCATCATCAGTGACTGGAAATGTTCTTGTTTGCTTTGGACAATCATCTTGTTGGACCCACGCCAAACAAAGACCCCCGCATCATATATTTATTCTGTGCGAGCTGGTGATTTATCACCGATTATCACTTCGTTGAATCATACCTCGCAGTCTATGACTGTTCATCTTTAGGCCACTGGAGCCTTTTTTCCCATCTTTTTAGTTGTTGATGATGAAGAACATATGCAAACTTTTCCACAGTTTCATCTAGCAGCTCTCTTGTCAAGGCTGTTTTTTTTCTTTTCAATCAGTTGAGTGCAGCTCACTAAAGTCTGCAAGCACTGTTTTAACTGTAAGCTAATTTACATATTAGACGTTAAAAAACAGTGATTTCCTTGTTGTCAGGGGTGGTATTTTATCATAAAAAACTGTTAAAAAAATATAAACATCATCAAAAGATGGACATGACAGCGAAGAGACAACATGCTGGTCTTCCACTAGCATAAAACAGACATATTTTTTAATTTAGCAGGCCTGCTGTAGGAGGTGCATTGCTATAGGAGGTGACAGGGACACTGGCGGTAAATCTGGTGGGTGTGGGACAGGGTTTTATGTTGAGATGATGAGTTCTAAACATTCTGAATTTTCTGCAGTAATGTTTAGCTGTGAAAAGTGTAAAAATAGCATCCATAGACATTTTAGATGCTAATATTGTCAGGTTGTGATTCTTGGATTAGGACACAAATGCAGTCCGGCAGGCTGGAGCAGAACGGTGAACAGAAAGAATTTAATTAAAAAAAGACAGGCATGAGGTGGGCGAAACATGGAGAGAAGGCAAAAACAGGCGTGAACAGGAGCTGAAATGGCATTAAACGAGCAGTCATGGACAGGCGTGGCATAGTAAACTGTTTACTCCTGCGAGGGGTGAACAGAACATACGACTAACAGACAGGTGAAAAGAGTGAGACTGGTAGACATGAATTAGGTGGACCGAATGAAACTGATTACAAGCTGACTGTGGTAGCAAGTGGTACCATAAACATGAATGAGCTGAACAGAGATGCAAGGGAACAAATGAAGCTCTTACAGATGTAACAGAACATAAAGTACAATGCATCATGAACAAAAGACAAGGAATGAACTAAAGCACCACCTGGAAAACCATCAGAGGGAAAAGCCAAAATAAAACACCTGCAAATCATGACAATCATGACAAATCTTTGAACAGATTTTGTCATAACATTACATAATATAACAGGGCAGGTGCTCAAAAATACAAAAAGAGCACAAATAGCCTGATTCTAGGGCGGAATATTAGCAAGAATCTCACCCAGCTTTTACAGTTCAATGTACTATGATGTACTACAAAATAGTAAACACAGATATACAGCTGTATCCAATCCAGGGAAAACAACAATATAGAACACAGCACCATGCGTATTAAAAATGTTATTGTGATCAGTTTCACGCTGCAGGACTCCTTTCATAGGGACGAATTGAGATATTTAAACCTGCATATGAGTGAAATATGTAAATTAAAGATTATTTAGTTTTTACACAATTAAACTGTTAAAAATATAAACAGAGGGGCACAGTACAGCCATTTAGTGTACTGTAATAAAGGCCCTAACAATAAATAAAGCAGCCTGGCTGTTCTGTACTTACAGTGGTGATGAAGATGGTCCATTCAGCTGCAGGCGATAAATGAAAATGAGTTGTTGACACATATGACCTTAGTGTTACGTGTCACCATGAGAAAACATAAAACTAGACACTACTAGCTGACCACTGAACCCTAGGTTAACCCTCTTCTATGTGTGTTTTGTGATTACTGATATACATTTTCTTCTTTGCCTCTTCTTTTTTTCTTCTCAGTCTGTTCTCTCTTTTTCCTCATTGTCTCCGTCTCATCTGCTATATCACTTAGCTTCTAGAGGCAAGACAAATCTCAAATTCTTTGCTTCTCTACCTAATCTAATGTGATAGAGCGAAGCATAATGTAGCTAATGTAGCGTCGCATAGCATAGCATTGTTCGTTTGTGAAGCTGGTTTACTCTTATCTTTAAATTATTCAAAGAAAAGTGACAAAGACATGGTTTGTTCCAATTTCTTTTAAACATCTATTAAATATATCAAAGACAACACAGTTTGACACACAGAAAATAGTTTTTTAGCACCAAAAAGTGATTCCTGAATAATAAGTAGTTCAATATTTAACATACAGTGGATGAATGATGAAAGATGATGTTCTGAGTCAGATCTTTACTGGATTTTTCCTCCCGTTTCTTAAAGACGTGACTTTCAGTGCGTTCATCCTAAGCCTGACACATTTCATTTTTTTCTGTTCTAGTGTTCTTATTTTTAAGCACACTCTGCTCAATATGCTGCATGACCAGAAATAGGAACTGCACTGAAAAAGAGTGAAAAGGGACCAAATTCTCAAGAAAAATGTTTAAAGACCTTCAGAAATCCTGGAGGACTGTTGATCAGAATCATTTTGAAAGATCAAGAGAACATCTGACCCCTTGGAAATTAAAGTTTAACATTTTTGCACAATACTGTACAAGAAGATAAGGAAAGTACTGGCATCTATAGTGAAAAGCAAAGAAGTAAAAATGACCAAATTATTTTTGTTCAATTCAATTCAGTTCAATTCAATTCATTTCAATTCAATTTATTTATATAGTGCCAATTCACAACACATGTCGTCTCAAGGCACTTCACAAAAGTCAGGTACATACATTCCAATTAATCCTAACCATTGAACAGTGCAGTCAAATTCAGGTATTTATTCAAATTGGATAAAAAGTTTTTCTGTCTAAGGAAATCCAGCAGATTGCATCCAGTCAGTGACTTGCAGCATTTACTCCTCCTGGATGAGCATGTAGAGACAGTGGACAGTCACTGGCGTTGACTTTGAAGCAATCCCTCATACTGAGCATGCATGTAGCGACAGTGGAGAGGAAAAACTCCCTTTTAACAGGAAGAAACCTCCAGCAGAACCAGGCTCAGTGTGAACGGCCATCTGCCACGACCGACTCGGGGTTTGAGAGAACAGAGCAGAGACACAAAGAGAACAAAGAAGAACTGATCCAGGAGTACTTTCTATGGGAAGGAAAAGTAAATGCTAATGGATGTAGCTCCTAGGAAGAGAAAGGAGAGAGTGTCAACCAGAAGCCTTTGCGGCTGGATTACCAGTGAGAAATAAGAGTGATGGCAGAGGAAGGTGGAAGTAGCAGTGGATTTATTCAGGCGCACACCATCAAGCCTAACAGCATCAAAAAACCTCTTAACAAGACACAATTGCAGCCTTAAATAGGCACAGCTGATAAAAGGACTAAACCATTCTCTACATGGAATTTAACATCTCACAACTTCCAACTCAAACATACATTTTATCAAATATATACATATTCCCCCTTACGTTTTATAAATATATAAACATTTTATATGTTTTTAAACCTACACACCCAAATACCATAAAACCTCACAAATACTAAGTGCATAAATCCCCCACATTTTCCATGGTCTCTCCCGGATCCTATAAATGGTGTCTGGACCCCCAGGGAAGTATTTGTCAAAACACCCTGGAGAGGACACAGAAAAGACAGGTGAGTCACTTCTTTAGCACAACACTTCTCCTTCTCTGACACTTTTAAACAGACTTTACACAAACATTTGCTCAAGTTTCACAACAGTAGACCTTATTTGCTCTGACTAACAATTCTCCTTTCACAGACACCCATGCCACTTCTTAATGAGGAGCAGCTGTGCAGAGCCTGGAACAAAAGGCTACATGCTCATCACTAAAATACTCAATAAATATTCAATAAAAAGTTAAACTTGTGTTCAAATGATTATGTGCAAATCCATGCCTAAACTGCAGTGCTAAATAAAGTGTTTGTTAAAGTGCTAGATAAAGTGCTTTTAATAAAGTGCAAAGGTGCTCTTAAAGTGCTATGAATTACTTAAATAGGGATAGTCCACATAATGAAGACCTCTTCATTACAGAGAGAACATAAAGGTAGAAGCTGAAATAACAGCAAATAATGCAAAATTGGAGAGTAGTATGAGAATGTAGCAGGTGAAAGTGGTCATTATGTCCTCCAGCAGCCTAAGCCTATAGCAGCATAACTACAGAGATAGCTCAGGATAAACTAAGCCACTCTAACTATAAGCTTTATCAAAAAGGAAGGTTTTAAGCCTAGCCTTAAAAGTAGACGGGGTGTTTGCCTCACGGACTAAAACTGGGAGCTGGTTCCACAGGAGAGAAGCTCGATAACTAAAAGATCTGCCTCCTATTCTACTTCTAGAGACTCTAGGAACCACCAGTAAACCTGCAGTCTGAGAACGAAGTGCTCTGTTAGGAACATATGGACTAATCAGATCTCTGATGTATGATGGAGCTAGATCATTAAGGGCTTTATATGTGAGGAGGAGAATTTTAAATTATATTCTGGACTTAACAGGGAGCCAATGAAGGGAAGCTAAAGAAATATGATCTCTCTTTTTAATTTTCATCAGAACTCTTGCTGCAGCATTTTGAATCAGCTGAAGGCTTTTAACTGCATTTTGTGGACATCCTGATAGTAAAGAAATACAATAGTCCAGCCTTGAAGTAACAAATGCATGGACTAGTTTTTCAGCGTCACTCCTGGATAGAATATTTCTAATTTTGGCAATGTTCCGGAGATGAAAGAAGGAAATCCTAAAAACCTGTTTAATATAGGATTTAAATGACATGTCTTGGTCAAAAATAACACCAAGGTTTTTTACTTTATTACCAGAGGTCAATTTAATGCCATCCAGGTTAAGTGATTGACTAAGCAGTTTCTTTTTTAAAGACTCCGGTCCAAAGACGACAACGTCTGTCTTGTCTGAATTTAGAAGCAGAAAATTTAAAGTCATCCAAGTTTTTATGGCTTCAAGACATGCTTGTAGTCTATCTAACTGGTTGGGCTTTTGTTCTTAGATTTTGGTCAACTCGAACACTGGATTGCCCCATTTCCAGTTATTGTAAATCATCAGTTCAAACTCCTGTTTTTTCTTATTTATCCATCCTCTCTTTTGTTGGGAATTTTTTTTTACATGTAAGTTCCCTTTAACAGTGTCCCGTACTGTTTGTACTTCCCCCAGATTTTTCATGTTCAGTCAGTCAGTGGAGTCAGTGAGTTAAATGACTAGACCAAACATCATTGAACGTGCTTCGACACAGATGGGCATGTGGGAAAAGGATTACAGTGACTTATTGCTTTCTTTCACATCTCATCTTTTTTGTTTCTTTTACCCCATGGTGTGCAGCATGTCCGGGATTGGAAGGATTAAGTGGGGGAATGTTGTGACTCATGACTTGAATCTCTTTATTTTACCGGTATAAACAAAGAAGTTATTCAGGGGGTGCAGAGACTGGTTAGAAGCAGCCTAATTTTCTGGAAATTTTAATGAGAGGTTATTAATAACCATTTTTCTCTTTACAGATTTTCCTAGTTTTAGTAAAAGATTCATCCACATCTTTCAGCTCTGTCCAGCCATTCTCCAGGCATGCCGAGGGATGTCATTCCTGGGTCCCAGAAGGGGGAACCAGATGGTTCAGTACCCTGCCAAAGCACCAGTCCTGGGGAGGTCGTGGATTTGGAGTGTCCCATCTGCTACCAGGAGTACAACCAGTACAACAAAACGCCCCGGATGTTGGAGTGCCTCCACGTTTTCTGTACAGATTGCCTGCAGAGGATCCGTCTCAACCCCTGTGACCCCACTGACCCCCACAGTGGCCCACAAGCCATCCCCTGTCCCCTCTGCCGCCATTTAACCCCTCTACATAGCGGTAGTGCCTGTGCTTTACCCTGCAACTCCCAAATCATGTCCAGGCTGCCCCACATGGCCTTCCAGACGCCTGCGACAGTTGCCACACATGTGGCGACAGTCACGCAGAGGGTGGTGCTCTCTCTGGAGGGTGGCACCAGCAGCAGCAGGGACAGCCGCTTCATCATCCTGCCCACCGTCAGCCTGCAGGTGCAACAGATGCACCCGGACAGGCCGTATGGCACAGTTCCTGGCCTGGTGGGCGAAGAGGGAGTCATACAGCAGAGCAGGAGGACCCTGCTGTGTGTGCAGCTGCTGGCAGTCATCTTCTGGGTGCTGTTTGTGATCACCTGTGTGGTTGGTGTGGTGTTTGGACCACATATTTTCAACAGGAAATTTTAATTGGTGCAGATTTGGTAGCAGATATTCTTGCTATCAAAGTGACATAAAAACAATATGTGAGTAGTTTCTGTTAAGGCTGCAACAAACTGAAATTACTGTAAAATCTACTTAAATACCTCAGACTGGATTCCTTGCTGCTTTTGCTGCTTTTTTACATGGATGAAGAGCTCCCTCTAGTGTCATTTGAGAAGAATGAAGTCTACACGTGTTATTTGGCATAGTCTGCCACTTTATTAGGTACACTTTGCAAGGTGACAGAAACATTTCTTAGAAATTTTGATCTAAATTGACATAATATCATCAAATAGCTGCTGCAGATGTGCCTGCTGCACATCCATGGCGTGAATCTCCTGCTCCACCACATCCTATAGGTGCTTTACTGGACAGAGATCTGATGAGAACATTGTAGAACAGATAACTAATGTTCATGTTCAAGAAACCAGTTTGTAATGATTTGAGCTATGTGACATGGTACATTATTGTGCTGGAAGTCATTAGAGGATGGGTACACTGCGTTCATACAGGGATGGACAGCAACAATAATGAAGTAAGCTATGGCATTTAAAAGATACTAAAGAGCTAGTGTGCCAAGAAAACTACCTCCACACCCTTATACCACCATCAACAGCAGCCTGAACTATTGAAACAAGGCCTGATGGATCCATGCTTTCATGTGGTTTACTCCAGACTCGGACCCTACCAACTGAATCCTGCAGCTGAAACTGAGACTCATCTGACCAATGTTTTTCCAAACTGTCTTTTTCCAACTTTAGCTTCTATTTTCCACTCACTGGATATTTTCTCTTTTTCAGACCATTCCCTGTAAAGCTGAGAAATGGTTATGCATGACAATCCCAGTAAATCAACAGTTTCTGAAATACTTAGACCACCTTGCCCAGCACCAAAAACAATGCCGCATTTAAAATTGCTTAAATCCCCTTTCTTCATCAATATGATGCACTGTTTGAAATTCTACACCACAACTACGTGTATAAGTGCATTGATTTCCTGATATGAGATTTGCTGATTTGCTATCGGTGTTGACAAGCAATTAAACAGATGTACCATTTTAAAATGGCCGGTTAGTGAAGCTCCCTGTTTAACTTCATATGACGTTTGATAATGTTATTGTTCTGCCAACGATTCTTGCCTCACTGAACATACACAAATTCTTACAAAGTATCTTGATTTAACATGTTTTAAAGAAAGATAAAAGGTAGTATTTTAAAACTGTTTCATCATTATTATTATTATTGTTAATAATATTGCAACAACGTTAATCTTGTCTGGGCCCCATTTTTGATTTTGTAACAACAATGTTATGAATATGAACAGTAGTTTACATTAGGCTGTACAGATTGTGATTTCTTCCTTTTTTCTGTATTGTGTGCATGTGTTTTGTTTTTTGAGAGAGGCACATTTAGCAAAAATCATTTAAAACCGATAAAATAAAATAAAATAATCAGCATTTGAATTTCTGAGGAATTTTAAATGATTAGAAAACTGAAATAGACATGTAAAAAGAAATGCTTTTCTGTAATTTGTTGTGTGGCTGTTTGCCAGCTGAGCCCTTGTTTGTTATTTTCTGGTAAAATTCAACATTCATAAAAATAAATAAACTGGGCTCATCATTGTTCCTCAAATAAACTGGTTAAACTTCATTTGTGAAATTGAAAATCTTAATTTTTTTTTTACCATTTTCCCTTATAATAACTAGAGCAAAATAGCAGAGCTGAAACTGAATCTCTGCTTGTTTCTGTTTACGTGCAAGCTACTGTTAACTTTGCAGCACAGCTAGCTGTTGTGGGATGTTAGGAAAATGAACATAAGGGTTCATTGATCGAAAAGACTGCTTTAACTGGTGCTAAATAGGATATCGCAATAATATTGGGTATTAACAGCCACACCGCAGCCTGCCTGAAGCAATAATATTTTAAGCTATTTTCTAGATTTTGTTGCAAATTTATGTGAATGAGCTAAAACATATTTTTATGCAGTCTCACATATGTAGCAGAACTATCAGCAGCCTTAGACCTGGGTATAACCCAAGCACCTGCCGGCTTGCTGGTAAGGTCCAATAAACTATCGCTCTCTAGGACAGGTGTTGGCAATTACAGGTCCTTCTCAAAATATTAGCATATTGTGATAAAGTTCATTATTTTCCATAATGTCATGATGAAAATGTAACATTCATATATTTTAGATTCATTGTACACTAACTGAAATATTTCAGGTCTTTTATTGTCTTAATATGGATGATTTTGGCATACAGCTCATGAAAACCCAAAATTCCTATCTCACAAAATTAGCATATCATTAAAAGGGTCTCTAAACGAGCTATGAACCTAATCATCTGAATCAACGAGTTAACTCTAAACACCTGCAAAAGATTCCTGAGGCCTTTAAAACTCCCAGCCCGGTTCATCACTCAAAACCCCAATCATGGGTAAGACTGCCGACCTGACTGCTGTCCAGAAGGCCACTATTGACACCCTCAAGCAAGAGGGTAAGACACAGAAAGACATTTCTGAACGAATAGGCTGTTCCCAGAGTGCTGTATCAAGGCACCTCAGTGGGAAGTCTGTGGGAAGGAAAAAGTGTGGCAGAAAACGCTGCACAACGAGAAGAGGTGACCGGACCCTGAGGAAGATTGTGGAGAAGGGCCGATTCTAGACCTTGGGGGACCTGTGGAAGCAGTGGACTGAGTCTGGAGTAGAAACATCCAGAGCCACCGTGCACAGGCGTGTACAGGAAATGAGCTACAGGTGCCGCATTCCCCAGACCTGGGCTACAGAGAAGCAGCACTGGACTGTTGCTCAGTGGTCCAAAGTACTTTTTTCGGATGAAAGCAAATTCTGCATGTCATTCGGAAATCAAGGTGCCAGAGTCTGGAGGAAGACTGGGGAGAAGGAAATGCCAAAATGCCAGAAGTCCAGTGTCAAGTACCCACAGTCAGTGATGGTCTGGGGTGCCGTGTCAGCTGCTGGTGTTGGTCCACTGTGTTTTATCAAGGGCAGGGTCAATGCAGCTAGCTATCAGGAGATTTTGGAGCACTTCATGCTTCCATCTGCTGAAAAGCTTTATGGAGATGAAGATTTCATTTTTCAGCACGACCTGGCACCTGCTCACAGTGCCAAAACCACTGGTAAATGGTTTACTGACCATGGTATCACTGTGCTCAATTGGCCTGCAAACTCTCCTGACCTGAACCCCATAGAGAATCTGTGGGATATTGTGAAGAGAACGTTGAGAGACTCAAGACCCAACACTCTGGATGAGCTAAAGGCCGCTATCGAAGCATCCTGGGCCTCCATAAGACCTCAGCAGTGCCACAGGCTGATTGCCTCCATGCCACGCTGCATTGAAGCAGTCATTTCTGCCAAAGGATTCCCGACCAAGTATTGAGTGCATAACTGTACATGATTATTTGAAGGTTGACGTTTTTTGTATTAAAAACACTTTTCTTTTATTGGTCGGATAAAATATGCTAATTTTGTGAGATAGGAATTTTGGGTTTTCATGAGCTGTATGCCACAATCATCTGTATTAAGACAATAAAAGACCTGAAATATTTCAGTTAGTGTGCAATGAATCTAAAATATATGAATGTTAAATTTTCATTATGACATTATGGAAAATAATGAACTTTATCACAATATGCTAATTTTTTGAGAAGGACCTGTATGTTTCGCCAAAGGGCTGCATGATCAACTGTTACTGTTGTTGAGGCACAAACAGCTGGTTGAACAAACGTTTTTCCAGGTATATATTTGATAATTAACTGCAAAAATAACTTTTAATGTCATTTGGCAACGGTAGATATTGCAACTGTGAAATGAAATGTGACCCGCCAGATGGACAACAGGCAATTCATATTTATAACATAACCCCCCTTTATTTTGTGTTCTGCCTGTGTCACCTGGACAAAAAAACCCTGTTTTTTTAAAGATTGTTATATCCATATTATGTATCAACATATTTTTTCCCTTCTCTGTGAATACAATTATTAACTTCAGTTCTAGCTAATATTCATTGAATATTTTTTTACCCCTTTTATGTCAGTCATTGTAATCAAAATCTCTGGTTTTAAAAAACAGAAAAGCTCAATTTCTTTCTACATTACATATGGGTGGGTATTATCCAATCCTGGGGGTGTGCCGACTCTGTTCAGCTTTTACCTTTTGTGAAATTATTAACTAAAAGTCATCAAAAAATTATGATTCAATTAGAAACCAGAAAAAAATGAATTATGAAGAGGTTTAAATTCTATACAAAAAAGTACACTTTGAATGTGAGTCAGTGGCACAGATGTCTTTGTTTAGTTTAAGAGGCATATAAAAGACTTGAAGAAAAAATTATGAAAGTTAAAATTTACCTCTAAATATATAATCTGTATTTTCATCAACACAGCCAAGGTTTTATAAAAACAAAATAAAAAAACATGTTTAGGGACCTGAAGTATCTTTTACAGAAACAGCTGTCGCAATTGATAAAGATCTTGTATTTCGTTGTATTTTTAGTCTGATAATCCACAAACTGGTAAAAACTCTACGTTCTGCATAATATGTCTTATTTAATTTTTTTTCTTTTGGTATAAATTCAACATTCTTAGAGTAACGCCTCTCTTGCACAAAGTTGTTTTTTATTTTTTTTATAAAAGCTATTTACTTTAGATAAAACCAACACATTTGGATTCATGCACAGAATTAACTCTTTTGAAATATCATGCTGGCCAGTCTAGGATATCTAGAGCGCTGGATGTGGCCCTCAAGCTGTAAAATACCCAGGCATGCTTTAGGATATTTATTGGCAACAGAGACTAACCTGACATGAAGGAGCAGCTGTGGATAAACTGGCTAAAGTTCAAAGTAAGTAGGACATTAAACATCCAGTGACTTTTACTCTAAAACAGACTTAAAGTCATCCTAGCTATTTATTAAACTTGACTAGATACCTCAGGCATTTCAAAGAAAGAGTGTTCCATAACCCATTTTTGTCGCAGTAGAAAAGTTAAATTCACAAAAAATTATGAAACTGCATACTGTGGTATGCCAAGCTCTTTAGCACAAAGATTTACAGATCCCTTTTCTACAAAAATCAGACCTAGTTTCATTAACATATTGCACGTATAGTGTATTGCCAAGCAAGTAAAAATAATAATAATCACGAGAAATAAAATTTTCAGTTTTTAATTGCAGAAAAAAATAATTGGGCAAAAAGTTTGGATACCACTGAACCAGCCATTAACCTTCCACTGCTCTGAGGACTCCTTCATTTTTCACAAACGTACCACGTCACAACATTATTACTAAGATAAACATTACCGAACCTCAATTAAAAAAAATCCAAACTGTCTCTTTAAGCAACGTGTTACTTTTTTCCTATTCCTGGCACTCCTTGAGCTCTCTACCTAGTAGCGGGAGTCTGGCCAGGGACAGGACAGCACGTAAAAAAAAAAAGAAAAAAAAAAAAACTTGGGGGGCAACGTCTTGACGTCACACGCCGCGTTGGCTCGCAACAAGCGGTGAAAAAGTTTCTAGACCCCCCGGGCCCCCCCGCACCACCCCCTCGTCTTTATGTTTTTGTTGGGGGGAAAAGTTGTTGGAAGTTTTAGCCGTGTGGATGTCGCGTGTTTTCCGTTTTCTGCCTCCTCGGTAACGGAGGGAATGAGCGTCGGTGCGAGTGTAAAGTCGTCCACGGAGGTTTAGAGCAGCGCTTTGTGTCCGTGGGCTCGGGCTGAAAAATCTCAGCGGCCGTGTCCGTCGGCGCTTCATCTCGTTAGCTACCTAGCTGAGTCCCCAACAGAGTTAACGCCACCTCGCCTCCCTCGCAGCCTGTCTCTCCGGGAAAGCTTCCAGCTTCAGCGCAGAGATGGCGGAGACCAAGATCATCTATCACATCGACGAAGAGGAGACCCCGTATTTGGTGAAGATCCCCATAGCTGCAGAAAATATCACCCTGCTGGATTTTAAACAGGTCCTCAACAAGCCAAACTACAAGTTCTTCTTCAAATCTATGGACCAAGACTTTGGGTGAGCTGCTCTGAATGTTTTCTGTGCATTGCATGAAAAACGAGGAAAACTCGGTGTTGTGGAAAAGCAGGGATTTTCATTTCAGCAGTCCAATCTGAGAGCATGTGGAGGAACTTAAACTTGAACCAAATTAGAGAGGTTATTTCCAGCTGTAGCTGCAGTGAGAATAGACAAAAAAAGAACCATCTTTAATCATAATCTACATATGTGTAAACAGTGCTGATAGATATCCACTGCTTCCTTTAGGTTGGGGCTGTTCTTACTAAATCTAATCATTACAATGGGAAGCCTTCCCTGTTCCTGCTGCTTTTCTTTGCCCTAATCCTCTTCCCTCCCTCCCTTCCTCCTTCAGTTCATCATCTGGTGAAATCCTTGCCTTTTCTTTCCTTCAGGACTGAAGCCAGAGTTTTCTTCCCCCTCCTCCCTACTCTTCAACATTTTGGCCTGCACAGCCATCCTTTCAATCCCTGGCTTCCTCTGGTCTTTCTTCCTGACCCTGTCCTCAAGAAAGGAGCTGTCTCCCCTATCAATTAATCCTTTTCCCCCCAGTGTGGCTGCTGTGCGTTTTCCTGCAGAGGAATGTGTGCTTGTGGTTTATTCACCCCGTGAGACCCTCAAGGCTTCAGTTAAATGCATTGTTGTTTTGGATGAGTTTCTTTCCCTTGTCAGATGGCAGAAGAACGAAGAAGCTGCAAATTCAAACCTGTGATTGGGCGATATTGCTTTTCTTTAGGTCCTACGTGTCTGGAGGAGATTGTGTACAGTGCCTTGCAGAAGTATTCATACCTCTTTCTATATATATTTTTTCACGTGTTGGTTGCTATTGAGGAGCTGTAGAAAACCACAGCTCATGTGGAGTGGGGGGATGTGTTATCTGTTGAGAGGACAACTATTGAACTGCTCATTATAAATATAGCCTTTTATGGATCAGAGGTTAGAAGGAGCGATTGGTGAAAGAAAACCATAAGATCTCCTGTTAACATTTTGCTACACAGCAAACAGAGCACAGTCCTGGGAGAAAGCAAAAGTCAAACCTTTAGAGGCTGCGTAAACCTATCATGGAATGGTATAAATCAATGGGTGGATCTGACTGAGCTTGAGCTGTTCTGCGAAAATAATAGGCAACTGTATCAGTCTCTCTGTGCTGCTAGAAACATACAAACAACCCAGAAGACTTGCAGCTGTATCTGCAGCGAAAGGCAGTTCTCCAAACTGTTGACTCACCGGGCTGCATGCAAATGCATGCCACACTTTTTAGGTTTCCATCTAGTAAAAAAATCTCTGAACCTTCATCTTCCTTCCACCTCACAATTATCTGTTGCTTTGTGTTGCTCTGTCACATAATCCTTAGAAAATCCATTGAAGTTCGTGTAATCTGGCGAAATGGGACGGAACGCAGGCAACATCTGGTTTGTAGTTTGACCAAATCTGCAGAGGAAGGTGTTTAAGTAATCTGTATACAAGTCTGGATAAGTATGGAAAAGAAACATACATTGATTTATATTTAAATTATGTATTTATGTTTTTTAGAACTCAGTTGAGTAAAAAGGAAGCTGCAGATAAATGCCCTCAATGAAAAGTTAAAGGGACATTTCACTGCCTTTTTGCCCTCTAGACCCTCTTCAATCATGGATTTTGTAGGTTTGCAGTGTGGTGCTCTAAACCATCTTTATTAGTGTCTGATTTTCCATGCGAGATTTGACGAGTGGAAGTGGGATAAATATAGAAAAATAGATATGAACTAAATTAATCCAGATGTCGACGAAAGCGTTTAAATAATCCTGACCACAATGGCGAACTGGAAACCAGCTTCAGTTTTGTGTTATTTCATGACTTGTGTAGCATACATAACAAAACTCACCACATGCTTTTGTGTTGACCTTTCCCAATTTTCGTGCATTCTGCAGGTTTAATCTTTCAGTTTTTCACCAACAACACGTCAGTTTAAAGTAGTTTTCCATTAACCTCCCATTGTGTAAGTAAATGGTAAATAGCAGGAGGTCACTCAGTTAATAATCATATGTCTGTAAGTAAGCTGCCCTAAATGAGGATCAGAGGAACCACAGTCAATACATTTGTTGGAAAATGTTCAGAAAATAAACAACTAAATATTACATGAGATTTGAGTATTTTTTATAATTCATCTCCATAGTTCATTAAAAATACCAAACTTACCAGAGAAATAAACCGATACACACGGGTCCACACTGGGCTGTTTATTGGAACTGAATGGAAGTAGGGAGGCAACATGGGTGTGCTGATTCTTGAAAGGAAATGAACTCGGAGTTAAATCGGAGCTCAGCTGGGAAAATGAAGAAGCTTCGACAAATGGCTGAAAAGAAATCTAGAAAGTTGAGATGGATCAACAGTTTTTAGCATCTCTGTTAAAGTTGCAACTACATAAAATCCATGAAATGTGATTTATTTATTTTTTGGGAAAGTGAATCACTGTTGCCAATATTTAGAATTCTGAGTTAATTGTTCAGATTTCTCATATTGTTATTTTATTTTACTAAATTTGATTGTGTTTAGAGTAAAATGTCTCAAATAAAACAATTTCAATAAATCCGCACTGATTTTTATTTTTTTTCCAGACCTATTGTCAGTGGAAGTTTCGATTTAAATCCTATTTGTTGCCAGACACAGATATTTGTGCAAATACTGTAAATTTAGGGTATATCTTCTGTCATAAACCAAACTATGGTGCCTAATATTCTTTTAGTCTTTTCTTTCCTCATACCTCAAAACCTAGAAGTGCACCATTCTACCAGTAAGATTGTTCCTGATAGGAGTGGAGGCAGATATACGATAATTAAACAATGTGTTCATTTTTAATAAAAAGAAAATACACCATGTTGCAAAATTATTAGGCAATTGAGCATTTTGAGATCGGTTTTATGCATATTTTCCAACTCCAAGACATGTAAGCCTGATTACCTTGTGGATTTATGCATTTCAGTTTGTATTTTTGTAATGGAGGATGGACTATGGAGAGCAAGGTGTACATAATTACCAGGCAGCTTTTTGTTAGACAAAAATTTGTGAAAAAAGAGATTTAACTGATTCTCAAAAGGAAAAAAACAAAAACAAAATGGCACAATCTTTCGGGAAGCATGCAGCGCTTATGAATTTGCCAAGATATTGGAGCTGGATCACAGAACCATCCAATATTTTGTTGAAAATAGTAAGCGGGGTCACAAGAAATGTGTGTTGAGAGAAAAAGAAGCGAATAATTCCCCAAAGATTGTAAAAGAATCTACGACAGAGTTTTAAGGGCCTTTTTAGATAGAAGATACAGAATAATGTGGCCATGGTGGAGTAAATTTCTAGATTCATTTCACATATTTACACCAAAAAATGTGAATATTCTCTGATGTCGAAGGTTGAAAATCTGCGAGAAAAAAATGATAATTTTCCATGATTGAAGGCAGACATTTACGATGCGAAGATATTATCTGACATTGTAAGGTCAGAAAGTTGCCTGAAAAAACTAAGATCATAAAGTCAGACATTTGTGACAAAAAATGCCAGAATTCCTCTTAGATTTAAGTGTTAGATTTATGAGATACACAACTAGATATTATTCCAGTGTAATTGGAAGATCCAGGCTCTTTTCCTGTTTCAGAACCACATGTCCCGGGTCAAGATTCGCCATGATTGCCTCAGATTGGGATCCGGAATACACGGCTGAGACGGGGAGGAAGAAGCTTCAACACAGCTGCATCAAGTCTGCACCTGGAAGATGTGGTTCTGATCCAGGAAAAGAGCCTGGATGGACCAATTATACTTAGAAATATGAAGATGCTCATCTCTTAAATTTACCACTCGAACTTTAGAGGACTTCTGGCATTTTATGTTGCAAATGTTTGACGTTTTTGTTCTTACAAATTTCTGGCTTTACATGGTCAGAGAATATCCTAGTTTTAATATAGAAAATGTATCCCTTTCATCACAGAAAGTTTTCTCCCTTCTTTTTTTTGCGTATTTACAATGAATATCCATTTTGTTTTCTTGTAAATACATGAAATTAATCTAGAAATTTCTGAGTTTTATTTGGCGGAAATGTGCTCCCCTGTAGTCACATTGTTTCGTTTCATTGATGTACTCCGGCCCTAATACTTCGTAAGGAAGATTTTTAAAGGTTTATGGATTGACGAGATAAAAATAACTCATAACGGACCATATGAATGGACCAGGAAGAGACCAGAGATCTACTTAGACTTAGGAGACCGGAAGGTGGAGGTAGGGTACTGGTATGGGCTGTTTTGGGGTTTAAGATGGACTCATAATCATCTCAAATACCTACTGCCAGTTTTTCTGGAGACAAGCAGTGGTGCAGGAAGAAGTCCTAGTCTTTCATGAAAGACCTTGAAGATGAATCCATGATGATAAGGCCCCCTTCCTCGCCGGACCTTAACCCTGGAGTGCTTGTGGGTCCTTCTTAAATGCGAGATTTAAAGGGAAACCGTCCACATCTCTGAGCAGAACCTTGGAAGCTGTGGTTGCTGCTGCGCAAAAAGCTTCCTCACCAACCGATGAAGAAACTGACAGACTCAGGCTTTCAGTGAAAAGAAGAGCGGCTTTATGGGTCAGTGATTTTATCCAATGAATCCAAAACGAATCCTCAGAAATACAACTTGCCTAATAACTCTGCCCACTCTGCATTTATCCCCTTCTCGATAATGTGTGGAGAAGCTTTGCTGCCATTACAGCAACCAAACCCTGACCAGCTTTTTGCATGTTCTCAATGGTCTTTTAATGGTTTTTCTTTTGCGATGAGCTCCAAGTCTTTGAGGTGGGACGGTCTCCTTCCATCACCCTAATTTTTAGCTCCCTCTACAGATCCTCTATATTGCTGTTTGGGTCAGCTGGTTCTTTTGAATAATGGTAGATTATGACCCTTGATCAAACTGAAATAATGAGCAGCCTCCTGCTGACAGATATTATTTACTGGAGTCACATAATTTCTGAGGGTAACAGTAGAAATATGGAAAACTACTATAGCCTTCCTGTGTCTCTTCACATATTTCTATGTATTTCGTATCTGTATAACGTTGGCTGTGTTTTTGCATATTTTGGGTACAAAGTAAATTCTTTTGTCAAGTCTTTGATTTGCCTTTCAAATGAAATAAGGTTTGAATTTTCTGAATATTTGTTTAATTTTTTGAGGACTGAACTTAAAGTTGGTTTTCCTTAAAAGAATTTGGCAAATATATGTTCTTAGATGATATTTATGACAGAAAAGAGCCTTTTTTTTGTGTCCAAGGGGGACAGGTTGAACACAAGGTGAAAGGTTAAATCATCAGTTCTGAAAGCTGGTAGGAAACATGTGAAAAAGTTAAAAGATTTCCTCTGTGTGTTATTAGACATCACGTCACTTTATTTAGACTTATGGGATTGTTTGCACACATTGTCGGTGTCACTCTGAAGGCAAATCTTTGCATCCCAACTGAGTAAGAACACCCTGAATCAGGAGGAAAACGACCTCCAACCCTTCTTCAAACCGCGCTGCCTGGTCGGATTCACTCATCCGAACGTCTCCAACTGCTGCTCAGATGAAGACATTTCAAACATAGCTCAGAGTCAGCTGTCCAATCAAAGGAGGGATTTCCCCCTCTCCGACCTGGGAGAGGAGTGTGTAATAGTGTGTGTTTTCATTTGCCCTGGTACGAGGCCAGCTGTCGGCCTGAGCCTCGTGTGTGGCGGTGCAGGGGGGGAGGATCCACGGAGGAGAGCAGGCCAGAACTGGTGCTGCTAAACCAGGGGTGGGATCACAGCCATTTGCTGGGTGTCTGGGTTGTCTATAGGGAGAATGGGGTGGCGTTCAGTTAAAGTTTATGGATACTTGCTGTGTGCATGCGCTCCTGGAGAGGGCCAGGGAGCTGTTTCAGTAAGATTAATTATTAGAAAGCTGATGCTGTTGAGAGTGAGGAATGTAATGGCGGCAGGGGACTGGAAGAATGGCATTGGAGCGGGTTTTAGGAGCTTAATGCTTTAAAGGCTGGAACAGGACCTGCATTACCTCAATATGTTAACTCAAACATAGAGAGGTTACCTGTTTGTTTTATTGTCCTGACATTTTAACCTGTTTTGGACGGAGAAGGAATGAGACAGGTATTCTGTCTATAGACTGTTGTTGCTGAAGACGTTAATGTTGAATTAATGAAGGGAACAGTGGCCAAGTCCAAACGGCTGCTTGCAGAAGCCCAACGGCGCTCGATTGATTCCCAACCAAAAATAACCTGATGGATATTGGCTGATGAAGATGGAGAAATGGACCGATCGTGTCTTTGTGTGCTGAATCCCCAGACTTGTTTTAGATAGATATTTAAGTCCTATTGCAATGAAGCCACATGTTTTCCTGTCTGATAAGAAAGAAAGATGGGTTTAGAGGAGGAAGGACTGGCGGTAACTGTGTTTTGTCTGTGTTTTTGAATGTGTTTGATCTTTTAGTAGCTGCATGAAATTTGTTTGGTGGAAATAACTTTCTGCCCACACGTCCACCGCTGCTGTGTCCGACTGGTCACTTGCCTCATCTGCTGTGTGCAGCTCGACACATCTTCCATCAAAAATAGTCCAGGGCTGTATTTTTAGCACAGCGCCGGGCCGTTTCTGGGCTGCTTCTGAAACCCGCCGCCTCTGTTAGGATAACATGCATTGTTTAGAGTGTGTGTGTCCAGCGACTGTGGTGCAGTTTCAGTGCGACACAAAGTCCTGCTGTATCCAGAGGAGACATGGGAAAGATAAAATAACCGATTCATCTCTTGCTCCAGGAAGATGAAGTGGATTATGGTCCTCTGGAGAGGATTTCTTACAGCATTAACACATTTTTAGCTGGTGTCGTGAGAGAGACATATCAAAACGGTCGAACCGGTGTTCACAACAACTCAATTCAAAAGATCAGAAGAAAGTGGTGGACCCTGGAATAAAAACATGGAAACAACAGGAATAATCATCCAGTGACGCTTTCTTAATGCTGGTCAATTAGAGCAGAGAGAAATATCGTGATTTCTTGTTGCTATGAACTTACTTAAGCAAAATCTTTAGAGTTATGGAGCCCCAAGTGCACATTTACAGGTCCTTCTCAAAATATTAGCATATTGTGATAAAGTTAATTATTTTCCATAATGTCATGATGAAAATTTAACATTCATATATTTTAGATTCATTGCACACTAACTGAAATATTTCAGGTCTTTTATTGTCTTAATACGGATGATTTTGGCATACAGCTCATGAAAACCCAAAATTCCTATCTCACAAAATTAGCATATCATTAAAATTGTCCCTAAACGAGCTATGAACCTAATCATCTGAATCAACGAGTTAACTCTAAACACCTGCAAAAGATTCCTGAGGCCTTTAAAACTCCCAGCCTGGTTCATCACTCAAAACCCCAATCATGGGTAAGACTGCCGACCTGACTGCTGTCCAGAAGGCCACTAATGACACCCTCAAGCAAGAGGGTAAGACACAGAAAGACATTTCTGAACAAATAGGCTGTTCCCAGAGTGCTGTATCAAGGCACCTCAGTGGGAAGTCTGTGGGAAGTAAAAAGTGTGGCAGAAAACGCTGCACAACGAGAAGAGGTGACCGGACCCTGAGGAAGATTGTGGAGAAGGGCTGATTCCAGACCTTGGGGGACCTGCGGAAGCAGTGGACTGAGTCTGGAGTAGAAACATCCAGAGCCACCGTGCACAGGCGTGTGCAGGAAATGGGCTACAGGTGCCACATTCCCCAGGTCAAGCCACTTTTGAACCAGAAACAGAAGCGCCTGACCTGGGCTACAGAGAAGCAGCACTGGACTGTTGCTCAGTGGTTCAAAGTACTTTTTTCCGATTAAAGCAAATTCTGCATATCATTCGGAAATCAAGGTGCCAGAGTCTGGAGGAAGACTGGGGAGAAGGAAATGCCAAAATGCCAGAAGTCCAGTGTCAAGTACCCACAGTCAGTGATGGTCTGGGTTGCCGTGTCAGCTGCTGGTGTTGGTCCACTGTGTTTTATCAAGGGCAGGGTCAATGCAGCTAGCTATCAGGAGATTTTGGAGCACTTCATGCTTCCATCTGCTGAAAAGCTTTATGGAGATGAAGATTTCATTTTTCAGCACGACCTGGCACCTGCTCACAGTGCCAAAACCACTGGTAAATGGTTTACTGACCATGGTATCACTGTGCTCAATTGACCTGCCAACTCTCCTGACCTGAACCACATAGAGAATCTGTGGGATATTGTGAAGAGAACGTTGAGAGACTCAAGACCCAACACTCTGGATGAGCTAAAGGCCGCTATCGAAGCATCCTGGGCCTCCATAAGACCTCAGCAGTGCCACGGGCTGATTGCCTCCATGCCACGCCACATTGAAGCAGTCATTTCTGCAAAAGGATTCCTGACCAAGTATTGAGTGCATAACTGTACATGATTATTTGAAGGTTGACGTTTTTTGTATTAAAAACACTTTTCTTTTATTGGTCGGATGAAATATGCTAATTTTGTGAGATAGGAATTTTGGGTTTTCATGAGCTGTATGCCAAAATCATCCGTATTAAGACAATAAAAGACCTGAAATATTTCAGTTAGTGTGCAATGAATCTAAAATATATGAATGTTAAATTTTCATCATTACATTATGGAAAATAATTAACTTTATCACAATATGCTAATATTTTGCGAAGGACCTGTATAATACCACGTCCATGTTAGAGGAAAAGCTGAAGCTGTTTATCAACAACAAAGTTAAGGATTCACCATTTTTGAACTCCAAGCTTCTTTCGTGTTCTGAACAGGGAGCTGCTACTTGACATTTTGTACCTGTTGTGAGAAGAACGAATGATTTCGTTTATTTATACTTCATTAACCTTCCATTAAGCCCAGTTTTAGATCATCATCCCCACCTTTTTACAGATTTTGTCATATAATGCGATGGTTCTATCTAAGCTACAAAACTGCATTATGTTGGACAGATCATTCTGAATGTTGGAGTGTTTGGGTCCTCTGCAAAGGAGGCAATTGTCTAGTCTCTGAAGGCTTGAACAGCTACTAATGGAATGCCTCCAACCGCTGCAGGAAGTAGGCTGCTCTGTATTACCACTGCAAAATGGAGGACGCTCCTTTCCAAGAGGTCTTATGGAGTGCCAAGGCATGGCTAGATGTTAAGGTCCAGGTAACTGCATGATCTGAAAGCACACACCTACATTTGGCTGAGCTCTGTGTCCTCATAGATCCAGTATAGATGAGTAATACCTGAGGAGGGAAATGGGTCTTTTTCCATCAGTTCTCCTCCTTTTTAACTGCTTATTAGGAGTTTTTCTTAACCTGGCTAGTTTGTACAGCTTGTTATATAAAAGTTTGTTATTAAAAAACGTTTTATATTTCAGATAAAGCTGCACAAAATATCACATCAGTTGTCATTGCACTTTCAGTGTGCAATGACGCAATTGCAAAGGAGTGTTTTGGTGCGATATTTGGTAAACTACACTATTTCAGGCAACATGCATTAAGATTCTGATGGATGGATGGATGGATGTTCTTTCACTGCCTTTTATGCTCACACCTCTTGTAGATCTATGCGACCAAGATGCTAAAGCCCAAGGAGGCTTTTTGTGACGATCAAAAAGAGAGAGCTGTGATGAAGATGTAGGTCAATGTCGACCAATGCCGCCATCGCAATTGTCATGTTTGCTAGTTTCATACAAAAACATTTCCTTGGATCTGTCAGGAAGAGTG
The DNA here is from genome assembly GCF_021462225.1 of Girardinichthys multiradiatus. NCBI lineage: Eukaryota > Metazoa > Chordata > Actinopteri > Cyprinodontiformes > Goodeidae > Girardinichthys > Girardinichthys multiradiatus. The sequence goes on from NC_061807.1 coordinate 27,367,155, forward strand.
TAAACTCTTTCATTGCTTGCATTTTCAGTTTTCTTTCAGAGCAACCTGAAGCCAAAGTGCTGCTTTCTGCAGCTGTTCCTCCACCCAGCTGTCCTGCACTGACGCCACATTTATCTCTGTAATGTTGTGAAAACAGCGCAGTTTATGCTTCCTAAACCTGCTCTCTGTTGTTCTTTTTTTCAGGGTGGTGAAGGAAGAGATTTCTGACGACAGTGCCAAGTTGCCTTGTTTTAACGGCAGAGTGGTGTCATGGGTAAGGAGTTGTAAACTCGTTCTATATATATTCAGCGTATTTCTCGAGACCTAAACTTGTGATGGCTCTTATTTAAATGCCTCCAGATTTTGTGTGAAAGATATCTAGACTCTGCCTTTATGTTGAACTCGGTCAAGGTTTTCTTGATTGTATCTAAAGTCTCTCTGTTAATATGATCTTTAGCTACAGTAAGGTCTCTGGATGTCTCTCTGTGGGACATTTTTCAGAAGAAACATCTTTCGCAATGACCGAACGTGTAGAACATCAATGTGTAGCTCCCAATTTCTCTTGTCTGCCCAGGTTCCAGTCCTCACCTATGGTCATGAGTTGTAGGCACCGACCAATAGGATGAGATGAAAAATACAAGTTGCTCAGATGAGCTTCTGGCACTTTGGCGTAGCTGATGGGGGAGACATGCAACAGTTCAGGAGGAGCTAAAAAAAAAAAAAAGTCAACTGAGGTGGTTTGGGCATGTGGTTAAGAAGGAGGAGAAGCAGGACTCAATGTATAGAAGTTATAGTTCCCAGCTGGCTTGTAAACGGTCCCTCAGGATGAGGTGGGAATACAGACTTCTAGGATCTCTGCTCAAACTGTTTCCCTCTTGATCTTGTGAGCTAGAGAAGATGGATCCCAGTATGGATTGAAGGATGTGCAATGGGGACTGGAATCTGTAGGCCCCGTCACGATACGATTACGATTGAGATTATTGTCAGGGCAGGGTAATTAAATTTACCTTCTCCGAGTTAGGTTGCGTCAATGGCTGGATAAATGGATGGATGGATTTGTGCAAGGATGGATGGATGCGTCTTAATTATCCTCAAACATCTCTTCATTTATGTTGCAGAGTGCTCCACTGGTTACACTGTTGCCAATGAAATTCATTAAGAAGACCTAATACTAACCAGCTGTATATGGATTCTGAGCTAAATCATTTAGTTGTATCCAAGGAAGTGAGCAAGGAATATGATTATTGCTTTTGCATCTGAGTCAGGGGAAAAAGGTCTGGGCTGTTGGATCAAAGAAATGTTACAATCCCTTTGATTCCAGTTTAAAGTGTGCAGATTCTTGACATTTAGTAACTAATTAACACCAGTGTGAATGTTTCGCATTGTGGCGTGTCGAGCCCAGCTGCTTCCTACATGCTAAACAAATCATAAAGAAGGCGACTGTTTCTGTTATCGTTCAATTAGCTCGGCTCCATGCTGCACAGCCTGTGAACTGTTACAGTAAAGTGATTTGCCAAATTCAGTTGTAATGCTTTCCTTTTCTCTGGTGGAAGGCCCAGTTGTTTTACCCCACCCCGCAGCTTGGATCTGAACAAAGACAGAACATTGGGACTTGGCCTAGAAAAGCAGGTCGGAGGCTGAAACATCTGTTATGTGCATAAAATCGAGGCGGGGAGAAAAAAAAACCCACTGAAGGAAAAGGAGAACAAAGCTTTGAGACCAGAGGAGCTGATAAGTGATCCGCACACGAGGACTGAACCAGGAGTCCCAGAAGTGTTTCATGAAGGGACGTCTGTCCACGTGTGCTGATCGAAAGGGTTTCTGCAGACAGAGCAGAGCTTATTTATAGGAAAGCTTTGTGACACTGGTGTGCTGTAGATATCATGGGAAATGTGTTTCTGAACACACCGAAGGGCTGTGCCGTGATAACGTGATGAGACCTCTGGATATACACTATTTAGCCACACATTTCCAGCCTCATTCCCTTCCTGTGTGTGTTTTTAGACTGCTTGTAATCTGACGCTGTGTGGCTTTCATCCTAATTGTTGCTGTTTGTGTGTGTGGCCAGATTTCCTGCATAATGAAGGGAGACAGGTTAAGTGTAGGATAGCGTTTCAGTTTGCCCTTGAGACGTTGGTCTGAAAAGAGTCGAGTGTTTCTATGTCAAAGTAGTTGACATGGTAGCTGCTTCCCCTCCTTTTACCTCCTCTCTCCTCCTCCTTTCAGTCCTCTGATTTTCTCCACTTCTCCTCTCTAGGCCTTCTCACTCTCTGCGTCTCTGTTGGTTTATTACCTTTTTCTGTCATAATCTACCTCCCGTCTTTCCAAGTCTTTCAAGTCTTCACCTCTTCTTCCTTTTTACCTTTTTTCTCTCTATTTTCTTAGTTGGTATCTTCAGAGACTCCAGCTGCAGAGCCTCCTGTTGCAGTGGTCCCCCCTGTGGAAACAACCTCCCAGCCTTCACCGCCTCCGCCTCCCCTGCCGCCCCCACCTGCAGAGAGGACCGGGGTCATTGGGGACTCCAGACCACCCTCCTTTCAGTAAGCAAAGCACAGTTGGACTCATTGCCTCTACAGTAAACTCTGTCAGACATAATCTGGATGAATTTCCAGACCTTGTACCTTAAGCATCTTGAAGCATCGCATGCTTTTCTGTAGCAGGTTCCTGCAAGAATGCTGCTGATCGTTTGTAAGTGATCTTACCCAGAGCCACCCCTGTTAAGGGGTTTGAGGACGCTTGCAGTTAGAATGAGCTCCTGTGCTTTTTTTTTCTGTAGTTTTCATTGATCTTATTGCTTGTATAAACATCTTAAACATAACTTTATGCAGCTCCTTCGATATTTGTTGGCACTTGTGGAAAGAAAAAAGGTTTTCTTTTCCTCTTTATTCACGACTCTTGCCTTGTTTTCCAACTTTCTTTAAAAATACTAGAACTGGAGAAGGGTTTGGCACAACTAGAAACCCAGAGCTTGCCAGCTTGGGTAAAGATGTCTGAAATGGCCTTAAAATAAACTTTCTATAGCAGTAAAATACTCTCAAACTGAAAAATACAACCTTTATGTTGAATTCATTCATCCACGTAAAAAAAAAAAAAAAAAGTGTTTTGTTTTGTCCAGGAAATCACTGAAGGAGTTATTTGTACACTGTACAAAATGTTTTATTCAGCCAAACAAACGGAGGATGGTAGGCTCACTGCTGGTGCACTGTAAGCCAGTTAATGTGGGGGGGCATGCTGTCCTACCATCACAAACGCAGACATGTGAAGTATGCTCAACTTTAACTGAGACCATGGGCTTCGGGCTGAAACATAAGGCCAAATAAAGACAGGAAGTATTCCTCCCCCCACCCGGACACAAAATCACCATTTGTTAGCGGCCATCTCAGTCCCTGGACCTAAACCGTATAGAAACCCTGTGGGAGGGGACTACAGAGAAGAGAGCATCAGAGACGACCCCGGAGGACACAGAGAGACTGTTCAAGAGGAAAAGATCCTTCTCTCTGAGTGCTGCAACCATGTGAAATGTTACAGGAAGTGACAATAAGCTGTCCTAATGGCAAAATGGCTTGTATAAAGTATTAATAGTGGACATGATGTTTCACTAGGACTTATTGATTACCTGTCAGTGTGTTCACTAACTACGGAGGGGAAAATGACTCAACAGAAGGTAAATCCCCTTCGTTAGCTTCTCCTTTACTGCTTTGTGTTTGATATTGGGCTGTTTGTTATTCATGAGCCTCGAGGCAATACACCAGCGGTCAAGATAACGGCGATCTTTCAGGGGTCTGAAAACCAACTGAGGTGAATGTAAGCAGATTTACTCACACGTCTCTCACATGCAGCCAGTCACATGGTTTTTGTGGAGGTAAAGATTACGATTAGAAGGGATTTAAAGCGCAAAAGCACGTTTACGCGCTACAAAATCAAGAGAAAGAAATTAGCGAATGGTGCTCCGAACATGACCTTTGACCGCTTAATGCTTGTACCTGTATAGGAACGTTTTAGAAGCTTGAGTATTAAGGAATAAATTAAGAGATATATGGCAGCAGGGAAAGATAATTGTAATGTAAGCCTCACAAGCTGCTAGAACTGTTCGCTCAGTATCTCTCCAAGTGGGCAAGTCTGAAGATCCTAAAAACAACTCAGACCTCAATCGCTACATGTATGATATGCAACCAGATGCTATAAATAACTTGTTAATTTGTACTCCTGTTAGTTTGTATCTCATGAATTGAGTGTCTTGTACAGTTCTCTGTTGGACAAAGTGCTGCTGCGGTGTGTATAAAATGCAGTAGCTTTGAAAAGCTATTTACACCCATGGTTTTCAACATCATTTTACAAATAAAGCTCTGAAAAGTGTTTTGTGCATATATTTTCAGCCTCCTGTCCTTTGATACCCCAAAATAAAATTCATTGCAACCCATTACCTTCAAAAGTCACCGCTTTGGTAAATAGCGTCCCAAACTAAACCTGTGTTTAGTTTGGTATGAATCCAGATGTTCTGTGATCAACCCATCATCTGAAAATACAGAACGCTACAATTGCAAAACTGCCGAGACATGGCTAGCCAACTAAACTGACAGGACAGGCGAGGGGAGGGTTAATCAGAGAAACAGCCAAAAGGCCCATGGAGACTTTGGAGGAGCTCAGGTGGGAGAATCAATTGACAAGACAACTATTAGTTGTGCACAAATCTGGCTTTTATGGAAGGGGGACAAGAAGAAAGCTGTTGAAAGAAAGCAAAGTCTTATGTGCAGTTTGATACGAGCCCTTTAGGAGACACACCGAATGTGTGCATGATGGATTTTATTTAGGGGTATCTCAGTAAAATGGTCTAAATATAAATTCTTGCCAAACTTTTCATATGTTTATTTGTAAAACATTTTTGGAAAAACATGCATCCTCTTCCTTCTACTTCCCAACTATGCACTAGTTTGTGTTGGTCTGTTGAACTGTGCGGTTGAAATGCGGCCAGATGGGACCTGCGAGGCAGTGTAGCAGGCAGCCTGATCACTGAGCACAACAACTGGCATATCCAACTGGTTTTCCCACTTGTAACTGGAACATTGGTAAGTCGGGCATGACATCATTCCCAGGTCAGAGTTCCTCCCTCTTAACCAAAACGGATTGGAACAATAGTCCAATGCGCAGCAACCATTTTCTAAGTGTTTTTGGTCGGTTCGGTTTGTGACAGAAACTTAGGAAACAGGTGAGTATTTCAGAGTGCAGAATCACTCGCTGCATGCGTCGATTAAATTCACACCAGGTGAGACATCAAAGAGCGAAGTGGAAGGTGAAGGAGGCTTCTTCACACTATGATGGTATTACCTGTACGAGTTTAACATTTAGCACAACATTTGCCTTTGTTTCTATATTCGGTTTCGTCTTCATTATTACACCAAACAGTGCTTATACTTGAGCTGCCGATGGACCTCCTGTTACCTGATCCTCTCGGGAGATTCAAGCCACAGGAGATGAACGCTTCAGTTTCAGACTGTTTCTGGATTCGCTGTAATATGATAAGATTGTATCAGATGTGCGTATCATAAGATGGAAAACCTCATTGAAGTGACGGGTAACTTGATCATTGCCTGTAACTAAAAGCTGTTCATCGGGTGCGCTGTATTAAAAAACAATCATAATGTGTGAGGACCACTCCTCTGCTCAGCCTCATCATTTATATGACCTGAAATGGTTGATTAGTAGTAGCGGAAATAGCTACAAGTTCAAATGTCCTCATAGAAGCACAGGAGCAGCCGCAAATTTAATAATCACAGAACATTTTATTTAAATATTGCATTTCTGTTCCTCATTTTTGCAGTCCCAATGCTACTGGCAGCGTGGAGACTCTGGACGAGCAGACTGAAACGGAGTCTGTGGTTTCCTTCAGGAGGGAGAGGCCCCGGCACAGAGAGAACGTGGATCATCACGGTGAGAAACTGCACATCTCGGCGCTCACAAAAACAATCCATTATCACGGAGCTTTATCCAGATTTGGCCTCCCTCCATCCTCCAAACCCTGAGATACAATCAGGGAATGTTCAACTGTGGAATGTTTTCCACTCGGCAGGGCAAACAGGAAAACACGAAACTCCATGTGAAATATTTTCTCTCGTTTTCTGTATATTTTAAGGGCCCCGCGTGAACGGTCAGAGCCGGCTGGAGCGCCACCTGGCAGGGTACGAGAGCTCCAGCACGGTGATGAGCAGCGAGCTGGAGACAACCAGCTTCTGTGACTCCGAGGATGACGACACCATGAGCAGGTGAAAGATGAAGGGTGAATCTGGCTGCTTTTCACGAGGCAGATCCAAAAACCGGAATTTATTTAAGCATTTTCAAATTCTGGCCTTCGAAATATGAATTACTCTTGAGAAGGGGAGTCATTTTGAGACTATTTATCATGAATGAACCAGCTGTGATGCATATTTGTGTTTTTTTTTCACTCTTCATATCATGAGGTGAGAATTTATTTTAGAAAAACACAATAAAAGATGAGATTATTGTGCCAAAATGATTAGTTCCTGTGGTCCCTGTTCGAAGTTTCATCATTTAGCATCACAGTCGTGAAACAGCAAAATAAAGTCAGGTTACATTTTATCGGTCTACGACGGATGTTTTCAGCTTGAGCGAGAGGCCATCATCGCTGTTTCTGGTTCCTGAGTTGAAACAAACATATTAAGCTGTTGTTGTGTTGCGACGATTAGATAATTAAATAGTTATTACAACAAAACACGTTGGAGCACAGCTGGGCGATATGTCCATAGAATTATCTCAAGATATTTCAGGGAAGTATTGCTGTAACTATATTTCTGATGAAGAATATTTATTGTAAAAGAAGGATTTAAATAATGAGAAACGAATAAATGCTGCTGGAAGCTAAAAGGATAACATGTATTAAAGGAAAAAATAAAAGTACACCCCCTTTTTTAAATTCTGGGGTTTTGTGTATTTTATTTTTGGGGAGGTGTACTTTAACAAATCTTTTCAGATAGGCCTCATCTCTGTTTAATAAAAGACAATTGTGTGGTGGAACTTGTTGGGTTTATATAGATTTACAGCCTGGCAGACCAAATCATTTACAAGTTAAAACCCTGGAATTGACAGTTGACAGATGGTGCATTTTTATTAGCCAGAAAGTTAAATGTAAGGATGGTTGTTTCCCTCTTGGGTTTTAATAGCTGCTGACAAGTCGAGTGAAGATGCATTACCATAAAACTGGGGGTCCGTTAGGTCAGTCAGGATTACCTAAATTATTTTTCTCTTTACTAAATGCAGCAGTCTTTAGAGAGCGAATTCTTTTAAAGATTATTTTAATGAGGGTCTTTAAATCCAGACGTTTACATACACTAAAATTAAGTTTGGGAAAGCCCAGATGAAGATGTCATGGCTTTGTAAGCTTCTGATCTTTAATTCACATTTGAGTTAATGGGAGGCACACCTGTCGATGTATTTTAAGGGAAAACCTCAAACGCATATCTGTTCAGTTATATCAAGTTAATCAGCATGGGAATCTCCAGCCATCATTGTGGAAGGAGATTGGTTCTGTGTCCAGATGAGCTTGTTTTGGTGTGAAATGTGTGAACAACCCCAGAAGGAATGCAAAGCACCTTCATTTTTGAAGAGATGTTCTGTGGTCTGATTATATTGTAATTGAAATGTTTGGCCATTGCTGCATTTAGAGGAAAAATAGAGGGAAGCTTGCACGCCTGAGAACACCATCCCATCTGTGAAGCATGGAGATGGCAGCATCATGTTGTGGGGTTATTTTGCTGCAGAAGGGACTGGTGCACCTCATAAAATAGATGACATTTTGAGGAAAGAACATCACGTGATAATATTAATGCAGCATCTGAAGAAATTAGCCAGAAAGTTAAAGCCTGGGAACAGATAGGTCTGTCAAATGGACAGTGACCCTAATGGCCCATAAAGACAGAGCTGAAAAGGTGCGTCTGGACAAGGTAGGCTTGGTCCAAAACCTGACTCCGTTACATCAATTAGGTCGGGAAGAATGCGCTTAATACCTGTAAAAAAAAATTTCATTATTAGTCTGGCATTAACAAATAAATATACATTTGGTAATCCTAACTTACCTGAAACTGAAAAAGGTTTAGTCTGATTTAATTTCAGATAGTAATGCAAAATAGTTTGTCTTTTCATAGGGTGTATAAACATTGATGGATAGATAGGCAGCTACTGTCACTGCACGTAAATGTGTATAAAACAACATTTTGATAAGCCTTCACATGTCTAACAGCTTAGGAGCCTAGAAGAAACAATATAAAGTGCAGTAACAATGGTAATCGACATATAACACATTCAAAAAGTCAGATTCTTGTGATTTAGTTTTGCTTTTTCAGTGGTTTTTTAAAGGGGTTTAGCAGTATGTTTATGGTTTTTAGAGAGAAGAAGTTTCACAGTCCGTCTGTTTTGGGGAGAATGACCCTAGTTGCAATTACCTCCGTAATTGAAGGTTGTTTTTCCTGCAGCATGTGGACAATCACTAGACCTCTTCCCTCTATGTGTCTAGATTATCGAGACCACTTCCTAATAATGGCGTTTGAGCTGTGGGCTGGAGTGGGGTGGTAGATGTACAAGACATAGGAGAGTGGGCTGAGCACACAGCCTTGAGGGGCACCTTCCTTGAGGATGGTATTTTATGAGGTGTGGTTACCCAGCCAAACATTCTGACCTCTGCTCATTGGGAAATCCTTGAGCCAGAGACAAAATGGCTTCCTAGGCGTTTATCGACACCTTGGTTGGAGCAATGCAGTTAAAAGCTGAACTGAAATAATGACACCTGTTGTGAAAAAGGCAAGCTTGAGATCTCTTTATCTCAACATAATGCTCCAGTTAAGCTTTTTTTTGCAACAAAGAGCTCAGGATAATGTTATTTTGAGATAACAATGTAGTGAAATTATTATTTATCTACATAAACATGACACAAGGAGGTTGAGTTCTCATCTTACTGCATCAAAATGAGGCTGAGATCCTTCAGAGTTACCTCAAGATGTACGACTTGATCAAACTGTCGTTACAGCAAAATGGACAAGCTTGAGATCGGGTTATCTTGATGTAACAAGATGAGCCTATCATCTATTATCAGGTTCAAAATGTTGTTATCTCAAGATCGTGGGACAATGAAACTATTTGCAACAGAAAGGTCTTGGTCACTTTTTTGAGATAATGATGAAATCCTTGCTGTAAAAAATCTGGAAATCGAAAATGTGTTCGGTGGGCTCTCCAGAATCATATTACACAGGGTTCCTACGCAGCCTGGATGTGGTTCTTCCATTAAACGTGTGTAAGAACCATGACTACAGTTCATACCTAGGTTTCACTGGAACTCTTTACTTAATAATGAAATGGAAACAAAGGAGAACATTAGAAAGAAAAATGTTCAGATGTAGTTCAGATTCTCACTTTACACTCCAGCACAAATCAACCATTAGCTAAATCACCGCTACTTTAGTTGTTTGCGTTTAGCTGCCTCTTGCTCTTCTGTGAGTTGCAGCACAACTGAGAGGAGCGTGTTGAAGGTTTGTAACATCTTCTTCCTCTCATCTCTCTGCTGACCTTTTCACGATCTTTCAACTTGTAGGTTCAGCAGTGCCACAGAGCAGAGCACCGCCTCCAGGCTTCTGAAACGACACCGCCGGCGGAGGAAACAGCGCCCCCCGCGGCTGGAGAGGGTAGCACAAACACCTCTGATACCCTGCCGTTAGACGTTTTTAAATGTTTGTCTAACACCATTATAGTAATTTTATCGATTTCTACCTCAGGCCTCATCCTTCAGCAGCGTGACAGACTCCACGATGTCCCTGAATATCATCACTGTCACTCTTAACATGGGTCTGTACTCTCTCAAACTGCAAATTTAATAGTGGACTGACAAGAGGGGATGTAAACTTTTTAACACCCACTGTGATTCCTAAACAATGCAGAGAAGTACAACTTCCTGGGAATTAGTATTGTTGGCCAGAGCAACGAAAGAGGCGATGGCGGCATCTACATCGGTTCTATCATGAAGGGCGGAGCTGTGGCTGCAGACGGACGCATCGAACCCGGGGACATGCTACTGCAGGTGTGGAGGGATAAACAATTCATTAATGCCTTTGGCACGACTGCTTCTTTTAACATTTGTGCTGTAAACCTTGAATAACTAGAAAAAAGCTGATGCAGAATAAACAAATCATACTGCACCATTTTCATTTTTGCCTGCTTGTCAAGGTGAATGACATCAACTTCGAGAACATGAGTAATGATGACGCAGTGCGAGTTCTCAGAGAGATCGTACACAAACCAGGGTGAGTTGTTGGTCTGCTCTTACAGTCAGGATGGTTCAGGTTCTGCCTCCGACATGAACTGATCAGGGATTTGTGTGTTCCACAGACCAATCATACTTACGGTGGCCAAGTGTTGGGACCCCTCTCCTCAAGGTTACTTCACCCTGCCTCGCAGTAAGTACATCATAACATCAGATCCTCCGGCAGATAAAAGTTGCAGTTGGGTCAGCTATGCCTCCTCCTCTGCCTGCGCAGATGAGCCGATCCGACCAATTGACCCTGCGGCATGGATCAGTCACTCCGTGGCGATGACCGGGGCTTACCCTGCCTATCCGGGGTGCTCCTCCCTCAGCACCATCACCTCCTCCTCCTCCGTCACCGAGACTGAACGTGAGTCCACTTTTCAACCCAGTCCAGGGCTGAATAACACCAGTTCTGCCATTTTTGTTTCTATTAAATCTTTAATCTTTTCATGACGTTAGCTCAGAAATCCTGATGCACATCTAGCTCTGCCTCTCTGTAGCTGCAGTTGTGTGATAAGTGATAACCGCTGCTTGCCTTTGATCTCCTTCACGTCACACTGCAACCTTGTCTTGATTTTTGATCTGATTTGGTCGAGTGCAAGTGGGTTCGTGTCAACTTCAGACAGGGTTGCTGACCCTTGAACTTCCACATTTGTGTCACGCTACAGCTGCAAACGTCAAGAGATTTTCATCAGGATTTTATGTGATTGTGGAAGGAAAATGGTGGTTTCCAAAAAAGCTTTTACAAATACAAACAAGACAACATGGGAAAGTGGTTCTGAATGGCTTTGTGAGGCTTCATTCACTCACTCTTGCTTCTGTGCTTTCCTTCAGGTTTTGATGACTTTAACTTGTCGCTGCACTCTGACATGGCGTCAGTAGCCAAGGCCATGGCTTCACCAGAGTCCGGTCTGGAGGTCAGGGATCGCATGTGGCTTAAAATCACCATCCCCAATGCTTTCCTGGGTAAGATAAAAAAAACAAAAAAAACAACAACAACCAGAGAGTAACTTCAGGAAATAAAAAAACTTTAGCTCTCTGGGCCTCACAGGGCGTTACAGGGCAGCCATTATGTTCCCAGAATTAAAACCGTGTGACCTGTGGGAAGGAGGGAAAGATCCCAGTCCTACACATGTGAATGCTTGTTCTGACTGGAAACATGTGCCAAATTGGAATCACCTGCAAGCTGACTCACAAGCAGCAGTCACACAAACTGCATGTTTGCCCAATTTGGTGCTTTTTCTTTTGATTTTGTATTCATATATGTAATCAGACTCATTCATCTGACTTGAAAATATGCTGAAATCCTGCAGCTTAGCGACAAGTTGTGTGTTTATGGTTCTTCTAAACTCTAGGGTTACTCAACTTTATGTTGGCATTGTGAAACTGCTATCTATCATACAATAAGCATAATAAATACATCAACTAGATTTGCATTCAGGTTTAGGTGATTTTTAGAATGTATTTTTAAAGATAAAATACCTTAATATCTTGAATGTTTCCCTGTTTTATACTTTTCTGGGGTTCGTCGTTGTCTGCAATGTTATCGTTTCATCTGTTTCTGCAGGACTTTCATCCATCTCTGTTGATTTCTTTTTCTTCTAAGCATAATAAGTTCTGATTAGATGTTTTAACCGCTAATCGTGGGCTTTGATTTTCTTCAATAAGTTTTGGTTTCTAATGTTGGATTTAAACCATTCATTTGCCATTGTGGGCCAATTACACAACATACATTTTCATTGACTTTTAGGGTTTAAATTTTCTGTGTTTTTTTTCTAATGTTCAGGTCAAAATTATACATTCAAGCTCAAAAATATACATACACCCCACTACCCCGACCACATACGTTTTGTAGCCATGAACAGCCATTTGGCATAATTCCGGATGGATTTTGGACCCCTTTTCCGGTGGAGTTTTAAGTACAGACCTGGAAGGATTGAAGGTCGGGGCTTTTGGGGAATATTATGGTTAGCTTACTTTGTCCAATCCAGAACTGGTTTCATGTGTGTTTGGTATCGTTGTCCTGCTGGAACCCTTAGATTCTGTCTAAGTTTCAACTATTCCTCTTCAACTGTCACCCTTGGATAAAATGAGATTGGTTAAGAAACAACTAAGAGTCTCCAAGGTTCAAGGTTACAAACTAGAAGATACTGGAATCCAGTGGCACTATCCACAGACTGCTGTGGTGCTCACCAGAAAATGAACACCTGCTACAGGTTTTTAGGTTCAGTTGAAATCTGCAGATGCCCACTTTGGGAAGTAGGATTCCTTCTGGAGAAATGCTTTTAGTGGGACCAGACCAAGACTGGGCTGTTTGGCCCTCATAACATGAAGTACAGGTCCTTCTCAAAATATTAGCATATTGTGATAAAGTTCATTATTTTCCATAATGTCATGATGAAAATTTAACATTCATATATTTTAGATTCATTTCACACTAACTGAAATATTTCAGGTCTTTTATTGTCTTAATACGGATGATTTTGGCATACAGCTCATGAAAACCCAAAATTCCTATCTCACAAAATTAGCATATCATTAAAAGGGTCTCTAAACGAGCTATGAACCTAATCATCTGAATCAACGAGTTAACTCTAAACACCTGCAAAAGATTCCTGAGGCCTTTAAAACTCCCAGCCTGGTTCATCACTCAAAACCCCAATCATGGGTAAGACTGCCAACCTGACTGCTGTCCAGAAGGCCACTATTGACACCCTCAAGCAAGAGGGTAAGACACAGAAAGAAATTTCTGAACGAATAGGCTGTTCCCAGAGTGCTGTATCAAGGCATCTCAGTGGGAAGTCTGTGGGAAGGAAAAAGTGTGGCAGAAAACGCTGCACAACGAGAAGAGGTGACCGGACCCTGAGGAAGATTGTGGAGAAGGGCCGATTCCAGACCTTGGGGGACCTGCGGAAGCAGTGGACTGAGTCTGGAGTAGAAACATCCAGAGCCACCGTGCACAGGCGTGTGCAGGAAATGGGCTACAGGTGCCACATTCCCCAGACCTGGGCTACAGAGAAGCAGCACTGGACTGTTGCTCAGTGGTCCAAAGTACTTTTTTCAGATGAAAGCAAATTCTGCATGTCATTCGGAAATCAAGGTGCCAGAGTCTGGAGGAAGACTGGGGAGAAGGAAATGCCAAAATGCCAGAAGTCCAGTGTCAAGTACCCACAGTCAGTGATGGTCTGGGGTGCCGTGTCAGCTGCTGGTGTTGGTCCACTGTGTTTTATCAAGGGCAGGGTCAATGCAGCTAGCTATCAGGAGATTTTGGAGCACTTCATGCTTCCATCTGCTGAAAAGCTTTATGGAGATGAAGATTTCATTTTTCAGCACGACCTGGCACCTGCTCACAGTGCCAAAACCACTGGTAAATGGTTTACTGACCATGGTATCACTGTGCTCAATTGGCCTGCCAACTCTCCTGACCTGAACCCCATAGAGAATCTGTGGGATATTGTGAAGAGAACGTTGAGAGACTCAAGACCCAACACTCTGGATGAGCTAAAGGCCGCTATCGAAGCATCCTGGGCCTCCATGAGACCTCAGCAGTGCCACAGGCTGATTGCCTCCATGCCACGCCGCATTGAAGCAGTCATTTCTGCCAAATGATTCCTGACCAAGTATTGAGTGCATAACTGTACATGATTATTTGAAGGTTGACGTATTTTGTATTAAAAACACTTTTCTTTTATTGGTCGGATGAAATATGCTAATTTTGTGAGATAGGAATTTTGGGTTTTCATGAGCTGTATGCCAAAATCATCCGTATTAAGACAATAAAAGACCTGAAATATTTCAGTTAGTGTGCAATGAATCTAAAATATATGAATGTTAAATTTTCATCATTACATTATAGAAAATAATGAACTTTATCACAATATGCTAATATTTTGAGAAGGACCTGTATGTTTAGAGGAATCAAAATTAAGATTTCAAACCCAACAACACTGTGTCTTCAGAGTGGGGTTATATGTATACCAATGTGGGTGTGTTTCTTATTTTTGAACCTGGGTCACCATTAAAAGCACCATATTGCTGACATTAATGCTCATGACTGTGTGTAAACATCTGACTGGAGCTGTAGAAGAAGTTATCTTTGTTTTCTGGTTATCACTGAGAACCCGTCTCTCTCTGTCTTTGTCTCTACCACATCTTCAGGCTCAGACGTTGTGGAGTGGCTCTTCCACCACATCGAGGGATTCCAGGACCGCCGAGAGGCCAGGAAGTACGCCAGCAACCTGCTGAAGGCAGGCTTCATCCGACACACCGTCAACAAGATCACCTTCTCCGAGCAGTGCTACTACGTGTTTGGAGACCTGAGCGACTGTGAGAACTGTGAGTCACTGAAAAGATTGAATTCAGTCTGCTAAATAGTTATCTTAATCAAATTTTGTGGACTGAGACTGTAGAGATCTGTCATGGAACATTGAGAAGTGACAGGATGTGTGAAATTATACATCATAATCTGATTAGCAGGAGTCTATAAAAAATAATTGTATAATAAAATCTCGTCTTGGTCAATTTGTGAGTTAAATCTGTTCTGGACCCTGTCCTTTTACTTCCTATCCAGACATGGCCAATCTGTCACTGAACGACAACGACGGTTCCAGCGGAGCCTCAGATCAGGACACCCTGGCCCCCCTGCCGCTCCCCGGCGCCTCCCCCTGGCCGATGATGCACACCTTCCCCTATCAGCCCTACGCAGCGCATCCCTACTCCAGCCAGCCGCCTCCATACCACGAACTCAGCAGCTACAGCTACGCTCCAGGCAGCACGGGCAGCCAGCACAGCGAAGGTGAGCGCACGCAGTCATCCTCACCTCTAACAGACACAAAATAGAGTTTCCAGTCATACAGTTCAATGCCTTAATTAAGTATTCATTCCCTTTAAACCAGGGCTCCCCAAACCCCAGAATCCCAGCGGGCGTTTTGTCCAGACCTTAAAGCATTTTCATATTTACTATGTAGATATAGAGATTTAATTCCTGCCGACTGCTGCGTCTGACTTTTGAACAGGCGCGACTGGCAGCCATGTGGGTCAGCGACATTCTGGTCCAAACTCCAAGCCAGCTGGTGGTGATAATGGACCACATTGTTGTATGCCAACCACCAGAAAACGACAAAGAAGAAGCTATGCTGGGTCCTTGAACACAGATTGCTAAGTTACTAGCTTGGAAGCTCAGGCTTGCTGACAGTACAATGACTTGGTGCACAGATGAATGAGTAAAAGAAGATAGGTTTGTCAAAAATACGTAAAGTATAAAAATCGCTCATTTAAAGGTGAATAGACAGAAGCATACGCTTTCCTTTTAACTTTCGTCGTGTGTAAGTTCAGTCTGCCTTATATGTTCTGATTCAGTTGGAATTATAAAGAGTGGAAATCTAAAGAGACGTTATGAAACCAAACTTAAGAACTTCAACCAAAGCTATCTTCCTGGGTCTGACGGTAGGACAAGGAGGATAAATGAACTGAGGGGACAGTATGAGTGAGCTACACGGCTGATGTCACGGTCTGGAGCAGTACGAGTGTTCGCTGCGAGTACAGTGGATTTTAGGAAAACAAAAAGCCTTTCACTGACTGGGAAATGATCAAAGAGTGCATGGAAGCTGTGGGAGAAACACCTTTAGATGGAAAAGAAGGACAACAACTAAAGGAAAAGGTTAAGCAAATTGCCATGCCTGCCACAAGCACAACAAGGAGAACAGAACTGTTCTACCAAGATGTACTGACCCAGCTCGACTGAGCCATTCAAAGTGCATTTAATATCGGTACTTAAATTGGATCGCACTTTTCTGTTCAGCAGATGATTTCATGGGCATATGAATAATTAATCAGTAGTTAAAAAACTAATAATTAAATGGTAAATGAAAATGAAAGAAAATATTTTTGTCAGTGGATTGAAAATGTTCAGACCACAAAGTGTTTGGATGACCTCCTGCTATTTTAGTTGGGGACCCCTGCTTTAAACCTTTTCACAATATGTCATGTCCCAATTAGTTTTATTGGGATTTTATACGATAAAACATGTACAAAGCTAGGAAGCATACTGTGCTGTTTGTATTCAACCCCTTTACTCTGAGACCCCTTAATTAGTTTCCCTCAGAAGTCGCCTGATTAGTAAATAGTCAACTTGTGTGTAATTTGATCTTCCTATGAACCCAGCTGTTCTGTGGAGGCCTCAGAGGTTTATTAGAGAACGTCATGAAGACCAAGGAATACAGCAGACAGGTCAGGGAGGAGGTTTAGAGCAGGGTTACGTGATGAAACACTATCCCAAGCTTTGAACATCTCACAGAGCTCTGATGAATCCATCTTCCGAAAATGGGAAGTCTGACACAACTCTGACCCACCAAGACAATCTGTAAAATTAAAAACACTGATATTGCAAAGACGATTGAGATTTGATATATTGTGCATCTCTGCTTCACTCATGAGACCCTCCATGATTAAGAACAACCAGCTAATTCTCATCTTGCCTTAATAACAAGGCAATAATTGGCCTTGCTGTCATTTATTATCATTGCTTATTAAAATGCAATGAAATTGGAAAACACTCAATGATGACAAAACAACTTAAGCAACTAAAAGATTTTTTCGAGACTCCTGATGATTAATAAGTTGTTGAAAAAAACATGTGCTACCACACCTGTGATCTCTATCGACAACTTTAATATTTTTTGGGAAAAATGACAACTCTTTAAGCAAAATGGTTTCTGTTTGAAGAAGCCAGGAGCCAGACGTCTCACATCTAATCTATTCAGTAAATAATCCACCAGCAGCTTCGACCTTCAGCAGAGAACATGGAGTATCAACAACAATGATAACGCTGCCTCCAGCAGAAACAATCAGCCAGTTGGCTGAGATAGAGAGGTCATCACAAAAGGTCTCCCCGTCGAAATCCACAGGAGAAGTGGACCCCCCGTTATACCCCCATCCCCCCAAACCCAGACCGACACCCCCGGTAAACCCCCCTCACCCCAGACCCCGACCCAGACCGCACAGAACTCTCCCATCTCCCCACTGAGCCCGCTTTGTGCTTTACTGGATTCTGATAACATGAAAGGAGCTCTTAAAATCGGGACCCGAATGACTCTGACATCTTCTCCATTCAACACCCCCCGTGGCCGAGGCCCTGCTACTAAACCAACATCTTCCAAATGTTGCAGACCTCCACCACCTCCTAATTTATCTCCTCCTAATCAGGACCTTCAAATCACTTCTCTGTGATACAGTCTGGGCCCCAGTGGTAACTCTATCGGAAATGAGCATGTCCAGGAAAAACTTGGGCCCCTAATAGGAGATAGTTGTAAAATCTCTGTACTTTTAGGTGACAGAAAGAACAAAACCAAAAGGATAAGAGACAGTAATAAACAATCAAAACAAGCCATAAACTGTCAGGTACAACCAGACACAGAGTTAATATCAGCAACTAAGTCATATAAACTGGCTTTACTGAACATTAGATCTCTGTCAGGAAAATCATTTTTAATCAATGACTTCATTACTGACCACGATCTAGATGTTATGTTTTTAACAGAAACATGGTTACATGAATTTAATGAAGCTCCCATTCTGATAGAAGCGACACCTCCAAACTAAAGTTTTCTTTGTGAGAGCAGACAGCAAAGAAAAGGTGGAGGGGCGGCCACTTTGTTTAAAGATTTACTAAAGTGTAAAAAAGTATTTCTGGGCAAATTTGACTCTTGAATATTTGGCTCTCCAGGTAAAGAGCCCGGTCCGAACCATGTTCTTGAATATGTACAGGCCTCCTAAATCAAAAACAAACTTTATCAGTGGTTTTGATGAGCTTTTATCTGTGATATGTGTTGATTATGACTGTTTAATTATTGTGGGAGACTTCAACATTCACATGGACAATCCTGAAGTGCAATAGATCTATGTGACACTCTTAGAAATTTTGGTTTGACTCAACATGTTAAACAACAAACGCACAAACAGGGACATATTTTGGACTTGATCATCACTAAGGGTCTAAACATTTCCAAGGTGTCTGTAACTGATGTTGCCCTATCTGACCACTTTTCTGTTATTTTTGAAAGCGTCATCTCCAATGGCTCAGTTTGCCAAAGAGACATAATAAGAAAACGCATCTTTAAGGACGGTGCTGCTGAAACCTTTAACCAGATTTACTCTTCTACCTCCACTTTGCCCTGTAACACTGTAGATGAGCTGGTAGAAAACTTTCATTCTAAAATCTCGGACATCATTGATTCAATTGCTCCAATTAAAGTGAAAGTTGTTTCTGGGAAGAAAATGTCTCTGTGGAGAAGTGCTCCACCAGTCAGAAGTGAAAAAAAGGAGTGTCGAAAAGCTGAACGCAGATGGTGAAAGACTGAACTCCAGGTTCACTATATTATCTATAAAGAGAGACTATACAGATATAACCTACAACTGAAAAATGCAAGGGAGTCTTTCTTTTCTGAGATCATCAGCAAAAACATTAATGATGCTCGTGCATTATTTGCCACGGTTGAAAGGTTAACAAACCCTCCTGTAACTGTAGCATCTGAACTCCACTCTACCAGGGCCTGCAATGAATTTGCTAAATTTTTTACTGAAAAAACCCAAAAGATCAGAGGGGCAGTCAGCACATCCACATCAACTCCAGTACCAAAGTTGTCTCCAACTAGAACTGATTTTGACAAAATTTCCCAATTTCACCAAATAAACTACAAAAACTTAGAATAAATCGTACAGCAACTGAGCTCTTCTTCCTGCTGTCTCGATGTTTTACCCACAGCTTTCCTTAAGAAAGCTTTGTCTGTAATAACATCTGATTTAACACAAATAATAAACACGTCCCTTTTGTCAGGTGTTTTACCCCAGGCCCTGAAAACAGCAATAATCAAACCTCTATTGAAAAAGAGCAACTTGGACAAGCTGCTACTACAGAACTACAGGCCTATATCAAACCCCCCCTTCATCAGTAAGATTATTGAAAAAGCTGTGTTTTAGCAGTTAAACAACTTCCTAACAACGACCAACCGCTTCGATGTCTTCTAGTCAGGCTTCCTGCTCACCACAGTACAGAGACTGCTCTTGTCAAGGTTTTTCTGGTACAGCACTCAACTGGTTTAAATCCTACTTGAAGGACAGGGACTTTTTTGTGTCAGTAGGTAACTTTACATCAGAGAGCACAAAAATCACATGTGGCGTTCCCCAAGGGTCCATCTTAGAGCCCCTCCTATTCAATATCTACATGCTCCCCCTAACTCAGATTTTAATAAACAACGACGTAAGTTATCATAACTATGCAGACGACACACAGCTATACGTTACGATGTCACTAGGTGACTATGAACTCATTCAAGCGCTGGGTAAATGCTTAGAAGAAATCAATGCATGGATGGGCCAAACTTTTCTTCAGCTGAATCAAAACAAAACTGAAGTAATAATCTTTGGACCAAAGGAAGATCGTTTAAAAGTTAGCACACAGCTTCAGTTAATACAGCTAGAAACCACCAGTCAGGCTCAAAACCTGGGTGTAGTGATGGACTCAGACCTGAACCTTCAGAGGCACATAAAGGTAGTAACTAGGTTGGCCTTCTATCACCTAAAGAACATCTCCAGGATTAAAGGACTAATGTCTCAGCAGGACCTTGAAAAACTAATTCATGCGTTCATCTTTAGTAGAATTAATGACTGCAACGGTGTCTTCACAGGTCGGCCTAAAAAGTGGATCAGACAGCTGCAGTTGATCCAGAACGCTGCTGCCCGCGTCTTCACTAGAACTAAGAAAGTGGAGCACATCACCCCGGTTCTAGTCACTACACTGGCTCCCTGTAGCTCAGAGAATAGACTTTAAAATACTTCTGTTAGTCTATAAATCACTGAATGGCTTAGCACCAAAATACATTACAGACTTGTTGTCAGTGTATCAACCAGCCAGACCTCTCAGGTCTTCTGGACCTACTCTGCATACCCAGAACCAGAACCAAACATGGAGAAGCAGCTTTTAGTTCTTATGCTCCACTAATCTGGAATAAACTCCCAGAAAACTGTAAAAGCGCCAAAAACCTAAATTGCTTTAAATCAAGATTAAAAACGTATTTGTTTAGAGTGGCCTTTGACTGGGCCATCTAAACATTATTAGTTACATTTTCAGTCCAATTTTCCTTTCATTTTCTTTTCCATCATTCTATTCTCTTTATTTTATTATTATGTTTTTTAAAGTACCTCTGTTGTTTGATTTTCTGTATCATTGTAATGTTTTTCCTTACGTACAGCACCTTGAGTGCCTTGTTGCTGAAAAGGCGCTATATAATAAACTTGACTTGACTTAAAAATAGGAAAATGTTAAAACAAATCATAAAAGGTATAAAAAATTGTTAAAATCACCAAATACAGGAAATGGTTCCCTTGTCTCTCCCATTTTGAAGAACAACCAGTAGACGTCTTTGTCAGAACAAATAGAACCAGTTCAATTTGAACAGTTCTGTTGCTTCAGTCAATGTTTGAGCCTGTTTTCAAACCCGGGTATAATCGTGAATGTTCTGTTCAGGCGATTGGGGGGAAAAAGGACAGCATGGTCCACAGCAAGTTCTTATCATAAATATACGGCGCCATTAGCTTTTATGTGCAAAATAAATTCAGCTTTTAATATTGTTGCTGTGACAAAATCTAAAACTGAAAGATTTAGAACCGAATTCACACTTGTCCTGGTTTTTGGCACCTCTGTTGAAACATTTAAAAAAATAGATTGTCCTTTTGTTTGAGTTATTTTGAATTTCTAGAAGCTTTTAATTAGGAATTAATGACTCCGTGTTATTACGGCTACTTTGAATAGATTAGGAAATTAATGCTGGATATTATTTTCCTAGTTTTGACCAAGATTGATTGAGGAAAAAAATGTAGGTCTGGACAAATAAACATTATAAAGCAGCATAGTTTGATGATCTTGTTCACACCTCAGCAGTTAGCATTTTCTTTTCATCCTCCTTTCAGGGAGCCGAAGCAGCGGCTCAACGAGAAGCGAGGGCGAGCGACGGCGCAGCAACAAAGGCCCTGGCAGCACTGTGGGCGGAGGAGAGAAATCCCCCTCTGCAGATGGTGGCGGCGCCGAATCGCGCTCCGGCAGCGGCAGCGAATCCGAGTACTCCACCCGCGGCAGCCTGAGGCGTGGCCACGGCTCATCGGCCCCCAGCGAACACAGCCACGCCTCGTCGCAGCGCTCCCACCACCACCGGATGCCGCAGCCACCCCATATGTCCCCTTACCCGCCGGGCATCCTGCCCTACAACCCTATGATGCTGATGATGGTGCCCCAGCACCCGCACCCGGCCATGGCTGCCCATGCTCTTCAGCACCCGCAGCAGCTATCGGCGCCCCCCATGCACCAGGCCCTGCCCCTTCCTCCTTCCTCCACCCCAGGGGGACCTCCCGGGGCCCCTCCTACCCGTGACCTGGGCTCAGTGCCTCCAGAGTTGACCGCGTCCCGTCAGTCGTTCCACCTGGCCATGGGCAACCCCAGCGAGTTCTTTGTGGACGTCATGTAGAGTTTTTTTTTGTTTGTGTCCCCCCCCCCCCATCTGTGTTGAGTGAGTCTGTCATTTGTGTGAAGTTAGTGTACGGTTCCTCTGATGTGACGATTATCTGCTCAGTGAGCTCACATCAGAGTAAGGGCGTTTGTTACAATTTAGGTAAAACAGGGTTTAAAATGGCAAAGAAATTAAAGACAAAGCTGTCGTGTAAAATGGTCTGATTAGATGTGCCAGTAAGTTTAGTTATTCCCCAGACAAATCAACCACAGAGCAGCTTCAACAGGTCAGAAAGACCCTTCTGTTCTGCTCCTTCTGTGTTTGAAGCAATGTTTCAGCACAGAAACAGAGCCAGGCAGAACTGCGCTGTAATATCAGACACTGATCTCAGATCTGCCCCCTAGGAGCCTGCGCTAGGTACACCATGTACTGGAGGAAGGATCCAGTCCTGCATGGTATGGGTCAATCATACCCCCAGATTGATGAGTGCCTTACTTTTTTAGAGACATTATCAAACACTCACAGGTACATAAAATAATGTTCCACATTGTTTGACAATGAACCTCTGTGTACATATATATCTACAGCTCCTATGTAAAGCATACGCTCTAATGTGAAACATGTCAGCGGGACTCAAGGTCATACGTTATTAGATCGGTCTTGACCTGAAAGGTACCACGATGTTCTGAATGTGACACCACATGCTGATGGCGGTACCTTTTGATTACATTCAGTGTATATCTTTAATGTGATGCAGCTCCTCATCCTTATTTTCATGTTATTGACTCACATTATTCACCAGTTTTTTTGGGTTTTTTTTTTGTATGCGTGACTTTATAAATCATGTATAATCCAAATATTAAGGTGCTAAATGAAGAGTCAACATTACAGAAATAATGTCAAGGACAGTGTTGTGCTGTTTGATTTCATAACACCACCTTTGTTTGTGCCTTTCAGAATAAATTTGATACTAGCTTACTGTGTGACTGTTTGTTTAGATTTATTGGTATTTATGTTTTCTGGCTCTGGAACGTGGCTGGAAACATGGTGACACTTACATGAACTGTCTGACATTAAATCAGACTAAACTTTTCCTGCTTTAGGTCAGCTAGGAATACCAAAATGATTTCTATTTGCTAAATGTCAGAATAAGATAGAAATGTAGTTTCTCTTAAAAGTCAGAAGCTTACATATACTAATGCATTGTAATGAACATTTTACTTAGCGTTTTAACCAGCCCAGATAAGGATTTCATGCCTATGTCAGCTTTAGGTTAATTAATTCACAGCGCTGGAGTTAAATGGTGGCAGGCCAGTGGTTGTATTTTAGCACATGGCTTCCCTGTGAGCAGGCAAGGCAGTCTACAAACCTGACCCAGTTACACCATTTCTGTAAGGAGGACAATCCAGAAAACTATGGTGAGAAGCTTATGGATTGATACCCAAAATGTCTGACCAAGTTATACAGTTTAAAAGTCTATTTTACCAAATGCTGAGGAAAAGCGTGTAAAAGTCTTATATGTTTTCTGAAGAGTTATCCCTCATTCTGACATTTAGCAAGTAGAAGTAATGTTGGTCATTCTTGCTGACCTAAAGCAAAGAGTTCATCCGATTTAATAAGACTGTGGGAAAAAGGGTGTTTTTTAATACATAATATCCAGTTGGACTGAACGTAACGGCAACTATTGGTTTAGCTTTCTAAATACCAGTAAGAACAGTTTTTAAGGGGACAGAGGTCATTTTTTTTTTTACAATGGCACATATAATTTAAAGTTGTGAGAAATTGGGGCACCGAAGGAAAGTCTTGGATTTCAATACTTAGAAAATCAAGAAATCTAAACAGGGGTACCTTGAGTATACCTGCCAGATCTGATCTTAATTGGGGCTTTGCCTCGACCCAGGACTTCACCATTCTTAACTTCTCAGCTCGACCCGGGTGGATTTACTTGGTGCCAAGTTCCTTTGTTTGTTTGGCCTAAAGTTGAAATGTAGAAAAATCCCAAGTGAAGTTATTAGAATTTGGGCACAAACAAATCTTCATAATAAAGTCTAGCTCAGTGGTGGCGAGATAATTTATCTGGGTGATTTAAAACTTGCACTGAGCCTGTATATCTTATAATTCGAACATTATTTAAATGTACTGTTTATTTGTATTTTACTTTGCCTACATGGGGCGTTTATCCAGCTCCCCGGCAGGGGGCGCTAATGCTATGTAACAGAGGTGGACAGTCGGCGCGTCAATCCTTAGAAGAAGGCAAAACAACTTGCGGCGGAAAGTCAGATTCGGCGGAGGTTCGGTTCTTTTACTCGGTCAGAAGAGAAGGTGTCATAATTGAGTTGCTCTGGTCTAGCGTTTAGGGTGTTTTTGTCATGTTTCGTAGAAGAAACTTGGCGGTTTAAATGTTTTTACTGGATTTTAAGCGAAGGGTTAAATATAGTCAAACCTGTAATAGTTACGAAAGAAACGGTCGCTGTTAGCTGTATGTTGGTAGCTTGTTTACGCCTTTATCTAAGCTAAGCTTTATTGTCCTTGTTAGCTGCTTGCGTCTCTGACGGATAATTGTTGATATTGTTTATTTCAGAACCAAATAAAATCATGCTGCTTCGTAAGGTGAGCCAGACGTCCGCTGTGTGCGGATCGATTCTCAGGAATCCTGCCGTGCTTTCAGGGTGAGGAAATACTGTAGTTAATCTTCAGATCTCTGTCTGAAATGACTCCTTTATCTAAACCATGGTGTTATCATTCCTCCCTGCATCAAGAAGTCCGCGTCAAGCTGCGATGGTACTCTCTGTACCAAACAGTCGGCTCTACGCCAGTCAAGCTGCTCAGGTATGATCAATATGTTGGTTTTAATCATTATTATTTCTGCTGTAATCTCTGCATAAGGCGTCATTGTGATGTATTTTTTTACTGTGCATACTGGACGAGCTGTAAAGTATGTGTGATATAACAGCCTCCGTGAGAATGTGGGGGAAAGTTCACTGGTCACATGACTCAGTTATTAAAGGTGACACACTGCAGTTGTCTAGGCAAAAGTTCACAACTGAACACCCCCGTGGAAGGTCATGTCACCCAGACCTCTGCTTATCTGTCCTGGTCCAAACATCTTCTGTCTTCACATTCATTTGGCCAGACCTGTTAGGTTCCCTAGCTGTGTTTGGATTATATTTTATCTCAGAATGCCTGGCTTTAAATATGCAAGGTCCATATTTCTTATGTATTTAAGAACAGAGTTTAGTCTCATCCCGTTCTGAATGAGTATAAATAAGGAAAAAAACAACAACTTTTCTAAAATTTCATTATAATTGATTTAACATAATGTCCAAAGCTTAAGGATTGCCAATTATTACCGTGGAGACAACTGTGAAAATAACTTGTCATCTTCTGGTAATAACAATAAACCAGGTGATGAAGGTCTAAACCTTTAAAGCAGATATAGTGTATGGGGTCGGAATCAAACCCAGCACCTGGGCATGCAGGTTGCTTCTTTAAACGTCTGTCAATAAGAGCGGCACGTTCAGCGTGGTACCGGGATTGGATGCCACCTGTACAGAAATGCAGAACATGACTTTTAAAACTCAATTTAATCAGGTATTCTTTCAAGTAATTGTAAATACCTTTTAAAAACTGAATTAGAATTTATTGCAGGATGCTCCAATCCTTTGTCAAACACAAGAGTTAGAGATTTTGACACAGAGCTGGTCGATGATAGTTCAGATACCAAATAAGCAGAAAAAAGTTTGCTATGCCACAGTCAGAGACTCTGGAGCCACTTTCACCTTTGTGCTGTTTTGTAATTTGTGAAACCTACATATAAGCTAGGTCCCAAAACGGTATCACTTATAAAAGTGTAATAAAAATGTAATATTACATTTTGTTTTCACTTTCACTGCATCAGATCTTTTCAACAACTTCAACCCTATTCATAGATATAAAGTAAACACATTTTTTGTTCGGGTGTTACAGCTTTGACTAGGTCAAAAATTTATAACGATATTGATTTTGATGAATTACTATTGGTGGAGCAATGATAGTTTATTATAAAAGTCTATAAAAGACTTTATGTTTAGCTCCCAAAACGGTATATTTTATAAAATTGTAAAAAAAAAAAAA
Source organism: Girardinichthys multiradiatus (assembly GCF_021462225.1). Taxonomy (NCBI): domain Eukaryota; kingdom Metazoa; phylum Chordata; class Actinopteri; order Cyprinodontiformes; family Goodeidae; genus Girardinichthys; species Girardinichthys multiradiatus. The sequence continues at coordinate 27,393,048 of NC_061807.1, forward strand.
TTTTCACGTTCACAGCATAGAATATTTTCAGTACCTTCAGACTAAAGTACAGATATTAAGCTTATTATGTTTCTTCATATTTTTGCCATGCATTCATGACCTAAAGCATAAATCACAGATTACAGTAAGGTGCGTTTTGCATGCATGTGCTCCACATCTGGTACACTGGTTCCACACAGGACCTTCCAGAAAGTGGAGACTGTGTGTCTCCGCTTTCTGGAAGGTCCTGGTTGTGGTTCATTTACAAACCTGTAGTTTTGTGAAGTGCAGAATTAGCTGCAAGATGGCGTCAAGGCCAAAAGCAGTCTCGGGGCTTCTGATCATGAGCAAGTGAGAAGTGAGTTGGTCTTGGAGTCAAGATAGGAGGAGGAAAGTGTGACAGGGTCTCTTCATGTGTGGAGGACCACAGGAATTAAACATTTTTTGATCTCCATGAGATCTCCCATCCTCCATTGCTCCACTTCTTCCTCCAGGTCCTTCTTTGAGCTGCAGGGTCCCCCCATGCCAGGCAGCCATTACTCCACCGATCCCTCCTTCCCCTCAGATGAATTCTCACTGCTGCCAATATCCTCCTCAGAAAACCCCTCCTTACTCTCCTCACACTGCAAGACTGCTGCAACGGCCTCCTCTGGAGCGAGTCGTCTCCTCGTGGTTGTCTCCTGGAGAAATGACTAGCAAACTGCAAACTATTCTCACAGAAGATACACCTTCATAATCATGCTTGCTACATATCCAGTAGGAGAGAGGGGACGCTCTCTTGATGTAGAAAACATGAACGAAGCCATCTTGGCTTTTGATTCTTCTTATTACACAAACATATCCACACATAAACAGAAAAAATATGTTATAAACCACATTCACGCCACTCTTTTATATCATTCCCAACACATCAAGACTATTTTTGTCCTGTTAAATATGTTTTTGCCACACGTTTTGAAAGGTAAGAGAACCATGTCCCCCATTGAAACTATATGTGAAGAAGCGATGGCGCCTGTGGTAATTTAGGGGGGGTCATCACACCTGAAGCCAGTTTTCCCTGTAGGTTGAAGGTGAAGGCTTAGATTATTTTGGTGCTCAAGGAAAAGGTATAAAATGCCAGGATTACAGCACATCAATAACATGTGGCTATAATGGGAGTCCATGGGACCAGATCGGTACCGAAGGTAAAGACTGTACGCAAAATGCATGGCTCTCATTCTACATACCTTGCTATCAAAAGGGTAAAGAAGTTTTAAAAATAAAAAGCACATCCTGGCCAAGTTTCATAGAACTGACCTTTAACCTGACTGAGATATTGAGAATTGAAAACACCAAATAAGCAGAAAGCACATGTTTGGACCCCCAAGGTGCCTCAAGGGTTTATGTAAATGACCCTTTTATTTACTGTAATCTGGACTTTGAAATAAAATATGAATAGGAACCCTGCAGATAGTTTAGATGTTTTATTGTGTGAATAATGAATTATGTCAGTAAGTCATGAGTTCCTCATCGAAATGTCAGTTAATGTAATTAAATGAATGTAGATAATCCAGTTTTAGATCTCCTTGCATTCCTGACTGCTTTTATCTCATTTATTACGTTCAACCTTTATTTTTGTCTGAAGGAAAGTTCAAGAAAGGTGAAGACGGGGTAAAATGAGGTGGTAAATGTAGTTTTTCCTTGGTTATTGTAAACATCAGACATTACATATCTGAAGTTATAAACTCCAACAAGCACAATAATTGGCATCTATTCAGTAATTGAGCCCAGTGCCTCTGGAGTCGACCCAAACTGGTGGCCCGGCTGTTACTGGAAATACTTTCAGGCTTGTTTTCTTTGGTTCTGCTCATCAGTTTATCATCCTCTCCTCACTCTGCTGACCTCGTGTACAGTTGGCTGTTCATCCTGTTTTTGTCCATGGGGACACGTCAAAGTCTTTTCTAATTATAGATGGAGTGTCACCTCCTTTTTTAGGGCTTTAATTTGTTATGACGTCAACGTGTTCTGTTGATGGAGTCCGAACTTCTCTGCTCTGATTCTCCGTAGGCCGTGTTGGAGAAGCCTGCAGTGGTTGGCAGTGATGCTGCATCTAAAGTGGAAAAGAAGACTGTTGCTGCTGTAGGTTTTTTTTTTGTTACCAGTGAAAGAAACACAATGGAGGACATCAGCAAAGGCATTTTCTGAAATGTTTTTAGTTATTTTCTCTTGCTTATTTTTTCTAAGGAATCCAAATCCTTTGCTGTTAACATGTTCAAAGGGCAGATCACAACAGCTCAGGTGTTTCCCTTCCCTAAAGGTAAACCCCTAAACCTTCCTCATATTTGATTAGATTTGTTTTCTAATACTGGGGGGGGGAATCAGGTTTTAACAATATTTGTGTGGTAGCCCTGAACGAGGAGCAGGAGCAGTTCCTCCAGGAGCTTGTGGGCCCAGTCAGCAAGTTTTTTGAGGTAATTTAAAACCTTAAAGAATACATCCTTTTACCTCAGGCTCACAGCCTCCTCTATATTCGTCCTCATCAGGCTCCTTCATACCTCCTCTCCTACAGGAGGTGAACGATCCGGCCAAGAACGACGCCCTGGAGAAGGTGGAGGACCACACCATGGAGGGTCTGAAGGAGATGGGGGCCTTCGGCCTGCAGGTTCCAGCTGACCTGGGTGGCCTTGGCCTCTCAAACACCCAGGTACAGCCGCTTGATTTGATTTATCGGTTAAAACTAAATTATAATAAGAGGGAGAAAAATCTGTTTTCCGTATTCGTGGAAAATAAGAAAGAAATAGCAAACAGTCTGCAGCCAAAAAATAAAACAAAAGGAATGCAAAAATATTCCTTTGTTCAATTTGTGTCGTTCTGTAGTTGGAAATCTGTTCAGATACTGCATGAAAACACAGAAAAACTACAGAAACAATCCAGTTTTATATTTAAAAACACCAATCATTTCTATATTATTTGTGGCAAAATGAAGAGGCAATGTGGAGGGCCACAGGTTTCAGACCCCTGGCCTGTGTTAACCTTTATTAATAACTGTATATAATCAGGCTCATTCAGTCTCATGATCTTTGACCTGTCCCAGGAAATGAATGTGAGTCCACCGTGATGTTTGTATCCTCCTTGCAGTACGCTCGCCTGGTTGAGATTGTTGGCGGTCACGATTTGGGAGTTGGCATCACTCTGGGAGCTCACCAGTCGATCGGCTTTAAGGGAATTCTGCTGTTTGGGAACAAAGCCCAGAAGGAGAAGTACCTGCCCAAACTCGCCACAGGTGATGAGGATCATAATCTGGATGGACGTCATCCTATAAACAACAAATAGCATGAAAAGACGAGGTCAATCTTTTCTAACCTTGTCCCCATCCAGGCGAACACATCGCCGCCTTCTGCCTGACCGAACCAGCCAGCGGCTCTGACGCCGCCTCCATCAAGACCACCGCTGTTCTTTCCCCCTGCGGAAAGTACTACACTATGAACGGCAGCAAGATATGGATCAGGTGAGAAATCATTATCGTAACTCATGCTTTCACCACAAGAGGGCAGCACCACATAACGGATACAGTTGCACAGTAAAGCCTTGAATGTATATTTATATTTTCTCCTCAGCAATGGAGGTTTGGCTGAGATTTTCACCGTATTTGCCAAGACTCCCATGAAAGATCCCAAAACAGGAGAGATGAAGGACAAGATCACAGCTTTCGTTGTGGAGAGGAGCTTTGGAGGTGTCACAAAGTGAGCAGAGGTCTTTTTGTTTTACTTTTAGAACCGGGTTCCTTCACACTGTTGAAGACTCTGGAACTTGACTTCATTATTTTCCAAATCTGGATGAGCGTTTAAGCTTTTTACTCTGAGAAGTGAAGACTGTTCTTGTAAACGGCTTTAAGATGGTTCTATAGAAATACATTGAACTGGATGGAAAGGATCCATATTTAATCCAGACCAGATTCTTCTTAGTAATGTACATCATAAGAGATCTAAGTTTCTCCAGATGCCCAAAAAGGTGTAAGCACCTCTATGTTTCATGATTAGTGGAAAAAAAGACCTTGAGTTCTTGGTACGTCCATAATGTCAAAAGAAAAAAACGCTAAAAAGTTTTGGAAAAGCGTGTTTTAAAAGTGTCTGAAGTTTTGAGTTGCTCCTCTTTCTTTCTCCACCTCCAGCGGCCCGCCGGAGAAGAAAATGGGCATCAAGGCGTCCAACACGGCCGAGGTTTACTTTGAGGACGTTCGCGTGCCGGCCGACTGCGTTCTGGGCGAGGTGGGCGGAGGCTTCAAGGTGGCTATGAACATCCTGAACAACGGCCGCTTCGGGATGGCGGCCGCCCTCTCGGGCACCATGAGGGGCGTCATGGCCAAAGCTGTGAGTGAGCCGGCGCTGCCTTTTAGCACAGTTGTTGTAGTCAGGGAATGAAGGAAAGGAGGGGTACAGCAGCAGAGCTTTACAGCTTTCACACATGGCTCACTTCTCATATATGCTGTCAGGTTTCCCATCTGTCGCTTTGAGTCGTCTCTGTATTACCTTTTTTACACCCCTCAGTTGTTTCAGTCTTGCTTTTCCTTCGCTGTGGGTGGCGGGAAATTCCCCAGCTCGTGCTTCACCGCAGCCTGATTTCTGCCGAAGCAGCAGTCAGACGCTTCGGATTCAAATTGGTTTACGGACGCTGCTTCCTTTGAACTCTTAGATCTTTATCAGAAGCTTATCTGAGCTTCGATCAGATTTGTTTAGCCTTTAGAGAAACATTGATTGTAAGGTGCAGAATATGTAAACCTTTTTTGACAGCAAGCAATATAGTAACTGCTACAGTCACAGCATGAGTCAACAGAGATGGACTTGTTCTGGATGACACGTGAGTCAACTCAAATCCCACCCGACTGCTCACTCATGTGACTATTTGCTTTAGTAACGTGTTCCTCACGCTTTGTTATTGTTAAACAGAACGGGCTAAATCCTGTTTTTATGTATGGAATGTCATTGTGCTCATGGTGTAAAATACTAATCATGTAGAAGCAGAGGATTAGTGTGAGACGCAAGTAAAGTTTTCATGTCTAAATTAAAATCTAGAAATATTTAAATCATAAACAAGGAACAAATCCTAAAAAAGTAGCAGATTTTCTCATTTAGGACTAAAATTTAAGGCCAGCAGGCAGGTGTTACCCTGATGGTGCTTCACCCACAGCACAAAATATTCTGTGGTGTACGAATCCTGGAGAAGTTTTGAACTTAGTTGCAATATATGCTGTAGCACGGCAGCTGCTGGGGTGGAAAAAAACACTGACTGGTTTAGTTGGGGGTTTGGTGGGAAATATGAATCAGGGTAGCAGCCTTGGAGAGCATGGAAAGAGTCCCTGTCCCACTGCGTACAGAAGGATCCATCCATCCCATCCCAAAATTGTTAATTCATGAACAAATGTACGGAGTTGTAAATATTTTACAAATTTATGATGTTTTGAAAATATCCCAAAAATCTACTCAAATTAATGAACATATGTTTTAGAAACATTTTTTTTTTCCCTGTCGTGTATTAACAGTCCTACAAGCAGAAACTAAATGTTGTCTGCTTTCATTCTATCAGTTTTATATCTAGAACAGGTCTGTTGAGAGAATAAGTCCTCACGTCTCAGTGAGAGGAGAAAAAATAACCGAGTTTGAACAGTGTGAAAGCCTCTCGTCAGTTATTTTACTGTGAAATAACATCCCAGCAAGTGATCTCTGTACTGGAGGAGACATTTTAAACTGCTGCACGTGAAATGAAGCAATATATAGCTGCCGTCATGCTCCCAGCACATTGTTTCTAGCTTCTTACTAAGCTAAAGCTTCTTATTGTGAAGGTTTAAAGGCAGTTGTAGGTGGACACCATGACCGTTCTTGTTTTTCAGTCAGCCCACTTTGAGGCATTTTGTGGTTCTTGCCACTGTGACCACGAGTCGTTAACCCTCCCTCCTTTTTTTTTTTTTTTTTTACCACAGAAACCCACAAGTCCGGTCCCAGCCTGAACGTTTGAGGAAGTGCAGTGTCTAAACTTTTGCAAACCTGGTCTGTGAGGTCTGGTCTGTAATAATGACTCATTCTTCATGCTTTTTCTTCCCATCTTCCTCTTCATCAGATCGATCATGCAGCCAACAGAACCCAGTTTGGGAACAAGATCCACACCTATGGAGCCATCCAGGAAAAGGTGGCCCGCATGACCATGCTGCAGTATGTGACAGAGGTCAGACCATAGAAAAGCAGATGTTTGTTATCCTCCATTGCAGTTGAATCACATTTCTCTTCTACTTCGATGCACTGAGCCCTCTTCTACCAATCAGTCCTAAACTGAATATTGGTTACTTGCAGTAAAAAGCTGTCCTGAAAATGGAAGTTTATTCTTTTATTGAAGCTCCAATCCTTTTTTTCTGCAACATATGATACAACCGGACGCTCTGTTGGCTGGTTCTGCATTAGAACCAAGCAGTTCATAGGTTTTTCCTGTGTGTCTGCAGTCGATGGCCTACATGATCAGCGGTAACATGGACAGTGGAGCCACAGACTTCCAGATAGAAGCTGCCATCAGCAAGATCTTCGCCTCTGTAAGAACTGAAATCACACGTGTTGCAACCAAGCAGTTTAATGTGTCTGATGATGCTATTTTTATCTACTTTTACCCAGAGGGTCTCATGCAAAACCTCCATATATCACATGCAGTCATAATGTTGAGGTTGTATATTCTTAATAATGTTTAGCACTAGTTGCATTTCTATACCTGTTCCTCGTTCTGTTGAAGACGGAACAGGAAGTGGGCTTTTCGATTGTTGTTGTGCCTGTTTTAAAGTTGAAATTTATTGGAGTTTTTGTCTGATATGTGCTTGTTTAATTTTACTTTAACAGGAAGCGGCGTGGACTGTGACTGATGAGTGCATTCAGGTCATGGGGGGTATGGGTTTCATGAAGGTAAGTGTTTAGTCTGCATCCTGTCAAGTTCAAAACCAAAGTCAGAAAAAAAAAAAAAAATAGCTTCTGCTCAACAGACAGAAGACGTCCTTACTAATATGAATTCACATTTATGTCTCAAAACATACTTTTCTTAGAAGTTTACATATAAAAGAAACATTGTAGTCCAGGGTGAAGATCAGGGCCCACATTCACAAAGACTCAGAGTCCTCTCAGAGAGCTCACATCTTATTGTAAAGACTCCTGCCAGGACTCCTGGCTGAAGAGTGATTGAACTAGCTGCTGAGTGGAGAGAAATGAATTGACAATATAATTTAGACTGGATTCTGAAATGTGTAAATCATGATAAAACTTAACCAGATTAAATGAACTGTCAGCATCAACATGTTTGAACGTAGCTTATTTACATGCTGTCGTTATTTTGATTTGCTTATTATCATGTTTACTAACCATGCTGGTCGTTTTCATACTGCATCTATTTTTGATTAATTATTTCATATTAATATTCAAATCGGCATTTTACTGTAATGAAATAATGAGGTTAAGTTTGGTAAAACGACCAAAACAAAACTGAGAAAAAAGGTGGAGAAAACCGAGCTGAAAAGAGGAGCAGAGCCTATAAAGAAAGGAGTGTTTGGTCCTGGGGTCACGGTGCGAACAAACAAGCATTCCCAGTTTCTGAAAACCTCATCCAGTGTCTGATGCTGCAGACACTTAAATATCTTACTGAGCTCCCACTGATGGGCTAACATGGGTCAGAATGTCAAAGAGACAACAAAGAACTGCTTGTAGAACCCAGTCCAGATTAGCAACAGGTGCCAGCTTTCTCAGGCAGGAGGCGCCTTCTGGACAGATAGTGTCTTTTGTAGTGCAGAACATATGTTCGCTGGGTGCAGAAGCAGCTTGACCGCATAAATGTGAGGAATCGAGATCTGACAGCGAAAGGTAGTTCTCTCGGTTTGAATTCAAACTCGACGCCCAACCCCAGGCCTGTCCCAGATAAGAGCAAACAGTCCCTGAAACATCTTGAGCTTATTAAGATGGATACTGATGGCGTGCGATGCTGTCTCTCAGTGTCACTTTTGGTTTACCACAAAACATTTCACGATTAAAATCAAATTCCTGCTTAGAACCAAAGTTCACTGTGAGAGTCATTACTGTTGACTCTAATGTTCTGTGGTCCATCAGGGTATCTCCAGTGTCAGTAAATTCGAGCTGTATCAATATTAGGAAGATGGGTGGACCAGTAAAACAAGCCCTAACTTCCCTGGCCGACAATAACAAGCTTTAATAAGACAGCAGGAATAAATGGCCACAAGTTACAGGTGTCAGCTGGTTTCCCGGCAGACCCGCCTGGTGTTTTCACTTCCACTTCTTCTGAACCTCGGGAATCCATAAACTTTGTTGATCTGCTGCTGTGTGTAACCATGGGGATGGCACTCAAACCAGGCAGCACGACCGGGGAATTGTAGCGTCTTTTTTCCTGCTTCGGATGCATCACGCTGCGTTCAGAAAACATTAGGAGAATCTTCTGTTGTTGTTGGCTTTGACGAGTACCTTTACCTCAGCCATGTTTATTTAGCATCTTATTGCTTTAGCTGTGCTTATTTTTAACACTGAAGCTTTTTTTAGCAGCACTTTTACTTTTCAGAGAATTTATTCAGAGCAGCAGGAGCTCAGCTTGCCGTTGTGGTGCTGTGTTGCAACATGCAAAGCTGAAACCACTATTGTCTTAAGGCTGCGCAGTTCAAATGTGACTGCCGCTTGCTAGCTGAAGATTTGTGGGCGAAGTGAAACTCTGTAAACGTTTATGTTGCGATGCTTAAAATAAACTGACAATGCAGCAGAGGTTTGCCTGAAGCCGGGTCTGAAACTGGAAGGTCAGCCTGAGATGGAACATCACCTACAGGTTCGCCCCTGCTGCAGAGGCGGACCTCTACTCTGCTATTTGGCAGATCACTTAGAGCAAAGAAACCCGCTCAAGTAGGGCAAATCTAGATGAGATCTGCCACAGGGGCTTCTCCATAAAGTAGAAAACCATTGAAAAGTTGATTTGGTTCAGTAGCAGAACTCAAAAACTGAACCTTTTAACGAACACCTAAAATTCTGCTTCTCTAAAGATAAGAATATTACAACAGGCTAAGCATACAGAAGATGTTATGGCCTGAACAATCATAGGGAAGACTGCTGCCTTGATAATGCTGAGTTGTTCAGCAGACTTCCACCGACACCCTTCATAAGGAGGTCAGTGTTAAAGAAGCTGGCTGTTCAGAGTACGGTGTCCAAGCATATAGCCAGAAAGTTGAGTGGAGGGAAAAAGTGTAGTAGAAAAAGGTACAGAACCAATGAAAGTTATGTATGTGACTATGGTTCTATGAATCCCGGATGACCGCCAGAGATTCTCTGTCACTCAGAATCCTTGCTTCTGCGAGAAGATTCTGTAGGACCAGAGCCTCGGATGACGTCAGCATAAATAGCGTCTGAGTGGTCATCCGGTGTGTCACAGGAGTGACTCTGTTGGTATAATTACTCGAACCGAGCATGCGCGAAAGGAGCATTCAGTGCTTTCAGCACTGCCCTCTGGGGGTCAGTAGGGATGAAATAGAACAGGGATGACTGGAGCTCAGGCATTTGGGAAATAGTTGCAAGGCGTGGACCGCAGATGGAGTCAGAGGTTATAGAGCCACCGCACGCAGACGTAACTTGTACACGTTTTACAACTGTTGTAGAATCTTTAAGCCACTGAGATGGACTTCACCAGGGCTACGGAGGAAAAGGACTGGACTGCTGCTTCAGTGGTCCAAAGTCCTCTTTTCAAATGGAAGTATTTTTTGTATTTGTTCTGGAAATCAAGGTTCCAGAATCTTTTTAAGTTGGTCTAATGTAATATTTTCATATTCTGAGAAGCTGTTTGGGGGTTTTTGTTAACTATACGAGACAAATCAGTTAAAAATCTGAAAATAAGTTTCTCTCTGTGATGATTCCTTCATATAGGAGTTCCCCCTTTTTGAATTTGAACACTAAAATAAATGATCTTTTTGGTAATATTCTAATTTATGGTATTGAAGTGGTTGTGGTAACATGAATCTACTTTAATTGTCAAGAGATGAATAAGTGAAACTGTGTTCTGTCTTCTTTTTATTTCCATTTTTTGGCACATCTTGTGCATTTTGACTCAAGGTTTCACTTCACCAGAAAAACTTCTCACTTTGTCTTTTGTTGGTTTCGCAGCTGCTTTAGGAAAAAGTCCTGAATGTTGAGAAGCTTCAGAAGTTTCTTTTTGCCCCTGCTATTTTTGTTACCGTGTTCCGGGAGGTGTCGGTCGGTGTGTGCCCTCCATACATCTGATGTTATCAGGTAGCTCAGGATGCGTAAAGAAACACAAAGGTTTGCCAACAAAAAAAACCAAAAAAAAACGTAGTAAAACTGCCACAAGTTGAGAACGACATTCATGCTGCTAACTTAGCAGATCTAATTTCTGTGAAAGGTTCTACAGGAGTTGTAGTTGGTGTTTAGTTTTGCTTGTTAATATTGCCAGTAAACGACCTTGGAATGAACAGATTGAAAGTAAAGATGTTTTTCATATGTTCCTTCAGGACTCGGGAGTGGAGCGGGTGATGAGGGATCTAAGAATCTTCCGAATCTTTGAGGGTACCAACGACATCCTGAGGCTCTTCGTAGCTCTCAATGGCTTCCAGGTACCATGAGAACTTCCACATAACAAATTCAGTAGTTTTTATTGCAGTTGGGGTGCTCGCTCGGAAACGCACTGCAGAGGCAGTTGGTGCTTTTTTCCTCTTTGGCAACCGTTCTTCCTCTTTGCGTTTTGGGGCACTGCAGCTTCTGGTAGTTTTGAAATCTGTTGTTAAAGAAACAACTTCCTCATGTTCGTTTTGTGTTCAACCCGAGTAGAACAAACGGCATCAGAGATGCTTTCTGCGAAACGGACGAGCTGGGGAGCTACAGTGCTTCGCAGAAGTTATTCACACCCCTTAAACGTTGGTCAGGTGGTGGCTTTGATCATCTCGTAGAGCATGGCTCAGCCCGTCATCTGAAAATGAAAAGAAAACCATGACACAACTACAAACCGACTAAGACAAGGCTGCCCAGGCTAGACGAGCATTAATAGGAGAAGCAGCCAAGATGCCCATGGTAGCTCTGGAAGAGCTGCAGAGATCCACAGCTCAGGTGGGAAGGAAGTCATAATACGTCCTGTTTGTAGGGGACACAGCAAACGTGTGGAAGAAGGTGAGATCAAAAGTAAAGGTTTTGGTCTACATAAAAAAATGTGTGTGGAGGAACCCTAGCACTGCACATCAAGCTGAAGACACCATCCCCATGTTGAAACACAGTGGTGGCAGTATAATGCTGTGGGGGTGCTTTTCTTCAGCTGGAACGGGGAAGCTGAGCTGAGCTAATAAGATGGATGGAGCTAAATATGCATATGGGTTAAAATAGCCTAGTCAAAGTCCAAACCTTTATTCAAGTTAGAATCTGTGGCATGACCTGAAAACTGACGTTCGCAGATGTTCATCTAGTCCCGGTGAGCTTTACGTATTTTATAAAAATGAATGAACAAAGCTTTTAGTCTGTGGACGTTCAAAGCTGGCAGATACATACACCCAGCAGACTGACTACAAAACGCAAGCCACACTTTTCAGATTTCTTGGTGCAACCTTTTCATCTCATACAGTCAGTCATTCAATGAATTAGAATATAAGTTTGTCAGATTAAAAGTAACAACCTTTAAGCAGGAAATAAACGTACCTTTTTTTTTTTTCAATGTCCATATTTCTGTATTAGCCTTTTTTTTTTTTGGTTTGCAATATTCTGATCTTAAATGTTTTCATTTAGTTGTGAGTGGAAATCATCATAACAGAAATGAAAGATTGAAAATATCCGTCTGTTTGTAATTAATCGGTTTTTACTTACTGAGCTGAAGTTTGTGATCGTAACTTAGCTAAATGTGCAAAAGATCGAGTGTTATAAATACTAAATCTAGGATTGTCAGCTACAAAATTCCCTAAAAGCTCTTACCTAGGTTGTGTTTTTTGTGTTTGCATCCCTGCAGAATGCTGGGAACCACCTGAAGAGCTTGCAGAAGGCCTTGAAGAACCCCATTGGCAATGCCGGGCTCCTCGCAGGGGAGATCACAAAGAGAGCCAAAAGGTTGGTTCCCGTCTCCGAGCCTTCTAGTGGCAGGAACAAAGACAGATCTTCTTCAGTTGTACTTCATACACGAGCAGCACTTGCACACAGTGGAGGGTGCGGTCAGCTGTGCCTACAAACCTCTAAAACACACAACCTGTTGGTTTATTTAAGAATCATCTCCTTAATAAAACCGACAGGTTGTTTCCTTGTGCTTTATTCTTTGCCAACCGCTGAAAACTTGTCATGCTCATTTTAGTTTATGTTGTTCAGTTTAATTTAGCTCTCCTTTATGCTGAATGTAAACATTTTGCATTTGAAAAATCTTTCCTGTGTGTCGTGTCTGTTGTGTTTGAAATGATGAATTAGCCCTTTCACAGGTTCCAGTCATCCACCAGACCCAGAACATTTACTGTAGGGACTGAGCTGCAGATCTAGTTTAATTTGTGTTGAAGAACATTTAACTGAGACATACCCTGATGGAAAGGGTGTGTAGATGCTGTCAGACGTTGGATTTGCATCAGATGAATTGATTCAACTCGTTTTCTTCTCCTCCATCTGTAGAACGGCAGGTCTGAGCACAGGTCTCACTCTGCAGGGAAGCATCCATCCTGAGCTGTCACAAAGTGGTGACCTGGTAAGTTCAACTCCTATTTTTGCTACTCTATGTATATTTAACCTGTTAACTACCTACAGGCTTAAATAAACCTATTTTGTGTCTGGTGAACCATGTCTGTGTTTTGGCTGCATGTGTTTGATCATCATCCTGCTGGAGGAGCCGGTCATGTCCTGTTTCCAGTTTTCTAATAGTAGATGCTGGATTCTTATTTAGGTGGGAATTTTAAACAGCTGATGATGCCAAGCAGAGAACCAGGCACACAGCATCACACATCCTCCACCGTACCTTACAGAGGGCAGGGCATAAGGCGCTTTTCCACTTATTGTTCCTTTGTTTCGTTTTAGACCCACCTGGGGTGTTTGTTGCTTTTTTTTTTACCTAAGCAGAGGTGGCTCCAGTTAAAGTCCCAGTCGAGTTAAGGTTTTTAAATGGTTTGACAGAAAAGGCTTTTCCTGCCTTGTAACTGCGTGCAGTGGTTGTAATGGAGGCTTGGTGAGTGTACACTTGGCTTAGAACAAGGAGTTTTTCCTTCTTAACTGTGTGTGGTGGCAAGATGAACTCAGGTCTCCGGCCAGACTCATTTTTCCAAGCCCCGCTTGTTTTTAAGCTTTGTAATTATTGCTCTGACTGTAGATACAGGTACGTTTAAATGAGTAGCTTTTTTCTCCCTCCTTTTCCTGACTTGATTGACACGTTTTCTTGTCTTTCCCATTTTGAAGAGAAGTGGGCCTCTGTGTGTTAAAGTACTTTTTCTGGGAAACAGGAGGTGAAAATCTACTTAATCAGCTCAAACTGCTGTAAATGCACATGCAGCAATTTTATTTCTGATCACCACATCCGGCTGCATTCTGACAGTTTACCACAGGTCTCAGGACTGAGACACAGACATGTTGCCTCATCCTCTGAGTGTGATATTTCTTTGCCTGCTTCCCAGGCAGTGAAAGCCATCGAGCAGTTTGGAGCCGTCAACGAGGAGCTGTTGGTCAAACATGGCAAGAAGATCATCGGTGAGTGTTGCGTTCAGGCGTACCTGGGATAAATGTGGGAAGTGTTTCCCATCTGGTATCCGTTTAGTTCAGTTTGGAGGATTATTTCCATGTTTATAAATGGGTATAAATATTCAACTGCTCAGAAATGGTCCCAAACCTTGTATTACCCTGGTTTTTTTTTTTTTTTTTCTGGCTTTACGATAAACTTTAAATGAGCCGTCTCGTTTTCAGACGAGCAGTTTGTTTTGAAGAGAGTCGCGGACTGCGCCATCGACCTCTACGCCATGGTGGTCGTCCTGTCCAGGTCTGCAAACATAATGATAAACAATGTCTCCTTTCCCCAGCTGTCCAAGTTTCACTTTTTAACTCCCACTAAGCAACTCACGGCTCCTTCACTCTAACGTCCGAGTACTGATGGGTTTTGTTTGTGGCGCTCTCTGCAGGGCTTCCCGCTCTCTGAGTCAGAGCCATGCTTCAGCTCAGCATGAGAAGATGCTGTGTGACACCTGGTGTTTGGAGGTAAGATCCTCTGCACTGAGAGACACAAACAGGGATCAGTTTGTGGGATAAAATGCTGTCGAAATGAGGGAAATACCCCACTGACTAATATCGGAGCTTTTCAACCGCTACGGTTTTGCACATTTAACCCTGAAAGAGAATTAAAAGTGACTGCTCAATTATACAAAATATATTCCATGCAGATTTCCATCTAAATAACCAACATTTGTAGTTTGCTTGGTGTTAAAATTCACTTCCTGCTGCTGCGATTTAATTTGACCCGATTCAGTCAGTCACGTGTTCGACCTAACTTGGAAGAAGCCAGTCTTCAGATTTAATGTGGTTGCAGGTTGGGTCAGAAAGGTGAAACTGACACAGCAGGATATATATAAACATCAAATCTGACTAGACTGGATAAAACAGGCTAACATTAGGTTGCTGTATTCTGAAGGCAACACCTTTCACCCTGGATTTGTTACTTTAACTCCCAACTCATTTAAAAATGTGACATTATAATAAAAACAGTTTGTGTTTCTGTGAATAGGTCTGACACATTACTGCAACTATGAAAACTGCTAGAAAATACAGTTTCATGCTGTTTAATTCAGTGTAATATGCTCAACTTTTACCAAAATTTAAGTATGTGAAATAGTAAAAATCAGTGTGTCCCACCCAGATGGGACATTTTTTTGACCTCCAACTACAAAACTACAATTCTAAGTTACCAACTTGCAGACTTTGCACTTATTTTAATATGAAATGATAATCAGTTGAATCTTACTGTCCATTTCATCCTCCAGGCTCATCACAGGGTCATGCAGGACATTAAGCTCCTGCGCTCCGGTCAGTCCAAGCAGCTCTTCAACAACATGAGGTCCATCTCTGCTGCTGTGGTGGAGAACGGAGGCGTGGTGTCTCCACACCCGCTGGGTTTCTAAACCACTGTCCACCTTTATCTCTGTATTTTTTTAGGGTTTCTTTTTTCCCCACTCTAAATCCGGTCGTGAATGCCAAGCCCAGCCAGAATCCACCCACTATGTCTGCTCAGTCACATCATGGCACTCTTGTCAAACATGTACGATGAAGCCTCGAAAATCCTACACTCGAGCGTGACCTTCAATTCTCTTCCTCTTTGAGTGGGAGTACGACTCTTGTACAAATAAAGGTGTTTAGGTGGTTAAAGACATATTCGGTCCTGGTGCTTGTGTCTGATGCAGCAGATGGTTGAATATGTGCAGGGAGCTTGTAAATAGACCAGCAGCTTTGTACCTACATGACTGTAGCTGACGGGTTAATAACTTACTGCTAAAATGTTAATATATGCAGTTATTGTTCTTTAACATAAACACAACACAATCGGTGAAACTCAGTTGGTAACTAGGTTAAAAGGAAGGCTATTTGTGTTTAGCCTGTGCACTAAAGGGCATATTTTAACTTTTCGTTTTTTTTTTTACTGGTACACTTGCCTAAATTGTGTTTAAATGTATTTAACAATGCGCTCTGTAAGTACTTGAATGCCTTTCTGCATGTTGAGCTCTTATAAACACAATGTCAGATTGAAACCTTTGCCTTAGAAACGTTTGCACCGATGCTGATTGAAGTTCCCGCTGTGCTGATGTGACTCAAAACAGATCAACACAACAGTCAGTTCTCAAAGGCAAATGTAAATGTCCTCAACTGTTAATGTAGGAAATCTACTGTCATCTGCATATCTAATTTTAAGATAAAAGTGTGTACTTTTCATTTGTGCAACTTTTGGGGTATCATTTGTGTAATTATATGGTAATATTTAAATATAAATACTTAAGCTATTAGATATGATCCCAATGGTTGAAGGGATTCACATGACCATTGTGTAATGTACCATTCAGATTAAATAATTTGGTTCTATAAATGTGTTTATTGCATTAACACAGTGGACCTCAGTGTATTTGTAATGCATTACATTTGCCATTAAATCTGCCTTGGGCTTTGACTTTATCGTGCGTTTTGTTGAGAGTCTATAAGGTTTCGACCACATTTGTTCTCTGAGCTTTGAAAATATATTTCCTTCCTTTACCAAAATACCCATCTGTCTCGTGGTTTCATTTCTGCTGCGCACCTCTTGTGAGGAAAATGCTGCGCAGGAATGCCAGTAAGAGCAGCACTAGGAGTGTGTGCACAGGTTGTGTGCTGAAATACAAACAACACAGCTTGCTACTGTCGGTGTGAGACCTGGATTGGCTGTGGTAGAAGTGTCTTACAAGGCACGCGGTGTGAAATGAGCAGAATTTCCCCATCGTGTGTCGGCATCTCTGTGAAATTCAACTGACAAGTTGGCTAGAGCAATGCAGCCGCTGATGCGGTAAACCCCAGGAAATACAGGTCCTTCTCAAAATATTAGCATATTGTGATAAAGTTCATTATTTTCCATAATGTCATGATGAAAATTTAACATTTATATATTTTAGATTCATTGCACACTAACTGAAATATTTCAGGTCTTTTATTGTCTTAATACGGATGATTTTGGCATACAGCTCATGAAAACCCAAAATTCCTATCTCACAAAATTAGCATATCATTAAAAGGGTCTCTAAACGAGCTATGAACCTAATCATCTGAATCAACGAGTTAACTCTAAACACCTGCAAAAGATTCCTGAGGCCTTTAAAACTCCCAGCCTGGTTCATCACTCAAAACCCCAATCATGGGTAAGACTGCCGACCTGACTGCTGTCCAGAAGGCCACTATTGACACCCTCAAGCAAGAGGGTAAGACACAGAAAGAAATTTCTGAACGAATAGGCTGTTCCCAGAGTGCTGTATCAAGGCACCTCAGTGGGAAGTCTGTGGGAAGGAAAAAGTGTGGCAGAAAACGCTGCACAACGAGAAGAGGTGACCGGACCCTGAGGAAGATTGTGGAGAAGGGCCGATTCCAGACCTTGGGGGACCTGCGGAAGCAGTGGACTGAGTCTGGAGTAGAAACATCCAGAGCCACCGTGCACAGGCGTGTGCAGGAAATGGGCTACAGGTGCCGCATTCCCCAGACATGGGCTACAGAGAAGCAGCACTGGACTGTTGCTCAGTGGTCCAAAGTACTTTTTTCGGATGAAAACAAATTCTGCATGTCATTCGGAAATCAAGGTGCCAGAGTCTGGAGGAAGACTGGGGAGAAGGAAATGCCAAAATGCCAGAAGTCCAGTGTCAAGTACCCACAGTCAGTGATGGTCTGGGGTGCCGTGTCAGCTGCTGGTGTTGGTCCACTGTGTTTTATCAAGGGCAGGGTCAATGCAGCTAGCTATCAGGAGATTTTGGAGCACTTCATGCTTCCATCTGCTGAAAAGCTTTTTGGAGATGAAGATTTCATTTTTCAGCACGACCTGGCACCTGCTCACAGTGCCAAAACCACTGGTAAATGGTTTACTGACCATGGTATCACTGTGCTCAATTGGCCTGCCAACTCTCCTGACCTGAACCCCATAGAGAATCTGTGGGATATTGTGAAGAGAACGTTGAGAGACTCAAGACCCAACATTCTGGATGAGCTAAAGGCCGCTATCGAAGCATCCTGGGCCTCCATAAGACCTCAGCAATGCCACAGGCTGATTGCCTCCATGCCACGCCGCATTGAAGCAGTCATTTCTGCCAAAGGATTCCCGACCAAGTATTGAGTGCATAACTGTACATGATTATTTGAAGGTTGACGTTTTTTCTATTAAAAACACTTTTCTTTTATTGGTCGGATGAAATATGCTAATTTTGTGAGATAGGAATTTTGGGTTTTCATGAGCTGTATGCCACAATCATCTGTATTAAGACAATAAAAGACCTGAAATATTTCAGTTAGTGTGCAATGAATCTAAAATATATGAATGTTAAATTTTCATCATGACATTATGGAAAATAATGAACTTTATCACAATATGCTAATATTTTGAGAAGGACCTGTATTAATGAAATTAGGAGCATATGTCAGCATTGCTTGGATGGTTATTTTGCAACCTAACTAAGTCATCTTTTCTCTTTACTGCTGAGAAATAACCTCTCTTAGTTTCTGTTTAATTTAAAACTAAAGACTGAGGGAGCAAATTAAACATACATTTGTGAAATGGGACCAAAAAACCATCCATCTATTAACAGAAGAGGCTGAAATACCAATTTATTAGAATTTGAGTGTTAGATTTGCAAATAGGAAACCTGTTTCACAATCTTATCAGTTTATTTGCTTGGTTTGACACGATTTCGTGATCTAGCCTGTAACCTAAACACATCTGCTAAAATGGAAGACCGCTATTAATAGAAATACCTCACTAGTGAAGCTACATCAACTTGTTCACATAATGTAAGAACATTCACTATGAGTGTAACAAAAAAGGGGATGTAATGATTGAAACCATAATGCGATGTAATCGAAGGTGTTGCCTTTATTTAAAAAATGTTTTGGTATATTATGTCGTGTGTCCTGTTTTGCGTTTTGGAGGGGATAATGCACACTGTCATTGTTTTATTTAGCACTAGAGAAAAACAGAGTAAATTATGTCACCACTAAGGTTCTAGTGATTAAATAAAATGAATTAAAACATGATGTGAAAAAATCATGAAGTCACATATGTGAAATGTTTTGGTGTAAAGGGTCAACAAAATCTACTTCTAATGAAATGGTCTGATTTCTCTTTGTTGTTTTTTGTTAGACAAACCTTGTTTTGCATATATTTTAAAAAATAACTTTTTTAAGGTTACCGGGTTTTATGAAAGTTGGGGGAAAGTCCTGTGAATGTTCATTAAATGCTACAGAAAGGTTTGGTTAATAAACAATATTGTTGTACCTTTTAGCTAGCGTTTTCTTAACAAGCGAAAAGTTAGCTGGAACCTTTAGCAGTTTTAACAAAACCAACGTAGCTTAACAAAAACCACTGTTTGTATATATATTTTTTTATATATTTATTTGCCATCCTTTTTATGCCCTTCCCACCAATTTGTATATACTTATATTGAAATGTTTGAACATTGAGAGCAAAGTGGTCACATTCCTTGTTCGTGTGCTCAAACCTGGACAATAAAGCTAACTGTGATTCTGCAAAAGCTAGCATAGTTTAATACAATAAATGGGACATTATACATATGCTTATGTTTGTTTAAGTTATCTAGAATACTGGATCTGTTGGGAATTTTCCAACAAAGTTAACTCTAAGGTTTAGTTAGCATTTCCCAATCACTGGATTAGAGTTAGCTGTAAATTTTAGCAGTTTGTGTAAGCAAAAGGTTAACTGTAAAAAAGATTGTGTTTGTAACCTCTGTGTAACAAGTTTATAGGACTTAAAAATCAACTGGAAAAAAGATAAATGGGAAAGCCAATGCAATTTTCTGCCTCTTTTATCCAAATTATGCTAGTTTAACATGCCAGCAAAACTGAGCCAACAGAGTTTAGAGATGAAATGATTATAGGGGAAGCCGCTCCTGAACCACTTTTTCAACCATTTAGAGGTGGACTTGCTACTGTGCTTTGGGTCATTGATTTTTTCTGCAAGCCCAAATGCCCTTGAGCCCAAGGTCCCAATTCAATGGCTGAACATTCTCCTTTAGGATTTTCTGGTAGTGACTGATATTCAAGGTTTTCCTGAATTGCTGCATTAGCTTTATGCTTAATGTAACGGGACACATGCCTTCTAAAATGTTTTACCTTTTCATATCAGCCCACAGAATATTTTCCCAAAATCTTGAGGATCATCAAAACGTTTTGGGTAAATGTGAGATGGGCCAATGTGTTCTTTTTGGTCAGCAGTGCTTTTGGCTTTGGACCTCTACCCTGGCTTTAGAAATGGCTTCATAACCCTTTCCAGATAGATATATGTTGCTTTTTGGGATCCTTTAGCCTACTTCATGTTGTCAGACAGGTCCTATTCAAGTGATATCTTGATTCTGTAGATCAAACAATTAGAGTTTGGGTGTGGGTTGTGAAATTTATTAAAATAATGTGGATTTTCCATGGCACTGTGTTTTTCTAACTATGCAGAAACACAATGGCAAAATGCATAAATGATGCTAAAAATTTAATGTTTTTAATATTCTTTTTTTTATTTTTCTGGTGTTCTCAGATTTGCAGAAAAAAATTCAAGAAAGAAATTCACATTTTGAAATGTTCTGTAGCTTATGGTCTCAGTTGTAAAAACTTAAACAAAAAGGGTTATAAGTTTTTAAATAAATAGGTTGCAAGTTGCATAACGGTCTGATGAAGAAGCAGAAAGTGGACCATCTATGTGTTTTTCATCTGTCTAAAAGAAGAAATGTTACAAAGTCTATCTCCTTTTCTTCAAAGACTAGACCCTAATAAAAAAAAGAAATACGTTTAAAGTTTTTAAAGGTAAAACTATACAAATAACTTACAGTAGTTTTTATACAAAAGAACCTTACCCTTTTACAAACACTTGTGCTAAATTGTGCTTTGATGTTTCTCCAACCCAGGCTAAATCATAATTTCCTTCCCTGGGAAATAAAATGTCTTCATGTGAGCCGAATCTATGCAGTCCCCTCTGCTGATTTCTGTGTGAAGAAATCAGTGGATCAGGATTTTAAGGCTTTGCACAGTTTTAACTATCCACAGTATGAATGACACAAAACATCCAGGTGGCTGTATGTTCAAATATATCTCCCATGTCAGTCAGATAATCCCAAAAGAGGTCAGATTTAGGTGGATTGTAGCCTGATCAGTCACCCTGACCTGTCCAAGGAGTTCTACAATCGGATAACTGCTCCACCTAAGCTCGGAGGAGGAACCAGACGATGGAAAAAATTAGAAGGCAAGGTATAGCTTTCTCGACTCAATGCAGATTGTTTAAATGGTCTTATGAAAGGATTAATTAAAAGTGGTTCCTGAGTTCCTTACAGCATCAGATTAAAATATCTGCTGGAAAGCGAGGTTTTCCTGTCGCATCTTAATGCTGACCAGCTTTTTCCCATCAGGATTTGTCCGTAATTCCTTCGCATGAACGTGAGTCATGTGAGAAACTGGTAACTGGTAGCGGACCAGTCTCTACCTCCCGGTCTTCTTGTGGGACTTCCAGGGAGATGATGGTCTGAGCAGTTAGCGTCCGCTCCCTGAATGAGAAAACAAGGGTACAGAAAACAGCCAATGAGCTCATGCACCTCTTTGAACTCTTTTGAAATCTACTACACACCTATTATGAGGAAAGACAGTGTTAGTAATTGCTGTAATACCCGACCTGAAGCACATTGGCTTTTTTTAGACGCTCTTAGTTCCTGTGTAGTTAATCTTGTTTAGAAAATTGACAACTAATGTTTTGGAGCAGCTGCAGACCAACCAAAAATGCCTCCCTCAGCTCTGTCAGCATCTACACATCTGTGTGGTCTAAATGTTGCATGAAATGTGAACCTTTATTTAGACAGTTCATGTGACTTAACGCTGTTTACTTTAAATAGGGAAAGATCCTGAGTGACAATTTCCCACTGGACAACTTTATTGAAAATATCAGTTTTTATCCAAAGAAGGCAACCTAGCCCTGCAGGGACCCCAGGGCCCAACTGGGTCCTTTAGCCAATTATTTCCATTTTTAATAGTAAAAATTTTGTATTCATGCTAAATAATAATAATAATATATTTTCCCCGAGGTTCAAGGTTTGGATCACGGTTAAAAATGGCCACCTCACGTCTAAAAGCTATCTGCACACTGACAACACAGGATCCTCAGCCTAAATGGGCCCTATTGACGGCCATCCAAACAACATTATTTGGATACAATAAAATGTAGCCACTGCATAAGGTGATAGCTGTCAATAGTTCTTACATTTTTCCTATTAAATTACTAGTTATCAGCAGAACAAACATAAGTCTAAGCTGATTCCCACTGTTATTTTGTATGATTCATTGCATAGAAATAAGATATAGTACGGTATATATAATAGTCTGGATAACCCATTTACACTGCAAGCATTCCACTCTGCACTGCATTCACCAAATGTCTGTATTTTTCTTGATTAAATATGTGGCATAAACATGTAAATAATATTTCAAAAATGAATAAAAACTCCATAGTTATAATTAGGACTAAAGCTGATGAAAAGATTTAAGCTTTGAAAGGTAAAGACATTTTTCTGCAAGGATCTGTTTGGGTCCTGAGTGTCCTAAATGTGACTAAGGTGGGTTAAAGAAGATGTGTCGGTCTTCAGTAAATATAAGGAGAGATTCACTATTCAAAAAAATTGCAGATGCTTTAAATTTTAGGAATAAAGAAAGTTACTTATCTGAAACATCGTCAGGCAGCACTGCAATAAATAGACTCAGGAACACTTCTGCAAATTATTATAAGTAAACACGCCATTATGCTGCTTGCAGAAATGAAAGCTATAACTTTACTTTGCTATGATAAAAACAAACCGCCTAAAAGAGGGACGTTCATATTTTTTCCAGTCTGTCTTGGAAAACTTAGAATTTTCCAATCAAGAACTGAAATTCCTCTAGGAAACAATAGACCATAAATATTTCATGGTTCATCATCCAGCTTGCTATCAGCATTGAGTTGAAAAGCATCTTGATGTGCATACTCGGTTATCATAACACCTAAGCCCCGAGTTAAACTCCAAGAAGACCACTTGTAAAGATTTGATTTGCAAGAGGCTGACACATCTTGAATGATCACAAGAGGACAGAAGTGGAGACATCACGAGTGAACCAATGGTGTTACAGGTGGTTGCAGGAGCGTCTGATGGTCAGTCACAACAGTGAGGGAAGCCCACCACACACAGAGGATGCCTCGTACATGCATTAGACAGAACGAGCGTTGGGCTTGCATGAAGTTAGGTGGCTATATTGTTTAGCAGACATGTATGCGGGGCCTGTCATTCAGTTCAATTATTTATATAGGGCTAATTAAAAATAAATATCATATAAAGTCATTTTTGCAAGACAAATAAATCCAGTTTTTACCATGAATCACGTGTACATGAATCATCTCCTGTGTCTGGTGCCCTTCAATCACTGTTTTTGACTTACTGTCAGATGCTCCTGCAACTGCCTGTAGTACATTGCTCCGTTCATGATGGCACGACTTCTGCGCTCTGGTGCCAGCTTCAGATGTGCGAACTGCAAATCAAATCTTTTACATGCCCATCCAGGTCCTGCATGTGTACCAAACTACGTTCAAATGGGATCACATCCAGACATTTAGGTTTACTGACAGTAACCTAGCAGGTTATTTGTCAGTGATAGGACAGTAATTTTGGGAAGTGGAATATAAGGACCACACTGCAGTGGTTTCTGTGTGTTTTTCCCTTAAATACCCTGACCATCCTGCCACAGACCATCTGGTAGTGTTGCAACACACCCTCAAGCCAAGAAGCCAGCTATCCTGAGGTTGTGACCACATTGCTTGGTGATTCAGTGACAGCAGCAGGTTGTCTTCATTCGGGCTTTAATGGTTTTGCAAAAAAGGCACAAAAAAAAAAATTAAACTGGAATCAGGATTTAGGGAAACAGATCCCGCCATCTGAATCTTACTATTTTCAGTAAAATTATTGCTCATTTGAGCAAGACAATACAGAACTGACATTCCGGACATTTTCCGATACTGATTTGCTAAAAACTGGAGCGTGGGTGTTAACCTGACCTGCCTTAAGTGTTTCATCACATAGTGGAGAAATTCAGAAACAAACAAACAAACAAAAAAAAAGAACATTGAAAGAATGCAACACAGGAAGTTACAAATTCTTGCAGCTAACTTTAAATTTAATCAAAAGCTTCACTTTCCAATCAGAGGAACTGATTCAAATGACCCCTTGCAGACGAAAGAATTCATGCAACACTTTTTCAGCATAAAACTTTAAATGAAATCATTTGCAAAATATTGCTTGTCTTTTTTCAGAATATACCATCATTTGTTTCTATATTTTAATGCAATTGTAATTTAGAATACATTTCTTACCCTAACAAAGTATCAAATAACGTATTAGTAAATAATATTTTGAGCCTATATAGTAAAGCTTTTATCAGATAGGACAATGTTAGGTTAAAATCTTCTGGATGGTATTGATCTTCCACCAACAACCCTTCATCTTCTGGAGATGTTATCAACTAAGGTGAATTATTATAAAACGTATTTAAAATAAAAATGTTTACTTCTTAACATCCCTTGTTTCCTTATAAGAACAGGAATGCAGAATCAGCAGAAGCGCCTCCAGAAAGCTTTGGGTGGTACAAACCAAGCCAAACGCCTCTAGAGGTTTTAACTATGCTGTTGCTCTAAAGTGGTGCGGATAACAATGTGGGAAAAAAGAAGTGTAAGTTAATGAATTATTTAATTATGTCTTTGGTTAGGCCCTCCTGCATAACTCCACAGAAAGGAGAAAGATGTTGGACGGGTCAGCGGGATATAACCTACCTTCCTCTGGGTTGTGAATGGGGCCAGTTGGCTCTCACAGTCCAGCCGAGCGCAGCCTTCAGATGCCGGGAGCAGCAGGGGAACCGACGATTGAGCTGCTCCAGAAGTTCCTCTTTGCGCAAGCCGTAAACAACGGGCGCCACGCACTGCGCCATGCTGAAGAACGCAAAGATAACGACGGCAGACAGTTCTTTGGTCTCTGGCTTAATAATATTTCGCTTGGTCATAACTGTTAACATGTAGCTCACAAAGTTGGGCAGGATGTAAACGGCCAACTGGGTGCCGTGCAGAGCGATGGTCCTGCAGCCGGCCCGGTTCCGCCGGTTGAGAACTCCGAGCCGCCGTCCCTCCACCAGAATCCTGACGTAGCTGTAGAGGATGAGCAGCGTGCAGATCCCGATGAATAGAACCTTCTCCAGATCGCCTTTTTTCAGCTGGTCCCGGGCGCACCCGTCGTGGTCTTCACCCCTGGCGCCCCCCCCCCAGCTGGCCCCTCCCCAGCAGGCTGAGGGGGATCACCAGGGCCACCAGCCAGGTGAGCACGCCCAGCAGCCACGGCCAGTACGCGGCGGTGCAGACAGAGGTGTAGCGCATTGGGTGACACACGGCCACGAAGCGGTCCAGAGCCATGGCCGTGAGCGTCAGCAGGATGTTGGAGGCGCTGCTGATCAGGACGGTGATCATGGCCAGGCACGCAGAGCGGCCCGGCCGTGCGTCCAGGTAGTTCTGGTAGTAGAAGACGCTGCTCATGCCAAGGTGGACCAGAGCGGACACCAGCAGGTGGAAGACCAGCACGAAGCGCGCATGGCTGCGCAACCGCTTCTCCCGAACTATGGTCCAGTTGATGATGAGGTTGAAGAAGAGAAGAACCGAGAAGGAGACGGTGGACACACCAAAGCGCACGCAAGTGTAGTCCTGCACCTCCGTGGTGTTGTTCGACATTATTCCTTAGCTGGGTTTGGATAGATTGGAGTGATGCTGATGGTGGGAAAGAAACCAGTTCCGCCGCATGATCCTCTCTGTCTGCTTCCTCACTGAAGACTAACTCGGTCTTCCGCTGCGCCCGGAAGACCGACTCGTTTTCACGCTCACATGTTTGTCACGTCTGTGTTTTTGTCAAGTCTCGCCGACATAGTGGCTGGCTGTCCGGAAACACAAATAAACACCCATCCATTTCTCTCAGGTCGGAATAATTCTAATTCTGATACTAAAAGAGGAGATGAGAAAGTTTTACTAAACCTAAACTCCCCTTTTTAAGTTTTTTTTCCCCCAAATTAGTTTTAGTCATAATCTGGAATAATCAGAATCAGCTTTATTGCCAAGTTCGTGCATACTAACAAGGAATTTGCCTCCGGTACACTTTGCTCTTTGGTTTTGTTTTTGCATTACAGAATATACAAATTTACAATGTACACATATCTAATAAAAAGGTGCATTTGCAACATCTGTATGCTGTTGTTTTGTACTCTATTGAATGTTCATCAGAGAAACAGCCTGGCGGAAGAAACTGTCACTGTGGCGGCTGGTTTTAGTAAACAGTGCTCTGTAGCGGCGACCTGAAGGTAAAACTCTGAACAGTTTATGTGCAGGGTGTGTGGGGTCTGCAGAGATTTTGGCAGCTCTTTTCTTGACCCTTGACCTGTATAAGTCCTGGATGGAGGGAAGGTCAGCTCTGATTATTAAGAGCAGATTAATTCAGTCCAAGTTTGACCTGTATATTTATTGCGGTTTTCTTGCTTGCTGAGGTGCTTTTTTATGTGGCCTTATGGCTCAACACCCAGGGAGTCTTTGATTCGAGGGTGGAACAAGCACAGAGAAAAAAAAGTCATCATCACTTGCTGCCCTGAAAGAGTTTTCTGTCGCTTATTGCTCTGTTCGTTTACTGAACCGCAGATTGAGTGCTCTTGGTTCCTCTTGTGTTGTGCAGATTAAGCTCTATGAAAAAATATGGCTGCACAGTGCTGCTGGTGACTGACACTGAAGTTGGTATCTGATGAGATGAGATTATGCTAAATTAGAGGGTGATTTCACCAGATTTTCATTTTCTTGGTTTAAATCTAAAATATTTAGGGTGGTCAAACCTGAGCTGGAAGTTTTGTGGAAAAAACCACAATACACTGGTGAGTTAAAACCTGGGCTAACTTTTTCTGTATGACACATTGAAACCAATGTGTCAATATGAAACGTTTGAAATAAAGGTTTTCATCTACAACAGTGTTGTAATAAAAATGGGAACAACATTTAAAAAGGTAGTACTGCATAATTTATTTCTGAGCAGTTGTGGCATCCCCTGACAGAATGGGGCTCTGGGCAGAGGGCCGTATCACTCAAATCTCAGATTACTTCAGTAGTATCAAATTAAACACAACGAAATCAAAAATATTCAAATATTTCATCCTGTGTATATCAGAAGCAGTTTCTGTAATACATTTCAGTCAATAGTCTGATCTTTTTGTGCAGCTGAGACAAACGTTTTCTTAACTTTCTATCAGTACTGCACATAAACGTTCATACATTTTCTGTAGATGTATCTGAATAATAGATTAAATTACATGTTATTGCTGAGAAAAGTATAGGGTTTAGGAGTTATAGAGTTAGGATTTACAAAATCATGTCTGCCTGCTAAATAGCAACATAATAATATTTTTTATTACTCAATATTCAGAAATGTCAATAATTTCCTTTTTAAACTGCTTTACTTGCATGATACATTTAGTTTATCCTCCAACAAGCTTCTCACCGTGGTTTAGTGGCATTCTGGCCCATTGCTCCTGTCATCACTGGTGGAAGTGAGTCCGGTTTGTAGGCCACCTTTCTCACAAACACCTTTTCAGCTCTGTTCACCCATTTCTATGGGACTGAGATCAGGAGTTTTGTTGTAATCCTAACTGAACTAAAACAGGAAATGTTTAATCTGATTTAATGTCAGATATTGAGAAGAAATATGGTTACATGTCTTTTCATACAATTTATGAAAATATGTGGTAAAGTCAGAACTTGCTGCCTTGCTTCAAAACCAGCGTTCTCTTTAGACTCAGTTCTGATGTTCTGACATATTTCTTAGGATTTTGTAGGCTTTCATTGGTCCTTTAATGATTACCATTATCCAGACTGTTTCATCCATGAAAGTTCATCCATTGATATTAACTTTATCCAACATGGGAAAATACCTCTGCATCTTTGTAGTTTGTGTAATTTGTGTTCTTATACGAATAGTTAGTGACTGCAGTGGGGTTTAAACTCAAGGTGGCGTTTCTAAAATCCTTTGCAGCCTGATCAACATCAGTGGTCCTTTTAAAGGCAACCAGAAGTCTCATTTGCTGTTTAATGACCTGCTACACATCCTTGAACAACATCCTTATACTTTGAATAGCGCCGGATATGCATTTACCGTACATCTGAATGTCACAATTTTTATTGGAACCACTCGACCCTCAAGCAGAAATGTTGTATTAAATAACTGTGATCACCTGATGTTTTAATTTGCCACTGCATTGTGGTGCAGTTGGTAGTACTGGCTTTGCAGCAAGTAGGTCCTGGGCTTGACTCCTGGCCAGGGGTCTTTCAGCATGGAGTTTACGTGTTCTCCCCGTCCATACATGAGATTTCTCCGGGTACTCCGGCATCCTCCCACAGGCCAAAACCATGACTGTTATGTTAATTAGTCTTTCTATATTGCCCATAGTTATGGATGGGTGTATGCATGGTTGTTTGTCCTGTGTCTCTGTGTTGCCCTGTGATGACTGGTGACCTGTCCACGGTGTACCCTGCCTCTCGCCAATAGACTGCTGGAGATAGGCACCAGCTCCCCTGTGACTCACTATGGAAGAAGCTGGGTATAGAAAATGGATGGATGTTTTTATTTGGCAATTTGGGGTCATTTTCTCTTTTATAATAAAAATCAAGTTTATCTCCTAATAATAGATTAATAACTACCAGTTAATGTAGAATTACATGTAATCTCGCTTACTAAAGTTGTGTTTTTGTTATGAATCAGCAGTTTTGAAATGACAGCTTAAAATTAATTTAAAACTCTTTTTACACATTTTAACATTAGGATGTTTCAGAACTCACAGCTACACTCACAGTTAACATTTTTTTTTACTGCAAAACTGAAATATATAAAGAGCTAATTAATATTAAAAATATTAATTATTGTTTAAAAAAAACACGTCTGCCCCCTGCTGGTGATTTAAACCTCTGCACCATTCAGCAGAGCTACAGTTCATTTAGTCAAGTACTTTTCAGACATAGTAGGTGTAACCTGGTTGGGCCTTGGGGGCCCAAATGCACCAGAATTCATGCAAGTCAGGCTGAGTAATTATCCACATGCCCACATTGACAGTTCTTCAGTTTGAGAACAGGTTCCAGAGCGCAACTGTTTGAAAACGACCTGGTCTCCGTTGTCGTGTAGATGGGAAAAATGTAATCTTTCTTTTGGGGATGACCTGGCTGACTGAAATCTGTAGAAATTAATGCACACAACATGCCGACCAATTTAAAACCCACAAAAGATGAAGATATCAACAATATGTTAGAATTATGATTATTGATTAATTAATGTTTATCAATAATTATAATTAAAAATCATAATTTGACAAAATTTATTTCTTAACCAAAATCCTCATTTATGAATCGAGACCAGAGATGTCATCTGGTGTTGTAATTGTGGCTCAACGCCTCTGATAATTACAACCGTTAAATACTCAGTAATAATTAATAACTGTTACCAGAGATGTCACTGTTTAATCGACCATTTCTGCCGAAACGTGTGGAACTTCAACCTTATCTTGACTGACGAATCACCCTTGTACAAAATAAACACAGAACACCTTCTGTTTATCTATGTGAACATTTATTAAATCACAGCCCTGATACAATCCGCTCTTCCGATTTAATAATCTTCACCTACTCAAACATGCAAAGTTCTACACAAAAGGGGTAAAATATCTAACTAAACAAAATAAAGCAAAACAGCAGTTTTAGGATCAAACCAGCAGTTATGGCAAAAATGATAATATGACAAAAGGGATGTGGTGGTGAGTGGAGGTTGGGGCACAGCTCAAACTGTAACTCAGTTATACTCAGTCATAAATCCTCCCCCAACGCTGGTTGAGGTGAGCAGACAAAGGGTTATAAAACTTTTGGCGGCAAGCTAGTAAGCAGTAAGGTTGAAGACAAAGAAAATGGTGAATTTCACCATGAGGTTATTTTAACAGCCCAGTCTCACCTGCGCTTGCTCTCAGGTGTTCAATAACCCCGCAAGACACACACAAAGCTGGGTATCACAGCGGCTTCCAGACATCCAACCTGGCACATGAAAGTTTCAATAAAAAGGTTACATGCACATATCATTCAGAACACATTAGATTAAATAGCGAATCTCATCGCACTAAAACCTCCTGTACCCTGCCCAGACTTTCTAAGAAAGAAATAAAGATAAAGGATGGGTTTTACTTGTCGTTGTCTTCCTTCTGAGCGGAGTTGAGGGTGAGTGGGGTGGAAGTTGGAAGTTAATGTGCGTCCACAGTTAACTTCAAGAAAAGCGGTCAATCTTCGTCCTTTGTCCTCCTTGGCAAAAAGGGAAAATATGAACTGACCATCAGCAGTAGACTAGAACCAAAACAAGGTGGCGATTCGTCTCCTTGAAACTCCGTGGGTTTTTGTTACGTGTTAAGCTCACGTCTTCGATAGGCAAAGTGAAATTTCTGGCCTTCTTATTCCAGAAACCTCTTTTATGAATTTTTCGTTGGCCAACGAAGGAGAATAAATGAAATCCACTCGGGACTCTTCTCCAGATGATGCTTCAGATGTTGGTAACCGTGTTAGAGTCTCCAGCTGAAGGCAAATGGTGGGTCGTCTCATCCTCTGTTATATAGTTGACGGTGGCCTCAGGACTGCGACGCCCCTGTCTCATCAGCCATGGGGGGCGACGGGATCTGTAGGCACGGACTGTCCTGGATACAAAATGGCCGAAAATGCCAGGAGGCCTGGTGGCGTCCAGCAACGTGCAAATGGTCCAATATTCAGCAAACAAGTGGTCCAACAAATAACAAAGCTGGAATGCAGAGTACTTAATTTTGCTGCTGACTTTTGAACCTAACGACGTTTCTCAGACAAAGTGTTCATTTTCTCCCCGTTTTGCTGGGGAGTTACGGCATTTTCATGTCTACTGTTGCCCTGTGAACGGAGATTGTAATTAAAACATTGTCATGTAGGGGAGAGTGGGGTAAATTGAGCCATTTCTCACTTATGCTGACCTCTAGGCAAGGGAAAGTGGTACGCAA
This sequence comes from Girardinichthys multiradiatus, assembly GCF_021462225.1. NCBI lineage: Eukaryota > Metazoa > Chordata > Actinopteri > Cyprinodontiformes > Goodeidae > Girardinichthys > Girardinichthys multiradiatus. Next base: position 27,423,857 of record NC_061807.1, read on the forward strand.
GTAAAACCAAAACGTCTACATTTATGTCAGGATATTTCTTGTCGGTGGAGATGTTAAGAATGCATCCATGACATCCTAAAAACAAAGTGGTCTGGTCAAAGTCAGGGGGTAAATGGACCTATTTACTTTTTCCAATTTAAACCCGAGTGTCATTTTGAATTATCCTAAAGGGAATTTTAAACTACATATAACAAGTCAAATACAAGTGTATTGTTTAAAAATATTTTAATAAAAATGAGGATACAACAATTGAACACTGTCACAGTATAACAACTGCAATGAACTCACAAAAAACAATACTGTGGTTTTCTCAACAATTTAACTACACCTCAAGGTTGCCGTGAAATATTTATTTCTACTCTCTCAGTGCAGGTCCTCCAGCCTTTTGAGGTGGAGGTAGCTTCTTCGCTTTGAGGGAAAACTGCCACATCATCTTCCTTGAAAACAAAGGTTGGGTTCTCTTTAGCTGTCCTCCCTCTGATTCTTTGAAGAAATCTTGAACTCACTTCTTCGCCTTCCAGATTGTCAGCCAAACCAATCTAAGGGTATAGCTCCTGTGTTTGGTTGCAAAGGGAATTATAACAAAGTCACCAACAGGTCTGTGCTTTCTGGTTCACTTCTCTCATCCTCAGATGTGTCATCAAGTGGGACGGGAACATCGCTCTCAGAGCTGCTGCTCACTGTGTTTCTCTTCCTGATTTGTTTTTTCTTCAGCTTTCCTTTTTCTTTTATGTTACTTTGCTTTTTTGGCTGCTGCTTCTTTTCCCTCTCTTTGTGGATCGTCTGCTTTTCAGGTGTATCGGTTAGGATTCTTAATACGCTTTCGCTTTGTTTGTGCCATGGGATGTGGACCTTTAGGTAAGCGCAGGATATCTTCTGCAGACACATATGCAGTGTGACTGAGACACGCATCGGTGTCACCTGGTAAAGGACATCCATGTCTAGAGGCTGATGAAGGCAGCATAGAAGTTATGGAGGTTGTAGTAAGGGGTGGGTTATCTGCGATAGATGGAGCTGCTGGAGTAGAAGACTGTAGTCCATTGTTTGCTCTGTCTGACACCATAGATGGCGCAAACTCTGCATCTGGGCAAATACAGGTCCTTCTCAAAATATTAGCATATTATGATAAAGTTCATTATTTTCCATAATTTCATGATGAAAATTTAACATTCATATATTTTAGATTCATTGCACACTAACTGAAATATTTCAGGTCTTTTATTGTCTTAATACGGATGATTTTGGCATACAGCTCATGAAAACCCAAAATTCCTATCTCACAAAATTAGCATATTTCATCCGACCAATAAAAGAAAAGTGTTTTTAATACAAAAAACGTCAACCTTCAAATAATCATGTACAGTTATGCACTCAATACTTGGTTGGGAATCCTTTGGCAGAAATGACTGCTTCAATGTGGCGTGGCATGGAGGCAATCAGCCTGTGGCACTGCTGAGGTCTTATGGAGGCCCAGGATGCTTCGATAGCGGCCTTTAGCTCATCCAGAGTGTTGGGTCTTGAGTCTCTCAACGTTCTCTTCACAATATCCCACAGATTCTCTATGGGGTTCAGGTCAGGAGAGTTGGCAGGCCAATTGAGCACAGTTATACCATGGTCAGTAAACCATTTACCAGTGGTTTTGGCACTGTGAGCAGGTGCCAGGTCGTGCTGAAAAATGAAATCTTCATCTCCATAAAGCTTTTCAGCAGATGGAAGCATGAAGTGCTCCAAAATCTCCTGATAGCTAGCTGCATTGACCCTGCCCTTGATAAAACACAGTGGACCAACACCAGCAGCTGACACGGCACCCCAGACCATCACTGACTGTGGGTACTTGACACTGGACTTCTGGCATTTTGGCATTTCCTTCTCCCCAGTCTTCCTCCAGACTCTGGCACCTTGATTTCCGAATGACATGCAGAATTTGCTTTCATCCGAAAAAAGTACTTTGGACCACTGAGCAACAGTCCAGTGCTGCTTCTCTGTAGCCCAGGTCTGGGGAATGCGGCACCTGTAGCCCATTTCCTGCACACGCCTGTGCACGGTGGCTCTGGATGTTTCTACTCCAGACTCAGTTCACTGCTTCCGCAGGTCCCCCAAGGTCTGGAATCGGCCCTTCTCCACAATCTTCCTCAGGGTCCGGTCACCTCTTCTCGTTGTGCAGCGTTTTCTGCCACACTTTTTCCTTCCCATAGACTTCCCACTGAGGTGCCTTGATACAGCACTCTGGGAACAGCCTATTCGTTCAGAAATTTCTTTCTGTGTCTTACCCTCTTGCTTGAGGGTGTCAATAGTGGCCTTCTGGACAGCAGTCAGGTCAGCAGTCTTACCCATGATTGGAGTTTTGAGTGATGAACCAGGCTGGGAGTTTTAAAGGCCTCAGGAATGTTTTGCAGGTGTTTAGAGTTAACTCGTTGATTCAGATGATTAGGTTCATAGCTCGTTTAGAGACCCTTTTAATGATATGCTAATTTTGTGAGATAGGAATTTTGGGTTTTCATGAGCTGTATGCCAAAATCATCCGTATTAAGACAATAAAAGACCTGAAATATTTTAGTTAGTGTGCAATGAATCTAAAATATATGAATGTTAAATTTTCATCATTACATTATGGAAAATAATGAACTTTATCACAATATGCTAATATTTTGAGAAGGACCTGTATATGAAAATCCCCAAGGACCTGAATTTAGAAACTATATTCCATGGTGTCATTACTGACATAACATCTCATTCACACATCTGACAATCTGGTATGGTGGCTGTTTTACCATGACTCAGGCCATGGAATTGGTCAGCAAGTTGTTTGATGTGGTCTGCAAGCTCCTTCTTCATCTCCTCTGTGAAGACTCTTTTTACCAGTGCTGTCCCACTGTACCCCACTGTTTTCACTTTATTTTCCTCATTCTGGTTTACGAATCTGCACAGTGTTGATCTGTCAATCTTTCTTTTTTGCTACTGCTCTTATGGATTTTCCTGCCTGTATCTTAGTGGCTGGTCTCTTCATCTCCTCAACGGGTGTTGACCCCCAGTCTGTCTTTCTGCTGAACAGATGTTAGACAATGAAACTGAAACACCTGGTTTTAGACCACAATAATTTATAAGTATGGTTTAGGGCCTCCTTTTGCAGCCAATACAGCGTCAATTCGTCTTGGGAATGACATATACAAGTCCTGCACAGTGGTCAGAGGGAGTTTAAGCCATTCTTCTTGCAGGATAGTGGCCAGGTCACTACGTGATACTGGTGGAGGAAAACGTTTCCTGACTCGCTCCTCCAAAACACCCCAAAGTGGCTCAATAATATTTAGATCTGGTGACTGTGCAGGCCATGGGAGATGTTCAACTTCACTTTCATGTTCATCAAACCAATCTTTCACCAGTCTTGCTGTGTGTATTGGTGCATTGTCATCCTGATACACGGCACCGCCTTCAGGATACAATGTTTGAACCATTGGATGCACATGGTCCTCAAGAATGGTTCGGTAGTCCTTGGCAGTGACGCGCCCATCTAGCACAAGTACTGGGCCAAGGGAAAGCCATGATATATCAGCCCAAACCATCACTGATCCACCCCCATGCTTCACTCTGGGCATGCAACAGTCTGGGTGGTACGCTTCTTTGGGGCTTCTCCACACCGAAGACTGGCTACCAGGCTGGTCCAATTTAGCCATGAAACCTCCCACACTAAAATGACAGGTGTTTCAGTTTCATTGTCCAACCCCTGTTCTTGGCATTATTACTTTTTTAAAGTGTATTAAATATTAGGAAGAAAAAAAAACAGCTACGTAATATCACATTAAAATATACTTTTTGAAATTTTAGACATAATGTTACTCATGCTTCATAGTTGGGTAGGTTGAACCACTGGCTCAACAGCCTCACAGCCAGCACTATGGAAAAAATCACCTAGCTTAGCAATTCAAGCTATTTTTTGGCTAAATGGTTCACATGGTTTAATACGCGAGTAAATCATCAGCATTTATAATATACATTTTTAGACCTGTATAAATTAACTTTCACATAACAATCAATAGCTGAAATGTAAAAGACATTTAGTTTGATAAGCAAAAAACAGTTTTTTGTAAAGAAAACATGCATGCCGCATTGCCATATGCTTTTACCAATCACAGGGACAGCAAAATGGATGGTTCTTGCAGAATTTATGGTCACAAGACAACAAAGATGTACCATTACCCAGATACAGGGGGTGGGTGTACCCAGCTGTTCATCTTGCACACTCTCCCCTAGATGTGTTAACAGATACGGAAAATAAACCCTGTTTTCAATGGATCATTACCGCGTAAACTGGGCCTCAGTCTAAAGTAGTCCTAATGCTTATAAAGCATTGGATATGCTCTTTTTTTGTGTGTTTTCACATAGAGAATAAAGGCTACATAAATCTCAAGTTGTATTGAATTTGTTCAATGTAGAACAATCCAACAACAACAATCCAAGTATTTTTTAACTAAAAACAGTCTAGATTAATTAAATTAATTAATTTTAATTAATTAATTTTAGTGTGTACCTGGAAGCTTCAGCTCAGATACCAACTTCTGAACAAACATGCAAATAGACTGTTTGGCAGGTTTGGCACCGGACAGATTATGTTTTTGGCTTGTGGCACCCCCTAGGCTATGGCCGCCCTAGGCAGAGTGCCCTATTACCCATATAAAAATATTACTACTGGTTGCACATATACTAAGATAAACATTCATCTTTAAGTTAACAGCATAATAATGCAAAGGTAAGCTTGTGTCAGAGATGGGGAAACATTTCAGGCACACTTTTTGAAGATAGATAGGCTAGAATGTTTTTTTCTGTGGTTGCTTAAGGTACCATTTTGCTTGACTCCTCCTCAAAAAGAAATGTCAAAGAAATAATGTAACATAGTACATTTCTTCCACATCACATTCTAGACAACGTTTTATGTAAATTACTATACATTCAAACTCAGGCACTTTCTTCTTCAACATAACTTCGGAGTAAAAAAATTACGAGGTGCAAAAATAGCTGGAATTCACTATTTATTTAAAGGAAATTAAGAGCTATTCAGTATGATCATTTAAACCCTGCATCTATGTTTTACTCTAAGCTCAAGAAAGCCTTATAGAAAAATGAGGACATTAAATATTGAAAAGAAAAAAAAAATTGTGCTGTACTTTAACCATCTATGGCTGATCAGAATCAGTTTTATTCGCCATATTTGTGCACACAAACAAGAACTTTGACTTCGGTTCTGCTTTGCGGTAAGACATTGACAGCATTGATGGTAATTCTCCCCACAACCTCATGATGGCGCCATTGTAGCAAACTAGTTCCTTGCCTCTTGATCGCGACCTCACCTGCAGATGGGAATAAACTCCCAGCAGGTCATTCTCTATGAAGTTTTCTTTTGCAAAAATGTTTTTCCTAGTGTGACAGAATGCTCCTTTCCTCTTGGCATCTTTTATGCTGAGGGTAGACAGTTTAGAGTCATTTATTTCTTTTTTCATCTTCTACCTGCTGTATTTATGTTTTATTTCTATATCTTTTTTCTTTATCTTTAACGGTCTCTTCATCTTTCTGTATCTTTCTTTATCACATCTTTTATCTGTTTCTGTCTCTTTCTGTCTTTCCGTCTTTTATTTACATGATGTATTATTCTATCATGTACGTATTTAATTACCAAGCTCAGTCTTATAGAGCCTGGGGGGTTGTTTCACCAAGTCAGGTCAAAACCTTTTATTCGGTGGTGACTGGACATTTGCTGTGTGTCAGAGGTAGGACATGAAACACTTGGGCACTTAACATTTGGACGGCATTGACAAAATAAATTGTAAACTTGTAAATTATTTCCATGAAGATAAATTGCCTCATTTTGCTCCACTTCTGCCTCTTTCAACAATAACAAAAAAACACAACAACACAGTAACAACAGTTGTACTCACTAAATGTTGGATTAGGATACAGACCATTGTGATAAATATATATTTGGAAAACAACAAAGTTCTTCTTGACAAAATCTCAACAAAAACACATCATAATATCCTTCATAAACGTAACATTTATTGCAGGGCTATAGAGTGTTCATACTGTTAGATCCAGACCCTGTAAATACCTAGAGTGAAAGTAGCCCCTAAAGCTATCCCACATGCCATAGAGGGCTCAGTTGGGGGATTTAGCTCATTTTCTTTCTGTGTCAAGAGCACATGGTATAATATAAAAGCTGGCATTTTCTCTAGTATATTGTGGCAGTGCATTTCAAGAAAGAAGGAGTTGCTTGAGAGGAGAAAGTAGAGAAGACATGGGCTTAAACTCAACAGACTGTTATGATGTTTTTATGGGTAACTGTTTACATAGTGCAGAAAGGCATTAAATAAAATGAACTAAAAATACAAAGACAGTTCTGGTGGAAACAGGAAAGTTGAGGTGCACATTTAATTCTGCCGTGATTTGGGCAGCCGTGGTTTTATGTTTTTTGGATACAATCCAGGTTAGCACCCGAACATCCTTTTCAGACAGCTTCCTCTTGCATCCACAGTTAATCCTGTTGGATGTGGTTCGTCCTTCTTGGTGGTATGCTGACATTACCCTGGATACCGTGGCTCTTGATACATCACAAAGACTTGCTGTCTTGGTCACAGATGCGCCAGCAAGACGTGCACCAACAATTTGTCCTCTTTTGAACTCTGGTATGTCTGGTAGTGCAGAAAGGCATTAAATAAAATGAACTAAAAATACAAAGACATATCCGACTGAGATTTGTGACACAGAAAGCAAATATAAGGAAAAAGACAAGGGCTTTGTCTTCTTGGCGTGTTTGATGTATGCGAGGAGACCAGGGGTGAGACAGGTCGGTGTCTCAGAAAGACCATCTCTCCTGTTTGCAGCGTCCATGGAGAGGGTGGACACTCTGATGGGTGCTGGCTGCTGCTGCCTTCTCCATTTAAACTCTTCCTACACACTGGACATGCTGTGTGGCCGTAGAGCAGAATATAAATTACATTAGCTTTAGGCAGTTTTCTCACAAGAGTTTTAACAATTTGTCTCCTTTTTTAAGTCCTGCTTGACACAATGCTCAGGTTATTCTTTATCCTTTGTCTGGTAAGTAAACTATACTTCAGCAAACTCCCCCACTGCTAATGTTGAATGACTGGTAGAGTAGGGCAACTAATTCTGCATTTAGCATCTATTAATGTATAGTTGGTGCATTTCACATTCCTTTAAGCCAATTCTAAAGGCAAAGCTGACAAAATTCAATATGAGATTATTATTCTGTGCCATTAACCTCCAATTCTCTGCAAAAACTATTAAAAACACATTAATTAGCCACATATTTGCATTGGGCAACACTGTTCCTTCATTACAATAAACAATAGAAAATGTCTATTATGAGTCGACCTCACATAAATGTTTCTACCAAGTAGCCAAAACATGTTCTAAATTACTTTAGGTCCTAAAACCCAAATGAGCACTGTGAATATCATACAGTATAAGGTATTAAATGTCATTAAGGATCTGTTTTGTGAGTTTATTTTACAAAAGCTCAACTCTCTTTGTTATGACTTACTATTTCCAGCCATTGTACATTCTGAATGGAAGAAGTGGTTATAGGGCAGCTGACTCGCTCTCCCACTGTGAAGTTCTCTCTGTGCACTGGACATGAAGCAGTATACGGGAGAAATAAAAGTGTTTATCAATAGCCCTGTGGAAAAAGACCCAACAGACACCGTACCACCATGCCAGCCGTGGCTTTTCACACAGACGTTGTTCCATCACTGTTACCACTCATGTTCATGGCGCACAGGTGGACCAATTCAGACCCCTCGTTCACACTCCATACCTTTCAATACTCCCAGAAAATAATGCTATGTGAAAGCAGCTATGGATAGTCGGACTCAAAATTTTATTGCCAGAAAATGAGATGAGAAGTCTGCTTATATTTAACAACAGCCATCAGACCAAATGCACAATATTGGGCACAATTAAACCGGTATAACCACTTCAATAAACACAGAATGTATTATGTATAACAAGCTTAAACTGACTAAATACCTACTTCTCGGGCTTTAATAAGAATTTTAAGGACAACTAAGGAGTTTGGCATAATAATGTACATCTGCTGTCAGGAATGTCAAATCAGTTACTAGTCAAATCCCCCCTTTGATAATGGTAGGGGAAATGCTGTGCAGTCATTGTAAAAGTAAGTACATCCTCATTCACCCACTAGGATATAATCATGTAAATGGACTAGTCTATGCCAGTTTCTAAAATGATTTCGATCAAATATTAAGTGTCAATAATTATTTAACTAAGATGAAGTCAAAATGAAAAGATTCGTAAGTACCTATGTGCAACCCCCAAACCTCAGGAAAGGGGAAGATAAGTCATGTTTGTTAGAGTAATTAACAATTTGTCATTAATTAATGATTAATACTGGGTTGAATAAAAGTAATGTTTGTGTGTCATAAATTAGTTAAAAACTTTAGTTTTTTTGTGTCTGGGGGCTGGGGTTGCTGGGTGCAGTGGGGGACTGGGTACTGGAGTAATGACTAAAACTGGCAGCCTGTAAGCTTTCAGCACACCGACTAGGAGGAAGAAAATGGTGGATGTCTTTTGCTGGATTTTTTTTTTCTTTTCAATCACAGAATAAAGTCGAAATTGAGTTTCGTGATGAAAGTCAAAATATTGAGAATAAAGAGTCAATAATATCAAGTAAAGGTGGACTTCCCAAACATGTTTTGCATGAACATCTAAAAAAAAACTTACAATATGGTGAAAAGTTCAACATTTCTCGTCACTCATTCATTTCAAGCCTTTTTTCTTGTCGCAGATCTTTGTGCCAGTGACATGTTAACTTTACAGTTCAACTGTTCATATACTTTCTGCACTTTTTCCCTCATCATTTCGACGTTTTTAATCGTTATTTCGTCGTCAGTCTTAATCGGAAGGACACGTTTCCTCATAGGTGGCCCCAAGAGCCCGCTGGGCGCTGTCTTTACAGAAAAGTGAAACTCAGGAGCTCGACAATCACTTCTGCACACACTCTGAGCTCTGCGCACAAACCATTCGTCAACTCAGTTTAAAAAAGGTAAGAAAAAACAAACTCCAACTACGAGCAGCGGCTGAAAACTTTAAAAACTGCATATTGCGTAGCAGGAGTCTGCCTTTCAGAGCGACATGCGTTCATGTTTCTTCATTTTCAGTCAGGTTGTATGCGACGTTACCTGTTTTTTATTATTATTATAAAATGGATCAAAATATATCAGTTTCCTCCCTGTTTGACTCTAGTGTGTATTTGTAAATTTCATATACAAATGGTTTGCTCGTTACAGCTTAATTAAGTAGTACACGGTGTTAAAAGGTGATATTGCCTTTCTGTCCGTTTCATCTCATTAAGCTGATAAGAACCAGTGCGCAAAATCTGGATGCATTTTGCCTAGATGCAGCTTTCAGACCTTAATGAAAGCGCATATTTATGGATTAAACGGTTTATATTTAAACATTAAAACTGGCAAGGCACATGTTCAAATACAATCCTTACCCAGCAGCCTACCAGCTAACTGTGGACCCACGTGTTTCTGTTAGATGTGCTATTAAACACAGTAGTAGAGTCTGCAAAGGGTTGCAACATTATTTCTAAAGCTTTGGGATTCCAGAAAATCATAATCCACAAATGGGGAAAACATGGAACAGTGGTGAACTGTTGAAGACTCATCCAGGAGGTCACAAAAGAACCCTGAAAAACAACTGAAGCACACCAGACATCAGTTGTCTCAATTATGGGGACTGTTCAAGGTTTAATGAGAAGAAAAAGACTAGGTAAATTGGCATCAATAGGGGAGTTGCAGGGACACAAAGGTCTGTCTTACATTTACCAAAAAGCATCTTGATGACCCCTGAGACTTTTGGGAAAATTTGCAGTCTGACGAGACAAAGTGGAATATCCTGTCACATCTGGTGTGGAACTAACATACTTCATAAAAAAAAAACATTATATTATCCAACTTGGTGGTGATAGTGTGATGGTCTGGGGCTGCTTTGCTGCTTCAAGACATGGTTGACTTGCCCTAATTGATGAAAATGCTCTATTCCAGAAAATCCTGAAAGAGAAAGTCCAGCCATCAGTACATGAACTTGAACTCAAGCCCACTTGGGTTACGCAGCAGGGCAATGATTCAAAGCACATCAGCAAGTCCACCTATGAATGGCTTGAAAAAAGAAAAAAAAAAAGGTTTTGGAGTGGCCTAGTCGAAGTCAGGATTTAAATCTGGGAAGTTGTGGCATGCCTTTTAACTGGCCGTTCATGCTCAGATTCCTCTGATGTGACTGAATTAAAGCAATTCTTCAAATAAAAATGAGCACCGAACCTCACTATGAAGGGCAAAAATGGACAAAATTACATTAATTAATATACAATGAAATAAATAAATGTCCCATTAAATATTTAAATATGCCATTAAATTATGAAAATCACAATTAAATAATGAAATGCCCCATTAAAAAAAAAGCCTTTTAAATGATGAAATTAAATAATTAAATGTAATAAAAAAAAAATAAATGTATTAAAAAATATATTTATTTATTAATGTTATGGCTCCCTTCAGCGCGACATCATGAAATTATTCAAACTATCAACTTGACCCATCAAACTCAGTGGGTGGGATTAGGGCGGCTCCTCAACATCTGATTGGCTGCTTCACACAGCAAGTCAAGACAACTTTTTTCCACATTTGCTGATGTTAATGTCTTTGCTTGCAAGTGCAGAAATAACTCCAATAACTTCAAGAAGTTGTTCAAATTTATTTACTTCAAACTCTTGGGGAGCATCTCCAGCTTCTATGTCCCTAGATTGGTCTAAAATATCTCTAACCAGTTCATGAGAGAGCTCATTTAGGTCCTGCTTAGAGGTCCCGGAGAGGTTACCACATTTATTTTTTAATGTCTCCCTTCTGCACGGGAGACATGAAATAAATAAATATAGAGCCAAATAATTACATGTATTTTTAAATAAATTTATTTGAAAAAAACTACAACCAATTATTTAATTTCATCATTTAAAAGGTATATTTAATTTAATTGCGCATTTAATTCTTTAATTGTGCATTTCATAATTGAATAGTGTATTTCAATTTATTTATTTCATGGGACAGTCACATCTATTTATTTCCTGATAAATACTTATTTATTTAATTTAGTCCCTTTTGGCCCTCCGTAAAATTTCTCCTCATTAATGTAAAAGACTAATTGCCAGTTCCTGTAAAAGTTATATTTTTATGTAAGGCCAGATTGGTTTTGAATAGCTTTATTTTCTTTCTAAATTGTTTAATGACCTGTGTGGCAAAAAAAACAACAACAAAAAAAACAACAACAAAAAAACAGAATACAGATACTTTTTTGCAGCACTGTTAACCTTAGGTAATTAATGACATCTCTTTATCAAGTTTAAAAAAGATATATTTGGTATCCCTTAAAATGGCACATTGTCACAAATAAACATCATTTAGCACCTTTGCCAATTTTAAAATCTATTCTGCATTTTGTGCATTTTTCTCAAAATATGTATTATATAAATAGCAAAATGTTTACTTTTTATGGAAGGTAAAAATTATTATTTCATACATCTACAAGCATGGTATTGGTATGTCTTTTGCATGGTGGTGCTTTTTTTAGATAGGAGTTCAATGCAGAAGGTCGTGCACTAGTCATATAGACATTACTGTCTGAGTAGTACTTGTATTTCTGACCTTTTTCTCAGGTTATTAAATAATAATGTCACCATTTCTCATATCAAGAGGCACAGCAGTGGATTGTCCTACATGTTGGTCCGTTTTCTCATGTCCTACAGGGGAAGGCGCCCTGCTTCATCAGATGCTTTTTCCTTTGCTAGTAAACAAAGCACCAACGCAAGACTTTTAAGCAGGATGTTTCATCCCTTTTTGCTTTGGTTTGTCTTGTAAATAACTGATGCTTCTTTAAGATCATAATTCCGCAATTAACACCCAAACACAAAAACCTTTCACATCATACAAGGTAATCTGCTGAGATCACGGGCTGTGTGAGCTTTCAGCTGGTGATTTTTGATTAAATATGAATCCTTTTATTTAGTTTCTGTAACCCTTTATGGTGAATAAACGTCAAAACGTCAAGTTTGTTACTGTAGAAAATGGGCTTTTCACAATTAACAAGGGTTACAGAAACGACTAAACGTTGTTGCATGAAACACAACGTTGGTCTGCTTAAATCCTTTTTTTAAAGAAAACCTTATAGTTGAATTCTCAAAAAAAGATTAAATGAAATTCAATTTTTAAAAAACGAATTACCTAAACGGTTAAGGTTTTCCATTGGAAAATGATGTTGACTTTGAGGGTAGAGCTAGTGCTCTAAAATCATGTGCTCACACATTAAATCAGTTCATTTTTGGTATTTAGATGCTTTAAGACACTGTTAGGCCATATGCTTCAGATAAAGACTTGTATGAGTAGAAATGTCTAAAAACTCCAAATAAATAAGAAAAAGAGTCATTAGCAGCACCCAAATGGGGACCTTTACTCATCTTTCTGACTGACTGTCAGATGTTCCACGGCATCTGCCCGTAACTTTAATGCTGACTCACGATGCCACCTCTTCCGTCCGTTGGTATCTCCTTCCAGACGTGCCAGTTCCTTGGAATCAAACCAGTCATGCTCATTACATGTCTGCATTGCATGACCAAATTAGGTCCAGATCGGTCTGTTCATTCTGGCTGCTTTGAAATTCTTCTTAACGTGAAGGAAACCCAGGTGATGGTTGTGGGTAGCCAAATACCAGAGTGCATCAGATTGTTGTGATATGATTTTAGGAAATAGCATAGTAAAGCTTTGTGTACTATTAACGCTGAATCACTTTGAAACATTTTGAAACAACCCAGAGGGAACTCAGTCTTGCTTTAAATCTTTCACTGAATAAGGAAGGAGAAGACAGCCGGGTTGGGTCACACAGGATGTTGCAAATAGGGGAAAACTGATGGCCAGGTTTGCTATTAACGTGTTTAGAGTTAGGTTGGGTCCGAGGAGTCAGAGAACAGGAGAGCTCTGCATTGTGTGCAACTTAGAGTCAAGTTGTGAAGTCTTAATGAAGGGTTGCAATTTCTAAATATTTAAGTAGTTGAGTAATCTATCGATATACTTCCAGATTGGTCGGCTAATCATTACTGTTAACCATCTCTGCTTTCTGTTGGCGCATCATTTACTCTCAGTAACGGTACAGACTTTACTGCTCCTTTTCAATTCTTCTCATGTGTCCAGGTCTTCACATCACTTTTAACATTCGCAAAATAATGACTCATGAAACAGGGATTTGGAAATACTTTTATTCTTTCTTTGATCAGCTCTAATTCTAAAGCTAATTCAATTAAGTCAAACCTGATCTGGATTATAGTTCACAGATTAGAGATTCTTTAAACACACAACACTGTTTTAGTTGATAGAAAAACTTGAAGATTTCAGAAACATTATTACCTAATAGTGATCGTTTTAAGGTTTAATTTGATTCCTAACACCAACATTTGAAACAACTGATTTGGTGAAGCTGCTTTCATCTCCGCATTAGAATCTTTGACCCTTAACTGGAAATGGGGAGTTACATTAAAGAATAAAATTCCTTGCATGCATGGCTCCCTCATCGGCCACTTCCGGCTCTTAAGGCATGCAGTCCTGCAAGTATATTTATGCGTTCCAGCAAGTCCAGTTTAAGCTGCGGTATAAACTGCTCTGCAGTGTTATTTTGAAAATTCTTTTGAAAAACTTCACTCGACCTTGGGAGGAAGGAATGTCCGCCTCACTCCTCCAACAAAACTACAGGAGGAACACTGAGATGTCTCTGTGCTTGCCAGCCCACCGCTCTGTATGCCAGCATCTGCTGGACCTCTGCTTGGACTTAAATAGGCTTCTTCCTCCAACCTAAGTTGAAAATAATATGGCTCCTCTCCCACCTAAATTGTTAACGTGTGAACAAGTACAGACGTTTAATAATTTACTACATGTTGTGATTTTTTTTTAGACCCCCCTCCCCGTCAACAGGAAACACTGGAGCTGGAGCATATAGAATAAATTGTCCCTGATGGATATAATGTGAAACAAAAGACCAGAGAAAATGCCTACATGTTACTACTACCACCGCTACTGCTATTTACAAAGCTGGTAATAACATGTAGATCAAGGTCAAACTGCAAATCTGGATGGAAAAGGGAGATCAGGATAAAAAACCCTCAAAACCCAGACCTGTGTGCCCACAGCACAGGTCTGTTAGAGCGGCATGTTCTCCTGTCTTTCCCATGTGGAAAAGTGGTTTAGCTGAAAATGGCCTCTGTGTTACGAATATCCTCCGATCAATTTATAAAAGCAAAGTAGAAATTGCAAAAATGCTTATGCTTACATTTATCCTTCAGGAAGTGATAGGGTTGTCAGAAATAGCACTGGTGAATGTTTTTTCCCCACTCACTGAATACATTTATTTACATTGAAGAACGTTTTTTGTTGTGTATGGCAGTGGCGCCTGCAGCTGTGATTTAAAAAAAACAAAGCTATTAGTATAATTATTTGACTTTTTATTGATTTCTACAGTTTTATTGATTTTTACAATAGCAAAAGTTCTGACCATGCCAGTGTCCGCTGACTTAGCAGAGCGGACCTTCAGTACACTGAGGCGCCTTAACACGTATATCTATGCAACACGTTGTCGGACACCAGGCCCACTGCTCTGGCCGTGATCAACATTCACCCCAAAATCAACATCGGCAGTGAGGAGGTGGACAGTTAGTTTGATGCGACACTTTTATTATTTAGTGTAATTAGAAACAAATACGTTATGTAGGCATATATATGCTTGTGTCGCATCGTGTGTGTTGGGCCATGAATGGCTCAGATGCACCAATGCTCGTCGCACTCGTGTGGCATTTTTGTGTCAGGACCTGACCATCAGGTGCGTTGTTGCTGTTTTTGTGTGCTATGCTCATCGCGAGCTGGTGGCCTGCAGAGGTAAGATGGATTTATTTGAAGGCTTTTTACTCATATTTATGAAGAATGCTGGTAAATGTGCAGGATGTAGTAACCGCACTCCTACAATGAGAGTAGCTTCACTGTCACCAGCATCTTTATCCCTGCTCATTAAAAAGTGACGTTCCTTGTATCTCAAAGGGAGAATACATGATTAAAAGGTGGAATCTGTTCCTTATAGTGGTATAATTCAGCCCTCCAAACTAAATGCACGTGCTCCTTTACACCACGGAGCGATCACTTGTGTTATGAGGCTGGATCTCCAGGTTAAATAATGAGGGGGAAAAAAACGCTCAGACACTCGCTACCAAAGTCGGCATCAGCAAACAGATCATGAAATAAGATCTCTTTGTTCCTGTCCCCGAGAACCCGTTATGGTTTTTCTGTGCATGTAGGTGTAGTTTGTTAGCTGTTAGCTATGCATGGGGTGTTTCTCCACTTCCTGTAGTCTAAGCTCTTCTCAGTCACTGTTCACTTTCTATCTCAGCCTGGCTGAATAGGGTTTAAAGCACATAGAAAGGAATTGTTTATCAGTTTAAATGTGGATAAGATGCCACTAAGCCATCATTGCACTACAGTTGTAACAGAGTTACCAAAACCACTGGTAGACTATCTTTCGGCAATCTTCTCAGAATGCAAAATAGGGGAAGCAAAACCAACATTACTTACAGAAATAATAATCCTATTGCTATAAAAAAAACAGGAAGTGAAACTAACAAACACCAACGGAAATGAAAATGTTTTCAGCAGCCTTGTTCAACCACATTTTACTCTCCATGTTGTTCTGGTATGTGTAGTTTTACACTTCTAGAAACTAAAATATTTGTCAATTCTTCTTTGCAAAATAGCTGAAGCTCAGTCAGATTGGATGAAGCGCATCTGTGAACATCAATTTTTCAATTCTTACCACAGGTTCTTTTTTTCGGCTTCCACTAGACCATTTTAACACATTGAAATGCTCTGATCTAAACCTTTCCAGCTTTAGTTTTAACTGTTAAGGGTTGCTGTCAGTTTATTCAAATTGGTTAAAAGGTGTTCTATCTAAGGAAACCCAGCAGATTGCATCCAGTCAGTGACTTGCAGCATTCACTCCTCCTGGATGAGCATGTAGCGACTGTGAGCAGTTGCTTCAAGGTTCAAGGTTACTTTACTTATACCTGTAGGTAGATTTGTTTTGCAGTTGTTTAAAACACATACATACCCACATACACTGTAAAAAGTAAAAACATCAACATACCTAAAACCATTCGCATATAGGAATGCTCAAAGTGCTTGAGGCTCCACAAGTCGAACACAGCAGGACACATAAGAGAGCCAGACATTAAATTAAAAAACGGACTGTAAAAATAAATAAAACCAACAACTAAAAAACATGACTGAAGTAAACATACTGGGCTGTGATTAACAATCCTTAAAAGAAATAAGAAATCTGTCAAAATCCATGGAAGTCCACTAAAATCCTTTAAAATCCTTTGAGAGTCTCAGCATCATTTCAGCTTGTTCATTTCAGTAGCAGCAGTAGGAACAACGCTGATTTAAAACGTCTAGTTCTCCATTTAGGGACCAAAAATCTCCGTTCGGAGGGAAGAACCTGGAACTCCCTGTGAAGGGAATGAAAGTTGTATTTTAAAACAGAAGAGGCTGTCCAATCGGTCTAGATGACAGTTTAACAATCTGCTGCAGGGAACTCCTCTCTTTCAAGGTTGTATGACCAAACCAAGACACTAAAGAAAAAAATAAAACCGATTCGATAAAAGGACAATAAAACATGGTCATTATGGTTTGTTCAATGTTAAAACGGCTGAGTTTCCTTAAGGAGAAAAGGCTCTGGTGGGGCACTTTACATTGAATTTCACAGTTCACTTCAAAGTTTAATTTTTCATCTAAAATAGTCCGAAGATATTTATATGTCTCCACACTCTCAATGGCTTTGCCTTTAATTAAAGGGACTTTGGGCTTGTGAGGCTCCCTCCTGAAATCAGTGATCATATCTTTGGTCTTACCAGTGTTAAGGTGGAGGTAAGACTCCTCACACCATTGGGCAAATCATCTGCATATCATCTGCATACTATATGATGAACCTGTTGTCATGTCTGCTCTGACACTCTTTTGTGTATAAAATAAAAATTTGAGGTGACAGTACGCAGCCTTGAGGTGACCCAGTGGAAGCATGTTTAAAATCTGAGACAATTGTTTACTTCACTCTCTGTGTCCTGTTGATTAAAGCATCTAAAATACAACCAGCCAGATTGTTACTTAAGACAAACTGTTCAAGGAGCCTCTTGATTAAAATGTGAGGTTGGATTGTATTAAACGCAGAGGAAAAATCCACAAATAAGAACCTGGTGTGTGTCCCATTAAAATCCAGGTGTTTAAAAAACAGGTTTAGCAGAGTGAGGGTTGCATCCTCCACTCCTTTGTGAGGCCTGTAGGCAAACTGCATGGGGTGTTAAAAATGTTGAGTCTGACTTAAAATCTCATCTCTAATTACCCTTTCAAAAATTGTCATTAAGACTGAGGTCAGAGCTACTGGTCTAAAATCATTAACTGTTTTAGGACAATTAGATTTAGGGACGGGAACCACAACAGCATCTTTCCAGGTGGTGGGAACATGTTGTGTTTGCAAAGACTTATTATAAATTGCGTTGACTTTGCAGCAATTCCTCATACTGAGTGTGCTCATTGTGTCCTCCAGCAACCTAAACCTATAGCAGCATAACTACAGAGATAGCGCAGGATACCCTAAGCCATTCTAACTATAAGCTGTATCAAAAAGGAAAATTTTAAGCCTAGCCTTAAAACCAGACGGGTGTCTGCCTCATGGACTAAAACTGGGAGCTGGAAGGTGAACCTGGGCCCCCAGTCTCAAGTCTTTTGTAACCTCTAACAGGTTTTAACTCCAGGATTGAGAATTAAGCTCTTCCCATCATCTCACAAACCTTCCTCTCCCTGCTGAAGACAAGCATGCCCACAGCATAAAGCTGCCACCATGATGTGTTCAGGATGATGTGTAGTGCTTTTTGTTAAAAATAGGATTTTGTATATTGGCCAAAAAATTCTGTGTTGGTCTCATCTAACCTGCAGGGTCACCTACATTGCTTGTGGCAAACTACAAAGCTTGTGATATTGTTTTATAACCTTACTCTGCTTTAATCCTCTCCACAGCTTTTTCTCTGACCCGTCTGCTGTGTACCTTGATCTTCATGATGCTGTTTGTTCACTAATGTTCTCTAACAAACCTCTGAGGGTTTTATTGAAAAGCTGCATTTTATGTTTATGAGAATAGATGACATACTAGTTGGTTCTGAGTACTGAATTTTATTTCGGGATGTCAGAGTAAAGACGGCTAAAAAAAATGTGATTTTAAAAACAGTTTTAAACCTGCATAATTTTCCTTCACACCTCTGCAAAGTTATGCACTGCTTTGTGTTGCCTGATAGACAGATAGCTTTTTCCCCCACTTAGTTTTTCCTGTAGCGTAGAACCAGCAGTGTTTTTGAAATTGTGGTTTATGGCGCCATCAAACCGCTATTTATAGTAAACAGACTCCCTCTGAACACGTACACTACTGAGTTGGGGTTTGTATCACTCTTCATTTCCTTCTATATTGTTTACCAGCAGCTAGAGTGTCTTGTTTCTTTTAAAGTGGTTTGGATCAGTAGTCCTCCAGCCTTCTAAAGCTGTTTTTACAGTTTTTCTTCGATCTTTGGCTGCTTTCTCACACATTTTCTGTCCAATTCTTGTATTTGATCATGACAACATATTGTGCAGCCATAATAATTAGACAGGCGGTCCTTTTGGAGATCCAGGGGTAATTCTTGCACCTTTTGTGTAGATTTGGTTAGCTTTGAGGTGTTAAGGACATGGGTGTGATTCTTAATTATTAACTTTGACAAATGGATTCATTCACTTGTATAGAAATATGTTTTTAAACTGATGTTTTTATAAAGGATGAAACCTTTTTGTATCCACCAGAAACTTGACAGAATAAGACACAAAATTATACTATGAGATTTCCATTAATATATTGCGATTTTCTTTATTTGACCTATTTGTACAAGCTAAATCTCACCAAGACATAAATTCTCATTTTCATGAGACCCCTTGAAAACAATAGAAGTCAAGTGAAAAAGTATATAGAAATGAATAAAAACTGTATTGTCAAAATGACTGTGAAAAAGGCTACTTTTGTTGTAACGTTTCATTTCTAAACATCACACATAATGTATATAATTACACTTTTGTGTTTGCCATGTAGGCTAAAAAGGCTGTGTTTTTTTTTCTGGCTGTACTCGACATGTTAGAAGTAAAAACTGGTTTGGTTTGGTGCGATGCGCCTTGGTTGGGGAAGGGCGTAGTGTCTCTGTTATTGCAGCGCTGCTGCCTGAAAAAGTGCAACATTTTGGGCAAATGTGAATGGATGAGTTTGTATTGATTTTGCCGCAAATGAGTATCTTTGAATTATTTTTTTGTATCATATCGATTAGTTGGAAATCAAGAGGTAAAATCAGAAGTAAAACTTTTAATTCAACCAATAAATTTGTTTTGGATAGAAAATAAGACAGGTAATGAATTGATTATTTTATTTACATTTAATTCAGAAAACTTTAATAATGAAAAAAGTATTTATACCCTTTCAAAGCTGTCTGAATAACAACCTCTACAAGCTCAACAGACCATGTACATGAATTGTCATGTGTTCTCTTTTGACAGGAAGAATGTGAGACAATATGCAAAGTAAAAAATAAAAATTATGCATTTCCTTTTTCAGTGGGTTCGTGTCAGCTCTGTATCCTCCACACATGGCTTACCAACCGCAGCCAGCTCAGGTGGTGACAGTCGTCTCCAGCAATTATGGTCCTGGGACATGGAGCACCGGCGTCTGCGACTGCTGCACCGAGATGGGCACCTGTAAGTCAGATGAACAAACAGCTCTAATTCTACTCAATATCCTGCTAAAAGGCTTTTCCACATATTTATCATTTGTTTTACACCAGGCCCATCTGTCATTTTTGTGGCAAAAGTTACATTTTAGTCTCATTTGACTTAACGGTTCCATGTAAAGTCTGAGAAGTACTTAGCAAACCTTAATATTAATATTTGTCATTGTATGACTTTTACCTGGCTTGCATTCAAAAGAACCAGTTTCCATGTAGATAACATCTAATGGTTATGGTGATGTGGCGACCCAAAGATACCACTCCTTGCTGCAGTTCCATGAGGGCTTTAAAATTTTCTTTTTTTACCTCTTCGGTATAGATTATCCGTCATCCAGGACAGGACTATTGTAAGAGTACAAACAGAAGGGAACTGGACTTCTCTTGTTTCTTTCTGAAAAAGGGGTTTTATGTTTCAAGGGTTATAGGTTGTAGTCATATCAGTTACATTAGTAGAGTTGTTAGAATCATTAATTGGGCTGTTAAGGTCACATGAACCTGTCACCTAACATTGCAACATTTGTGTTGTTTTGGTCACATGACCCAATGTTTTGTTTTCTATCTCCTTTATCCTCCTGCTCAATGTGCACAATAACAACATAAACATTTGCCCTCACCCAGCCTTTACTTGAATTGTATGTTTTCTGGTTATTCCCATTTTAAAGACCAGCTGAGAGAAATGGGCTTTTGTGTCATATTATATTTATACCCCAGGGAAACATGAAGTCACAGATGACTAATTTAAGGTTCTTAGACACTGATCAAATGAAAATGCTTCAGGTATGTTTAGGTAATAGGAATTATTTTCATTAACATTGTTTCTTTCCCCCACTGAATAAAGGTACTCTAAATATTTCAGTATGAGATTAAGCTTCTACTATAAAATATTAATTTATAGAAATCTTTACCAGGGGTGCCAGTAATGATGGGAATGTAGTGTAGTGCAAGAATGATTGGCAAGCAAAGGATGATTGTTGGCTTTCAGCAACTATTAATAATTATAATTACTTGTACTCATCGTACTTGTCGTCTTACGCTCAATTCGGAACCGAATTGCGGGGGCAGCAGACTCAGCAGAGACACCCAGACGTCCCTCTCTCCAGACACCTCCTCCAGCTCCTCCGGGGGGAGCCCAAGGCGTTCCCAAGCCAGCCAAGAGACATAGTCCCTCCAGCGTGTCCTGGGCCGTCCCCTGGGCCTCCTCCCGGTGGGACGTGCCTGGAACACCTCCCGAGGAAGGCATCCAGGAGGCATCTGGTATAGATGCCCAAGCCACCTCAACTGGCTCCTCTCGATGTGGAGGAGCAGCGGCTCTACTCTCCCTCCCGGATGGCCGAGTTCCTCACCCTATCTCTAAGGGAGTGCCCGGCCACCCTACGGAGGAAGCTCATTTCAGCCGCTTGTATCCGGGATCTCGTTCTTTCGGTCATGACCCAAAGTTCATGGCCATAGGTGAGGGTAGGAACGTAGACCGACCGGTAAATCAAGAGCTTCGCTTTTCGGCTCAGCTTTCTCTTCACCACAACGGACTGACACAGCGTCCCCATTAATGCGGCAGCCGCAACGATCCGTCTGTCGATCTCCTGCTCTATTATTCCCTCACTTGTGAACAAGACCCCGAGGTACTTGAACTCCTCCACTTGAGGCAGGAACTCCCCTCCAACCTGAAGAGGACAGGCCACCCTTTTCCGGTCGAGAACCATGGCCTCGGACTTGGAGGATCTGATCCTCATCTTAGCCGCTTCACACTCGGCTGTGAACTGCTACAGCGCATGCTGTAGGTCTTGGCTAGAGGGGCCCAGCAGGACCACATCATCTGCAAAACGAAGAGACGAAATCACCTGGTCCCCAGTTAATAATTAATAATGAATAATTATAATTATTCTTTATTAATTATTTACAAAATTATTAATCAAGCTAGAATATTCTCTTTTTAGTCAAACCAACAAATCAAGGCGCCACCCGATAATGAGGAACCATTAGCCAAACAGCAGGTATTGTTCTATGAATATCAGCCCGATGAGGTCATATTATAGAACAATAGATGAAGGAGGGAATTGAGCACTGGCGTTCTCAAACAGCGAGCACTGGACACTTACACAGAATGAACAACTCTCCAGAACATGAGAATTTATTAA
Organism: Girardinichthys multiradiatus; assembly: GCF_021462225.1. Taxonomy (NCBI): domain Eukaryota; kingdom Metazoa; phylum Chordata; class Actinopteri; order Cyprinodontiformes; family Goodeidae; genus Girardinichthys; species Girardinichthys multiradiatus. Next base: position 27,445,946 of record NC_061807.1, read on the forward strand.
CACAGTATTTCAACTTTAAAGTCAAAACACCTGAGCCGATAACTTCTGAAACTAAGCTAGCAACGCTGAACTAAACTACCAGGCAACAGGAAAATGATAATAAGCAAACTTATAAACCAATCACTTAATGAGTGGTGATAACAAAAACAAAAGTTGAAGGAATAACTGAAAACTACTTAATTATTTAATTGTAGTAAAATAACAGAAAACCAACAATTCAACAGTGTCACAGTTCAGCATGTACAGGGGTTGGACAATGAAACTGAAACACCTGTCATTTAATGTGGGAGGTTTCATGGCTAAATTGGACCAGCCTGGTAGCCAGTCTTCATTGATTGCACATTGCACCAGTAAGAGCAGAGTGTGAAGGTTCAATTAGCAGGGTAAGAGCACAGTTTTGCTCAAAATATTGAAATGCACACAACATTATGGGTGACATACCAGAGTTCAAAAGAGGACAAATTGTTGGTGCACATCTTGCTGGCGCATCTGTGACCAAGACAGCAAGTCTTTGTGATGTATCAAGAGCCACGGTGTTAGGAGTATGATTATTGATTGAATAATCTTGATCAATAATTATAATTACAAATCATAATCTGACAAAATCAATTTCTTAACCATAAATCCTCATTTACGAATCGAGACCAGAGATATTTCTGGTGTTGTAATTGTGGCTCGACGCCTCTGACAATTACAACCGTTAAATACTCCGTAATAGTTAATAACTATTGCCGGAGATGTCACTGTTTAATCGACCGTTTCTGCCGAAACGTGTGGAACTTGAACCTTATTTTGACTGACACATCACTTTTGCACACAATAAAACACCAAACGCTCTCTCTTTATCTATGTGAATATTTATTAATTTTCACCTACTCTTCATGCAAAATTCTACATACACAGGGGTAACACATCTAAATAAACAAAATCAACAAACGGTAGTGGGTATGTATGGAGTCAACCAGCAGTTTATGGCACAACAGAGGAAAGGAGAAGATATGAAAAGGGGGGTGTGGTGATGACTGGTGGGGGTTTGGAGCGCAGCTTAGAGTGTCTTTTATGATCTTCTGATCATAAAACTTCCCCCCTTTACTCCTGAAACAAAGGATTGATAACTTTTGGCGGCAAGCTAGCACAGTGAGATTGAAGACAAAGGTAAAATGGAGAATTTTACCATGAGGTCGTTTTAACAGTCCAGTTTTGCAACGCACCTGCGTTCAGATAGTAAACACAGACAGCTCTGGGGAACACGGCGGATCCCGATATCACATAACACATCAAAGTTTCAAACAAGCAAGGTTACATGCACATATTATTCAGAACACATGAGATCCTAACCAGCGATTCTGATCGCTTCTACAACCTCTGACCCTGCCCAGGACTTGAATAAAGAAATAAAAAAAAGAAATGGATTTTACTTGTGTCGTCTTCTTCCTGAGCGAGGGAATTCGAGCGAGGAAACGTGGGGTTGAGTTAATGTGCGTCCACAATTAACTTCAGGGGAACAGTCAGTCTTTGTCCTTTGGTCTTCTTGACAAAAAGGAAAAATATGATCTGACCATCAAAGTCGACTTGAAAATGAAACACGGTAGCGGTTCGTCTCTCCGAAACTCCGTGTCTCCAGTTACGTGTTAACTCACGTCTTCGATCGGCAAAAGTGAAATCTCTGGCCTTCCTAGTCCAAAAACTTCAGTTATGAATAGTTCGTTGTCCAACGAGAGAGAATGAATGAAACTCTGGACAGAGTTCTTCTCTTAAAGTGACGCTCTTCGATCCCTGGATGTGGGGTTCCAGCTGAAGGCAGTGTTTCAAACATGAGCGCCTCCTATATAGCATCCTGTGACGTCAGACTGGGGACGCCCAGTCATATCAGTCGCAATGCTTGATGGGATATGTAGGAGCGGGCTGTCCTGGGTACAAAATGGCCGATGCCATTGGAGGGGCACAGTGACGTCCAACAACGGGCAGATAATCCAATACTCAGCAAACAAGTGGTCCAACATTCCCTCCTAGGTTCAAAGGGTGAGATGAATCGCAGTCTTTGAAGCTACTGGGACCATTCTGTCCTTTGCTGAGCAATCAGTGATCCGTGGCGAAGCAGAACAAAACAAAATTGTCTCTGTGTTACTCAAAACCTACGACTGGGCAGGATAGAGGTTAGCCTGGGCAGGACTAACTCTGACTAAACTCATCCCTTTCTACATTGTTCAATGAGACAAATACAGGACAATACATTCACATTATCATTACATTCTTTGGTCATCAGCTTTGGTAATCCTGAGACAAAGTGAAACAATAACAGATATCGTACATATATATGTATATATAAGAATAAAAGGAACAAACAAAATCATGGTTCATAGCTTATTCATCCAACTTCTATTAGGCACTGGACCCTGGCTGTGTCGTTGGCAAAGGCGGTGCTATGAACCGTGAGGGAATGAATGTGAGGGCATCAATCCTGACCTGTAAACGCTTAACCTGCTGGTATGCGGTGTGTAATCTAAAACGAATGGTTAAAACAGGTTTAGGCTTAAACCATTGGCTCTTCCGGATGATGATGGGTTTTAATAGGACTCCTGTCTCTAAACTATCTAGATGTGGAAAGAGGGAGAAAATAATAAACGAATTGCAGTATTTAGGCTATAAGCCAGGTGTGTTTGTGGAGGTTGCAAGGTGTCTGTCGTGGTGGACTTAGGATTTCTCTACTAAGTTCAGCAGAACTAGGTCAATGGGTATCTGTGCCTCGGTGGGACTGTCTATAGATGAACCAACCTCCTTTAACACGATTTTGTATGAAATCTCGGGCACCGTGTGTCCATTACATCATTCTTAATCACTTTAGTGAGGTCTGCTGTGCATGCAGAGTGTTATGGAAAATTATCGTGCCAACTTATAGTTTAAGACTGTGTCCTAGAAGGTAGTTATATGTTTAACTGTTTCTGTTGAAGAAAGTTGTTAGTGATTAGTGCATGTTAGTGTGAGTTAATGAAACATGCACCTATTTCCCTGGTCCTACGCACTGGTCTCTCCTTTCCCGGACATGGAGACAAGCTCTGTTCTTGGGGAGGAGAGTTCGATGTAGGACTTCATCTGGTTCAGCCAAAGTGCAGCAGCTGGGATGATGGTGTCAACCTTTTCTGACAAGCACCAGCCCACTTGATGAAGCTGCATGTCGCAGTTAGGAGGAATTTGTTACCTCCTGTTAATTTTGGAGCTGGTTCGACCCAGTTGGTCTGAAGGTGGAACCAAGGTAATGTAACCCCCCTTCGCTGAAGCGGAGGTTTACTGGTTGGCTGGGATGGCTGAAACTGGCAGCAGGTTAAACATCCTTTGATGTAGACCTGGGTGTCGTGAGACCTTGGAGGCCAGTGCGCCATCTGCAGGAGGGTGTGGAGTGTGGCTTTGTAGCTCCTATGGCACCCTACAGGAGAGTAATGGGCGTCGGATAACGTGACCCCCCTTTGGTCTGTTGGAACAATATCCACAGCATGGGAGAGCTGTTTGATGCCAATCTGCACACTGGCTGTCTTGAGGAGAGGGCGGAGCCCGTCTACTAAAAGGAGTGTGTGGCTGTGTTGTGCCTCAGTTACAAAGGGATCTTTTTGGCACAAACGGTCATACAGCTCTCTAATGGTTGATGGATGTCCCAGCCAGAATGCTAGTAGCACTTCTGGTATGAACATGGTTTCCAGGTGTACACCTTCCACCACTTTGGGGTTGTAAGTGTCCACACCTGGGTTCTTTAAAGAGCCAAGCAATGCATGACCGCCTCTGGCAGGAGTTTCCTGGATGGCTGGGTGCAGCTGTGTCTCGGAGGTGCACATGACCGGCTCTGATGAGGGCCTGAGAGGTCCTTCGGGCTCCTCTAAGCTGCTGACCTGATTGGTCACAACAAATCGTTCGCTGCGTGCACCCCGTGGGTTTTGCACCTCCGCCTGGACCCAGAGTTGGTCCTGGTGGCCGTCAATGAGTGGGGCCAGCCTGTCCAGCAGGTCCTGGCCACCAAGACAAAGGTCTTTGTTTAATGTGCACCTATAGATGGGGTGCACCAGAGCCGTGTCTGCGGGTGTAATGTCCAGCTCCACCCAATTAGTGATGCATGATCGGTTTTGGGTGCAGCTGGTGATACTTACATCACGAAATTCAGCCTGAAGTGGTTTACCGAGGGAGAACATGGCTCTACTCGCCTCCTCAAACGAGACCGAGAACCACAGGCTGATCTCTGATCCTGTTTTAAAATGGAACCTCAGTTTGACCTGTCCTCCTATACTAGTGAGATAGTGTAGGTAACCTATATGTTCATTATGGTTCAGTTTACCTAAGAACCTTGGAGCAATGATTTGTGGTGTTTCTCCTGGAGAAGTCCCAAGGGGTTCTTGGAGTTTCCCAGGTTTGTCTCCCCATCCGATCAGGTAGACTCTGATGGCTGTGGAGACTGGGTCCGCGCCTAGTCATGCTGATGGGAAGTTTGGGTCTGGTTTAACTAGGTCCGCTTCCTGTTTCAAGGGTTGTGGGGGCCTGGTGGCCTGACGCACCGCTTCCATCACCATCTTACGCAAGGCCTCCTCCATCTCTTTCCCCATAATCCCTTCTGCGTGTGGGTTCCACCCTCTTCCATCAGGTTTACCTTTAGGCTTTACGTGATGGTCAGGTCGTCTGTTTGACCGGAAGTGGTCCGGCAACTTTGACTGTGGTTGGTATTCAGTACCACCCCCCCAGTCCAGCTGACCAAACCTATGTTGTTCCCTGAACCTGTTCTTTGCATAGGTTCTGGTTGAAGGCCTTTCCTGACCTCCTAATGCATGGCTGGTTCTTTCAGTCTGGACCTGTAAAACCCTAGCCTCGCTCTCCAATCCCTTGGTCGGGCGAGCACGTGTTTCCCACGCCATCTGAGCATATTTGCGGATCTCTTGCATGCTCATGGCCTTGGTCCTGCAATACATAGTAACTTCGTATCGCACACTTTCATGAAGGTTGTGGAGGAACAGGGATTTAAAAGCATGTTCCTCCTCAATGCCTGGCGCATTGCGTCCTTGGAAGTAAACGGCTCTCAAGCGCCGGTAATACTCCCTGGGTGCTTCGCTTTTCTTTTGCTGGATCGCGAAAGCACCAAGTGTGGCTGAGGCCCGGTCCGTGTACACAGAATATTCCTCCCTTAAAGCTTCGCAAAGGGTTGAATAACGGTCTCGGACTGCGGGTGTCAGGCTCTTCATGAAAACATGGACGCTCCTGGACGTTGTCTTCCAGATGAGCTTCAGTTTCTCCCGTGCTGATGGGCAGTACAAATCTAGAAGACAGCGTTCCACTTCCCTAAGGTAATCATCAATGTTTGATTCTGCCTTATTAGGGTCGAAACGCTCTATGTCTTTAGCAAGGGACTCAAGCTGGCGGGTGCGCAATCCACTTTCAGGGATTGGTCCCGGCCCATCTGAGTCATCATCGGAGAGTTCACTCCGGTTGCACTCAGAGGGTATCGGTGCATCACGCCTCATCCTCGGAGGAGGCAGTGGAGGCTGCTCCCGGTATAACTGTGGGCCCTGTGCTTCCCGGACTCGGGTCCTGGGCAGCGGTTGAGGGCGGTAGGAGCTACCTGAATCCCAGGGGCGGCACTCCTGTCGCCGTGGCGGAGGTGAGGGATCGTAGAGGACCGTACTGCGAGTCACGTTTGACGGCTGCTCGCATCTGAACCGTGAACTATTTACACCTGCTTGGTCCCCAGCTAGGTACCGTTCATGGCTGCTGATTGCAGTGGGGCGGGGCACCGCACCACTGAACCTATTCTGACTACTTATCCCCGTTCTTATCTCGGTGGATGTCTGGGGAACCCCATGAGCCTGGAAAGGTAATCTCTGGAGAGCAGCTTCTACATCCTCCAGATCTGACCTGCAGGTTCTCTCAGGGTTTCGCAGGTGTGGCTCACCTCCAAAGGTTTCAACCTGTGAGGTGGGTTTCGGTTCGTCCCCCCATTCTTCCAGGGGGGGCGGGGTGGCATGGCTACCCTCTATTGCTTCTAATCTATTTCCCACTTCTGTTATTTCCCCTCGAAGGACATCCACCGTCTGCAACGTATCATTCAGCTCGAACTGCAGTTTAACGCGCTGGTCAACTTCCAACATTAACCTTCGCTGATACAACAGAGTGAGCTGTCCTAACACATCTGAGACCCGTCTGTCCTTCGGTGGGTTTCTAATGACTTGGAGCAACTCCTGAATCCTGGCTTCACATTGCTCAATGCCATAATCATTGAGGCCTTTACGCTCCTCGGGGGACAGCAGAATCAATGACCCTATCACCTCTTGTGCCTGCATTCCTATGGGGTCCTCCACCATACACACATCTCCAGCTGCAGTCTGGGATGTTCCCTCCATCTTTGGCCCAAAATGCACAATGCAAACACACAAACTGTTTATTTGTGAACCAGCACTAAAGAAATTAGCAGCAATTCAACAGGCTAAGCTATTCAGTGATTAGGGATTGCTAAACTTAATTAGCTGCACACAACAGGCTTAGCTATTCAGCTAGCTGTCTGATTCATACCTGTCTCTTCCAGGTGTATGGGTTTGCTTAAAATGGGCACACAGGTTTGACCGTTCAAACTGTGGCTTACCCAAGTCTATGCTTTAATGGGGTTAATCAAGCAAACATGCAAAAAAAAAAGGAAAAAGGGAAAGAATTTTTTTTTTTTTTGAAATAACCCAGAAACCAAGTTCAAAATAAAATTTTAAAAATGGGAAACGAAACTAAACATTCAATGCTGTTCTTAGCTTCAAATAAATGTTAGTGTTCTCTAATATGAATCACCTACCTTCCTGTTAAACAACTAAGTTAGTTTTATGAGTCAGATCAAAACATGCTTCACACACTAAAACCCAGCAAAAATGCTTAAAATTTTTCAAAAGTGGTAATGAATGATCTGTAACTTCAACTTTCAACTTTAAGTTATGCCCTTTTGATCATAGGTGATGGAATAATCTGCCTGTGTTAATGAATTGAGTGATTTAAAAAAAATATCAACGTAGGAAATGCAATTCGCACTAGTGACCACCAGATGGTACTGAGTGCAGGTCTGCGGTTTGGGAAATCCAGCTGCAATCTGTAATCTATTAAATGGCCACCAGATGTAGGTGTTGTTCTCTAACTGACTGGGAGAATGTTGGTCACAACTGTAATTACGCTCAGTGGCCACTGGGGCAGGTCTGCTGCTTATCAGCGCTGGTTTTTACAGCTGCAGCAGCAGGCTGGCGACTGGAAATTAACTTTAACTTTTCCACAAGTTAAACCAACTTTCACCTTGCATCCACAACAAACACCTCTGAAAGCTAATGTTATCCTTTGCAGTAGAACTGAGCACAACCTAATCGAAATCCCCTAATTCACAAACGTTCTGTGCGAAACTCAAGTCTCCCAATAAACGTCTTGTTAACGGAGATCACAACTGTTCATTCTGTGCAACAGTGATTTGATGTCTGTCTTTTTAAGGCCCGTCAAAGGGACGCCATATGTTAGGAGTATGATTATTGATTGAATAATCTTGATCAATAATTATAATTACAAATCATAATCTGACAAAATCAATTTCTTAACCATAAATCCTCATTTACGAATCGAGACCAGAGAGGTTTCTGGTGTTGTAATTGTGGCTCGACGCCTCTGACAATTACAACCGTTAAATACTCCGTAATAGTTAATAACTATTGCCGGAGATGTCACTGTTTAATCGACCGTTTCTGCCGAAACGTGTGGAACTTGAACCTTATTTTGACTGACACATCACTTTTGCACACAATGAAACACCAAACGCTCTCTCTTTATCTATGTGAATATTTATTAATTTTCACCTACTCAACATGCAAAATTCTACAAACACAGGGGTAACACATCTAAATAAACAAAATCAACAAACGGTAGTGGGTATGTATGGAGTCAACCAGCAGTTTATGGCACAACAGAGGAAAGGAGAAGATATGAAAAGTGGGGTGTGGTGATGACTGGTGGGGGTTTGGAGCGCAGCTTAGAGTGTCTTTTATGATCTTCTGATCATAAAACTTCCCCCCTTTACTCCTGAAACAAAGGATTGATAACTTTTGGCGGCAAGCTAGCACAGTGAGATTGAAGACAAAGGTAAAATGGAGAATTTTACCATGAGGTCGTTTTAACAGTCCAGTTTTGCAACGCACCTGCGTTCAGATAGTAAACACAGACAGCTCTGGGGAACACGGCGGATCCCGATATCACATAACACATCAAAGTTTCAAACAAGCAAGGTTACATGCACATATTATTCAGAACACATGAGATCCTAACCAGCGATTCTGATTGCTTCTACAACCTCTGACCCTGCCCAGGACTTGAATAAAGAAATAAAAAGAAGAAATGGATTTTACTTGTGTCGTCTTCTTCCTGAGCGAGGGAATTCGAGCGAGGAAACGTGGGGTTGAGTTAATGTGCGTTCACAATTAACTTCAGGGGAACAGTCAGTCTTTGTCCTTTGGTCTTCTTGACAAAAAGGAAAAATATGATCTGACCATCAAAGTCGACTTGAAAATGAAACACGGTAGCGGTTCGTCTCTCCGAAACTCCGTGTCTCCAGTTACGTGTTAACTCACGTCTTCGATCGGCAAAAGTGAAATCTCTGGCCTTCCTAGTCCAAAAAATTCAGTTATGAATAGTTCGTTGTCCAACGAGAGAGAATGAATGAAACTCTGGACAGAGTTCTTCTCTTAAAGTGACGCTCTTCGATCCCTGGATGTGGGGTTCCAGCTGAAGGCAGTGTTTCAAACATGAGCGCCTCCTATATAGCATCCTGTGACGTCAGACTGGGGACGCCCAGTCATATCAGTCGCAATGCTTGATGGGATATGTAGGAGCGGGCTGTCCTGGGTACAAAATGGCCGATGCCATTGGAGGGGCACAGTGACGTCCAACAACGGGCAGATAATCCAATACTCAGCAAACAAGTGATCCAACAACGGTATCCAGGGTAATGTCAACATACCACCAAGAAGGACGTACCACATCCAACAGGATTAAGTGTGGATGCAAGAGGAAGCTGTCTGAAAGGGATGTTCGGGTGCTAACCCGGATTGTATCCAAAAAACATAAAACCACTGCTGCCCAAATCATGGCAAAATTAAATGTGCACCTCAACTCTCTTGTTTCCACCAGAACTGTCCGTCGGGAGCTCCACAGGGTCAATATACACGGCCGGGCTGCTATAGCCAAACCTTTGGTACCTCATGCCAATGCCAAACGTCGGTTTCAATGGTGCAAGGAGCGCAAATCTTGGGCTGTGGACAATGTGAAACATGTATTGTTCTCTGATGAGTCCACCTTTACTGTTTTCCCCACATCCGGGAGATTTACGGTGTGGAGAAGCCCCAAAGAAGCGTACCACCCAGACTGTTGCATGCCCAGAGTGAAGCATGGGGGTGGATCAGTGATGGCTTGGGCTGCCATATCATGGCATTCCCTTGGCCCAATACTTGTGCTAGATGGGCGCATCACTGCCAAGGACTACCGAACCATTCTTGAGGACCATGTGCATCCAATGGTTCAAACATTGTATCCTGAAGGCGGTGCCGTGTATGAGGATGACAATGCACCAATACACACAGCAAGACTGGTGAAAGATTGGTTTGATGAACATGAAAGTGAAGTTGAACATCTCCCATGGCCTGCACAGTCACCAGATCTAAATATTATTCAGCCACTTTGGGGTATTTTGGAGGAGCGAGTCAGGAAACGTTTTCCTCCACCAGTATCACGTAGTGACCTGGCCACTATCCTGCAAGAATGGATTAAAATCGCTGCATCGCTGTGGTCCATTGCGTAACTCTAAAAAGCAATGCCGAAAAACAAACCTAAACAGAGAGTACGGCTATCTCTAAAGTCTGCTAAAGTTTAAAGTTTCTTATTTAGCTACAGTGAAGATGAAAAAAGAAAGGTGGACAAAACCAAAGCTTTACTTCAGCGTTTTTCAACAGCGATAAGGTATGTAAATCGCTACGCACTGGACTTAATTGCTGGCCTGAAACAACTTCAAAAATCACAGAATCCAGAGAAAAATCAGCTGACGTGCAAATCTGGCTAAATGTAGCCTCCAATCAATCCAAACTCAGTACATCCTGTGAGAGGCAAGTAGTAGGAATCCCTGTTGATTGGAGGGGAATTTCCCAAAAGCTGCTCATGCTGCATTCAGGTACAGCTCGGACACTAGATTGTCGAAATATCAAGACAGATTCAAAGTGGCTTAGACATGTTTTGTTCTCAAATATGGGCACAGTCATATTTAAATATTTCTAAATATCGACTGTTTTTAATTGAGTATGTTGTTGTAAATGTATCTATCCAGGCATTGGCTATGCCTGCTTATACTACTTTATGAATTGAAAATCCAACCAAATCTCTAGTCATTTTTTAAGTTTTAGAACATTATGGAATCAAATTAATTTCAGAAATTTAAAAACATTCTTCATTACTGCTGATTGAAGTAAAAAAAAAAATCATGCTTTTGATTTACTTTACTTAACTGAAACATACCGAAAACGTACCGACCTGCCATTTCTGTGTACCAAAGCCAATCTAGATTACAGCTTTTCAAGGCTAGTATTGGGGTTTGGATGTGTTAGACTGATGGAAAAGTGGGAAGTGCTGAGTTGTGTTAAAACTGACAGTAATCCCAACTTTAATTGTTATAGAAAATATTTTACACCTTTACCTCTCTCAATAAATTGTGTGTAGGTTTGAAGTAAAAATATTTTTCTTCTGTTTTTGATTACTGGTTCACATTAGATGTGATCCTAAAGAATATAAGAAATCTTTGTTATGAATGCAGATCTTAGTTTAATGAAGTTTAATTCATGCTTATAGTGGAATAGGTTTTATTGCCAAGTTCTAAGAATGATTTGAGTTTTATCAACTGAAGAGACAGGTTGAGTTAATGAGCACTAATATAATAACTTAGATAATAAATTAGCCTATATCTGCTACAGTGAATACTGCTTTGTGTCTTGGTGAAACCTGATGAAAATACACAAAAACAGCTTCAGTAATACAGCATAATTGCACAATCAAATTTTCTCCATCCCTCCAACAGGTTGCTGTGGGTTGTGGTGTTTCCCGTGCATGCAGTGCGAGACTGCCAGTAAATATGGATGGTGTCCCTGCATGCCGCTCCTGGACGTCTGCGGTGTGGTGTCTTGCATACTCCGCTCCAACATTAGAGAGCGCCACAACATTCCTGTAAGTCTGGGAACTTCAGAACCGCTTTGTTGTATTGATGCATGTCTACTTTTACAGTCGCTGGCTGCTAGTCCTTAACCTACCTGATTTTATATCATGATAACTTGCGAGTAACAAGTGTCATCTCATTGACCTCTTTTAGCGGTGCAACAGTTTAGTGTTTTCTCCTCTGGTCCCCAGTAAGGGAGGCAAAAAGTCCAGCCTGGGAGGAGTTCGGTGAGGCCATGGGGAAGAGTTGTATTTGGTGGTCGTAAAAATCTGCTACTACTACTTGAAATCTATAATGTTAGCGAAGACAATGTACTTTGTTTTACTCCGTGACAGTGCCTGGGGTTTCCATGCATGCCCAGTAAAGTTAACTCTGTTTTCCTGCGAGCACACACGTGACACAAGTAAATGTTTTATCATGACAGTTTGTGTCATTCATTTCTGAAGAGGTCTGACCATCAAGGTAACCCAGGCCTGTTGAACCAGGGAAACACCTGAATCCTACAAAGCAGTGGGCCATGACGGTGTCCACCATGGGGTTCTGGGGTTGCCAATGCAACAGGCACCACAGACCTCATGGCTACAGCGATGGGTGGCTGCATCGATAATAGAGGAAGAGAACATGGTCCTCTTGGACTGTATGTCTCTAGCCTCACCAGGAAAAAGCTCTTCCAGAGGTGGGAGATAAATGACCTGACGGCTCCGCCTGACTTTCCCAGCAAACTCTCACTATACGCTTGGACCTGCGAAGTCTGTGTGGCTTCTTCCTCTTTCAGCGGATCCAGCTCACCCTGAGGTGGTGATCAGTAGACAGCTCAGCCCCTTTCTTCAACCGAGTGTCCAAGACATGCGACCAAAGGTCAGAAGACACGACTGCAAAGTCGATCATCGACTTCCACCCTAAGCTGTCCTGATGCCAAGTGCACTGATGAACACCCTAATGCTTGAACATGGTGTTTGTTGTCAACAATCTGTGACTGGCACAGATGTCCTCCCGATCTCCTGCACAAGCTCGGGCTCCTTAATTCCCAACGAGGTGACATTCAGTGTTCCTAGAGGCAGTTTAAGTGTTCAGGGATTGGGTCGCCAAGTTCTCCGCCTTCGACCGCCACCTGATCCTCTTTGCACAGGTCCCTCATGGTTCCCCCTGCTGGTGGTGGGCCTACTGGGGCATGGCCTCGTATCTCTCGTTTTAGCTAGGCCCAGCAGCTTCCCGCTTGGAGTAATCCAGTCACCAGGTGGGGCTCTGCTGTACCGGGCCACGTCACGTGGCTTGTTGTGCTGGTCCTCATGAAGGCTTCTGAACCGCTCTTTTGTCTCACCCATCACCCAGAGCCTGTTTGCCACTGCAGACCCTACCTGGGGCATTCATAATAGCCTCTGGGATCATCCGAGCACTCAAACCACTCCAACAAGTTAAGGTGGCAGTTCAAGGAGGAGTAGAAGCTAAACTATTTTACTAAACAAAACAACAATTTTTCAATAGCAGGAATCAACAAACCAGAAAAACTAATTCTTGACATGTATAGACCTTGAATCAAAATCTAATCCAATGAAGGTTTACTCTTTCGTTCAGTTATTGTAGTCTACTTCGTGTTGTCATACAGGTTCCAGGTTTTAATTAACAAAGGGGACAGTTATTTTTTCACATATGGTCAGGGTTAAAGAAAATTAAAAATAAAACTATCATTTGAAAACTGCTTGTTTTAATAGCAGAAACATTTAGGTGTGACCAAAAAGCAAAAACGAAAGAGATCTGTAGAGGAGCAAAGACTGAAGTCACCTTTTTCACAATATTTGTTCCAAAAATCACAAACTGTGTTGCATTAAATCATCTGGAACCAGAGTTTGGGTTTGACCTGTTGAACTATTTTGGGATTTGAGTTAGAGGTGATCAAAGAAGGGGCTCATGAGAGATTTCAGAGTGAGATCCATAGATTGTGGTAAAACATTGAGCTATCAGATGGTGCAACCACAGAAAGAGGGATGGATTAAACTAATTGTCAGATAAGTCATGTTCTGGACGTATTTTCACACCTGCCTACTGGCAAGAAAGCTGTGCTGTTATTTCCTGCAGTCCAAACACACGTTCTGTGTTCTACAGAAATGTCACAGAGACGAGTTGCAGTAAGGAACACGCCTACAAACTCTAACACAGCTGTAAAAAAATCAACTTTTACTAAACGAAACCAAACAAAAGCTATCTCTGACATGGACAAACTTAATTCACCCCTTATTTCTTTGTATTTTACTTTCAATGAGACAGATTTTCCTGTCATCCTTTAAAATGGTCCCAATATCTCTGGTTTTAAATGAATTATTTGGTTATTAAAAGCTTTCTCCAGTTTTAAATCAAATCTTCATACTCTTTGTTGCAGCCTGCAGCAGCGTTTGTAACACCTTTCACATTATTTATACTATATGAGAAATACCAAAGACAATAGCTTGACAGGTAGATAATAGTATTTGAGCAACAAGGTGCATCTTAATAAATCAGAACATCATTGATGAGTACTGAGAACTCAGCTAATTTCCTGTTTCTTCTCTGCAGGGCTCATGCTGCGATGACTGCTGTAATGTAATGTGGTGCTACGTCTGTGTGTGGTGCCAGATGAATAGAGAGCTGAAGATCAGGGCCCGCCATCAGTCTGGCAATACCGTTGTCACCACTCAGGTCGGCAGGATGTAGCGTGCAAACCTGGTGCTGCTTTGTGGATTTTATCTGACATGATCTGCTGACATTTCACTGCATACATTTCATGTTATTTCAGAATGATGCAGAGCTAATCATTTGAGTTTGTTTTGATGCATTATTAGGGCAAGGACAGGAGCATTTATTTTAGACTGTGTATTGGGGAAAAGCATTTATGGAAATGCAATATTACTTCTATTAACGTTTTGTGTAAGATCTTAGATTTATAGGTGAAGGCAAATAGTTTGACTCTTGTTAGCATATTTAACAGTTTTGTTGTTTCTCAAGTTTGATATTGTTCTGATCTTTGTTACCTAATAAAATACTTCCTGCAAGTCACAAGAATGCTGTTAGTTCATCTTATTTCTCCCATCAGATGACAGATATTCCTGTATGTCATGAGGTTTTAGTTTATAATACCATTTAGCAATGGCGTTCTAATTCAAAAGCATATTTACAAGCTTTGTTGTCTTCAACCCAACTACCAGCGGTTTGATTGTATAGTCATGTATATGTCATAGGTTTTAAGTTAGAAATGACTAATCTATCAAACACTGAATTCTGTCTTCTTGTCTGTTAACTACTTTCAGTATGACAAGATTTAAGCAGCTACACGGTTTCCACATAACCCTACAAAATACAGAGGAGTAGCATTTTAGTTAAATGTGGGAAAACAGAAAACAGGATGGTAAAATAAAACTATTTCCAGACTTTCTAAAATGCCTTGAGCCTATCAGGATCTTGCTTTTTGCTATACTAAAGCCCACAAAGTACATTTCCTAACAAAGGTGTCCATACCTCTTGAACTTCTCCTTATTTGTCACCACGCAAGAAACAAACATCAGTGTATTTTATTGTGATTTTATCTTACAAATAAAAATCTGAAAAGTGTGGCATGCATTTGTATTCCGCTCCCTTTTCCCAGATATCCCTACATAAAATCTACTGCATCCTACTAGCTTCAGAAGTCTGATGATTAAATAGTCCACCTGTTTGTGATTAAACCTCAGTATAAATCCAACAGTTCTGTGAATGCCTCAGAGGTTTGTTAAAGAACATTAGAGGGATGAAGTTAAATCAGGTTAAATCAGGATTAGGTTATAAAACAGTATCTCAAGGTTTGAACATCTAACAGCTCTCTTCAGTCCAATACCTAAAAACGGAGTGTGACACATCTCATCAAGACATGATTGTCTGCCTAAATGTACAGTCCATGCCCACTGTGAAACATGGTGGTGGCAGCATGATGCTGTGTTTTTTTTTTATAGGAGGGAAAGAGAAACTAGAAGATAGATGAAAATCAATTACAGGGCAATACTGGAAGAAAACTCATTGGAGGCTGCAAAAGACTTGATACTGGGGCAGAGGTCTTTATCAATCATTTATTCCAGCTTCAGATCATTTGGAAATTATATAGAAGGAAGACATAAAAAACAAGTGTCAAGCTTAAAACATTCAGCACCAGAACGTTATTTAAAATCTCCATCTTTAAGAAACTGAAAACAATCCAGCAAAGATCTAACACAGGAACTGAGAGATGGATCTACTGCACGACATGTTTTCATCTATCAGCTTGGTCAGCTGACTGCCTCCTCAGTAGGTTGGTCATGCAGCCATCCTCCATAACAAGCTATCTATTAGTTTCTGTGCTTCATTCAATGTTTTTTTCATCTCCAATAGAAAGTAAGCAAAAAAAACCTGTTTGGAGCTAAAAAATAAACATACGCTTCCTGGAATGCGAGAGCCTGTCCAAACATGCAGCCATTCTCAAATCAAGCCAAATGGTAAACCTTAAACAATCACTGACAAGTGGCAGTTCCTGCATGACTGGCATCCTGAGCAAGCCCCCGCCTGCTGTTGAACCCCACCTCCACTGGTTGCGGCACCTCCTGCTGTGGGGCTGTAGCCTTCCATTAGGCCTTTGCTTATTGAGAACAGGTCTGTTAGCCCTACTGTGTACCTCCATTTGCGCTATATTTACTCCTCTGTGCTGCTTCTATAAAAAACAAAATACGCACAGTAAACATCACTGTTTGTAAAAACCGAATTCTTTAAAAGTTCCGACGGAACCTTCAGACACTCCTGCTAAAGAAGAGAAGACGCCACAAAAATAATTTGCACCTCACAGCATGTGGGCACAGTGTGACTGACAGCAAACACAGCTCAATCTCCGTATTCTTCGCAGCAAGCAGGGGGTGCTCATTAATCACTGACTCCACATTTACAAAAACAAGAGAAAACGTCAGGGCGCAACTTAATGCCAAACATTTTTCGTATTTTGCTTGTGCTCGCCCCTTTCTAATGCCGCCCTGGACAAATGCCCATTGGGGTAGGATTAAAACCACCTCTGCCCATGACTTTTTAAGTGATGCTTCCTGTAAGTTTTTCTAATTACAGCTAATTTTCTAACTTTCTCTTCTGCTCTATCAGTGATCCTGCTAAACACGTATTTGCTAGCATCACTGCTGTTAAAATAGAACCATGTTTTTGCTACTGCCACTTTCTGAGTAAATTTCTCTAGCCACCACAAGAAGAGATTGCACCATGAACAGACCGAGAACATCAAGTGTTTGTGAATAACTCCTTCATTTTTTTCTTTACTGGTGTGTAAAACTGGCGTCATAAAGGAGTGAGCACATCACCGTTCCTCCTCACCAGTGATGTGGGTATGCCACCTCTGTTGGAGCTGAACTTTGGTTATAAGTTTATGAGAAAAATGCAGCAGTGAGAATATTGTGTTTTTCTTTGGTGGTGACGTGTGACAGGGAGGTTACTTTGATAAGATGCTTTCAACTTAAACGTTATCACCACCGTACGTTGTAAAAGATTCTAATGCAGAAGAACAAAGTTGGTAAATGATTAGGTGCTGCAACTGTTTGACTCCCCTGAAGCTGATTTTATGTTTTACTGGAAATTCAGCAATAAAACCTGTCTCTGGTGATATCCTGTTTCATCCAAGTAGATGTTTACTTCAGTTTCTGCTTTCATTTAATATTTTACTTGTGAAATATGAAATATGGTTTGGCCATAATCAAGACAAGATATGAACCATTTATTTTCTTCACTCATGAAACGTTTCTGAACTGAAACTTATTTCTGTAATGTGAAAAAGAAGACGTTTTAAAGAAGGAAATGGAGAAAAAGGGATTTATTAATGAATCACAGAGGAGTTCTGTCTCTGTTGTTCCTGTTTCAGTTTGAGCAAGGCGTTAACTGGTGACATTATTTGTTTTCCCCCAATTCCATATCTGATTGATAGCGGACAAATTTATTTTATCCATATGATTCGAAATAAAGCAAAACTGCAAAATGAAGGACAGCATTAGGCAAAAATATTTTGTTGCAGTCTTTTTGGTTCTTTTTATAGTTAATCCAAATGAACCTAGACAGGTTTTTTGTTTTATTAAAGTGACTGTTTTCATTTTTTTTTTATTGTTAAGCTGTTGTTAATATTTAGAGTGGAATAATTTAAGTTGCCACATCTCATCAGACATCATTGCCTTTCCTTCTTCACTATAAAAACATGACAGACCTCCTGAACTTGACCACTCAACTGCCGAGTTTGTTCATCAAGTTTCCAGTTAACTTCTCTTTTCCTGGCAAACGAAAGTAACAGCTGGAGGAGAAACTTTGAGAGTTGAATGCTTCACTGCTCTAGGTTGTGGGTGCAGACCAGTAACGGAAACGGGCTGTGGTGCTTCAAGCTTTTCAAACTCTTCTGTGTGTTTGTGAAGAAAGATTTCAATTCATAAATCACACTGCAGCCAAAATATTTAAAAGGAACACAAAATGGTTCTCCAGCAATCCTCTGCAAAGAATCTGAGGATAAACCCAAAGGCATTTCTTGTACATTATTGCCTTGAATGTGTTTTAATAGAAAATTACCTAAATATGTTGCATCAAATAAAGACCAATATCTGGATCAAAGTCTCTCAACAAGTGGACCCTCAACAAACACTTTTTGCATCTAACAACAGTCTTGAAGCATATTTCTGATGGGATGTTTCTCCATGTTTCTTTGCACAATTAGTAGTTCATTCAATAGAGTCTGAGTGTTTTTCCTGTGCTGTCCAGATTATTACTGGACACACCTCTACTTACCCAGTAGTCTAGTTATACCCAGCTCACCCATCCATCATAGTTTGTTAAGTTCTTCTGGCCCTTGCCCTTAAATAACTTCACATTGTCCTTTTTCCTTCCTCCTTCTAATCTCATAACCCTAATCTCTCTTTCCACTACGTTCTTGCCTCGTTTTTCAGAGGGTGAAGGTAGTTTTCCTTCTGCAGTATTTCATCTGTGTGCGATGCGGCTAAACTGGACCTCAGCATACCTCAGTTAACAGAAAATAATTTTAAATGTTAAAGACGGACCCAGGAATAGCGTAGCATGAACTGGAAACTGGTGGAACACCAGCACTGTCCACAATGAAGCCAGTGGACTTTTTCAGTCTTCTGTAGAAAGGTTTTATGATCTGCAGAAAGGTTTTATGATCAGAGGAGACAAAGATTCAACCATTTGGCTACAATGACAAGAACTCTGCTTGGAGTCAAGGTGAGGTTTTCCAACCTAAGAACATGGTGGTGGCACCTTCATGCTGAGGGGCGGTTTTGCTACCTGTGGTACTAGTTCATTGTACAAAGTAGGTTGTACTTACATTGTAAAATAATAAAGGGGAACTACCTACAAATTCTTGAACTTTGACTTGAATCAGCAGCCAACTGGTTGAAACTTGGACACAACTGGCTGTCCTCTGGAGATGGGAACTAAACAAGGGGAACAATCGTGTACTCTGTATGCTCCTCTGTTCTAGAGCAACCAACTTCCTGAAACACTGAGATGTGCAGAAACGGCTTTTACGTAATGCTTTGTTCAGGTTTTGATGCATTTGGTCTTTTATCTTTGTTTCTTTGATTGTCTTGTAAAGCAGGATGAATGGTGCTATACAAATACACTTACCTTGCCTTGCTAGATGTGTGTTTGGGATCAGGACAATGATCCCAAACACACATCAAAACAGGTTCTGCATGGAATAAAGCAGGCTAATATTAGGCTACATTATGTCCTTCTCAGAATCCCACCCTCATCCCTTTAGAAAATTCACAGAAAAAGCATTAAAGTTGAGTCTGTGCCAGTATACCCATCAGTTTGGATTGCATTTAATTTAGTCTATTTATATAGCGTCAATTCACAATAAACATAGTCTAATGGCACAAAAAAAAAAAAAAACCCTAAACCAAACAACAAAAACAAGTCAAAAGGTATCAGTTCTGATTGGAAGAGAAGTCACATATTCAGCCAGAATTATCCCCATTATGAGTGAATGTAAACCTCTTACTAAAACTACCATACAAATTGTTATTTACATGTTGTCAAGAATCACTGTTTCATAGTTTTTCTTTTTAGGAGAAATTGCACATTTTAATTCCAGACAGAATTTTTTATGCGTTGTGTTTTAGGTAGATCTACATACAGTGGCTTCCGTGTAACTTATTGAAAAGCTATGAGTTATTGCATAAGGGCTACTTGTTTAGTACGACACTTTTTTTTTTCTGTAGTAGTCAAAATTAGTTTTTCTTTCAGTCGATTTCTGTTACAAAAATGTCAAGCAAAGCAGAGTTTTACCTGTTTCTGTCTTTCTTATGATAAATTGTGATACAGTCATGAGGTCAGCTTATTATTTTCACACCAAAGAACAGATTGTTCTTTTATGAGTAACAGAACATTCTTATCCTTACAGATCTGCTAAAAGGGGATGAACATATGAAAAATTGTAAAACAAAATGTAAAACCTAAAGGAAAAGCTAGACAAAATGTAGGAACAACTTCTATAAACCACATTTTAGATGTCCTGACTTATTTAAATCACAAAATCCTAATCGTCATCTTTTAAGGTTTCACCAAAAAGCATAAAGTAAAAACATTTAAAGCAATGTTTTGTCATAATTTTTGGGACTAACATTTGTACCAACAAAAAGTTAATTTTAGGTCTGTTTACTTAATCAGCTGGGGAAAAAATGCTGCCCCCAAGTGGTCTCACAAATATTTACTGTTGGCAGGACAGACTTTCTGTCGGTGCACTTTATCTCTAAATTAAATGATTTTTAGGTACTTCATGAGAATACGGGTTATAATCTGACGAAAAAAAAAAAACCAAACAAACATATGTTATCAAAATAGAGTCTGTCCTTAATTTACCCAAAGACATGCATATTATAATGGTTTAGAAACCATCTGGTATGAAAAACACAAAGAGAAACCTTATTAGCAACATAAATCTTTACAAAAACTCAACATACTTACACTTCCTTGGAATAGTTTTGAGTCTTAACTCATTTGTTTGTGTCAGAGTTTAATAAAATCATTTAAAAGTTGTCTTGATTAATTTGTTCAGGCTTTAGAAAACTTTAAGAATTTTTCTCTGGATTTTGGCAAGATAAGAAAAAGGTTTGACCTTCGATTCTTTGCTACTAAACTAACCAATTTCTCAGTTAAAATTACAAAAAGATGTCACACCCAAATTGTCAATGTAGCATTTTAGAAATGGCCCAAAAGCTAACCAGAACTAAATGAGAGGCGTTGCATTTACCATTTGGTCATCCACACCTTCAACTGCCTAATTTTGGCAGGTTTTTGCAGGAAGAAAATATGAAGAAATATGGTTGATTCTGTATGTTTTCAAAGAAGGAATGTGATGTTTGATTGCTATGCGTGTAAAACAGAGTCTCACTGCTTCTATTTGCAGCTTTTCAGCTTCTGAGTGTGAGAATGAGAAGACAAAAGGCAACCCCACAGCATGATGCTGCCACCACCTCATTTCGCCATGTGGATGGGAATGTGCAGTGATAGATTAACTCCACATAAAATATCCTTCTCAAAATCTTCATGCATGACCTACTTTGTTTCTTGGTTTTCATGATGCTGTTTATTCTCTAATGTTCTTAAACAAACCTCATAATCTGTTGACACCACAAACCAGCACAAACAAGCAGTAAAGCAGACGGTTTAAAATGCTTCCACAGGAAACCTAATGGGGTCAATGGTTCAGTTCACATATATGTTAGTCTATTCAGTTCACATATATGTTAGTCTATTTGCCTTATTTTTATTTTCCTGTAGGGTTTACATTTTGTCACATTACAACCACAAACTTGAACAAAGTAGTGCATAAACGTGAAAAAGAAAGACAAGAATATATGGTTTTAAATGTTTTTACGAACAGAAAGGTGTGTTATGCATTTGTACTGAGCGCCTTTACTCTGATACCCGAAAATAAAATCCAGCGCAACCAAATGTGTTTACAAGTGGATTGAGTGGACTCAGTTCACTTTGTAATTTAATCTCAGTATAAACCCAGCTTTTCTCTGAAGGCTGCAGGGGTTGGTGGAGAACATTAGAGAAGAAGCAGCATCATGAAGACCAAGGAACACAGCAGACAGGTCAGGGATGAAGATTTTGAGAAATATGTTTTTTGTGGAGTAAATCTATCACTGCAGATTACCCCAGAAACATCATCCACATGGTGAAATATGGCGGTGGCAGCATAATGCTGTGGGGATGTCTTTCCTTATCAGGGACAGGGAAGATGGATGGAAATACTGGAAATACGTTTGCAGGATGCTGTATATACATAACTTGCTGAAGCGTGTATGAACAGTTGTGCTCCCTTCGTTGGCCGTGTTGATTGATTAAAAAAGAAGAGTTCATACATGCAGAGACCATTGCAGGAGTAAAGCATAAAGCAGGCATTAGAGAACTAATTAAATGCATTACTGATGTGAACTCATTACTCCTTTTTCTGCTATTTCTTTTTGGATTAATACTTCCTTTTTCTTCCTACTATGTTTTGTATTGTTTTGGCCTGATTTAAAATAGCCTCACGTGTTCAAATTATTCTACCCGGAGGAAGGTTTTGCAGATCATTAAGAACTTCAAGGAAAGAGGTTCGGTTAAAGAACACCAAGAAATGTGACGGCCTTCCACTAAAGAGCCTGCTACAGAAGCATGCTGCCACCATTGCAGAGCGTGCTCAACACTGGCAGCAGGTTTGAGTTTATCTGAACTAACAGAGAGAAGAATACCAAAAGGGCAGAAAAGAGGCCAATTCTGGTTCAAAAAATCAAAAGTCTGCAGGAGGGACATAGATGAACGCTACATGACGTGCTCAGACTTATTTTCGCTGATAAGTTCACCTTCCAGTTGTTTGGGTCTCATCAAAGGAGGCAGATTCACTCATAATTCTGCCAAGATACATCAAATTAAAGAGTGGGATAAAACATCTTGCAAGTGCAACTTATTCAAGCCAGGCTGGTATTGATCTCTGTATTTTCCAGCATGATGGAGCACTTTGTCAAAAAAAGTGACAACAAACTGGCTATAAGAACATACTTATATTTTGCATAATGGTACTAAATTATATTTTAAAATTCCTTATAGTCCCAATTGTGTAGCCCTACTTGGCCTGATGCCAAAACCCAATTTGGAAATGTGGAAGCTTAAAGCTTTGTTTGTTAGATTAAAAGTGTTACTATTGTTTTTACCATATGTAAAAATTAATTCTGTGTAGATTGTTCTAGGCATAAGGAAAAAGTCACTCTGAGCAGCATGCAAAGCCTGTCTGGGAACAAGTTAGATAAGGAAACGTTCTTGGTGTGAGGAAAGACTAATTAACTTGTTATCGTAGAAGCAAACTTGTAGGCTGGATAGAAACAGTCCAGCTGGGAAGAATTATGATATCTTGAATCCTGCCAGGTCGCTTTGACATTAGCGGTTCAGTTAAGCTAATGAAATTGTTGTGGTATAACTGTCACGTAGACCAGTCTCGATATCTTCCAGATGTGAGTCTATTCTCATTTATTCCTGTAAGCACTGCTAAGAGTCTAGTGTCCATGCTGCCAAAAATGTGCGTAAGTGAAAGGGTACATCTGATTGGTCAAAAACTTTCATGTACACAACGGACTTTTTGGATATATATATCTTGACTCGTGTAAGGGATTTTGGGATTCTTTGGAATTTTGTATGAGGATGTATTCAGTGTAAGCTGTAGCTCACTGCTACACCTTACACAACATAACTGTTGATATCACATAAGACGCAACACATAGTCCAAGATAAACTGATACAAGAAGATGACACCCTTTAGGAGGGTTCAGAACAGGCATAGATAAAAGCAGGACTCACGCTCCATTCTTTGCTCCTCTCGGTTCATCCCTAAGATGGGCTGAGAGGGGCCCGGTACCGAAGGTGAATGTCACTCTGTATCTATTCATTTGTGTACTCTGTACACTGATCATTTTGGCATTAAATCTTGATTTTATACTTAACCATTTCTCATTATTTCACAAGGTTAATACTTTGCTGGTTTTACTGGTTGGGTCTCGGAACTGGAGAGATGGACAGGGAGGAAAGAGAGTAAAAACTCCCATTTTACAACAATAGTTATGCAGATGATTCTGAGTGTGTGAAATACAAGATAAAGGAGGAACTTGGTGCATCGTAGGCAACATGTCTGGGGAAAAATTACAACAGTTTTCACCTCTGCCATATCCTAAGGGGGCCCAGGCTTCATGGGGTTTTTACTTGGCTGTGATAAGGGAGGCTTTTCTTTTTGGCTGGTCAGAACAGATACGGAACAACTCTAGAGCACATGCTGTAAATGTTTCTGCCTTGATAGGCTAAATTATTAAAGCTGATGAGTGATGATCATCAATCTCTTTCTTTGTTAAATGCATTTTTTTTTCCTTGACAATTTTGCATTTGCTGGCATGATTCCTTGACTGATTTCTTCAGAGGACATCGATAAAACAAGAGTGTGATCAACCTGGGAAGAGTTTCCCCTGCCTCAACCCCGATTACAGTTACAAGGAAGGAGGAGGTGAGATCCTCAATCATTATTCATTATTATTCTTATCATTATAATTGTTATTATTATATGCTTAGAAGCTTGTCAAAATGAACCAAAGGCCTAAAATCAAAATTAAAGTACAGAAAAAAGAGAGGTCCTGCTAATCAGATCAAAAGGATAAAATTACATAAAATTAAAATAAAGAGTTTTCTATCGGGG
This sequence comes from Girardinichthys multiradiatus, assembly GCF_021462225.1. NCBI lineage: Eukaryota > Metazoa > Chordata > Actinopteri > Cyprinodontiformes > Goodeidae > Girardinichthys > Girardinichthys multiradiatus. The sequence goes on from NC_061807.1 coordinate 27,469,930, forward strand.
ACAATGGTAATTTGGTATTTTCTACCCTAAAACTGAGCAGGGCGGACCACGCTGTGTGCGGTGAACAGCAGCTAACTGGCAATGACTCCTCCAGTTGGTGGTTGAGTGAGGCTCTCCTAACATTGGTTAGGGGGAGGGTAGTAGAGTGCCAGAAAGCTGTAACTCCTGTGGAGATGTCTGCAGGTTTTAAGGAATATCCCCCTCTTTACCTAGACGTGTAATAGGCCAGAAGGGCTCTAAGGAACTTTCCTCTCCTCAGGGAGAAACCTTTAATTTTATGGTAAGAAAATATGCCAAGTGAATCAATGAATGGGTTAAAATATTATGATTTTCCTGCAGGAGGTTTCTTTAGTCCTAAAATAGTATAATAAGTTGAAAAAGAATGTAAGAGTAAAAGGAGACATTAGAGAATAAAAAGATAGTTGTTTAGAAAAGAGCGCAGAGCGTGTTTGAGGTGCTGGAAAAAAGAATGTAAGAAGGCAGAGAAAGTATAATTCAAAGGTAATGGCAGGTAGACAGGATGACAGTAAGGACTTATAAGGACATTTGCTGCATCCATGTATCTATACTTGAAAATTCTGCTGAAAATTCTGGAGCAAACACATGCATCAATAATCCCTTTCCTTACAATACTCCTGCATTAGCTAACAACCCTGTTAATTCTTCTTCTTTTCGTCTCCCCCTTTTCTCCCTTTTGATGACAACCCCAGAGTAAAATCTGCTGCACCCCACAGCACCTATGATTCTTCTGGGTTTCCACTGCTAGAACCAAGTTTCCTGGGCTGATCCAGACCGGCGGCACCAGGGGCGTTTTTAGGGTCTCAAAACATTGGGGGCTTTAGCCCAAATCCAAAATATTTAGATTTCAATAAGACAATTTATAGGTAATTTAATTAATTTAGGACATATTGTACCAGTTCTCTGACTCAGTTGGTTTTAGATTGAATGTAAATTATTATGAATCAAACAAAAAAGGTTTGCAATAAATTTACTTTTTATTTTTGTTAGAAGCTGAATGAAACTGAAACAGAGTTTAGGCTTGATGAAAAACCATTTTGCTGGAGCAAATAATGACACATTTTGAGGTATTTAAAAAAGAACTTCATCTGAATTTTTGCTGACAAAAGTTTTTCTTAAACTCAGAGATGTTTACTATGACCCAGATAAATGTGCTTCTTTTATCATCTACACAAATTACCTTTTTAAACCTCAAAACATCAAAGTGTTCCCTTCCTGAGGCTCCATTGTCTTTATTCCTATATTTCAAAAAAGGAAAGTGGAATAAAGTGGATTTTCCTAAATCTTAGTCAAACACATTTATTTTATTATGCCAAGAGCTTTCAAAACATTTTATTTAAATTGTGCCTTCTTTTATGAATCTTTTCAGCCCTTCATTCCACTTCTGGAGAAATTTGCCAAAAATAATAAATGAAACATTTTACAACATAGTCTTTTGTTCTGCACTGAGCATGTGAGACATTAGTGCAGTTTTTACTATTAAACACTGAGAGGAAAGGTTGTTAAGTTGAGGTGTTTAAAATATAGCTTAGAGCCTCATCCTGGACCTTATCAGTACCAATATTGCAGTTATTAATAACTGTATACATATGGTATTTATGTCTCACCTTCAGTAAAACTGTATCCTTGTTTAATTAGTTTAGTTTATATAATATTACATGTGTAATTGAGAAAAATAAAATAGTTAACTAATCAATGGTACACCTGTGATTAATTGCTATGATTTATTTCTTAATTATACTTAATCTTTAAACCCGGAGCTGCATGTTTAGAATCAGCACAGAAGATAAGAAAGATAAGAGGAAGGCTTACTTTTGCTCTTTCTACTACGTCTTACTGGAACCGGGAAATATTTTCCTGGTTTTTTTGAGCAACACTTTGTTCTGTCTACATGTAGAACTAGACTCTAAGACCGGCTGCAGCCATGACATCAATGTGTTGATCTGAAGGACCTTTTAATGTGTTCAGCTACGTTAGGATTAAATGCTTTTATTTTGACTGAAGTAAAGGACCAGATATTTTCACATCATGATGCAAATCCCACTAGAGGCTCACAGAGAAGGTTGCTTGCTGTTTTCTATCACAGACAGATCTTTTAACTTCACCTGTAGCTCAGGTGAAAGTCCCTCATCATGACCCTGATGTCTTGCTGAGTGAATCAGTAATCAGCTGTAATTTACAATCTGCCCATTCCGAGAATTCAGGTTTTACCGCTATCTTCATCTGGGTTATACCGCTCTGGTTCCACCTGTTCCTGAACACACACACCCACCAGGCTCCCATTCTCTGGTTGGCTCTGTGACTGCTCTGAAATGAGGCCTGTTCGAGGCGCTCAGTGTAACCTTCCGGGTAATGAAGGAGGCAGGTCGACCTGGAGTAAACTGCTGTTCTGGACTTCTCCAGAATGGAGTCCGTCAATGGCTGTGCGCCTCAGTGGTGTATCCAGGACATTTTTACTGGGGTGGCCAGGATGGGACACAAAATTAGTCTGAGGTGGCCATGGAACACACACACACACCCACACACACACATATATAGAAATATATGTGTGTGTGTGGGTGTGCGTGTGTGTGCGTGTAGAGGGACAAAGAGAGCGAGAAACTCATTCTATAAAGTAATCAGTCAGCTGTGGCTTATATTGTTATGAGTTTTCTTTACCAATTGAGGGGCCAACTGGTGGTTAAATAAAAATACTGCAATGCAGGCCACAAATACAAAAGGATAGACCTTCAAACTTTCTGTATAAGGTAAACTAATCTTTACATGTTTAGTGTGTTATCATTTATAGTGACTATTGCTTTTTTTAAATGTTCTTTACCATTCCTAGCTAAATAAAAACATACCTGTAAAAAGACAAAAAAAATTATAATACAATATCTTGTGATGTATGAATATGTACAAGAAGTAGTTTTCAATCCAAACAGTATTCATGTTCATGGCCCTGACGAAAGCATTCATTGAAACATTTACTTTGATTCAGCATACAACAACTTTATTTAAATTAAATTGTTATGACTGCAACAAACAAAAAAACAAAAAAACTAAATACAATTAAGAATATATTTTAAACAAAGTGCAAAATAGGTAGCTATTTGTAGACTTTTCTCATTCTCTTGCCACAAAATCCTGTAACATATGTATGGTATAAAACGATAAGACAACACTTCACAACAAGTTCTATGCAATGCCAGACCAAATTAAACTTTAGTGTAATATAAGAGATGAAAATTGCACATTATGGTTCTAACATTAACCAAACAAATCTCAAAACAAAATTTTAGAACACATGGCAAATTCTGTGTTTATCCATCTTACATCAGATGAATTCGTCTGTTTTGATAGTTGGTAGCAAAAACTGTAATAAACTTGTCCATGTCAAGTGACTTTGCTCTTCTCGACTCCATGCTGAGGACACCCTGGTTGCTCAATCTGTCATCAGTCATTGTTGTGCGCAAATGAGTCTTGATGAGTTTCAGAGCAGAGAAGCTCCGTTCACATGCCGCACTGCTTACTGGGAGGGCTATGGCTATCTTGCAAAGACAGAAAAGCTCGTGAAAAACATCTTTATGAGGCTCTAGGAAAATACCAAACAAATTTGGCATGCCACTTTGTTGTTTCCTTTGCAAAAGCCTTCTTGTTTGATGGAGTTCATGACCCAGATCTTCAGAATCACTTGCCTAAATTTCTCCCAAGCGAAAGACTGCTGCCTCTTGAAGGAAAGTTTTGCTTTTGGGGTCCAAAGCTTGTATTCCTCTCATGATGTCACAATTGTCTTTTGAGAAGCGCTGGTCTAACTCTCCAAGTATGGTGTCCACAACAGGATAGAAGATTGTCCTCCTAAAGGCATCCTTGTCCCCATCGTTCCATTTGCGCTGACCCCATGTAGAAGTTATTACATTCTGCTTTCCTTTAATTATTTTCTCTACCACTGGGTCATGCTTTGCAATCATTTCTAATATTTCTAAGAGGTTTCCTCTGTTAGCTGCCTCCTCTGTCTCACGGTGACCTCGTTGTGCAATGTTTTGTGTTGCAGTCAAAAGGAGCACTTCAGCCACTGTTTTAATATATTTTCAATTCTCTTTTACTTTCTGTTTATATGCTTCATTGAGAGCATCACATATTGAAGAATCAGTTAGTGCTGCCTTCTTGTGCTCACCCCATGTAAACATGGCATTGACATGACCCTCTGACTTTTCATGTACTTTAAATCTACCATCTTTAACCATTGCCTTTTTCCAATTCGAGAATCCCATAGATGAAAATGCAGATGCCTGAGAATTTGGCAAAGAAAAATGTAGGCAGAGTTTTTACTTTGTGAGTACTCAAGCCATGGATGCTGTTTGTACCACTCGCCTTTGATGGACCTCTTCCTGTCGCCTTGCATGGTTTGTGGGAAAATGCTGAGATGAGGCTGTGTAGGACCTGCTGCTCTGGACTGTGAAATGTCTGTAAAATATAAAGAATCATGATATGCACTTGCTTCAGTTTTTACAAGGTTTTGTTCAAAATGACAAGTTACAAAGTGAAAATGTGATCCATATTTCAATGTTACTTAAAAAGAAGGAAGTCATAATGCTGTGTGAACTGAAAGATAAAATGTCCCAACATACCGTAAGGTCCAGGTGGAGCAGCATGTACAACATTAGGAGGCTTTCTGTCATCAGTGTCGCCTGAAGCAGTAAAAACAACAACCATTACACACGGACTGAATGTGGACAGATTAGTGTCACATATTGTCCTTGATATTGTATTGAGATTTTCTATCTTTAGGTCTGGCGTTTTCTATGTATTCACATAGAAATCTCATACACAATTGGACAATCTTTTTTGTTTTGTTTGTTTTTATAGTAAATTAACTCAAGTATGAGAGAGTACACAACAACTTCAAGTAAGATGTTCATGAATTACATCTGAACCTGACATACAGGTCCTTCTCAAAATATTAGCATATTGTGATAAAGTTCATTATTTTCCATAATGTCATGATGAAAATTTAACATTCATATATTTTAGATTCATTGCACACTAACTGAAATATTTCAGGTCTTTTATTGTCTTAATACGGATGATTTTGGCATACAGCTCATGAAAACCCAAAATTCCTATCTCACAAAATTAGCATATCATTAAAAGGGTCTCTAAACGAGCTATGAACCTAATCATCTGAATCAACGAGTTAACTCTAAACACCTGTAAAAGATTCCTGAGGCCTTTAAAACTCCCAGCCTGGTTCATCACTCAAAACCCCAATCATGGGTAAGACTGCCGACCTGACTGCTGTCCAGAAGGCCACTATTGACACCCTCAAGCAAGAGGGTAAGACACAGAAAGAAATTTCTGAACAAATAGGCTGTTCCCAGAATGCTGTATCAAGGCACCTCAGTGGGAAGTCTGTGGGAAGGAAAAAGTGTGGCAGAAAATGCTGCACAACGAGAAGAGGTGACCGAACCCTGAGGAAGATTGTGGAGAAGGGCCGATTCCAGACCTTGGGGGACCTGCGGAAGCAGTGGACTGAGTCTGGAATAGAAACATCCAGAGCCACCGTGCACAGGCGTGTGCAGGAAATGGGCTACAGGTGCCGCATTCCCCAGGTCAAGCCACTTTTGAACCAGAAACAGCGGCAGAAGCGCCTGACCTGGGCTACAGAGAAGCAGCACTGGACTATTGCTCAGTGGTCCAAAGTACTTTTTTCGGATGAAAGCAAATTCTGCATGTCATTCGGAAATCAAGGTGCCAGAGTCTGGAGGAAGACTGGGGAGAAGGAAATGCCAAAATGCCAGAAGTCCAGTGTCAAGTACCCACAGTCAGTGATGGTCTGGGGTGCCGTGTCAGCTGCGGGTGTTGGTCCACTGTGTTTTATCAAGGGCAGGGTCAATGCAGCTAGCTATCAGGAGATTTTGGAGCACTTCATGCTTCCATCTGCTGAAAAGCTTTATGGAGATGAAGATTTCATTTTTCAGCACGACCTGGCACCTGCTCATAGTGCCAAAACCACTGGTAAATGGTTTACTGACCATGGTATCACTGTGCTCAATTGGCCTGCCAACTCTCCTGACCTGAACCCCATAGAGAATCTGTGGGATATTGTGAAGAGAACGTTGAGAGACTCAAGACCCAACACTCTGGATGAGCTAAAGGCCGCTATCGAAGCATCCTGGGCCTCCATAAGACCTCAGCAGTGCCACAGGCTGATTGCCTCCATGCCACGCCGCATTGAAGCAGTCATTTCTGCAAAAGGATTCCCGACCAAGTATTGAGTGCATAACTGTACATGATTAATTGAAGGTTGACGTTTTTTGTATTAAAAACACTTTTCTTTTATTGGTCGGATGAAATATGCTAATTTTGTGAGATAGGAATTTTGGGTTTTCATGAGCTGTATGCCACAATCATCCGTATTAAGACAATAAAAGACCTGAAATATTTCAGTTAGTGTGCAATGAATCTAAAATATATGAATGTTAAATTTTCATCATGACATTATGGAAAATAATTAACTTTATCACAATATGCTAATATTTTGAGAAGGACCTGTACCTGCTCAGTAGGTGGAGTTCCAGACAATGCTGGTTCACAGTCAGTTTCCTCCTCTTCTAAGTGTTGCTGGTCAACTGTGGGAATAGCGGTCGTAGGGGGTGCCCTTGCTCAAAACAATCACAAATACCCACCTTTGTCTTCATTCTCTGGACCTTGTACTGACATATGGCATTCAGTGTAATGGTAGACTCTTCATCTGTTGTTAAGAATTGAGATGAATTTTCAGTACCTCCAAAACCCAGTGTGAACAATTTTTTTTTCTATGTCAGCATTTTTGTTTCACTATAATGTTGTCTGAAGCTCCTTATGAACTCTGGGTTAAAAAGCAAATATGGAGTTCAAACGAAAATTCAGAATGAAAGACTCACCCTCGCCGTCTCCACCATCCAATTACTTCCCCGTGCGTCTCCTGGCCTTACAATCAGCATCTTGTCCGCCTGATTCATCATCCAATCACCTTCCGACGCCTTGTTTTTAAAGGACCTTCGGCTGTGTTCCTCCTCGCTTGTCAGCTGAGCTCATCCCTCCTCCACCCCACCTCCACTATCTTCCTTCACATCTACTCCTGGCTTCCTCGCTCCCTGGCCACCAATCCACCACCAGTGTCGGATCAGGGGGAAGACATCTCTAAATCTAAGCCTTACAAATGTTCATCTTAGCTAATTTCATTCACAGCATTCATGTCTTCCTCCCAGGTCCGAGCGCCAAAGATATAATAATGTAATTTCACATCATTGAAACTTTTCTAATTGCCAACCCTCTCTTTGTGAGTCTTTTCAGATTGAAATGATCTTGGGCTGATTAAGGGCTGTGAACTGGTGATTGGAACCACTTAATCAGATTATTGTCCATGCCAGAAATAATGTACTCTTAAATCTGAATATATTAAAGGTATTTAGTCAATCCTTTAATCTGTGCAGAAAGCTGACATCATTATTCAAAGCAGTGGTCCTCAATCTGCGGTACTTGGAACGCAGAGGTCCACGGGCCATAGATTCTGGGTCCACGAGAAAATTACAATACATCAACAAAATTGCGACATTTGATTAAGAGCAAAGGGTATACCTATTACCTATTGCATAAAAGACCTAAGCCAATAATGGGTTCTGGTTTTGGAACTTGTTACTTGAAAATGAATTATTCTGATGTATAAACTAAAATTGAATGAGTTTCAATAGGTTCAAATAAATGTTTAATGTTTGGGGTTTAAAGGTAAAAGAATAATTAATCTCTACATTAACTAGAAGTACAAAAGTACTTCTAGCGCTATTCTGGAATAAAATGTAGTTAGGGAATTAAACTCTTTTGTTTCATTTTTGGTTAAGTTTCAACACAGCAGTTTTTGTTAATGGTTAGGTTTTTGTTTTTGTGTTTGGGTATATCATAAAATCTCAACGATAGCAAAAAAAATAAATCGTCTGCTGCAATCAAATGTTACCAAAACAGAGGTTAAAAGAGCATTGTTCTCTGTCTGAGAGTTACAACAGCAAACTCTCAGACTGTTACACCGGCTGTTAGAGTCAAAAGAACTGGCACGAGTTTCAGCAGCAGAAGATTTTCATTCATGTAAGAGACTATTGAGAAATCTGTGCTATTTGAGAACTCTTTGAATTGTGTGCACTTATAACAATCCCTTGGACAGTCCCCCTTTCCTTATTGTTTTCCCAATATTATATTCTTTGTTTATTCATTTAACATTTCTTGATCCTAATGATGCTTCTGCAGGTGGGTAATAAACTATGGAGAGCAAATAGCTCTGTTTTAGTTATGCAGATGATTCTGGGTCTGTGAAATACAAGATAAAAGAGGACCTTGGTGCAGAGCCGTCAGACCTGCTCTCTCTAACCATTGGTGAGATTTGGTCATTGATGAAAATGACGACTGAAGCTGTCATGAATTTGCCTGTCAGTGAACGTCCCTTATTACTGAAGGTTTTTCTTACAGCATTCAGCAGCTCTCTGAGATCTTCGCATCATGTCAACTCACAGAACTGAAAAAGGTAAGAAAAACTAACTAGAAGACCTAACTGCTTGTGTAAACGTTAACACAGCTTGTTTGAACAAATGAATGTGTTTTATGGATTCACACACTAGAGCGAGGCGCTTCAGTGACGTTTCCTGCGACATTACACGTTTTTAACATAAAGAATCGAAGATTAAAGTGCCTCTGTCTCTTACACAACCTTAATACCATTTAAAGTTTACCATAGTAATATGTAGTATCAGGATATTTTTTCAGTTTTGTTATGAACACATTCCTCATCATTCAAAACAAACGTTGATAAACGTTTTGAATTTTAGCCCCTTAGTAGACAGTTTAGCAATTAAATTTTGTTTTTTGTTTGTTTCCTTTAGGAAAAAAGTGGTAGCATCTTTAATTCTAAATACTTTACATTTTTTGTGCCAGGTGGTTTGTGTTCAGTGGACACAATTTGTAAATATAACTATTATATATTGACACATTTTCTATTTTTATTTGCATTGTTTTATGACTAACTAAACTGATTGAATTTGTACTTTTAAACTGTTGTTTCTGCTTCATTCCAGCTTTTTCAGCAAATCACCTGATCCAATCCATATATGACATTCACATTGCAATTTCTGAGGCAATGCAAGTTGTTTGTGCAATAAGGATGTATTTACATTACATGTTATCCTTTTTTGCTCATGCTCACACAAATTTCTCAAGACGTTTTGGGTCTGTGCTTTCATAACTGACAGCCAACCACAAGGACTTTCTACTACTGCTACTGTTCAGTTTTTGTTCACTTTGACTCTAATTTGGACTGATTAAGGCACTAAAAACATGGCCTGCTGAAAATTAAGCACAAAATGGATCAACTGTTCATCAATGTAAATACGGAAAATATCATTTTTGTGTTCTTGATTCATTTCACCAACTATTAATTAATGTTTAAATGAGTGATCTGGACAATAAACCGACAGTTTATTTCTAAACTCTGAAAATGAACTCTGAAGCAACAATGTATTCAGTTTAGGTTAACCAAAATCCAAACTGAAAAACCCCAAATTAAGTATTATTGAGTACTATTATGTATCCAAATCTTATGTCAAAACAGGAAGTACAGCTAACACAAAAAAAGAAACAACAAAAACAAGAAACCCCATCAAACAGTCAGTCAGTCAGTCATTTTCTGCCGCTTATTCCATAGTGGGTCGTGGGGAACTGGTGCCTTTCTCCAGCAGTCTGGAGATAGGCACCCATCAAACATTTTTGTTTTGTTTTGTTTTAAAAAAGCTTTCTAAATTATCTGTGATAAACCAACAAAGTAGTGCATACAAATGTGAACTGGTAGAAGAAACCTGGTGTTAAAATGTTCATAAAAGGATCTGAAGTGTGACGTGGATATTTATTCAGTCCCCTTTGGTCAATACTTTTTAAACCCACCTTTCGCTTCAGTTACATTTGGAGGTCTTTAGGGCCATGGTTTTCAATCCTGGTCCTCAGGACCCACTGTCCTGCATGTTTTAGTTTTAATTTATCTACTGTAATGCAATCATTTAATTCAGGTGTGATGAAGCCGGGACACATCTAAAACATGAAGGACAGTGGGTCCTCAGGACCAGGATTGAAAACCACTGTTTTAAGGAAATGCCTCGCCCAGCCATGTAAACCCAGATACTACCATTTCTACATAATATCAGGCATTGTACCCTGTTCTTGGGGGTCACTTTAAAAAGGAAGAATGTTGGGTGACAAAGTTCCAAATTCAGGGCATGAATGTCTTTTTCCAATGTGCTCATGGTGACTCTGTGTCCTCCAGGCATGGCTTACCAATCGGCTCGAGTGGTGATGGTCAACTCATCCAATCAGGGTCCTGAGAATTGGAGCACCGGCCTATTTGACTGCTGCAACAACACCAGCAGCTGTAAGTTAGCCGAACAAATAGCAGCAAACCTTTGGGCCAGAAAGTTTGGCGCTGACCTGGTGACTAAAGGATTGCTAATTTAAATTAATCTATGTGGAACGGTAGCCTGAACCACCAAAAGACTAGGGTAGTTGATAGCTGGAGAACATCAACCTCCCCTGCAGCTGAAGCTTGAAGGCAAATATTTACCCTCAAAAAGGTTCTAAGAATTAAGTAAAAAACAAGCTCTGAAAAAAGACAGAAGACCTACACTGATGCTCTGAAAACCCATCCAAACAACCGATAAGTTACAGTTAACTTTACACAATGAGTACACATACTACAGTAGCAGCATCCACATTGATTTTTTATTGCAATACCGTGATCTTAATTTGCAAACTTTAGAAAATCAGTGGAGAAACAAGTGTAATGCTAACAAGTCCTTGTTTTCAGCGTGAGATTTTGCCACTGCAATAAAACATGAATTTACTGTAGAATTATGACATTATGGATTTTCTTAGGAAAAAGATCCCACCTAATCACTTCTACTCCTATCCCATATCGCAGCATAAAGCTGCTCATTCCATAGCTTCTACACATAGAATCACCCCACCTTCCTCCTACCCTTTCACCTTCAGTCCTCCTTGTTTTTCACCAGAACCAAGGGATGTTCATGCTTGTTCTGCTTCCTTGGCAAGCCACCCTAAATTCCAGGTAAATGTCTGACCTCCCTCTTTTGCTTTTCTAGCTCACCTTTACAATTAGGCAGGGTCTGCATTAGCAGGTTGAGGCTTTTTAAGTGATCTTCACCAGGGGTGCCAGTAATTGCTTAATTACTTTAAAATGACAATCCAAAAGCATCTGATTTCAGGGTAAATTCAACAGTCTCTAACCTTTGCTAGTTTTCTTCTTCTCAACATGTGGCTGAAGCAGCTCACTGATAGATAGCAGACAATTTCCCATGTAGTTCAACAACCACTCGATTCTTCAGATACTTTCTGATGCTCTGTTTGATTCTCACCCAAAGCTGTTGGGACACTCTGCCACGTCTGCTCATGCTTGCATGCAGGTTTAGCAATACGCTCCTGCACAGAAGGTTTGTGCTGATGTCATGCTGACTTCTTCGTGCACGATGTTTCTTTATGCACATCGTGAAGTCAAATCACAGAGATAACAACACACACAGAGTCTTATTTGGAAAACAAAAACTACAAACTACATTTACTGTGTTTGTTTGCAGACAATATGCCCTAACTAATAGAAAAAAGCTGCTCTTGTGTTTGTGTAAACAAAACCTATGGATTAAGCTACAACTGAGAAGATAGACACAGCTATTATGAACCATGGTTGTCTACTCACTGTCTAACCAAAGGATTTCGAAAGGTGCTCAAATCTCCAGGAGAACAGGCAGTAACATAGAACCACAATCAGATAATATGGCATGTTCAGTGTTCAGTTCACTGTTCAGTGTAGAATAATCCAGTCCAGGTTTAACCAGTCTATATAAAAAATACTATTAGACTCTGTTATAAGAGTCGGTATGATAACCTTGCTTTAAAATACCAGCAAGTCACTGTTTTTTCAAAGAAAATCTGCTTGTATTTAAAGTAAAATCAACAATAATTCCTACTGCTGCTAAATAATGAAACATATTAATCATTACTGATGTATTTCATTGATGTTTTGATTTTAATACATAAACTTGTATACATTTAGTAGTCAAATGCTTATTAAGCAGAATGTTATACTTTTTGGCTATTCTGCTCTTTATAGAGTAATACCAGTATAATAGTCTGAGTTTCTACACTCTAAATGTGTTTGTTCATATTTCCAAACAGCCATCTTTGTCTTTCTTTTAAGCAGCAGAAAAGTGTTTTAGACTTCATTCAGCCAGCTGCCTGGTAGTACACAGCAACAGGTAGGGGAGGGGAGCGGTGCTACATAACTGTATGTTTCACACAGGATGAGAAAGCTCCAATTATGTCCATTAAAATGACTTTAAACAGCAGCAACAGTATGACAGAAAATGATTTCTGCTTTAAAAACATCCTAACTTTATAAAAGTTAAGCTTCTATCCAGTCATGCCTAAAATACAGTGAGTCCAAAAAGTATTCACAGTGACTGACTTGAAAACGTTTGGCTGACATTTTAGCAAATTCTTTTTTTATATATATATATGTATATTTTTAGCACTGGTGGCCTTTATTTACAGCTACTAGACAGGAATTGGGCAGAGAGAGAAGGGGGGGAAGACATGCAGCAAAGGTCAGGAATCGGACCCTGGATGGCTGCATCAAGGACTAATAACCTCTGTATGTTGAGTGCCACACCACAAAACAACCCAAAATGTTTGCAAATTTTTTTAAAGATCTGATAGGTGGAACGCTTTGGCATTGTATCTTCTGGAATGATCTCCTATCTCAAGAAAACATTGGAGCTCCTTTGTCGTGGTGCGACATTTTGGACTTTGTTGTGGTTTGTGTTTTGACTTTAGTTTGGTTTTCTAGTCATGGTTGTTTGTTTATTTCCTTCTACTGCCTCCTAGTGTTTGTTGTTTTCTCTTCCCTCGCTCCTAGTTCCTTTTGTGGTTGCTTTCCTATTTCTTGTTATGGTTTTCTTCTTCTTCTTCTTCTTCTTCTTCTTCTTCTTATTATTATTTTTATAGTCCTTTGTCTCCCTGAATGATCTTGTTTAGTTTCTTATTTAGTATCTCGGTGTTTTATTATGTTATGTACTTGTTCTCTCTTCTAGTTTAGTTCCTCGGTTTAGTTACTATAGTTCCAGCCTCACCGTTAGGTCAGCTTTAGTTATTGTTTACATCTTGGTTTACTTTTATTCTAGTCCTTGCTTCTTCTGCTTTATCCTCGTTTTGTTCTATCAGTGTTGGTTTAGGTTTGTTTACTTTTGTAGTCATGGTTTCTTTATGGTTTCTGTTTTGCTAAGTCCTTAGATCTTAGGTTTTTGTGTTACCTCCAGTTTCTCAGTCTCCTTTAGTTCATGTTTATTCTTGATTCTATGCTTTATTTATCTTGGTCTATGGTTTCGTTTAGGTCTGCTCACTGTCTTGTTAATTAGTCCCTTTCCTCGTGTTTTAGTCTTTGTATTAGGTTCACCTGCTCCCTCTGCCTCCCTGCTTCCATGTCACACCTGTTCCCTGTTTCTTTGATTACCTGCCCTTTGTTACCCTCTCAGTTCTCTCTGTATTTTAGTTGATCTGTGTTCTTAGTTCCTCGCTGGTTCCTTCCGTTCACCACTCCGTTCACAACCTCTGATTTAGTTCAGTTTTTGCTACGTTCCTGCAGTGTTCACATGTAAGTTTTGGATTTGTCTCATACTTGTACCTGAAGGGATTTTGTTACATTTTTGCTACGCTTGGAAAAACCTTGAATAAAGATTAAGTCTTTTACAATATGCTGCTGCCAAGCTCTTGTCTGCGCTTTTGTCAACTTAAACCTCAGAATGCAACATGCATCTTACTAACCACTGGGTTCTCGGTCACCTCTCTGACCAAGGTCCTTCTTCTCTAATTACTGAGTTTGGCCAGGTAGACGGATGGAGGAAGGGTGCTGGTGGTTCCAAACAGCTTCCATTTCTAAGTAACGGCAACCTCAGTCCTTTTCGGCTCATTTAATGTTGTTTCCTTCTCCAGATTCCAGATACAATTAAGACGTTTCAGACAGTTCATTCAACTTCATTGGTTAATTTCTGAGCAGTTCTGTGCTGTCAACTATGAGACCTTATATAGACAAGAGTGTTTCTTTCTAAACCATGTCCAGTCAACTGAACCTAACACAGGTGGACTCTAGTCAAGTTTTAGGAACACCTGGAACCAGGATGCAGCTGAGCTCAGTGTTGATAGTTATAGGAAAGCACTGTCATTGAAGTCATTAATCAGAGACCAACGTCAGTGCCGTTAGCATTCAGCTTGACAAACGCTCATTTTGTCTACCTGGTACCCAAACTGTTACCTTGTTGGGGCTGTTCCAGATCTTCTTTATGCTCATTGCAACTGGAGAGCTAGAAAGCCTTCACTTTGAAAATATGTTTTATCATAGCTAGATCTTGTGCTTAGAGATCCTGTTACATCCCTGATTCAGTAACATCTATGAGTTGGTTTTTTCAGCCAGTCCATGCATTTCTAGTTCTTTAAACACCAGTGATCAAAATGAGGGTTTCTCAACTTCATGTCTCAGGGGATAACTCTTCGGATGTGAGACGTTTTCCTTCAACTATTGCAAGTCTCAACGTCACCTCGTCGCAGGTTGTGTAAGAGGATTTTAGGTTTGTTCCCATGAAATAATCTCATATAGATCACCTTTTTTTCTAGCTTTCTGTGGAATTTCATTCGAGGTCTTGATGACAGATTAAATGCTGAGGGTGTGTCAGTCTGATGGGAAGCAGGGATTGTGGAGATGTTGTGAAACACATGTCCGACAAACTAGATAGATATTGATGATGTGTTATGGTTTGGGAGTCTTTGGCCTTAACAGGTAGCACTGAACTTTCTTTCAAGAAGGATAGTTTGTAAAATACAGGTAAAAATTAAGATAGTCAATACAATACAGACAGCAATTGTTTCAAGGTACATTTTAGTGCATATTTGTAAAGAGGAAGGGCAAAGATACAAGACACCATTTGTTTTAAATTTAATCTTAATATAAATATATCTGTTCTGCGAAGGTCTCAGACGTTTGTTAGTGAACAAACAGCATCATGATGACTGACGAACACAGCAGCGGACAGGTCAGGGTTAAAGCTGTGGAGACGGTCAAAGCAGGGTTAGATTATTAAACAATATTCCAAGCTTAGAACATCTCACAGAGCTCCATCATCTGAACATCAAAAAATTATGGCACAACTGATGACATGGTCTGTCCACAATAACCGACAAGTCGGGGAAAGAGAGCATTAATCCGAGAAGCAGCCAAGAAGCCCTTGCGGACTCTGGAGGGGATGCAGAGGTTCACATCTCAGGTGGAAAAATCAGTTGACAAGAAAACAATTTGTCATCCATGCCACAAAATCGTGCCTTTATGGAAGAGAGACAGGAAGAGATCGTTGAAAGAAATCCGTATGAATTGCGTTTGGTTTTTCTCACAAGCAATTTATGAGACACAGCAAACACGTGGAAGAAGGTGCTCTGGTCAGTTGAGACCAAAGTATAACTCTTGGCCTACATGCAAAACACTTTGAGTAAAGGAAACCTAACCCTCCCTAAAACCCTGAACACATCACTCCCTTGGTGGCGACATTGTGGCCTGTGGATGCTTTGCTTTAGCAGGGACAGGGAAGAAGAGTTGATGGACAGGTGGAATAAATAGAGGACAACCCCTAAAATAAAACATGTTGGAGGCTCCAGAAAACTTGAGTCTAGGGCCGAGGTTCCTCTTCTAGCAGAACAATGACCCTAAACATGCAGCCAAGCTACAATGAATAGTTTATATGGTTTAGATCCCAGCATATCCATGTGCTAGAATGGCCTAGTCAAAGCTCAGACCAAATTCTGGATCTATGGCCAGACATTTAAACTGATTTTCACATATGTTGTCTATCTAATTAGACTGAACTTGAGCTATTTTGCTGTAAATATTTCAGTCTATAGATTTGAAGAGCTGCATCATTTTCCTTCAATTATGCACTACTTTGTACTTTGCATGCTTTAGGTAATACGGCAATGATAACAGGGCAAAATGACAGCATCTGGTTTTAGAAATTCACTATATGGTCACATGTTAGTTTCTAGTGCGTAAGAAACATGTTTAAATTTGTTTTCTGGCCTGAGACAACTTGTTAAGCTTGAACATAAACGGCTTCAGTCAGTCATAGTAACGGCACAATAAAATATTCTCCTTCTCCCCATCAGGTTGCTTTGGGTTCTGTTGCTTCCCCTGCATGCAGTGTCAGACTGCCAAAGACTACGGATGGTGTCCCTGCATGCCGCTCCTGGACGTCTGCGGTGTGGTGTCTTGCATACTCCGCTCCAACATTAGAGAGCGCCACAACATTCCTGTAAGTCTGGGAACTTCAGAACCACTTTGTTGTAGTGATGCATGTCTACTTTTACAGTGGCTGGCTGTTGCTCTCAGACGGCGTGCTAGTTCTTAGCGTGGCATGTGGCAACTTCTGATTTTAAATCATGATAACTTGCAGTTAACAACTGGCTTCCGAAGTGGCGCAAAAGTTTAGTGTTTTCTCCTCCTCTGGTCCTCATGGCCTAATGCTGTGTAGGATTCAAGTGCTTCCCTGGTTCAACAGCTTTATTTACCTATACATTTTTTTGTTGTTGACTACATCTAGACATGGGCTGGTATGAGTTACTCAAGGTATGATAACCAGGTATAAAAAATAACACGCTGAAGTTTCCATCTGATTCAGGCTGAAGGTAAAGGACTGTTTCACTGCTTTTAAGCAATCTGGCATACATTTGATCAGCACTGGTTCAAAATCCACCCATTCACTGTCTTCCACTCATCAGAGGTTGGGTTGCTAAGGTTACAGATCCAGAGGGTTCAAAATCTAAAGCTGAATTATTCTCTAAAACACAGTTTATGGTTTCTGAAATCATTTAATCTCTTTGTGAAAACACAGAAAGAGTCTCTCTGCTGTAAAATAATACAGTCAAGGTTTACTCTTTAGGCTGATTTTTGTATTTACTCTGGTTGTCTTGGTGAAATAAAGATATGTTTGATGATCCAAAACCTTTAAGTTTGACAACAAAGCAAAAACAGAAGAAGCAAAACCTTTTTCACCGTGCTATAAAATCTTCCTAGTCCAAAGACCCAGAACAGTTCTGTGTGGCGGGCTAATATCAGTGTCCTTCCTGTTTTTCTCTCTGCAGGGCTCGGGCTGCGATGATGTCCATAAAGTAATGTGTTGCTACCCCTGTGTGTGGTGCCAGATGAATCGAGAGCTGAAGATCAGGGCCCTCCAGCCGTCGGGGACCACCGTGGTCACCACTCAAGTTGGCAGAGTTTAACATGCAGACTTAGTGATGGTTTGTTGAGTTCATCTGATATGTTCTGCAAACATTTCAGGCAGATTGTTGTTATAATTAGAAGTAACGACCAACACAGTCAGTTTAAAACATGTATTAGTTTGCATTTAACATTTCTCAGTTTGTAACAGTTCAATATTTTCTCTAATAACTTTTCCATCAAAGCCTTAGAAAGACATTGTTTTGTTACTCCAAAACTTAGACTCAAAGGTTTTGTAGTAAACGTAAAGCCTGAGTGTTACATTGACAGTGTTGATATTTTTGACCACTGTTACTCAATAAAATACTTTCTGCAAAATCCACCCTTACATTCTCATATTTCTCTTACTAGATGACAGTTTTATCTTATGAGGCCATAGCATCTTTATTATACTGACACATTAGCACAGATTTATTTCTCCTCTGCACTTGTCATTTTAGCAGAGGTCTGTAGACTTCATATTGGTATAAAAAGTCTGCAGATTGTGGAAAAGTTAGTCCATAAAAATAATTTCAGAAATGTATCAACCTTTAATGTGGCATATATCTATATATCTTGCATTAATTATTTGAAAACAAACCAAAAATGTGCAAAAATGAGCAACAGCATGGCTGCATATGTGTGCACACCCTTAAACGAATTCACAGTCGAAGCATTGTTTGAATCAACATCAGCTTTCTGTCATCCTAGATCCTCACCTTCCATCAATTATAGTGAATCTGATTAACTCGAAAGAAAATTCAGATTTTCTCAATATTTGCATCTTTTAGCTAAAGCCATAGTTTGCAGAGAGGCCACAAATGATCAAAAGGATCTAATTATATAAAGGTATATGTCCTGAGAAGAGTAAAAACACATGTATGTATTGACAAACGCTAGACTGCATCAACGCCTGGTAGCAGCTCGTGTTGTAGTGGCCATCAGACTTGACTTTATATAAGGACACAATGCGGACACGTTGGTGGTTTTTTAAGGGATAGCTTTCCTGGACTTTGCGGAGGTGATCGTAATGATCTTATAGTGCGTAGCGTGAAGCTAATTTAATCTGATGCCACCAACTGTGCCTATTAGTATGAGCTGCTACTGCTGCAGCCAGTGAAGTCGTCTCTCAGGTGCTGCTGATATGATGAAAAAAACACATATCTCGACAGTTAATGCTAAACTGGCATTTTGCTTAAAACATTTTCAAGCACTCGTGACTATTCAAAATCTCACCTTCATGGGGCACAGGGGGATAAGCGCCTGACCCATGGATGGTTAGTCGTACTCGCAGCCTGTCGGTGTTTGCCGCATTCCCTTCCCTTCCCTCTCTATTTCCTATCAACCTACGTTACAAAAGAAATTAAAAAAAGAAGGCCACTTGTGCTTAAAAACATACCTTTAAAAAGTCTGACCATCATCAACATCTAATTTCTGACAGCAATCCAAGCTAATCAGAAGGCAGCCATTACAAACACCAATTTTTCACAATGTAAACCAAGTTGGACCCAATGATCATAAATCAATTATAATCTATAGTTGCAAAACATCAATGATAACAACCAGTCTGCATAAAAATCTGGGGCTTTAACAAGCTTTGTTGTACAGGAGAAGTGGGTATACAAAATGGATGGATGCTAGTATGCTTAATGCATAATAATTTGTGCAAAACTGTTCATAAATTAGTGTTGTTTTCACAATAAAATTTCAAATGTTTCTTTTATGCAATAAAAATTCTATTTTTTTAGCCAACTTGAATTTCTAATTACCATTAAAGTATTTTATGCCTATTAGAAAAACTCAAATAACATGCTACAACACACATTTAAGATGATTTACATTCAAGCTGTATTTTAATATAGCGTGAGTGATAATGTACTTTTGGATAATTCAGTGTTTTTATCCTCATGATCACAAATAACAGGTCATGATGATAAAGCAAAATAAGTTGCTGCTATTAACTTACTATAACGCCAAAATGTGTTGTATTAATAGCTATTTCAGTACTGGTCAGAGTGTGTAAAACTGAAATTATAAAGTTGTCAGATCACCCGTGTTATCAGCATACAGTTTCTCCTCAGAATACCATTAAATGTGTAGGTAAGTCACCTCTCATGGAGCTGGAGTTTGAAATCAATACATTAGATTAGTAAACACAAGCATTGATAAGGCTGAAAAAGCCAAACTGCTGAGTTTTGTTGTTCTTTTTACTTTTGGATAAATGCTATTTCATCAAAAGTATAAAATTCTACAAATTAAACCATATTTTTTGCTAATGTGTGTTATGTGTTACTGATATTTATCAAGGTATATAAAAAAAAGGAAAGGCTAATTAACCTACT
Source organism: Girardinichthys multiradiatus (assembly GCF_021462225.1). Classification (NCBI taxonomy): domain Eukaryota; kingdom Metazoa; phylum Chordata; class Actinopteri; order Cyprinodontiformes; family Goodeidae; genus Girardinichthys; species Girardinichthys multiradiatus. The sequence goes on from NC_061807.1 coordinate 27,489,649, forward strand.
GTCACTCTTAGTTACCAAGCAGAGAACAATGATTTTCAACCAATCAGCACTCTATTGATTCTTGCAATAATTGAGAACAGAGAGCAACATGTACCACAAGCGCTCAGCGTTTGTTCTAACTAGACAAAGAAGTCACTATCTTTATACCAGTATAATCTGTAAGTGGTGTCACAGTATCCCAACAGAGGTCTGGGAAAACTTCAGCCTGGCTCGGAGGAGCAGCATTGTAACCTTTTGAAAGAACGTTGAGAAAGATTGAAGCTTAAAAGTTATGATAGAGTTCTGTCCTTATCTGTATGTGGTATCTCCTGGCGTCTCTGAACCCTCCCTAAGGCCAAGAAGAATGAAAAATAATGAGCTCTAACATAAATCTGACTCTGCAGCTGGAGCAGAGTGAATAGTTTTTTTCGGTTATCAAAACAGTTAAAGAGGAGCTACTTTCTAAAATTAAATAACATGTTCCACAGTTTTTGTTTTACTTGTGTAATCATCTAGTTTAGCTGAGTGGTTTTGTTGGAATATTGTGGGTCATGGAAGCATTTTTATCATCTATACAGATTAAATTCAGTTTTTTTTGTTAATATTTACATTTAAAAATGTATGTATTTTTTATTATTTCCTTAAAAACTCCCTTTGTTACACTAACTTTTAAATATGTTTTTATTTCTCAAAGTTCTTACAATTCCCCTCCTTTCACCGCCTCTCTTACTCTGCATCTCTGTGCAAACAACAAATCCCTTCAACAAAAAAAGTGAAAAAGCCCCCCTTTACAGTTTAAACTGTTGTTTCTAGAGATAGATTTGATCAACATTAAAAGTACCGCAAACAGCAAAGCACTGAACAGTTAGACTTGTTCTTTTCTGTAAGCACCAAAGGTCCGGACAGAGAAAATGGAGACAAAGGCAAGTAAATATGCTGCTCCTTACATCTGGTTCTATTAGCAGACCTGAAAATTAAGGATAAGATCTCCTTCAACAAGAACTTCTCAAAAACCTGGAGGCTGAAACACTGTGCTGTAGGTGTTTTCTTAATTTTTGATCGTGCCTGGTTGATTCTTTAATATGTACATATTGCTGTAGTGTTTTGCTGCTCTACTCTAGTACTTAACTGCCTATTTATTTACTATATTGGCTTCTGAAGGCAGCTTAGTATGTAAGAAAATGTGTCCCAATATTCAAATTAAAATGGATTAATAAAATGTTTTTTCATTTTCAAAATGAAGATGCATTTTTTTGACTCATAAATAAAATTTTAAATAAATCATTCAAACTCATTTTCATTTTCTTTTCCAAGACTGCTCAATTTGCTGCTCAAAAAGAGTTGCCACTGATGTCAATTTTTGCAGGTGTGGGCATGAAAATGAAAATGCATTTACCTCTTTAGTTTTCTCTTTAGTTGTGTCACACAATGAGCAGTCTTGAAGAAGATAATGAAAATGCAGTTCGATTATCTGTTAGCAATTTCAGTTATGAATCAATAAATGCAGCTATGACTTTAAAATGAAAAAGCGTTTCTGTTAATACATTTTAATTTTCAAATTTGACATTTCAAAATGAATTTTGGTCACTTTTTGCTCAGACATCTTTTGAAAATGAAAAGTTAAACATTGTTTTATTCATTATTTTGATTAATTTACGAATTGAACAGTCTTGGAGAAGAAAATGAAAATGCAGTTTGAATGATTTATTTATTTTATTTTATTCATGAGTCAAAAAGTGCAGCTTCATTTCGAAAATGAAAAAACATTTTATCAATCCATTTGAATATTGGGACACGTTTGCTTCCCAAGCTTGGTGGCACAGAGGAGTTCAGTTGTACATTCAGCTGTCGTACTCTAGAGGGCAGCGTTGATTTAGAACAATGAATTCAGACACGCAGACACTGATGGGGAAGTGAAGTCCAAGCCCAGCTGTCTTTACATTCATTAAACCAACATAAACTAAACTAAATGCATTTCCCAGAATCCATGCTAACGTGCTCTCTTGTTGTATGATTATAAATTGTGCATAGATTCTTAATGTCAAACAGCTGCTTTTTAGAGAACCAAAAAGCAACAGCCTCTTGTGTGACTCCAAAGCAGCCGCCTCTCTGCGGTCAGTGAGGCTGAAGAGAACTCATTTACAGGAAGTTCAGAGCTACTGTGAGGAATGGATCAATCAGCAGGTGCCAGTTCTCATCAACTATTACTGACTTTCCACACAGACAGGAAGCTGGTGCGTTTTCCTCTTACGTTCATCCTAAACTGAAAGAGGAAGTTTTCTCTCCCCATCTGAGAGTGTGCACACATTGCGTCTCTAGTCTTCTGCTTGAGCTGCGAGCAGAGGGCTCCTCACTGCTATGGATGTCTACCAAGAGGCACTGAGCTACCTGGAGTCACAGCATGTAGCAGGTGAGGAGGAAGGATTCAAATGATGATTTAAATTTTTACTGCTTAAATATCATGTCTGACTGGTTTATAAGAACACCACCAAAATGTCCATAATATTTCATGCTGAGCTTTTTTTTGGGCTGCTCCCTCCTTAATTCTGATGTTTGCTCTTATCCTGCTGTAGAAGCAGGAAGAGACATCCTGGAAGATGTTTTCCAGGAGGAAGCGGTGTCCTGTTTTCTCTCCCCTTTCAGCTCTGAGAGCATAGACTTCCCAGACATCCTGGTGAGTTTACTGCATCACAAATGTTTCATGTCAGTCAGTGGATGCTCTTGGGTTTCTTGTTTTCTCTAGTGGGCAGTTAGTCTTTCAGTGATTTAATTTCCATAATGCCAGCAGTAGGGTGAAGAAAGATTCAAGGCCAAATAGGAAACATAAAGTTCTTAAGTTTTAGAAACCTTCAGCACTAAACCTACAGCATAAACAGAGAAATATGGTCACTCATATGATGTATGAAGCTTTAGTTCACTTTATTTAGAGCAAACTCAAAGCAAAGAAAGGCTGAGCATAATGTCTATATATATTTTACCATGGTAGCAGCTCAAAAATACAGAAAATGTTCACTGAACTGATTGCAATTCCTCTTTGGATTATTACTTCCTCTTTCTTTCTTCCATATTTTGTGTTGTTTTGGACACTGCAGCTCTTCTCTTTAATATAAAGGACAAGAACCAGGGCGAATAGTGAAACACCAAATAAACACTTAATGGCACCCCGGTTAAAGATGTGGACAGGTGTATTTGGTGGAAAAGTAAACTTGGGCCCTGCCTTAAGGGGATCAATATGTCTGTCTAACTTGAAGGAAATGTTCTCTTATCTTTTCAATGTTGAATAGTGGCAAAGGGAAACTCTTTAGTAATGTTACATTTATGTAATATACAGTAATGTTTGAAATAATTTTTATATCCAAGGAAAGCAGAAAGTCTAGATAAGTAATTGTTAGAAATAACTTCCTCAATACTGATTGACTTAAAAAACAAAAATAAGCTAAGAAATGCTTCAGTTATATTTAGTTTAGGGGGACCAACAAGTGTGACACCAGATTATTTAGTTGAAAAAATTAATTTATTTTCCAAATAAAAGAATCCTTTTTTAGAATTGGATTTTTCAAAAATAGTTCAGTGTCAGATTATTCTGCTGCAGAATTGGTAAACATCCTTAACAGGAGTGCCAAATAATGTGGAGGGTGATGTATTTCTATTGTGCAAACTCAAGACAAAGCAAGAGTGTTGTACAGAGTAGAAAAACAGTAAATAAACAATAAATAGAACTACAAAAGCAACAACCCATCATAAAATAAAATAAGCTTATATTTGAATAAACAAACAAACAAATAAGAATTTCACAATAAAACCCAAAAAGATTAGCTTTACTAATATCCCCAGTGAAAAACAGTAGTGATTTTACATCAAAAAGGCTTTAGATGTTCAATGATCTGAGCAGCTTTAACGTGAGAAGGGAAAATATTCCACAGTTCCTGGCCACCTCTGATAAAGGCTCTATCGTCGCTGTTTTTAAATCCCAATCTAGAAATCTCTAATAGCAACTGATTTGTTGAAGGTTGATAGCTAGTAAGGGGCATCCATATCAATAAGACTGTTAATTAAGAAGGAATTAAAGCATAAAGATACCCATATAAAGTAAAATTCATTCAGTCGTGGGGTACCTCAAGGCTCTATCTTTAGGTCCACTTTCTTCTTATTACACACAGTTGTCCATTTTTCCAAAAGCTTAGGAGCTCTTTTCACTGATTGACTGCTGATCTCCACATACATCTATTAATGAAAGTCAACAGATCCCATTTAGCTGTAGGAAAAATCTAAAAGCATGAATGTAGATAACATTAAAAACCTAGACTGTGTTAACCTGAAAGCATTTGTTCTTCTATGCAAACTTATAGAACCCTCCCAAATGAAGAAGTTGAGTTAAAGCAGCGGAAAAGCTGAATTCAGTGAGGTCATGAAGATACAGAGCTGGTTAAATGTTTACATACACTCACCAATGGCATTAAAGATCATTAATTTTTTTAACAACTTCAATGCTTTTTAAAAAAAAGATTGTGTGAAGTAGTCTGCATTTATTGGGGATTGTCTTCAGACCAGACAGAGTCAAAATTATACAAATAGACGGAAATATTTACATACACCCCCAATCATTTTTGGTCAAATGACTCTTAGCAAGATGCACCTGTATCACATTGTTTTTGTAGACATCAGAAAACAACTGGCATTATTCTGAGTGGACATTTGTCAGCTCTTCTGATCAGAATAGGTTTGTTTTAATTGGTGGGTTTCACAGACATAGCTTCTACAATATGCACAGTCCAGAACTTTTTACTAGCGATGAGATCAGGGCCATTCCACAAGCTGTTAGCCTGCTTTACCCATTGCAAAAGCAGAATGTTTAGATGATTGTCATGTTGGAAAATCCTGTCATATCAAATTTCAAACATTTAGCTGTTAAGCTATTTGGATGCGGTCCTTCTTCATTATATAATTCACTTTCCATCATGCACCAGTATCCCATGGCGTCTAAAAAAAACATTAAAATGATGCTGCCACCACCGTGCTCCACAGCTGCCACAGTGTTTTTAGTTTTAATACCCTCACCATGACACCTTCAAAGAAACTTGTAGCCGCTAAATAGTTCAATCTTTGTCTCATCTGAACCTTTAAACCTTTTCCCCTGCATATGTTTAGCTTCTCTATGTGGGTGGCTGCAAATTTCAATTGATCTTTAAGGTGTTATTTTTGAAACAGAGGCTTCTTTTTTGCTCACTCCCTCTCAGTCCTGATGTAAAACTCACTTTACTGTGGACAGCCTTTGTGGTGGGTTGTTCTTCATCCTAAGAGGTTTTCTTTCTGTGGAGGTGGTAGTTTTCATCAAACAAGTACAAATTGGACATAGATGGGTGTTCCAACAGGACAACGTTACCAAACAGACATCACAACTGGTTTGGAATGAACAACAAAGACATATAGTACTAACTTGGGCAATAATTAGAAGCCAGGAAATTAGTAACTTTAAATGAACTCCGCCTATTCTGCATCTAGAATGGTGTAATTCAAAATTATGCCAGAAGCTAGTAGTTGGCTACAAAAAGAGCATCTTGCTAAGGGACATTTAACCAGATATTAGTGCAGGATGTTAATTATGTGTTCATGTATATATAATTTTTTAAATGACAGAAAATCCACAATAAATTCCAAGTTGTCCAGCCAATTCTGGTTTCAAATTTCATTGAAGTTGAATGTATTATCATTTAACCCATGGAAAAAAAATCAAATACATCATTACAAGCCCCAAAATTACATTGAACTGCATGCCTTTGATATGTGCATGCAAATGTCTGACCAGAACTATGCGTAAGATGAAGAATTTGGTAATCAAATTAGTTTGTAGAGGGATGATTCACCTGGGAGATCTCAAACGGTGCCTCTATTAGTGTCTCACACATCATTTGTACCGTCACAGTTTGTCTAACAACAACGCAGATTCTGCAGCTCAATGTGACATCTCAGGACATTTTACTGATCGACTTCATGGATCATTCCCAGACATCATGCACCCGCGAGGAAATGCTGGAGAAGAAGCTGGCTGTCCTGAGGGGCATCCTGGAGAGCGAGGAGGTGTACCTCAGGGAGCTGGACGCCCTGCTAACGGTAACGCACACACACGCAGAAACACACGCAGAATCAAGAAAATAAATTCCTATGTCTTTCATTTTTTATACACCTTGTTTTCTACAAGCTGGTCATTATCTACTCACCTTCAGCATCATGACAGACTAATGTTTACTAAAGTGTGTTACATGCATACCCATTATGCACAGTTTGAAACTCTCCTAAACATGTTCGTTGGTGCTTAACTTCCCCTTTAGTTGTTCAGCTGCAACCACACTAATAATAAGTGACATTTTGAGTCCGTGTTCCCCTCATGGGCAGTTTCATTTATAAATTTATATGAGCTACTAAAAGTAATTTTTTATTTTGTTTCAACCAGGCTGTGTCTGAAAATGGAGTCAAATGCCTGCTTAGTCAGATCTCACCTATTAGATGTGATGCTTCCCTCTTGGTAGATTGTTGAACCATTGTAAATAAGGTTCCCCTTTTTAAAAAAAAAAGTGAAGCAGCTTTCAGCTAATGTGACTGTAAGCGTTATCTAAAAATAAAACATAGGCTGCTGTGGTAACTTTCAACTCATATTCAAAACCAAACATTTTAGTTCTGGAAATAATGTCTTAAATAAAAAAAAATCCAGCTTTTATTCATTGGGAGACCTTATGTTACATTAATTTCTGCCTATTATTTAAAGCTATGTAAAAGTTGCTACATAGACAGTTTTTTAGCAAGATACGTCCATGGTAAATCGAAAAACAATGACTTTGTTGTGGAAAAATACAAAAAACTTAAAATTCAATGCAACAAATGAGCTTTGGAACGCATATTGACTTTCATTGATACTCTCCATCCAATTAGACTAATTTGAGCTATTTTGCAATAAAAAATGGGCAGAAAGTTTAGTCTGCAATGAGGCTGAATACAGGTGCGTGCCCCACTTTTCAGATTATTATTAGTAAAGTGATTTTTAAACCATGTATTACTTTCCTTCAATTTTATATTCATGCACAATATTATGTGTTGGTCTGTATCATAATATTCCAAGACTTTTGCAAGAAACCTTAGCTTTGGACAGTGTGTTGGGGGAAAAATCAGTTACCAATCTATTGTGGCCATAAAAATTATTTGCAATCTTTGGAGGGCAGCAGTTCCAGCAGAGGGAGCATCTCCCAGATGACTCGATGGCTGAACTCAGACACCCAGGTGCTCGCATGGAACTCTGTTATTCCCATGCAAATTCCATACTCACCTGTGAGCATGGGAACGCAGATGGACCACTAAATGAAAAGTTTAATCTCACAGATTAACAAATCAACCTCTCTACCACCGACTAGACCAACATTGTTTTACAGTACCATGCAAGAGCTCCCTGCCCGTCTTGGCAGATTAGATGGAGAAAGCATGCCCTCAGCATGATCCTGCCACCACCATGTGTCACTGATGGATTTGGTGTGTTCTGGTGCCGTGCAGTTTTAGTTTTCTGTCATTCCTGCTGTTTTGCGTAAACGTTTGGTCAGGTTTGGTATCATGTGATCAGAGCAAAGTGTGTTCAACATCTGCATGAGCCCAATCTAATCTTTACTATCAGTGGACACTAGCAGTGTGTTTCTCCTTTCAGACAGGAAGTGATAGCGGAATAACATACGCATGGTGCATTAATGGCCAATTTCTCCTTTCTTTTCTCTCTTCTATTAACAGCGATAGCTGCTGTTTCCCTATTCTTATTTGCTGTGACCCATAGGATAAAAATAAAACATGTACTTCAACAGGTTTCATGTTTTGGTTGTGTGGCTTTGATGTTATCACTGTGAGCTTGCAGCATTATTTAAAGTGTTACACAGACAGTTTCATGCTTTGTCAAAGTAATCTAAGATTTACGTTTTGCAGATGCATGCGATCGGTGCTCATTTCTCTGTCTGTTCGCATCTTCAGCTGTTCTCACTTGGCACAACTTTTTTTTCTCTTTTTTATTTTTTTCTCCCTCACACTAGTTTGTTATTTTGACTAGCAGTTGACTCTTTGCACTGTTTGAATAACTCAGCTCTTCCGATTTTGTTTTTTTGCAACACCTTTCTCTGCAGCCCATGAAGGCTCTGCGGGCCTCAGCCGGTACCTCCCAGCCGGTGCTTTCCAGTCAGCAGGTACAGACTGTTTTCTACCAGGTGCCAGAGCTCAGAGATGTTCACCAGAGCTTCTTCTCAGGCCTAAAGGCCCGTCTGAGTGCTCACAGCCAGGCGGAGGAGATGAGCTCCGCTCAGGAAATGGTGATGTGCAGCAACTATAAGCTGGAGGTGGGAGACCTGTTTCTGAAAATGGTAAGGCCATTTTGTATAGTGCTGTACGGCCTGTACTTGTATAGTGCTTTATCAAGTTCCCACAGACCTCAAAGCACTTCACCCTACATTCAGTCATCCACCTGAATGCATACATACATTCACACAATGACAGTGGAGAGCTACATTGTAGCTACAGCTGCCCTGGGGCAGAGTGACAGTGAAGCTGCCATACACAGGCTGGCGCCACCAAGCCCTCTGACCACCATCAGTAGGCAAGGCAGGTGAAGTGTCTTGCCCAAGGACACAACGACTGAGACGGACATAGCAGGGGCTTGAACCAGCAACCCACCGGTTACAGGACAAACCCCTGCCAGCAAACCCCTGCCTCATCCTTGATGAGGATAGGAGATAGGTTAGGTTAAAAGGTTGACTGAGAATTTCTAAATTCTCAAAGAACTGAGATTTGAAAATGGTGGAAATATTTTAGAGTTTGTAAATATTAGTTTTCAACTCTTGCCATAGATTCTTAATTTTATTTATGTCGGCACTTTGTGCCATTCTATCATCTCACTGTTCTTTGACCTCAATAATTCCATTGTGGCTCTGGCTTTATGTTTAGGGCCTTGTTCTTAGTCTTTTTCAGCCTCTAACAGGTTTTCTTCCAGGATCCTTGTATTTAGCTCCATCTATCCTCCCACCAACTCTGGCCACCTTCACCGTCACTGCTGAAGAAAAGCATCAAAAGAGCACGAGCATGATGCTGCCACCGTGTTTCATCATGAGAATAGTGTGTTCAGCCTTTAATGGGGCAAAATGTGAGAGAAATACTTTTGTAAGAAACTGCAGGCTTCCCACCCTACTTCAGCATCTGGTGCTGAAGTACCTGAAGGTCATCTGAAGGTCATGCCCCCCGCTGGACCCCCAGCAGGGGACAGTCAGTTGGGACTACACTGCATCCTGCACCAGCCCGACCAACCAGGGACGTACACCAGGATCCTGTTTGTTTTCAGCTCAGCCGTCAGCACCATTAAACCACATGTCCTCCACCAGTAGCTTACCCAGCTCACAGTGCCAGCCTGTACCTGTCAGTGCATCACCAACTTTCTGACTGACCAGAAGCAGCAGGTGAGGCAGGGGAGCATCTTCTCCCACACAAGAACCATAAGCAACGGCACCCCACAGGGGTGTGTTCTCTCCCCAGTTCTCTTCTCTCTGGACACAAATGACTGCACCTCAGTGGACCAGTCAGATCTGGGACAATGACAAGTCTGCAAACAGATAGGAGGTGTATCAGTTGGTCCACTGGTGTGGTCAGAACCACCTGAAGCCTAATCCACTCAAGTATTTTGAGATGATGGTGGACTTTTACAGAACACATCCAACACTTGCTCCCCCGAACAAGACTGTATCCACTATGGATCACTTAGAAGGTCCTAGGACCTGAGACGGTCCTCTCACACAGACAACTCCCGGCATCCAAGATGGATACAGGTCTAGGGTCAGAAAACGGGTCTCTAATATCTCTGCAGACTCCATGCATTCTGGACACAGACTGTTTAGACAATACCATGTATTATCACACTAATTCAGGCTTTTATTGTTCTTTTGTTATAACACTGTGTATAAACATTTTCACATAGAAAACTTTTTTTTTATTTCCCACCAAATTGTATATACTTATATTAATTTATATTTTAGATTAAAAGCAAAGTGGAACCAGCGTCTGGTTTAACAAGGTCTGAGTTCAAGTCTCAGTTGTAATGATAAGGTGGGATCTACTAACAGTGTGTACTGCATATTGTGTTTTCAGAGCTGTCCAGTGTTGTTTTAGAGAACATGTAAAGTTTACAGGTCACTTCCAACCACCTCATGTTTTTCTCAGGTAAACAGTCTTGGGCTGTACGGAGGGTTCATTGAAAACTATGAGAAAGCTGTTGAAGTTGTCAGGAAGTGCACACAGTCGAATCCTCGCTTTCGCACTCTTGCAGAGGTACTGAAAGTCCTGTAACTCCAGAGGTGAACATTCATGTAAATGTTTGTGTCTATGTCACCTTACCTTTGCTTTTTTCCAGAGCATGTATATTAACGGTGCTGACAAAGTTCGGACGATATACACTCTAGAAGGTACAACGAGTACATTTTTGTTCTTATTGGATACATCCAAGCCATGCAGTGTCTAATGGATGTTCTTTGTTTGCAGCTCTGCTGTATAAGCCTCTGGACAGAGTAACCAAGACCACCCTAGTGCTGCGTGTGAGAAAACGTTGCATTAATGTACAATAGTACAATGTTGCATTAATTCTCCTTCTGGGTTCCTACACATTTCATGTAAAAGACCTTGTGAGATCCAACTTTCCCGAGCTTTCAGTCCTTAATGTTATTTTTGAAATCTTAAATAATAAAACTCATCACCTATTTTTTATGGCAGATATTTCTATAGTGGAGGGAAGGAAGAAAGGATGGAAGGAAGTAAAGAAGGAAGGAAGGAAGGAACAAATGAATGAACTTACAAAGGAAGGAAGGAAGTCGAGAAAAGGAAAAACAAAAGACACAAAGAATGAAAGGACACAAGGGGGGGAGGAAGGAAAAACAGGATGGAAGATGGAAAGGGCACAAAAAAGAAAAGGGTAGGACACAAGTAAGGAAGGATAGAAGAAAAGAAAGGAAGGAACAAAGGTAAGAAACAAAGAAGGAGAACACAAATAATGAAGGAAAGAAACAAGAGAAGAAAGTAGGAAGGATAGGGGAAGGAAGGACACAAGAAAGAAATGACAAAAAGAAGAAAAGAAGGAAGGACACAAATAGGGAACGAAAGTAGAAGGCAATAAAGGAAGGAAGGACAGAAAGAAGACAGGTAGAAAGGATAGAAATTAAATTTTCTTGTATACTCAGTTTTTATTTTTCCATCATTATTTTAGAAAATAATCAAACTCAAAACATATCCAGACCTATCAGACTGTGTAGGAACTCTGTTTGTTAGTGTCCTCAATCTGGAACAAAACGTCTGTTATATGCTGCTTTGTTTTTGACTTGAGAACCTCTCTGCGGTCTTGCAGGATCTCCTGAAGACGACGCCAGTGGAACACAAAGATCACGCAGCCTTACAGGAAGCTCTCAGATTGTCTCAAAGCTTCCTGTCTGGTGTCAATGAGAGTTCACAGAGTAAACGGGAGGTCAAGTTGACCCACGGCATGGTGAGTCCTCTATCCTGTTAGGCCTGGTGAACTGAACTGGAGCCAGATCAAACAGAATCTGGAACCATCAATGCTGCTGCTGCGCAACCACACAGCAGACGAGAATGAAAACGCTCCTCAGATTTCAGTGCATCTGCGTTTGTTCCCTCAGAGGCGGCAGCTGATGCGTGACGACTTTGTAGTGGATGTGAGCGAAGGTGTCCGCAGCCTGCGTCACCTCTTCCTCTACACCGACCTCCTGCTGTGCACCAGATTCAAACATGCAGCCCGAGGGTGAGCTCAGCAACAGAAAGCACGTTGTTTTGTGGGAATTGTGGTCAGCACACTGTCTGGATCTCAATCCAAGGTGCTGTTAGAGCTACAGGAACGTGATGATTATAACGTTAAAATCAAGTGGAGATGCTTGTATTTGTTCCAGGAAGCAGGACCAGTACAGGTTCAGCTGGTATCTGCCTCTGGCTGGACTCAGAGTCCGCTGGGTCACAGATCACGAACGACCTCCTGACACGACTGTTCGCCTGCAAACATTAAGAACCAAGATGTTCCTCCTACGGCAGCAGCTGCATCAAAATGTGGTGCGTGTTATTAAAACTGAGAAAAATTATCTTTTTTTAAATTAAACAAATAGTAAAACATCACCATCTCTCATAAAGAAGGGCACCAGGGGCCTGACTTGGACGGCTCGTAGCAGGAAGAAGCTGGAACAAATGGAGTTGTTGCTTCTCACACATTCCCCAGTTTACAGACTGGACCTACATAGTCCCAGTGGCAAGGTACAATAAAATACACATTTGTTGATGTTTGTGCTGCACTTACAGTCCTGAATAATGACAAACAGAATTTATAAAGGGATCTGTTTGTCTGTCACCTCAGAGTCACACTTTATTCTTCTCATCTCTGTACATCCTTGAAGAATGGAGAGACACCATCCACAAACTCACCGCAGGAAGTGAGTTCAGAGCTATATTACAGTCTGGAGGTCAAAGCATGATTAGAATCACCCTGATGTTTGGGTTTTAGGTCATCAATACATAAAAATGTAGAAAGTCAGGTCATGAAAATTTATCTACAGTCATTTATACCCTTGAACCCTTTCTGATTTATTTTTTATGTAACTATCACAAACCTTAATCTATTTGTTTTTGCATTTTGAGTCATAAACCAAACTAAAGTATTGCATAACTGTGAACTGTAAGGAAAATTGTGCAAGATTTCAAAATCTTTTAGAAATAGAAATCTAAAAAGTGTGATTTGTATTTACAAATCACACTTTTTGAAAACCTGGTGGAAGACAACCTGCCAAAGAGTTGAGACTGGAGTGGATGCTTGGCTTCCTGTAGAACAACATTCAGCCAGAGCTACAGCAACGGTTTAGATCAAAGCCTATTCATGTGTTTCTGTGTCAACCTTTGTGGGACTGGCGACCTATCCGTAGTGTGCCCCACCTTTCACCGAATGACAACTCTAGATGGGTAGCAGCCCCCCTGCGACCCTGCAGGTAGATGGATGATAGTGAGATGGATGGTCGGTTTAGATCATAGTATATTTTTGTGTTAAAATGGCACTGTCAAAGTCTGCTAGCTAATGACAAGACTTTAAAACTGATCTTCTCAGATGCCTTCCATCAGATCTGACTGAGCTTGAGCTATTTAGTAAAGTAGAACGGAGAAAATCTTCAGTCACTAGATGTGTAAAATTGGTTGAGGTATACCCCAAAGGTTATGCCTCCACCCTTTGGGGAACTCAGGGTGGCTGAATACAAATGTACGCCCCACTCTTCACATTTTTATTTGTAAAAAAGAAAACTATGTGCCCTCTTCCAAATAAAACACATTTAGGTTTGTGGTTGTAATGTAACGCAATGTTACAGCTATAAATGCTGTTGTAAGGCACGGCATGTTAAGCGTATTCTTGCCATTCAGCTTCAAATTTAAGACAGATTTTGTGAGTTTTGAGTGTTTTAGTGGGAAAGCCTTTTTGCAAAACTATAGTTTGTTTATTTATTTGTAAATAAGGTTATGTGAAGTGATGTGAAGACAGTCACTATCTTTTTTCAGTAGTCAGCAGTCAGAGGGATCTCAGTTTTGGGGAATCAGGGTTACATTCTCCTACAGCCATATTAGCAACCTGTCAGATATAATATCCTTGAGGTAGATCCATGTCATGCAAATGCTAAATTTAATTTAAGACCATCTGTATTTAAAAAAGTCTATTATACCTGGTGGGAACTGAAATAATAAGCCTTATTGTGCCAAATACGTATAGTTAATTTCTCCAAGGACTAGGAACTCTTGAGATTTCACATTGTGTTCCTATTTCAATTAAAAGTGTCATATTATGTTACAGCTAAAGATTACCTGGTCTAGTTAGGTTTAAAGAAACCTAACTAGACCATAAAGGAAACCCCTAAAAGGATTTATCATACAGTTTTCTATGATAAATCATTAAAGTGTAACCTTCTGTGGTGGTCTTAGGCATCACACACACTGGTTTTCTCCATTCTAATACGTTCTTTCTATAATCATTGGTTCTGAAAGCTGATTGGACCTTTTTTCTGCTTTGTGTTGTTTGTCAGACATTGAAACCATCCCTCCAGACCTGCTCACTCTCACCAGTGCCTGTGTGAAACTGAGAATGACCCAGCAGCCACATCTTCACTGCTCTGAAGCTGGTACAACCACCTTCTCTCACCACATGCCCCCACCACCACCACCACCACAGAAACATGCCTAAAACAAGCGACTCTCACAGTTTTTATCTTTTCGTGCCACTCAGTACCATTTTCTGCACTTTGAGTCTGACCTACATTACGCTGACATTTAATTCTCCCTGGTTAAATCCGTTGTCTCTGTCTCAACAGAAGACGAGACGTCGTTATGTGGGACTGTTAGTGTGGCGATCCATTCAGCTTCTGGCCTGCAGGAACTAGCTTGTACGTATCCTTACATTTACACATTTAAATGACTACAAAGGTTAGAAATAGGCAAGTTTTAAATGATGCATTTAAAACTTTCTTTCTGAGGTGAAATAATTTATTCAACAACAAACTTCAACAGCAGTAACTTGCACAAATCTCAATTTATTGTGGATTTTCTCTCCAGAAAATTATACATTCTGGCTCAAATATTTTCTCCACTTAGATACTTGTTCATATGTCCGTTAGCAAGTTTCAAAGAGACCATGTGCTTTTTGTAGCCATCAAGGGCATCCTGTCATGATTGTGGCTGAATATTTGGCCACTTTTAGCTCTTTTAACTCAGTTGATTTGGTTAGGTTTGCGGCATTGAACCCAGCTTTTAAGCATAGTACAAAGATTTGTCCAGACTACTCCAAAAGCATAATGTTAGCCTGATTTTTCCATTCTATGACCAGTGGTAATGTGGGTTTGGGATCCTTGTCTTGCTGGAACAGCTATACTCTGTTCCCCCATCTTGCTGGTATCTAGCATGAAGTTGACAGATTTGGAGGCTATCCGTTTTCCAGCTTTCCATACAGCATGATGCTGCCACCACTATGCTTAACTGTCGGTACAGAGTTATTTGATTTGAAAGCCACAGCATTCTTCTTGGTGTGTGAATGTGGGCAGCTGCAGATTGGGCTTGAGGGTGCAGGATGTAATACTTGCTTTCATTTTAGACACTAGCGTGGTGTTTCTGGTTCATGACGATAATTAAACAACTATTACTGGGGATGTATGAATACATTTGAGCCTGTTTTTCTCCTTTTGACCCTGTGTGGATAAAAAAATGTACAATGAATTCAAACCTGTGCACCCATGTCTTCTTATTGATGTTCATTAAAGTTGTTTGTTGTATAACTATTTTACTCCGAAAGAGAACGGCCTAAATAAGTAACAAAAAATCCAAAATTGCCAATAGTCTACGTATTTAAACTGTGTATCCTGAAGAGATTTTATGGGTTATGACTGAGCCAATCCTCTCTGTGAGTGATGAGGAAAAGGTTGTTAGATCATTCATGGTTCAGACTGTTTCTCTTCCAGGTGTTTATGTGTGTGTGGAGGTCGACGGTTACGGGTTTTATGATCAACAAGCCCAGACACATTCATCAGTACACAGCCTCAACCCACACTGGGACCAGGTATGTATACAGGTCAAGGTTAAACTTGAGACAAAGACAATCAGAGAATAAAACAGGTCAGGCAGGGGGTTTGTCTGCTTGTTCAAGGTACTGAGTGGCTTCTGCGTGTCTGGACTGCATCTGATAAAATGTCCGGCTTTGCTCTAAATCTGAGGATTAGTACAGTCTGCACTCTGGTCTGAGAACCATGTGTTTCAAACTTTACCAGCTGCAATACAGATGTACAGTTAATCCAGCGGATAGTCAGGACTGAAGAACCTCAAACAGTGAGAAAGTAAGTCGCTGGTTTGTACCTGCATTAACAGTTTCCCTTTAATTTGACACAGGAGCTGTCCTTCCAGGTGGATGGAGCACAGAAGATGATGGTGCTCTGTGTGAGTCAGTCAAATGGACAAGATGATACCGTCCTGGGGAAAACTACTATACAGGTATGAAAGAAGAGAACCACACACCCCAGCTGTTGCAACTGGGGATAGCTTGCAAAAGTTTTCACTCCCTTTGCACTTTTTCACATTTTGCAATGTTACAACCAGAATCATCATTTTGTTTTGGGGAATTTTACATGACAGACCAAATGCAGTGCAAAAATGCAAAATGGAAGAAAATATTACATGGATTTCAAAATATTTTACAAACAAAATGTGAAATGTGTAAATGTGGATTTATGTTTTGCCTCTTTTTACTCTGAAAACTCTAAACAAATAAAATCTAGTGCATCCAACTGCCTTCAGGAGTACCTTAATTAATAAAGAGAGCCAAAATGTGTGTAATTAATCTCAATATAAATATAGCCTGTTCTGTGAAGGTCTCAGAGGTGTGTTAGAGAACATTAGTGAACAAACAGCGTCATGAAGACCAGGGAACACAGCAGAGAAGACATCCTGGAGAAGTTCAAAGCAGGTTTAAAGCAACATCTCAAGCTTTGAACACCTCACCGAGCACTGATTAATCCATCATCTGAAAATAGAGGATGACACAACTGCATATCTACCAAGGCATGACCGTCCATCTAAATTTACAGGCAGGGTAAGGAGAGGATTGATTAGAGATACAGCTAAGAGGCCCACAGTAACTCTGGAGGAGCTGTAGAGATCCACAGTAGATGGAAGAATGTGTTAACAAGCCGGCCATTGGTTGTGTACTCTGCAAACTGGCCTTTACGGTAAAGTGGCAAGAAGAAAGCCATTGTTGAAGGAAAAACAAAGGTTCTATTTGAAATTCGCCACAAAACATGTGGAGTAGTTCTCCCTGGTCTTTACGGTGCACTGTCAGGCGTGTTTTAGAGATTACTATGCACACCTAATGTAAATACATTGATTTCTGGTTTCTGTAGAACTTGATGGACTGCTAAGGTCCCGCAGTTATTTCATTTTGGTATGGAGGAGATGGAGAACATCCAGAACATGCAGGAGAGTGGACCTTGAGGACACGGAATGGGGTCTACTTAGAGGGTGCTGTAAACATGTGAAAGATGGGGCTCTGGTAAAATGAAAGCAAAATTAAACTTTTTGGCCTACACGCTGATCACTTTGTGAGTTGTGCAAATCACCCAGAATATACCCCCTATATGGTAAAGTAGCAGTTTGTCTCAGGGTGGCCACAAACAAGTGCAAGCCACACTTTTTAGACTCTTTGTTTGTTTTTTTTGCTAAAAAAAGAAAAAAAATGTTTCATGTTTCTTCTACTTAATAATCAAACTTCTAACATGACACCTTGTGGAAAAGTTCAAAGAGTACGGATAGCTTTGCAAGGCACTGTAACTTTCCAAAGAGTTCATTTTAAACCCAAAAAACACCTAGTGATTTGTTAGCAATTTTAACCACTAAAGCTTGAATAATTTGGTACTCAACGAGATTATATTTTATTCAGGAGTTAATTAGTCTTTTAGGATTGGAAAGATCCAGATTAAAGTCCTTTACATTTTAATCTTACGTAATTGGTAACAAATGATTCAAGAGTTTATGTCAATCCTGCTTTGCAATGAAATATGTCAAACGAACCTGACCCATGCAAAAATCACGTTCAGGGTGAAAGGCGAAAGCTCCCGGGTACAAGAACCAAAACAGTGTTTAGCAGCTTAGAAGTGTTTACAAGCTGTGACATATGGCAGAGAGGGTGTTAGAGAGTGCAGAGCAGTAAGGGTGTCCCACCTCTCAATGAAGCCATTTCTCTTTTCTTTTGCTAAACAAATGAGTCATACAGACAACTATAACCATTTTAGCGTATAATATGCATACAGGAAAGCAGTAAAACCTTTATTAGCTCTTCTGTTAAAGGCGGCACATGTTTTAACCCTTAGTTTCACAAGTGGTGTTCCTGTGCGTTTTGTGTTTGTGAGTTCTGTTATACAGTGATGAGTAAATGTGATGCATTATATGGTCAGGCATATTTGCACCAGCTGCAAATAATTGCAGAAGCTTTAAGTTACATTAAGATTTTTTGGAAAAACAAGGAAGCACTATGGGTGCTCCTTGGCTCTTGGACAACTCTTTTGATTATTTTTGACTCCTCTGTCAAAAATCTAGAATAAAGACGAGACTTTTGAAAAACACTGAGCTTTGGAGGTCTTTCTACCTCCCCCTCAGTCCTCCTCTCTGATTATTTACAAGATAAACTAGGACCTTTCTCCAGCGTTGTTGGTCACAGTTGTAGTTGTTTTAAGCTATTAAATTGTTGCTCTGACTGTAGATATTGGCAGGTTTAGGGAAGAGCCTGTTTTCTTGTAGCCTTTTCTTGGCATACATCTGCCTTACTTGAATGGTATGTTCTCTCATCTTCCCCAATTTTGAAAAGTGGCTACAAAAATGGGCCTCTGTATCCAGGAAACAGGAAATAGTGGATTCAATTATAGTTAAACGTTACTAGATAGACTGTTCAACTTTTAAAAAATGAAACTACAGAAATATTTCAGCTATATGTATTTTATAGGTAACTTTAGAGTTGCCTGTAAGTGTGGCACCAATGATTCGGTAAAAACCAAAACAATAGTCTATAACATGGGACTTATCTTCCTCATTAAATAAATGCGTTCATATTAATTAATGTTTTTTTTTGTGTGAGATTATGCTACTGCAATTAAACTTGGATTTAAATGAGCTGTATTTGTAATTAGGTTTCAGGGAAGAGGTATTGAAAACATTGTTAACTGGACTACTGAGATAAATTAGGAAAAATCCCCTTGATCGATGTAAATGTTTAACCCCTATTCTTCTTTATTTCTTATGTGTGATATGGTAGGTGATAATTTATTTATATAACTTGAGTTCTAGTTTAAAAATCTGTTGTTTTATCTCTTGTTGTCAAGTTGGAGTCTAAAAGTCTGAGCAGTCGGTGGAGAAGGCAGACCCTCCAGCTGGGTCAAGTGGAAGTGACCCTCTCCCTGAAATACTGTCCACACCAGCTTGAAGCACCAGGCTCCCCAGTTCAACAACCTCCTGTCTTCTGTGTCCCCATCGAAAAGGTGGCTCAGTAAGTGCCTGTTTGATATTACGGTGATGGTAAAAGTGCCGCCCAACCCACGTCAGGACTCTGAAAACTTAAAGCTGCAGTTCACTGCAGAGTTTTTTTTTCCCTTGTGTGCATTTTTGCATGACCAGTTTTCTAAACAGAAACATTTGGTTCCTGTGGTAAGGTAGGCGAGCGGAAGTGTGGCAAGAGCAGGCACAGTTGAGCAGAGAAATGAAACACCCCTCAGTCACCTTGTATGGTTTATAAACACTCTAAACCGCTACCTCTATTTATTCCTGTCCTCAGACAGGAAGGAGTGCTGGTTCCTCATTTGGTCAGATGCTGCGTAGAGGAGGTGGAAAGGAGAGGAATGGATGAGGTCGGAATCTACAGGATTTCAGGCACCGCCACGGACATCAGCTCGCTCAAAGCTGTATTCAACAGCAGTAAGAAAACACACAGCAAACATGTCAGTCAAAAACCACAACAGATTTTATGCTGGTAGTATTCAACCTGAGGTGAGCAGGAGTTTCATAACATCACTATGAAAATATCCTAGTGTTTAAGCTGCTGGGTCACAAACTCACTGCACTACACGCATTTTCATACTCTAAGAAAGAAGGAAGTAATGATAGGGTAATACAGATGATAATAATCACAATCATTGCTGTCTCTCTGCTCAGATCTGAGGGAAGCAGTAACCAGACTGAGAAGTGCTGAGGTGAACGCAGTGTCTGGTGTCCTTAAACTTTACTTGAGAGAGCTGCCGGAGCCTCTCATACCCACTGATCTGTTTCAGAGTCTGGCAAAAACTCTGGGTAAGACCAACGCATCCCAAACTTTTCGAGTGCTTATTATAAAACCAGATAAAAAGGATTTGAAAACACTTCAGTAAAACCTTTCTTATGTTGTGTGTTAAAAATGATTGGGATTTCCAAGTTCCTCCAATTTTCTTACATCACTACCCACAGTACCAGGAATCCCTTGTAAGGATGTGGATAAAAGCCTCAAAATAAATGGATCTTTTTGGAGACTTGTTCACACCAAGAAGCCACACTTTGCTGCAGCTCTATAACGGTGAGCTGCTGATTGGTGTGATAAACATCACTCCTCCTCCAGGCTAGTTTTAGTTTATTTATAAGCACCAATTCACAACACATGTCGTCTCAAGGCACTTTACAAAGTCAATTCAATCGAATCATACAGATTTCAAGCCGGGTACATACATTCCAATTGTGTCCAACTATGAAGCAGTGCAGTCGGATTCAGTTTATTATTCAATTTGGTTAAAAGGTTTTTCTATCTAAGGAAACCCACCCTCGATTGCATCGAGACAGTGGCTTGCAGCATTCACTCCTCCTGGAGGAGCATGTAGAGACAGTTGCTTGCATTGACTTTGCAGCAATCCCCATACTGAGGCTGCATGTAGCGACAGTGGAGAGGACAACTCCCTTTTAACAGGAAGAATACCCCAGCAGAACCAGAACCAGACTCAATGTGAGCGGCCATCTGCCCCGACCGACTGGGGGTTTGAGAGAACAGAGCAGAGACACAAAGAACACAGAAGCACTGATCCAGGAGTACTTTCTACGGGAAGAAAAAGTAAAACTTATTAATAGTAGCTCCTTTAGTGGCTTCACCCAGGAAAGAACGACAGCTAAGCAGATAAACTCTGAGCCACTTTGCAAGTCTAGAGTTTGAAAGAGAGCACATAAGGTTAGTCACAGTAGAAGCTCAGCCAGTAGCCATGTCTAGGAGAGAGACAGGGTTACACACTAAAAGACAGGGCCAAGTTTATCATTGGTAGAGGGTGAGCATTAAGTTGTTGGCAGCAGGCGCTTGGACGATGCCCCTCTCCAGGAAGGTGTCACAGCTAAACAAAGAGCTAGGCTAAAGGAAGTTTAGGTGAGACGCTATTTTCTAGTAGTCATTTCAGGACCAAATGCAGATGAATCCTGAAGGCAGTAGTTTGAACTGGATTTTATTTAGCGCAGGGGACTGACTGCAAATGCATGTCCTTCTTTATTTATATTTTACCTGAAAACAATGTTGAAAATTTCCCTCCACTTCATAACTATGAATTACTTTGTGTTGGTCTATCACATAAAATTGGCTAAATGTATAAATGTTCTAAGAGTGAGAATAATTGTGCCAAGGACTGCAATCACTACAGTCCCTTTTATGAAAAACCATTAATCCCTCTACTGTCTCCCCCTTTTACTCCTGTTGATTATGAGCCTTTAACATCATCTTATGACTCTCTCTGCAGATATCCAGGATTTGAACTCACGACTCGTCTCTATGCTGTCCTTGTTGCAGTCTTGTCCGGAGGTCAACCGCAACACCTTCCTCTACCTCGTGCATCACCTACAAAGGTCAGACAGACACAACTCTTACTCTTCAGCTCTGATTCTGCTGTTCGGAAAACACAAAGCTATTATTTAAATTGTACACTACACTGGCTGAATGTTGTTTTCAGAACTGGTTTTGTTGACACTGAAACTAGACTGCAACAAGAACTAACATTTAAAAGAAGAAGCTTAGCCCTATAATTGTTTTAAATGTTTTTTTCAGAGTTGCACAGAGGCATGATGTTAACAAGATGACTCTGCTGAACCTGGCTACAGTTTTTGGTCCCAGCCTCTTGCGCCCCCCGGTGGCAGGACTGGAGCAAAATGGAGCCACTGTGGACATCTCTCAGGAGGTGGTGATACAGGTGAGCACAAAGTTAAAAAAAACAACATGTATGAGTAAAGAGACTAAAATAATTCAGAGTAAGTAACCTCTGGTTTAAAAATGTTAATGAGACAGCTTCCAGTAAACACAAATAGTGGTGAATGTGTGAAAGACATTTATTTATAGCCACATATATATTTATAAATGTGTCACCACATATTTTACATATTGTACTTATTCGAGGACTACTTTCTTCCTTCCA
Source organism: Girardinichthys multiradiatus (assembly GCF_021462225.1). Classification (NCBI taxonomy): domain Eukaryota; kingdom Metazoa; phylum Chordata; class Actinopteri; order Cyprinodontiformes; family Goodeidae; genus Girardinichthys; species Girardinichthys multiradiatus. The sequence goes on from NC_061807.1 coordinate 27,511,650, forward strand.
ATATTGCTTTAAAAAAATGTTATGGCTCTAAAGGCATACTTCAAAACTGTTGAAGTGAGGTTCTGTTAAAAGGTTATAAGCAGTCAATATCTTACCTGTAGTAGATAACTCTCTTGTCACAGCAGATTAAGTTATTGCTATTTTAAAAACCAATTAAACCATCATCATGTTTGTATTAATGGTTATTTACACAGACAGTGACAATTATTTACACAGGAAATGGAGACAGGAGGTCTTCTTTTAAACTGATGTCAGAGCATGCAAGGATAAAAATAAAAGTAAAGCAGGGTAAAGATTAAGACAACATCCCCCCATGTTGCCCAGAGAAAGTAAGAAAACGATATGTTGGGTCCGGTTGCCTTACTGTGTCGAGGCAGATTGTTGGGAAAGGATTGGTTATTTCCTGTGTTGGTGATTGTCCTCCTTGCTGCCTAAACTATATCTGGTTCAGGTCATGACAATTATAAATACAGAAAATGACAACATGGAGAAGAAACAGAAGAAAGGGTGGACAAAGACAGTCACAACAAGCATGCACAGCCCCCTAGTCCTCAGATGATATATGTCATCATAGACAAGGGGCTGTGCAGGGACAGGGAGACCTAGCCATCCATACCGCCCGCCAAACCCCCAGCATCGACAATTCCAAGGAGTGCACAGCCAAAGGCTGCACCCACTGTCCGCCCTTATAAAGACCAATCTGTGCCGAGCAAATCGCCACTGAGGCTGTCTCCAAACATTAGTGTGTTAGCTGCTAACACAATCGTCAACCGAAAGAAGTGAAAATTCAGTTTCAGCCATTTTATTTTTTAATTTCTGTTTAGCTAACATTTCTGTTAGCATCCCTGCTTATGGAAAATACCATGATCCTTGGTCCTGCTTGAATAAAGTTATTGTGAAGCTGCTCATTTCTTTAGCCACCAGAGAAGAGTAAAAATCCATTAGGACTTCAAACACTTCTGTGTCTTTCTTTCTATATGTTGAGTCTTTCTCCCTGTTTGCACTCAGGTCCAGGTGGTTTTCTCCTACCTGCAGAGCAACAACCTCCCTGAAGCCCAGACCTCTGCACCGTACAGCTCAGACACTGAAGATGAGACCACCCACATGTGAGACCACCCTCTGTCTGGTGGCTGGCAGGGCATTAATGTAGCAGGAGGGGAGACATCTGAGCTGCGATTGTAAGATAATAAACCTTATTTATTGTTTAGGAAAATACGAATGAGTGTTTTTGTCATATTTTGCAACATTTAGAGGAAATCTACAGGACAGGTCACAGGGTCAACACAGATACACCTAAGGCAATTTATACTTGGCAATTAACGGGAATGATTTTGGACCGTGTGAGGAAGTTCTGGAGTAACTGGAGAAAATTATGACACAGAGGACCAAGGTGAGATTTGAACCTAAAAATATTTCTATCTATGGAACAAGAGAAATAAAATACAAATTACGTTCAAATGCATTCATTCAATTCATTATTTTCCTTAGTATACATTATTTTATTTAATGTCATTTTTACTTTTAGTTATTTTCAACTATGGTTGTTTAAATGTTTAACTTAATCAAAAACACAATTTCAAAACAATAAAGAGCCCGAATATTTGACTTATTTACAATATAAAGTCCAGAGAAGGCTTTAATTTAGTTTTGTATCAGTTCATAAAAAGTTATGCTGATTTAATCCTTGACCAAAAACTATCCACCAAGAAAAGAGCCGAAGAGGAAGAAAGGGTGTATTTCAACTATAAATATCCAGTCTGGTCGGGATGACCTGGGTGGTAAACAGAGTAACATCAAGTTTAAATGCAGTTGTGGAAAAATCAGGGGAGCACATGTTGTAAAAAGGTCACAGTTCACCTCTCTGAGCCTGAAATCCAATCGGTCGTGGTTCAAATCCAACTAGACGGAGTTCAACATGCAGTGTACGGCCCATAAAAGTCAGGAGCACATACACGGCCGGTGTTTGACCCGTCCATGCCACAGATGGGAGTTTCCTTCCAGCCGCACCACCTGGGAAGGCCGGCTTAATGTTTCCTTTTAGCCGAATCCCCCTCCTCTCTTCTTCGATCAGCCTTTTGATGGATAATCCTGGACTCAGAGTCCAGCTCTCATGGTACTAATAGACTGGAGGGTGTGTGCAGACGCCACAACAGAGGGAAGAGACCGATGGTGGGATCACCTCGTCGCCCCCAGCAGCATAAATCACGTCTCCCTCCAACACGGTGGCTGCCAGTGTCAGGTTCCACTTGATGACTACAAAGACAAAATCAGGTTCCCGTTGCAAACTACAAAGAGAACGAAGTTAAGAAAGGCCTGAAACATCCCAGACAGGGACAGTTTGACACCTGTTTTAATCTAACAGGCCAAGTTAATTGTCATGTTATGCCAGCTTTTGACTGCCTTATGGAAATGTCAACATAGCAGTAAACTCACAAGAACATTTTTAGATGTTAGAGTCAGTTTTGTCAGCCTGGTAAAGTTGAATAAATAATTAAAATATTTATGATAACCTCCTACTTTAGTTAAAGCTTCAATTTCCTCTTTTTAGTAATTCATGATGTGGTCCGGCAAGCATTTTCAGTCATAGTTGGGTCGAGAAAAATGTAAAACCCAGAACAATGTTACAGATGCTAAAATAAAAACACACCTGAAGGAAACACATGGACCAAAGGACACCAACAGAAATTGTCTGTTTCTCTGTTATGCAGAAATTTCAACCTTTCCGCACAATAACATAAAATGGAAAGATTTCTTTCTTACCAAATCAAGTTCTAAAGCAGTTCAACATTACTGTTATATTTGATTTAGTGTTATTTGTATAATTGTTTTTTATGATTATAATTATTATTACTATATGTTTAGGAAATATTTTCAAACGCAAAAACTGTCAAAATATGAATTTCCAAATTGATATGTTTACCTTGGGGCAACTAATTCATATATATATCTTTTATTTATTTTTTGTACACTAACATATCTAAAATAGTGCTATTATTAAAATATTATGGTTAAATTGTGAAAAAAACTTGCGTCAAAGTGGAAAAGTGAAAGGCCAGAACAGATAATAATACAATTTTCGTAATTTTTTCCCGTCTTTAAGAAATGATCTGTATTGTATCTGCGCGGGAGGAACCACAGCTATAGTTTATCATATAATATTAATAAAATCCTTTTTACCTAAACTAGACGTCGATATGGAGAAACAGGAAACAGTTGTAACATTGATTTCACAGTGATTGGTTTAGAATTACTTTGCTTTCTTTGAATATTCAAGAAAAAAGGAAGCAGCAAATAAACTGTTGCCGCACTTTTTTCATGTCTTTTCATATATGCTTATGTCTTGAAAAGCTTATGTAACATGAAGAAATAAAGGGGACCTTCTGGAACATCAAGTCCCGTCATGTCTTTGAAGTGTGTCCATCTCGTTTGGATTGTTCAGATATGAGGAAAACTGATTCTAAAGTAGAATGCTGCTGTTAATGGCTCTAACTAAACCTGTCCAGGGTATAGACGATGGATGGATGGATGGATGGATGGATGGATGGATGGATGGATGGATGGATGAAATCTGATTCATGAAAACGTCAACAAAAGGGTTCCTTCACAGTCCTGAAAGTATGGAATTGGCTTTTATAATTTTCTAGATTTGGATAACTATGGACACAAGAAATCTGAATATGTGAAATGATTTCAGACTTAATTCCTTATCTGATTATTTAGGTAAAAAAAATCTGAATTTCCAAACAAAGTCTTTTCTTTATTAATTTATCTTTACCCTGTGTCTTTGAATTGCCACATGTCAAATTGATTGTTAGTCAAGTCATGTATTGATTGCTTTGGTTTTTCATTAATAATAAATAATATGCACTTAAATTCATTTTGGGAAAGTTTTGTTTCTCTGTTGGTTGCTTCTTCTCAATTTTTAAAATCTTAAAAGGCTTAAGAATCTAACCACATCTGCCAGATTTCATAGGGCCCTGACATTAGAGTTACTGTCTGAGGAAACCCACAGATAAATGCTTAAAAAAATTAAAATAGCCATTTTGTTTTCTTTTTTTGGCATCCAGAGTTTAGCTCAGAGTTTTAGATTTTACCTGTGTGTTATTCTGAAATTAGGTCTGGTTTAGGAATTGAACAAACACACTAAAACTTCAAAATTGTAGTGGAATAAACATTTCAAAGTGTTAGATTTCTGACAGGTCTAAATGTTATAGATTTTCGTTGTCCGCTGAGCTAAACCCTCCCTCCTACTTCCCCATGTCTAAAGGGATTGCTCAATCCAGCTCTCCATCCCAATGGGTCCGGACTTCCCTAAACCTGAAAGGTCTTACTAAGCAGGTTTACTGTAAGTTCTGTTTAAGCTGGTGTCGGGAAATGACTCGCCTAGCCTCTGACAGCCTTCATACAAAAGTCTCGCCCTTCTTCAACTGGAGGTCTGGACGACTGAGTAGCCTATCGCAGTCATTCACACTTTCAACAGTCACTTTTGTTCACGGCTGCTCATCCCCTAATTTTACAACTGGCTCTTGGTATATGGGCTAGGTTGATTTTAGTAGCTTGACACAAGCCCCAAGGGCGCTGTTTTAACAAACTTGGCTAATGCAACCTATAAAAACCTCCTAAAATATCTTAGAACCAGGCAACAAGACTTTTTACCATAAATGAAAAACCAACAATACGGTGACTCAAATAATTGAATGTCCACGATTTAACTAGAATTTTATATGCTTTCTTTAATTAGTAACGCTTTTGGAGGGGTCAGTAACAGCATAAACTCGACAACACAAAATAATTTCAATAATAGAAATGAATCAATCAATTCAACCCGTCTTTCCCTGATGCTGAAACTAGTGAGTTTGGAGAGGCTTTGAAGACGGAGGCTCATCCATGCACCTGATGGAGAAGATTCTTCTGGTAACAACGAGTGGTTTCTTGAAGGGAATACGACTTAATCTTCAGTTTTCTTCCTTTAAGTGGCAGGCACTGATGCTCCAGGCTTCGATGGTTAAACAGGATCTTTGTTGTTATTTGTCTCTGAAGACAGTAGTTTCCAGAGGCTGAAGAGTTGAAGGAAACCCAGAGACATAAATGAGGTTGATTCAGGACTTCCAGACGCCTGAAACTTAGAGCAATCAGCTGTTCACCGATCAAGTTCACTTCTGTTGTCTGGATAAAAAGGCTTTAGATTAAATCAGATTCTTAATTTTCAGGCACAGTCCTTTCTGGGCTCACGGGTTGATCCTCTTCTTAACGCAGTCGATCAGTGGGGCTGTGTCTCTGTTCCTTTTCCATCCAAGCTTATTTTCTCCGTCCAATCTTGTTCGCTGGTCTTCTGCGAGGAAACAACCCCGTTTCTGCTCTCATCATTGTTTTTATAGCGCTTGATGCCTTCACCGGTCAGGCCCTTATTAGGCTTCTTAGTTATTGCGCAACCTTTTCAGCTCAGCTTCTTGATTATTGCTCAATACTTTAGTCATGCTCATCGTGACTTTCTGATTCTGTTTCTCGGCCTTGGAGATGCCAATAATAGCCATGCTGGTCTGTAGTCGCATCCTCCCGTCGCTGTCAGCTTGCAGCCGGCTCTCGTCACTCCTAGTCCTCCTACAGTTCTTTCCCTAATGTGCTCAGTTTTAAACTTTACACAGTATTACACATTTCAGTCTTCAGCTTTCAGCATTCACTTTAAAACACAGTTACAAAACCATCACTTCATTCTTTTTATTCATGCTTTACAAATGATTAATGTTATATTTCTTACATATATAGCTGATTGAGAATGTCAAACCTTAATGTTTTTCCTCTAATTCTCAGTTCTTAACCACATTTCAATCATACATCTTTTAACTTGTTAATCAAAGACTACTAATTTTATTCAATACATGTGAAAGAATATAAAATCATCATACATCATTTCTTTGGATATACTTGTTTATATTTCTGCGACAGATAACATGTGGCAGATAATATGTGGCTCCACACAGGCCTCTCCAGTCTCTCAGCTCCAGAATATGAGAACATGCTTGTTTCACTCCTCACTGCTTCAACTGTGTGTTTTAATAATTATTGCATGGATTACACATAAGGATATTTATTGTAACGTTTATGGAGTTAACTGTGAACAGCTACTAAATGTTGCATGGATTACATGGAAAGATCTCACCTTATTTTGACAAGATTTTAATGTAGAGCTGATTTAACTTGACCAAAAATAAATAGTGAAACTATTAAAACTAAATAAAATTATTGCCCTTGTCTAATTTACTACAGACCAGAACCCCATATAAATGTGCAGAAATCTTTAAAAGTTTGGTGTGAAAAAGTATGTAATTTTGATTTCTCATTGGATATGTCTTTATTTTATGACACGTTGAAAGAATGCAGGTGTGCTTATGTCCGTAAGGCAGCATATCCATGTCGTTGCTGCCTGGAGCCATGCTATGCTTGATTAGTCCTAATCTCGGCGGGAGTCGGGTTGCTGTGTCGGCGGCATGTGTGTATGGAAGGCATGCAGGCTGCAGATCACAGGGATTGACCCTCAGCCTCTCAGGTTAACAGAAGCCTCTACGTGTGTGTGTTCTGAAAGCTGTGGTTGTGAAACGCACCAACCGTCCCAGCTCTCAGGTGTAAGACAAGAATCTGGTGCATGTCAGGAAATCGCTGCTTGGATCAGCCGCACAATTTTTGGCTGTTTGTTTAAAGAAGAAAGCAACAGGAAAAAGAGGAGCATGGATGTACGGGAGTCTGTAAAAAAGTCTAGTTGAACTTTGGCTCCAACTGCCTGGTCAGGCTGCAAACATAATACCACACGCTCACACTCTCCTGCCCCCAGTTCCAGAGAAGGGTCGAATTTTTATTAACAAACTATGCAAACAGCAGGTCTGCTCTCATTCCTGGCGCTCCAAATAACAAAAAAAGTGTTGCTGGTTTAGCGAGAACAGAACCGCAGCCTGCAGCACAGTGAGCCGCCAGCTTAAGTTGTCTGTTAGTGTCTGTGTAAGTGTGTGTTTGGGAAGTTCTCAGGATCAAACCCTCATGTCGACAGAGCCGGCGTTGAAGAGATGACCGCTGACAGGTGCTTCCTGCAGCAAGGCAGCAGGTGCTTTATACTCACACTCTCTCTCTCACACACACATGCATAGAGAGGCAGATACTTTACCACCAGGAAATGATTCTACGTGTATTCACACACTCACACACACACACTTTTCCCTTGACACACAGAAGTTGTGGGCTGCAGGCTAAACTTAACTCTCACAGCCACTGTTTGTTTAGTCCGTTTGGCCTTTCATTACTAGGCTACTAGAAAATACATTTTAATTAGCAAAACTGCTATTTATCATCTGTGTTATGATTATGTCAAATTTTTCAGTTTTAAACCACAAGCTGTAAACCAAAACTGACGTCAGACACTTTCAGTTGATGAGGTTTTAAGTGATCTTATCTGCCTTCTAGAGGCTGCTTGCATTCGTCTGATAAAACGAAATCCCCTCATTTTGGTCTGTTTTGGTCCGTTCAGCTGTTAAACACCCCAACGTGGTTACCGGATGTCGGCCGGGTGTTTTGGAGTTGGTCTAGCATCACTTTCGGCAGCTGCCTGCTGTTAAAAGCTGTCCTGAAAACAGTGAATGTGAACCAAAGCTGAAACGTCACCAGAAGGAAACTGGAAGCTGAAGGAAAAATCTGAAAACTGTAGCAGCAGCATATTCTTGGGTTTTTTAGGTTGACTGCAGCACAAATGATTCTCCTGAGACTAAATACATTTAATTTAACTCTGAGAAGTCCAATGTAGCTGGTCAACAGTTAGATAATGTTGCTCAACCATACTTAATATTAAACAGATGTTTAATCCTTTTATCCTTTTGCTGTACTGGTGGCTTTATTAACAGAAATTAGACAGGAAACATGAAGCAAAGGTACCAAGGTTGGGACTTGAACCACATTTATAGCCAACAGTCTCTACGCATAGGTTGTCTGCTGTGCCTTAATAAAGGTGCCAACACCCTGATCCTTTATTCTCTAATAGGGTCTAATGAGATTGACTAACGTGGAACCGAGAAGAAGAATCAAAGGATGACTGCAAATATTTGGAGCAAGTGAGCTAACAGGTGATAAATGCAAAATGCTATTAAAAATGGAAAATAGACAGCTTAAATACCACAACAGTAGTATATAAATGTAGTATATAAATAAAAGACTGAAAAAGAACAATACTACTTAGTGAGGGATGTTGTTGGGCTGCTGAACATGACCCAGCTGTGTAAAGAAGAACACAGTCATATTCAGTAAATTTAAATAATAGTTTTACCCATATTAGTCCATTTTAACCCATGGAACCCATATATGTCAGATCAAAAGTACCTTTTGAAAATAACTTTTAACCAGGTACTAAACATACTTTTTGTTTCAGTATTGAAAATGTTTTAATTGGTCTGATGTAATATTCTGATCTTAAATGTTGTGTTTGTATTGGCTGTAAGCAGAAAATAATAATTAACAGGAATAACGGCTTAGAAACATCGGTCTGGGTAATTAATCTATGTAATGTGCTTCAGTTAGTGAATAGAGTTACTGAAATAAATGAACTTTTCAATAATGTTCTAATTTATTGAAAGTGGCTGTATATGATGGAGAAATGTCTTATATTATACCCTTTAAGGAAAATGTGTATTAAAAAAAACATATTTAGAAGTGTTTTTATTTAATAATTGAAAATGGAAAATGTTTACACGTATTATATCTAATCCTTGTATATCTATCTTACCTATATCTACTTTTCTTCCATATTTTTTAATTAAAGAAGGCAGTATTTTTTTTAAAAGAAACCAGAAGACTACAACTTAAATTAAATTAAGGACATTAATTTTATTCAACCATAGAATATTTTAATTTGAGCAGGATTTTATTCATTGTAGTAATATATTATGTGTGTGTGTGTGTGTGTGTGTAGTTTTTATTTATTTATTTTATTTTTGAATTAAATAAAACCTTTGTCTGATGCCACTCCTGCCAAACTTGCTGATTGTACACCTACAACTGCTGCTAGGTGTGAATGTATTACAGATGTTGTAAATTGTATTAATAAAATATTTTTTGTGCAGATGACTGCATTGTATTTACTGTCTGTGTAGTTTTTTTGTTGTTATAAACTAGAGAAAAGTTGCCTAGTGGCAACATAGATTATCAGTTTTTGCTGGCATGTTTGGCTCACTGGGAACTCTAAACTTGGGTATGAGTATGTTTCAGACATTATAAACCATGCATATATATGGTTTAAATTAGCAAGTAATTGTATTAAGTAATGTAATTTTTGTGTGTAATTTTTTTTTTTTCTTAATTTAGAAAACAACTGAAATTTTTCTCTGGTTACTTTGGTTTCCTCCAGCATTAATACAAGGTTCACCAGTAACTCTGCATGTACAAAATATTTTAATATGCACACAGGTTTATTGGCTCTAGTAATATATGTATGCATGTGTGTGTAGTTCTCATAAATGCCTGGTGTTAAAGTGTTTTCTGTTTTATACGTTACATTAGGTTCAGCGAGTAAGTCTAAAACATTTTTAGGTGTAAGTGTATGGCTATTTCTAAACTACATTGTAATTTACATACTTATTTTTTCTTGAAATTTAATTTCTGAATAACCACACATCGAACTACTAATTTTATTAGTGGAGGTAAAAATTACTAAAGCAAAAAATCTTAACAATCTGTTTACATCTAATTGAAAAACTAGCTGCCAGCTGGGTTTAAGGTCTCTCAGCAGCATGCTCTGCTCCAAGGTCTTCAATCAGCAAGTCTATTTTTCTCTCTTTATTTTCAATCACAAGCATCAACATGGCTGCACAGCCAATCCCTGACACTGCCACTGCCAAAACAGGGCTGCTGCTCAACAAATAGGAACTCCTCCATCTGTCCTCATACACTCCACCATCATTTCCCCAGAGCCATGACGCCATATCTGCCAAACGGGAACAGAAGTCATGACGACAAGTTGCCCAGATCTGTATCTGGGCTCCTTGAAAGGCCGTCTGAAGATTAGAGTATGGATAGAAAGTTGGATTTAGTTTGGTGACTGTGTCTTCTGTTCGGCGAGGAAACAGACGGAAGATAAAGTTGATTTTCTCAGTTACAGCTGAGACTGTAGGTGAGAGTAACCTGGCGCTTTTGCTCTAATCCTAAATTCAAAACAAGGTAAAATCACGGACAAGTACCAAATACAAACTTGTTTAAAACAAAGTTGTGGGCAAATTTTTATTATTTAACTTTTTTTATTTATTCAAGCGAACTTTTAACAAGATTTTTTACAATATAAAGAGCACATGTATTGTAAACAGCTCAAAGCAAAACTTTACCCAGAATGGTTTTTCAGCCTATGTGATGAAAGGTAATAATTCAAATCACTGTGATCCCCCACAAACCATTTATCCTTTATTCTACCCAAATTTTTCTCTTATGCAAATAAATAAAAAAATCTGATTATAAACAGTGAAAATACAATAAAATATACAGCATAACTTTTCAGTGTTTATTTTTTAATGGGTTAAAATGTGTAGGTTTTGTAGCACCGCTCTTGTTGGTGGAAAACTTTGTCATCAATGAATGTTAGTAATTTTCTGCAGGATTAGAGCATGACAATTCCTCCTGTAACTTTATGGAGCAGCAGTTAAAAGCTAAACCAGATGTGTGTTTTATTTGTGAAGATGTTCCTCTGGGTTTACTTCAAAATGGTCAAATAAGTCCAAACTTTCTACTAAAACCTTCAGCAAAGTAACAAGAACCCCTGAAAGGTTACCGTCTTAGTCTTTAAATAATTTTTTGTAGTTTTGAATTTTTATTTCATTCAGGACTTTGAGTTGAACACACCAGAGCAAAGGTGGAAGACGAGGGTGATGTCTCTGTGGGTGTAATGTCACTGTTTGTACTGGTCTGAGGCTCATCCAAGTTCACAGAGTGCTGTTTGTCACCACGTGGACTGGAGTCTTTCTCAGACAACAGGTGAGGGGGGATGTATGCAGAATGTGTCTTTGTGTGCTCCCTGCTCCGGGGGTGGTGGCTGTTTGGGGATTTTTGGGGGCAGCGGCCCCTCTTGTCCTGCCCCCGGAAGCCCCTGAGCTTGGGGCTCCAGTGTTCCCGCCACTGGAGGGCCAGTGTGGAGCGGTCCGCCACCAGGCGACTCTCTTCCGGAGCCCAACTTCGCTCCCCTTCCTCTGCGCCGATGAGGAGGAATGTCCGGTCTACATGGAGGGCGGGGCAGCCACAGCTGAGGTCACGGTCGGGAACCCAGAGGGACTGGGGGCCCCTCCGGAGATGGGAGTTGGAGCCCGTCCTGAAGACGGTTTGTACTGAGATGGAGAACTGCCACCAGGGACCTGAACGCTCCATCCCTGTCACCTGCACCCTTAACACTGCCAAAGAAACAAACACTTTAAAATAATGTTTCACTTTCATAGGGGATTACGCTAATTTCATGATACTCTTTGCTTTAAATACGGTAAATTTAATCAGATCTTAATTTCAAATGAGCCATCTACTATGTGTTGACTTTCTGCAAGTTTAAGTGAAGTCAGTTTTAGATCTTTGAGGCTTTTATTAGACCCTCATCATGTAAGTTTAAGACATGATTAAAAAAAAAAGGTACCTATTTGCTTACCTATTTAATGACGAATGTGTTCCTTGTACAGTAAATTAGGCGGACAAAGTTTTATTTAACTATTCTAACTTTTACACTCTGGAATGCTTTTACATATAGGTTATCTAACAGTAAACCTTTTAGGGCGAACACACATTGCTGCTACCTGCAGACGCGCTTCAGTTTTCATCGTACTTCAGCCTTGGGTATTTTGTTTTTTGACAGTCAACACTTGACAATAGAACTTTGCCAAGAACGATTTCTGAACATTGCGTGGAGTCGCAGCTGGTGTTAGTTTGAGATATTGACAGAGGTTTACAATTCTTTCAAGGGGTTGTAGAAAAGGGCAAATATCTGGGCCTAGTTGTTTTGTCACAACAGAATAACACCCAAATCCCCTGGCCAGAACTACAACGTATGGTTGTAAATTGAGGCCTGGTATGAAAAATCTGAGGGTATTCGAGCCTTTAATGGCTTAAAAATCCTATAATTTGTTTTACTTGGAGACTACTGGTAGAGAATTTTCTACAATTTTCTGTAAAGTGTGAGTGTGAACCTTACAAAAATAAAAGGCTGTTATTTGCCTGTTAAAATCTTTTAAATTTTGTCTTTTTGGTGCCCTTATAGACATGCAGCAATGTGAAAAAGTATTTAAACCCCTTAGAGATATCTTCTAGGTTTGTTTTTGTGTCACACATAAATGCATCAGAACATAAAACAAACTTTAATATCAGACAAACGTAACCTGAGTAAATACAGCAATGGCTCCCTTCAAGCATCTGCGATAACTGGTAATTCGTTTTTTACATTGGTTTTGGAGGAATTTAAACCGCTTCTTCTTTGCAGAACTGTTTTAATTCAGCTACATTCAGAATGATAAATATTTTTTTACCATTTGTTGTACAATTCCTTCAGATCATGACATCATGTGTTGCTTTTATAAACCTTTGAACTTACTTCATGTTGTCAGACAGCTTCTGTTTACATGATTTCATGATGGGCAGGGATCAGGTCTGAGTTTGACCAGTGAAATTCAATTAAGAAATGTATTTAAAAGCAGTTGATTTGAAAAGGCGGACCATTGTTGGTGCAACCAGTTATTAGGTTGGTGGACAAGTATTTTTTTCATGTAAGGACCGGTTTAGTCTAGGTAGCTTATTGCCCTAATAAATGAAAGAATTTATTTATGTGAAAATTTGTCCACTGATTTGAAAAGAGTATGTGTGATAAAAACATGAAAACAGAAAAAATCTGTAAGGGATTGAATACTTTTTCTCCGGAATGTCCAACAGTTATTCTTAATATTTGAGGGTTGCAAAATGTCTCTCAGTTTCTCTCAGAGTTCAAAGACATGACATATTGTGTTAAAATAAACTATTTAATTTGGAATAAATAATTTTCCATATTTAATCTTTCAGATGTTGTTTATTCATCTAATATGTAGTAAATTCTATCTCAGATTGGTGACTAAAAAAAGACAAACAAATTCTAGAAACCGGGATCTTTAGCCATTTTTTTAAATGAATAAATATAACTTAAAACCAACCGTAATCCTTGAGACAATAAGTCTCCAGGTTCATCCTGACTTTCACCTCAGAGGGCTGGCAGTACGACACACACTCCTCTGCTGCAGGAAACAGGGAGAATGCAGCAAGATCAGAGGTTATTATTTCTCAGCACACACACACCAGGATACGTCTTTCAGTCTAATTATGATACAGCTGCTTCCTTGTGTCATCACAGTATCCGATCACAGCTGCGGCAGGTGGGGGTTTCTTCAAGTTGCCACTAGGAGGGACTGGTTCCCTACTTCAGTACGGGTTGAAGCAGCCCATAGCAGTTCAAGGACCGATCTGATCTGATATCAGCCGACATGTGAGACAAAACCCTTTGTTTCGGAAACTCATGACCCACTGAATGCTCTCCTATCCTTTATTTCATAATATTCTACACTTATGACAGTTTATTGTTGCATACAAGAAACTTTATTTCTTGTTGAAATCAATGTATAAATTAAAACTACAGATGCATGTATTATGATTCTACTGGCCTTTACACATTTGACTTGCCACTTTTGATTTTGTCTGGTTCTGATTTTCTTTCAGAGAACTAAAGCCTAAATAAAGTACAACAAAGAACCTGCTGTGTGATGGTGCATTTACAGATGAAAAAATATGATGTCAGTCAGTCAGTCATTTTCGACCGCTTATTCAATAGTGGGTCGCGGGGAAGCTGGTGCCTATCTCCAGTAGTATGATGTTTTTAGTTTTAATGCATTTTATTGGGAAGGAAAGAAAAAGACTGCATTTTTCCGTACTTGACCTCTCATTGAAAAGTCAAAGCTGATCAAGGGAAAGTTGGCTGATTTTAATCAACTAAATTTCTCTTTGGCTGCTTGATTCAATAATGCATTACTAATTAAACCAATATAAAATGGACCCAAATCAATCCTAGAAAGATAGATGTATAGTGAGCATTTGAAATTTTACATGAGACTGTCTTTTTGTGTGCAATAATGGATTTTGTAAAAATTGTGCACAAGTATTGTCTTTGTAACTTGCTCCTAAGTCAGACATTCTTATACAGTTTTAATTGTTCATGATCAATATTTCAATAGACTTTCTGAAAGTCTTTTACTGTTTTTCTTTGGGATTCGGCTGTCATTTTTGATTTTCCAGTCATTTTAACGCTGTGAATCAGTGAGACTTAAATAGGTTCCTAAAGTCAGTAAATTACAGGCTGTTGTGATCAGGCACAAGAATTGGAGAGTAAAAAAAGTAAGTACCAAAATCGTACTGGTAGGGAAAAGAAATAGCTGTGGTTTAAAACTTTTAAAGCAAGGTAAGGTTATTTGTAAAGCACGTTTTGAGCAAGACAATACAACGTGTTTTACACGATGAAAACATAATAAAAGAAAAAACAGTAAATTGATATTTAAGACTGTTAAAATTAAAACGACAAGGCAAGGATTTGAACTTTATTTTGACAGAGGGGCTTTCTATTTTCAAATTGGAAAAGGTTGAAGACACACATCACCACACATGACCATATACCATAAGAGTTACAGTAAATGATATGGTTACAGATCAGACGTTGCCATAATCTATATTACAAATAACCAGGAAAATAACATTAAGCTCATATTTATTTTTAAAAATTAAAAAAAGCTTTGTAATTCACTCACCGATGCTGTACTGAGGCTGGTACACTGGGGTTGGAGCAACCTCTTGGACTCCTGCGAGCATAAACACGCCATCAGACAGGTGTCAGACACAGAGAAACTTCAGGCTACCTACAGGAGCTGTCAGTTTGTTGCAATCGTGTGTTTTATTGGTTGTTGTGTTTGAATGCCTCGTGGTGCATGGACATGCCTTCACAGAAAATAAGCAGGGCTGACTGGGGTCTTTTTATGGTCTAGAAACGCACCCTGTAAGGCTCGCTCAGACACACACATAGAGACGTAAATTTTACTTTCAGTAATTTAATAAGGTGAGGCTTTTGCTTCTTGTATAACTTTGTCTAAAACATTAAACAGAGACTAGTAAAGTTAGCTTCTCCTCCTGTGTGTCTGTGTGTAAAACTCAGGAGTGAAAATTAACAACTCGTGGCATGCTCATACATTATCCAGGCTTCTTGTAAAATAGTCCGTGTATAACGGCTTTATTAAATAAGTTAGATTGTGTGTGGGGTCAATGACGCCCAACACCTCACAGAACAGACAGTCGTTCAAACCTAAAATGGACGTTAAAGTATAGTCAGTGAACTGTATGTAAAGAATTAACTTTAAGCCATTTAAGCTTCCTTTGTGAACAGGGCTCAGAATACAAAACAATAGCCACATGTTTTCCAGCAATATCTCTTTTATTTTTGTGATTTGCTTTGACAATCCTAAAGTTAGTCTCACAAATCAAACTTTTTAGCAATTATAATATAGTTGCCTAAAAGAATAAAAAACAACTATTTCATATTTAATCCAAGAGCTTGCCTGTACAACCAGTGAACAGAGGAAAGTTTTATACACCAAGATCACAACAGCAACCCGAGATCCTAAGACCTGCAAACATATCCCCTTAGGCCTACGGACAATTTCAAATTACCAGTTCATATAACATGCACGTTCTTGACTGTGAGAAGAAGGCTTATACACATGTAGGGGAAGAACGTTCGACGGAGTATTGAGGTTGCTTGGGGAAAAATAGCTGAGGAAGAAGTACTGTATATTTTGTTGTGAACCCATTCTAAGTATAAAGTGGAAATGATGACAAAAAAAGGCAAAATAATGAAGAAATAGAAGTTTATCAACAAACACATTTTGAAACACTTTTAGCACACCACTTTTATTGGCCTTCTAATAGATTTTACCCAGCCCAAATATATTACTGTTTCCAGCTTAATTAGTCCAAGTTTTTTCCTAACCGTCGCAACATCTTTGTGGTTTTTGAAAGTCTCTGAATTGGTCCAAATATTGCCTCTTCGTTACAGGCTCCGAATCTCAGAAAATTATTTTTTCTTTATGTATCGCCTTGTTATATATTCAGAACTGATAAGACAAAAAAAAATATTTGATCAATTGTTGGTAACAATCATCCTGTTAATTCCTTTACATCAGCATTTAATGGAGGAAAATCTATTCAGTGTCTTGTTTGTTTATTTCTGTACATATAGCATACTAGCAAGCTATGAATGTCATGAATTAGCCTCCGTATTATCTTTAGGTTTAGGTTTTTTCTACACAGAAAATATGTTTAAATTTAATATCTAGTTATATTTTCTTAATATTTGTATGGCTTTGTCTAAAACATTAAACAGAGACTATATTTAACTCATGAGATCACCAGCCATACAAAATCTCGATATGTCAAGAATCTGAGCTAAGGAAGAGCGAAGACTGAGTATGATTTCTCAAAACATATAAAAACATCATCAACCAAAAGTAAAATGCATAACAGAAAATACCACTGAAAAAAGATTTCTGTTTGTCTTTTTGAACTATACTGAAAAATCAACTTTATAAATCTGAAATAAAGTTAACCTCATTTGTTTAGGTTTTCCGCCTTAGTAATAGCTCTGCTGTCAAGTTCATAATTATTTTTCTTTTTAAATCAAAGACACATTAAGAGTACATCTACTGTTTTAACCTTTCCAAAGG
Organism: Girardinichthys multiradiatus; assembly: GCF_021462225.1. Taxonomy (NCBI): domain Eukaryota; kingdom Metazoa; phylum Chordata; class Actinopteri; order Cyprinodontiformes; family Goodeidae; genus Girardinichthys; species Girardinichthys multiradiatus. The sequence goes on from NC_061807.1 coordinate 27,528,428, forward strand.
CTATCTGCAAGATGGTGACTAAATATAATAAATTATGTTGCGTTGTAGGATAAAATATATATATTAAAAAAAAGGTTTCTGGTATAAATAACAAGCAAATAAAAATGTCTGGCAGCAGCTAACTTGGAGTTTAGCCTCATAGGAGATGAGTTAAGGTGTTGGAGGTGGCAGTCGGGGTAGAGGGCTGCTATACATAGTCTGAGATGGTCTGGCAGTAAAAACAAACAAGGTTTTCTTTCACTCACTGCTTTCAGTGGGAGAGTTATGGGTCTGAGCACTGTCATGGGGGGGTTTTGAGTCGTGAAACAGGTGTCAAGGTTCCTGCTTCTGGCTCCCAGCGTCACCTGATTGGGGATCCACGGAGCAACGCTGCCCATGTAGATGTTGGCACTTGGATGATTAGCTGGGACTGTGCGTGCGGATTATCGCTCCAGGCTGAGTTTTGCTGCTGCGCAGGCAGAGAGAGGAGTAGCAACAATCCTTTTGATCCGAGGCTGATCTCTGATCAGATGAGGTTTCCTTGTATCAGTCAGCTCATGTTAACGCTGCTGTGGAAACCGTCTCCAGGGATGACGAGAAGGAGACATTGTGAAAGGCTGAGCTAAATTAACTTGGAAACAACTTGCTTTTTTTTATCAAGCTTATATTTGGTGAAAGTGTTAAGAGATTTAAATTTTGGCGTAAAACACTGACCTTGAGCAAATTAGGCTAATGGAAAAATTAAAGATGTCTCTTTGTCATGGACATCAAACTATTTAAACCAGAGAGGCTTAGTTTAGTTTAATTATTTGTTTTGATGAAGAACAGATTATTAAGAAGGAAACCTTTAGATTTGTTCTTTCATATTAGCCAAAGAAGGCTACGGGAATTAAAAGATTTTCCAAACTAATTAATTAAGGGACAGGCAATATCATAGTGTTTATTGTATGATGAGAGAAATATCTACCAGCATAATAATCATTCCTCCTCATATTCAATAAAAGCCCTAATGAGCTTTATATGATAGCTTAAAGCATTTTGGGCATTGAGAAAATGATGCTTGTAGTAAAACAAATCTTAATTTGACTTGATGAAGAACTGATAATTGTAAAGAAAAGTACTCATGTTTAATAGTGTAGTCCAGGAAATAAACACAAGACACCTAAAGGGATACCTTGTATAGGGATGGGCAGTATACTAGGAGACAAAGTTATCAGGATAATAAATTCTGGTTGTAACACTAATAATAAACTCTAACTGATATGCATCCAAAACCTACAAAACTCATAAAATGACTGAGATTAATTTTGCTTTCTGCACTACTTTTTACCAATCTTGCTTTCATCACAGCATTAAGAAATGTTGCATTTAGGTTTCAAAATGTGATTTAGTATAATAACACGGTACTGTTTAATGCCTACTTTCATTTCTATTACTTTTATTTTTAGACCCATATTTATGTTCACGAGGCTGTCAATTGTATGCAGTTACAGATTTGAAGCCAAAAAAAGGTAAGGTTTTAAATATTCGTTGTCACTTTCATTGTCATCACTAGAAATGCCACAGAATATTATAAATATTATAAACTGTCTAGTCCACCATGGCACAATGTAAGTCAGTTAAATCTTGCCTAAAGTTCTGGTTTTATGACTAGTCTCCTTTTTTATCATATTTTACTTTCATTTTACATCGGTGGCGGACTTACGTATGCAGGGCCGCAGAGGGGACTTGCCCTGTTTGTACCCCGGAGCGCAGCGGTTACACCTGAGGCCGGTCACTCCTTCTCGACACAGACACTGACCCGATGTTTGGTTACACCAGCGACCCACGGCTCCCAGAGGATGGCACTGGCATGCTAGATTAGAAAATCACAATATATTGAGGCCATTCACTTATTTGCAAAGTGTTTGTGAAAGCATATTTTAAACCATACATTGTCCATTAGGGTGGATGTATTAGTCATTTTCTGCATGTAGGCAAGATTGAACAAAATTAAAATGTATTTGTTTAGACCCTCCATTCACTGTAACAGACATATTTCTGGGTCTAAACTAATTTAAAAAATGTCTCATTTCACCATTTTGATAATACTCGTCTGTTACTGGTTTTGGATTATTCAATGGGAACAAAGAATTGATGTCTGACTTGATATGAGAGGTTCTGAAATGGGTCTAAAACCCGTGGTGGGGGGGTGATCCCTATCTTACATCAAAATTATGAATACATGTTCATGCTAGCCTAATAAACTTGCTCTCAGCATAATTAGTTGTAGTGTCCATTGTAATGGATGTAACAAAAACTCAGTAAAATCGTGAGTTGGCAATATTTTTAAATCTTTATTTCTATGCTGAAGAGAAAGGAAAGTCTGTTAAATAAAAATATTTTTGCTCAAAAGAAACATATCAGGTCTGAAGAGGTTAGGGTATCACTGTTTCAAAACAGTCGGCTAGCAAGGAACAAGTCAACTAAGCAGGCTAGACACGGTTTCTGCATAAAGTCTTAAATTTAACATTAGGCATTACAATTATTGATTCAATATCAGGCATTTGCCAAGACTTCTATATTAGGCAATCATTTCTATTTAGTTATATTTTAAATTTGTATATTTATTAATTCATTCTTCCCTCCATCACGTTGTTTTTTTGGGGGGGATAAAATGTACTGTTGTTTGTTCTGTGATTTGTGGTTCCAGCTGAATTATTTGGGGGTTATAAGTTGCGACAAAACTACAAGCTCCATGATGCTGGGAAGCAATAGGCCCTATGTAGGGAATTTATCACAGAAAGTGTGCTCCTGGAAGCTGATTTATTGTTTTCTTAGGCAATTAAAATAAAGATGTACTTGTTGCCTCATTCACTACTGTTAGGTTTGTCATTGGAAAGTGTGTATTTGGCTTGAAACCAGAGATAACTATAGGTGACTGAAACTAGCTGTCTGTAACTGTAACCAAGCTTACTATATACTGCATGCAATGAGGTTAGGGGACCTTGGTTTACAAGCACACAAGTCACCTGCAGATAAATGGTAGTTAAAATTGACAAAGTTGTATTGACATCCTTAATATGGTAGGTAGGTTAAATATTAGTTGTTAAGTGAGTTAAGATGTTTTTAATAATTAATGTAAGTCTCATATTTAAACCCTAACATTCTTAAAAAGTCATAAATCTGAATTACTGAAACATGCAGAAACCATGGTATATCAGGGTTTCATCCTTTTGTTACATTATGAAGAACAGAAGAGCAAGTACTTAGATATTACATTTAAATTCAGTGGGTGTTTGCTCAAAAGTTTTGTCTAAGTTTACAGAATAAATCAAACAATTGTGGTATGGATACCATCTTATAGCTGTAATGATCAATATGAGAATCCCTTACTGACCCATGCCTTGAAATAATGCTTGCTCTGTCTCCTTACTTGTGCTAATAAAACCTGGACTAACAAGCCAAAGTAATTGGGTTGTAAAGACAGAACAATTAGCTGAAAGATGAAAAAGTACCTCCTAATTTCTCTTCATGGTTTAACTAAGTAAAAGCAATTTCTAAACATTTGGAGGGGAAACACAAGCAACAGACAGAACCCATCCTGAAGTGGATGACTAGTCAGTGGTAGGATTCTGGTTTAATCCCAAATGACAGCAGGCATCTGTCCTTAATGTGCGTCCTTGAGTAAGACAAAGTACGTCCCTGGGATACCGGCGAATCTATTTTGTAGCCGTCTCAATGGCTAACAAAGACAAATTCCTCCTTGAAGGGTAACAAGAAAATAACAAACCTCGACACAGTATCCGTATCGCTCTAGTGGTTTTTAAGAGAATGAACAACCCTTGCCCAAATGAAGACAAATGCTGTGCCCTAACTCATTCATTTCATTCAGGATGGGCTGTGCTGCAGCACTGTTATGACTGCCAAGTTTACATAGCAAAGCTTTTTTATTTACCACTTCAATCCTGGGACTAAATGAGAAAAGACAGATGGAAAAAGGAAGGTACACTTCAGCAGCTCTGTTTACACTCGAATAATGTTTACACAGAAACTTCTAATGATTCCTAACAGTCTGACAAGAGAAAATAGAGAATAATGTCCCCACTTGCTCCCAAATGGTTACACAGTGATATATAACTTCAATTAGGTAATGCTAAAGTATAATTTGAATTTGCTGGTTTGAACAGTTCCATAACTAAGAAGTGGTGAAATATGAGCTTATTCAATCCTAGCTTGTCGAGCCTAGAGGGCCCATTAGCGTTGGACATATTAGGCTGCTGGTCAAGTCCCCATGAGAGCCTACTGTGGCGTCACAGTCAGTTGTGAATGGTCAAAGTTCAGCAGTCATGGCATTTGCCGACCGGTGGTAACGATGAGGTTACAGGTGTCAGCTCAGCAGGAAGCTTTTTGTGTCTGCATTGCTAACAGGAATAGCTGTTCTCCCTCGCAATGTAAAGACTTCTGGAGGCTGATGTTTTAAGTAAAAAACGGAGTTCACGATGAATAATTTCATTTGACATTAATCTTGAAATCTTTTAGGGTGGAAAATAAAAAATCTAAATAATGTTGCATAAGTGTGAATACCCTCTTATAACTGGGGATGTGGCCATGGACAGAATTAACCCAGTACACACCTACTATTGTTTAAAAAGCCTCTTATGAACCCCAAATGGCATTCCGATATTTTAGAGCCGTTATAGTCAAAGCTCGCCACAAAGGCAATGATCCACAGAGAGCTTTCAGAGCACTAGAGGGCTCTCATTGTCTAAAATATATCAGCCAGGTGTTTCGTACCCAGAAGGGTACAAAATAATTTCCATAGACACATTTAAAATATAGCACATTAGTGACATTTAAAAGACATGAAAAAACTGGTCAGGAAAGCTGCTACAAGACCAATACAACCATTTAAGGAGCTGCAGAAAATTCTGATTTGAGATTTTAAATTATTTTTCTTTAAACAAGAAGTTTGTTTTGGATATTAAATGAGAAAGGTATCTCTCAAAGGATAAAACATTGTAAAATGACTTTTGGTTTTAAATAATGTATCTTCAATGTTTCATTGAAAAATGACCTGTTAAAAATGATTTATAGCCTTCTCAATAATAAATGATAAAATCTATATTGAATTTACAGCTTTTTGCTGGTATTTTGATGATTTATCTTTGGTGATGAGCTCCAAGTCTTTGAGTTTTGAAAGCCTCCTTGCCATGACCCTAATCATTATTGCCTTTTTTGTACCAGATTAAAGACGGGAGGCTAGGCCGCCTTAAAACTTCCAATAAGATGAAACACGTAGATCAAATTAAAGGATTACTGTAAACCTGAACCTGTCAGGATCTTGGGCGTAACTGTAAATTCCTCCACCTCAAAAAGTCCAAGTGCTGTTATGAAATAAAAAACTGCTTCAACTGAGTATTTGTTTAAGCCTGTAAAAAAAAAGTTTGGTTAGTGTTTTTAATTGAACTTTAAGTTATAGGTCACATTAAAAATGGATAAATGTCTGAAATGATTTACGTGGGTTTTTTTACATCACAAAAATACTTCACACACAAAAACATTTACCCCCCCCCTTCACTCAGAAACACATATAGCGACTGACGTTGACAGGCCTTGCGGTGGCCGAGCGGTTTGCTGGTATCGCGAGTGTATCCGTTCTGGCAGTACTGGCAGTGGCGCCCGGCCGTGTGGTGGCGACATTTCAGGCACACGCCTCCGCTCTTCCTGCCCGACTGCTGGAACACCTCCATGCTGAACCGACATTTGTTTGAGTGGCCGTTACACTCACAGGCTGGACAAATGCAAGAAAAAATAAACATAAACAATAATAAGGGGTAATAATGACACTATACTGTCAAACAATCATAATGTGTTTTAACACATGCACTATAGCATTACAATGAAATCTGCCCCCACACCACCAGGGGGCCCACAAGAGTACTAGAACTGCCACGAGTCAGGTTTGCAAATGTATATTTTGTTTTTTGAGTGTCACATCAGTAGCAATTTTACTAAACAAAATTTGGAGCCTATATTAAACTGCAAAAGTATTTTTACCCCTCAATTTTTTTTCACATTTTGTCAACCTTACACTAAAATCTTCCATGTGTTTTTTAGGATTTTTAGGATAGGAGTTTGTGTTTCCAAGGTGTAACCAATAAATCTGAACCCTAAATACACCATAACTACAGTGGCAGTATTACGGTGTGGGAATCTTTTTCACCAGAGCAGCAGCTGAAAAAATATATTGGGATGCAAAAGACTTGAAAACGGGCGGAGGGTAACCTTCCAGGAGGAAACGACTCTAAACATACAGCCATGCCTGGAATGAAATGGTTTAGTTTAAAGTTTAGTCATGTGCTAGAATGGCCTACTCAAAGTCCAGACCTAAATTCACCTGAGAGTCTGTTGCAAGACTTTGATGTTCTCTGACTGAGCTTGTGCTTAGCCTAACCCTCCACACATATTACAGTAAATCAGAGTAAAACTTTCCTATATTAGGCTATAGGCTAAATTCTGAAATATGAGAGATATTATTTTCACTTTCTTTAAATTCAAACGTTTACATAAGCTAAGATTACCATGCCTTTTCATGTCATGTCGGTACTAGGCTGCAGGAGGGACTGCTGTACTTCAAACCATCATGTGAAAATATGGAGACAACATCTCAAGACATAAGCCAGGAAGGTAAAGCTTGGTAACAATTAGGTATTTCAAATGACCCCAAGCATACTAGCGGATTAGTAGCAAAGTAGCTGAAGGAGAACAAAGACAATGTTGTGGAGTGGCCATCACAAAGTCCTGACCTTAGACCCATAGATAATTTGTAAGCAGAGATAATGTGAATGTGAATAAGACACCGGTCTGAAAGAAGGAATGGGCCAAAATTAGAAATAATTTTGGAATCCTAACTCACCTAAAACAGGAAAGGTTTTGTCTGATTTAATGTCAGACAGAAAGAAAATGAGATTATGTCTTTTAAAAAAAGTGTATGTAAACATCTGGTTTCATCTATGTTTATAAATAGTGTCTGGAAAAACATTTTCTTTTCATGTTTAAAATTAAAAGAAATCTAAAAACATTTTACTATGGTGAGTACTATCATATAAATGAATAAAGGAATAAAAGCAAAGCTGTGTTTCAAGAAAGTTTTTCCCTTTAAAAAGTAGTAAAATGTCATGTGTGTAACGTTTTAAACCGGCTATGATAATTTCTAATGTTTATCCAACAGAAAAACTAAATGCCAGTACAGGAACACAATTTATGTTTGGCTAATATCACTATTTGGTACCACTGGGCTGGTGTACTTTAGCAAGACTTACCAACACAGGGGTTTGGGTGAGTGGGTGTAGCTCGATGCCACGGTCTGTCAACATAGAAATCCTCACACACGTCACAGTCTGGGCCTGCTGTGTGATGCTCGCACACACACACTGCGTGACCTGCGTCATCGCGGCGACACCTCGAAGCGTGTCCATTACATTTGCACCTCCCTCCCACCTGCAGGTCAGAAATGGCCAGAGGAGGTCGGACAGGAAGGATCCAGCCAGAGGGCTGGGGAATCCTGAAGTTTTGTCTTGTATTGGGGTTGTTGTTCCTCCTCTTCCTCAGTTCCCGCCCGCTGTTGCTCCTGCTCCGCCCTTCAACCTTCCAAGTGCAGTCTCCATTTGGGCAAGGGGCCCAAAAATTGTTGTCCTTGTTGCGATTTCGCTTTCTGGCTTTGCCACCTTTCTTTGGCGAGGCGAGTATGTCTGTGCCAAAAGTGTCTTCTCCTTCCTTGCTGGTCACATTGTGGCCATCTTGACCATGTCCTGAACCTTTGCGATGGTCCTTCCGACGTTGCTTGTCTACCCGTTCCTCTTTATTCCCCCTACTTATCTCTGAGTTTTTTCTGCCCCTGTCAAAAAATGCCAGTGTATTATCCCTTAATTTGTCCACCTGATCTCCAGTGTCACTCTTTATATCCGATCTCCACTTTAGGATCCCAGTTCGTTTGGCATCATGTATGCCATCATGTCCTTGAGTTTCTTCCATTTTATTGACCACCTTCACATTGTTGGAAGTTCTGTGGAAGATAATCCTGATGTCCGTGGCTGTAACCCAGTCCTGGAGGGTGGGGCTGTAATCAAAATCAGGAGAGGATTGGCGACCATCCAGAGTGGAGAAGGCGAGCACAATCCCACCCCGCTGCTTCTGCAGGGGCCGAGGGTCTGAACAGAGGGGTTCAGTTTCTTGGTGTCTAGTTTGGGCAATAGTCTGAGATGGTTGTTTGAAGTCACCCAGGCAGTTGCTGGAGTAGTGCTGCATTGGCCTCCAGGTACGTCCGTGGTCCATGGATTTGAGGATGGAGATGGAAATTGAGTCAGACGGCTCCCCTTGGCTGCAGAACTGCAAACTGATGTAGGTGATCTCAAAGCGGCGGCCAAGAGGTAGGGTGAAGACCCAGTCACCGGTGTTGGCACCTGCACGAGCCCTCCAGCAGGTCAGGTTGTGTGGGTTGTGCAGGTCCGTTAGGGTGGAGATGTTGGGGTTATTATCGGGCCCGTGTAGGGAGTGGGTAACATTGACCGGGACCCCGTATGCCGCATTGATGAACTCCGACAGGCAGTGTCGAGGACGGCCATCTGGGTGGTAGCAGGGCTCGTGAGGCGAGGTCCAGCTCAAAGGGGCGTTAGAAAAGGAAGAGGAGATGAGAGACGGAAGGAGGAGGAGGAGTTGGAGGAGAACAGGAATGAGAGAGATGGAGGGGGGAAGGGAAGAGGGCCGGATCATCATGTCATCGAGCCTGAGGGAGAAGGAAAAGCATTTTTAAAGAAAATTCTTGAGAATTGTGAAAGACAAGAGAGACAAACTCATTGATTTACATTGGCATTTGAAGCATGAGAATGAAATCTAAGACAGACCACCTGCGCCTTCATTGAAAACACATGCTACCATTGCTTGCACCTTACATACTTTCGGTATGCGCCAGTAAAAACCCATCACATAAAAATGTGATCTCAATCTTCACAGCGGTGTCGCCACTGATTCAAACCCATAATCTTGACAACTTTAGGAACATATCCATCTTAAAGCTCCTTCAAACTCAAAAGGAACACAGGGAATGGGGTGAAGGGAGCACACACCCATGAGGTTTGTCTGTAATGTCAAAAAACATGCCCGACAGCTGGAGCTAAACCCTGCACTGGCCCACATCCATCACATTTATTGCTCTCTTTTCAAATCGTTTTACCCTTGGTTGGCTCTGCAGTCTTGGAGAGGTCCGAGCGTGAGCAGTGGGTGCTGTCACGGTGCAGAGGAGAGGACATGAGAAAACGGAGAAGAAACTGAAGAAGGGAGGGAGGAAGAGGAGTTGGAGATTAGTTTTTAGGTTGGTTGGAAGTGATTTATAGACTGAAAGGCACGTTTGAGTTGAGCCCTGCTTTTGCTACTTCCGTGGCAAAAAACAAACACGGACTTGTGTCTGTCCAGAGTGTGAACAAATCCCCTTTATTTCCCACAACTGGTGATAACTGTAAATAACTCTTCTGTCAATATTTGATGGTAAAGCGCAATGGTTCTGACATCTGGTTCTTTGGTTCGTTGTAGGGAAATTGATCTGCTTCACTTGAAGGGCATTACTACAACTTAAGCATTCACTCCCCTTAAACTTTTCCAAATTTGTGCACGTAACAACAGCAAAGTCAATTAATTGTTTTGGATTTTATGTGATAGGGAAAATTGGGAAGTTTTCAAAATTTTTTTGCATTTGTATTCAACACCCTTTACTCTGATACTCCTAAATAAAACCCAGTTCAATCAATTAACTTCTAAGTCCACTTATTAATTAATAGATAGAGTTGTCCTGTGTGTGATCTAATCTCAGTATAAATGCAGCTGTTCTGTGAAGAGGTTTGTTAGAGAGTTCAGGGGGAACATTGTGGTGAAGTTTAAAGTAGAGTTAGGTTATAAAACAATATCACCAGCTTTGAACATCTTACAGAGCTCTGATCAATCCATCATCACATGGTAACTCTGGAGGAGATGCAGAGATCCACAGTTCAGGTGAGAGAATAACAACTATTTGCCCACACACCACAGGCTAAAATATTTTACTTGGCCTTTTTTTTTACCAGAACAAAGTTAATAGAGATTAAAAATTTAAAATTTTTCAAGAGTGACAAAAAGCGGCAAGAATGAAGCCATTTTTAGGAAAAGAAATCCCTATTTGCAGTTAAACACCACTGAACACACCATCCCTAACGGGAAGCATGGTGAAGGCTGCATCATGCTGTGGGAATGCTTTTCTTCAGCAGGGCTGGAAAGCTGGTCAGAGTTGATTGAAAAGATAAATGGAACTAAAAAAAACCAGCCCATTTACAGACAAAATTCTGCAAAATGCATCACAATGTGAGGAGAAAATGTCTGCAGCAGGTGTCTTTTCCCATGATATTTGACCAAATCCTAGAAGAAATCAGCATCAAGGAGCATGCCACACTTTTCAGATTTTTTAAATTTATTAAACTATGTGTTGTTTTTACTTCCACTTTACAATCAGTTATTATTTTCTGTGGGTGTATCACAAAAAATTTGAATAAAATATAAATAAATTTATGTTTGTAGTTCTAACATGTATATAATGTATAAATACTTTCCCAAAGCTCTCCATTTTATGTTTGCACAAACACACTGCCTCATCAATATCCACCTCCTTTGTGTTTTGTTGCTTTTTAAAAAATAAATAAAAAAAACTCTTTGCCATTTGCTTTACCATCTCTCTGTCTCTCTGTCACCTGCACCCTTCATTCTGTTCTGGAAAAATTCTTAACTGCTGTGAGATTGATGGCGTCCTAACAAGCGTTTGACACTGACAGCAAAGTCAGCAGGGCAGCATAAACCAAACTCGTAGGACAGAACGGGGGCAGAGATCCTCTCCGGCCTCGTCATCCCGCTCAATTAGCAAACGACCGAAACCCGAGGCTTTCCTGGGAGATCACACAGCTGCGAGGGGCCTGTGCCCAGGCCAGGACACCTCCAAACTGCCGCGCTCTTCACCTCCAAAGGCAGCAACCAGCTAAATATGGTTGAGGACTAAAGTTTTGTGCTGTGGTTTGTGATGTTGCTGCAGGAAGCATGCAGCGATGACTGGTCTGACTGTGACCCTAGTTCCAGAGAGCAACATTCCTGAAGTCCAGGATGCCTCAGCTAGCCATTCCTAGCGTGTCGAGACATGCCCCAAGGGAATCTGAAGGCACTGATAAGATGCCGGACTTATAAGTTGTTGGGTGATTAATTAGTTCTCTGGTTTCATTTAGTGTCGGTACTCTAGTTGCATAAAAAAGGAGGAAGGTGGCATTGAGGCAATTGAACACAGGGAAGATTTTACTGAAGGATCCGAGGGAGGTAATGGATTCTACTGAAGGGGTCATTCTGGATGGGGAAGTTTGTGGCCGAGGTCAGGATCAGAGTCCCGTGGCATGCACTTGCTCTTGTTTTTGTCACATTTTAGGACTAATTTAACACACTCCGCCATTACAAGGGCCTAATTCTGATCCTCTCCTCTTCCGAAATCAGATCAGCTAGCTACATAATCCACCGGAAGCCTTTTTGTCTGACTTTTTTTTAAATAAATTCTTTATAAAGTCAGGAGCTCATCCTGAAGATAAACAGCATTCACTACCCCAACAGCCCCAAATAAGGCGTAAAACACCTAAACATCTTTCTAAAACACAAACATGACCACTTCTATTAGACTCTGCTTGTAACCGAGAGTTTTCAAACGTCCCGGCAGTAATATATCTTTCAGAAAGCTCAAACAGTCAAATAGTGGTGTGATGAGATCAACTGCATCTCCGGCGGTTGATCTGTGGAAGCAGCTATGCTTGGCCAGCGTGGGGCTGGAAAAATACTTGCTGACAACCTGGGGGTTTGTTTACGGCGCAGTCGAACAGATGCGAGCAAAGGATGGCGACGTGATCTGGACTCCTTGTTGGTTATTAAATCTAATATCTGTTATTTGTTAAGGTAAAATGTTTTCTAAATTATCCAAGCAGAGATGTCATGATAAAAACATTGTTTAAAAATTAGCAATGGTTAAGATGTTTTTATTTATTTTTTTGTTAAAGTGATTTTTATTAACTGTTATTTTAAATTATTTTGGGATTAACCAAGTAATTGAAATAGCTGCAGAAATGTCCTTGCAAAGCAATCCAATTTTGCATAAATAAGTGCTGTAAATTAATTGTATACAGCGCCTTGCAAAAGCAATATTACCCGTTGAGCCTTTAAACATTTTCTCACATTACAGCCCTCACCAACGCATTTTAGCATGATTTGATTTGATAGATACTTTTTACAAATAAAAATCGACGAAGTGCGGCGTACATTTGAATCAATGCTTTACTTTGAATTGACTCCTGTCACTGTAATTACAGCCACAAGTCCTTTAGCGTGTGTCTCTACCAGTGTTGTACATGTAGAGATGGTAATCTTGCTATTCCAAGGAATCGTACCCCAGACAACTCCATGGAGAACTAATAATCTTTGAGGTGACTGCTCTGCAGCTATGCCACAAAGCCACCACTTTTTCTTCATTGCAGATTAGGTCATGTTTGAAAGTCTTGCCACAGATTCTCCTTTGGATTTAGGTCTAGACTTTGACTTGGCTATTCTAACACTAGCTAGCGTCCATTGTTGTCAGCCTATGTTTGAGGTCATTGTCCTGCTAAAAGGCAAACCTCTGCCTCTGTCTCAAGTCGTTAACAGAGTCTATCGGGTTTTGTTGCAAGACTTTTTTATATTTAGCTGCATCCATCTTCCCAGCAACTCCAAACATCTTACCTGAACCTGCTGGTTCGCCACAGAATGACGCTTCCACCAGCATGTATCACAGTAGGGATGGTATGTTCAGGCAGTGTTGATTTATGTAGGCCAAAAGTTTAATTTGATCTAATCTGACCTGAGCAATTTCTGCAACTATGTGTTGTTATATCACATAAAATCCTAATAAAAGACATTGTTGTTTGTTGAATGTGGAAAAGATTTTTTGCTCATTACTGTAATTAGGATAAAAAAGGCAGATTTTAACTTGAAAGGTGAGCAAATATCTGCTACCACAGTCTCCTTTTTTATGATTCTGTAAACGCCAATCTTTTTCTCATTTCCCCAGTGTTAGAATCCCACCTGTTTTAAGAATGTCCTGAAGTAAATATAGGAACGTTTTATAAGATTTACCTCTGTGCTTCTTTCTACACCAAATCAAGCTAAGAGACCCAACACTGGATCTCTGGGTGCATTCTCTGTATTTACCTGCTAAATTGTTGATGACCTGTTTACACTTTGTAGTTGTTGGCCTGTCGTGCGTGACTCAAATATTCTGCTCAGCAGATGAGCTGGACTTGGCCTGTCCAACACATTTTAACATTCCTCGTCATGGACAGCAGCAGCAGAAGCAGCAGCCCTGTTTGGTCACACTAAAGCCAACTCAAGCTGCTCTCCTGCTATGTTTTAGATTTCTACAGATTAAATTATCTAAATAAGCAGACGCTTGTGTGGTTTAATGAGGCAGAAGATTTCCCAGGGTTTTACTTTGCAGCTCTGCTCCAAGACTGGGATCCTTTATGAATAAATATGATCAGCTCTGTGGGCTCTCTCCTGTGTTGCGTTTGAAGCTGCACCTGTTGGCACATGTTCCCACACTGACACCTTTGTTAATTTGCAATTGTTCTCAGCCGGGTCAGAAACCCAACACTGGATCTCTGGGTGAGGAGAGCATGGCCGAGCATGCTGTCCGTATATTCCCAAAGTGCATTCCGACATCCACACGGAGCTGATTCCAGGAGCTATGTTTTAGGAGTAATAACCTAATTTTAGACCAGATTGTGTCTGCATGTAGCTGAAGGACTCAAACCACTACTTTGGCGCACATGCAGGGGCCCTCGGGGGGGCCGACTGTAGCTACCTCCACATGCATGCACTTGGCCATCAAACCACTGACTCTGCACTGACCCATGCTGGAGCTTTGCTTACTTTACTTTTTGACCAAAAAAACACATGCTGATATTTAAAGGCGACTATCCCCACAAATCTCTCCCCCTTCGTCTTTACAGCCTCACACAAGTTGGCGGGGAGGCTCCATGGGCCTCCAGCTCCACATGATGAGACTGAGAAACAGATGGAGATGAAATCATTCTGATTCCACGTTGCACCAGAGCCAAAGACAACTTGTGGGCGAATAATTAAAAAATAAATAAGCCCTCATGGTTGTAATTTTGTGTCAGTGAAACTGGCAGGTCAGTAATTAAAATCAGAAACACCGCAGGGCTGAGGCTATTATGAGTACCAACAAAGAGAAAAGAAAAACAAATAATCAGTTGCCTATTTATGAGCAAAAAAATGTTTTGATGTACAGAAAAAAAAACTGCCTGCATTGCTTTGTTTTGCCCATTTATATTCCTGCACAATAAAAACATTGTAAAGTTGGGGGTTTTTTTTGGGAACAAGAGGGATTCTAATGGGAAAACAGCCTGCAGACACTTGGAGAGAGCGCTCAAACCCGGGACTGGATGCGGTTCGTTAAACACAAATGTTTATCATATTTAGTCAGGATTACTTTGGCTGGAGCTGAGAGTGAAGCCCCGGGAAACTGCAGTTAATTGCACTTGTTGAGCAGAAATTGGCTGCAGCCAATTAGCTTTATCGTAGAGAGAAAGAATAATATTTACTTGATGAGGCTGGATCCGGCTGATCAAACAGCTTAAATCACATGTTTTGTTTGTTTTTTCAGCATTTAGGATGAATTACAGGCAATTAATAATCAAAAAGTCTGGGCCCTCTTGTTCTAGGCTTATCAAATATAATTGTTTTATTTTCATTTGGTCTTGCAGATGAAAGACATTGTAATTAATGATTTTAAATATAAGACATTTAGAAGAAATTTAGTGTTAAAACATAAAAAATAAATCTGCTTTTTAAAAGTTGACACTAAAGGAAAAAGCAAAAGCAAATTTATTTAAGACGTTTTCACGCATTTAGCCTAATTATGTATTTTACATTTTTATATATTTTTTAGAATGGGCGAAATAAAAAGAAACAATAATAATTATACAATTACAATAATGATAAAAAGAATAATAATATTAGCTTTAATAATAATAAATCAAGCAAAGGTGGAAAACATCGGACTAAAAATTGTTTAGAATTAGAAAGAGCCACAGGATTATCCTAACCAAGCACTAATTTGAGGGCAACATTTGGCAAATAGTCTCCATCTAATTTCTTTTAATTTACAGCCGCAATTGCTCCTTTTCCTCCGAGCCCCTCCAGCAGAGAGAAAAGTTGACAAACACTTCAAATCCATCTTATATTTAAGAACAAATATAAGAAAAACCACAAAGGGAGGCTCACCATGTGCGTCCCAGCTTTTTGAGTCTCCTTCTCCCTCTGCTCCCGCGGCGCCTCCTGATCACCGAGAGAGGCGCAGCAAAGTGTGCGCACTTTACAGAAGAGGAGCGCACCGAGAGGAGGGGGGGGAGAAGAGAGAGGAGGAGGGCTGGAAATTAACGGGATAAGCTGGGAGGTGTCTCTCCTTACACCAACTGAGCCAAGAGTCTCCACGTTGAGACGCCGCACCTCAAACTGGCGCACATGCAGGACTAAACATCTATAAATCTCTGCTCAGGTCTGAACCAAAATCTCATCTGTTGAATTTCTGCTGAAAGTGTTTTAGTTTTTTTTAAGATATTGTGAAATAATAAACTTGCTGCAAGCATTTCACATAAATTTCCCGCAAGCATGTTTTCTTGGTAATTCTGTGTTATATTTTGCAATAAATCAATTGACGAGAAAAAAAAAAAACAAACAATAGCAGATGTGCTCATTGTCAAAATGCATTGATAAGATCTGCCAAACAGCATGGTTTCTGTGGAGAAATGTCCTATATTTACAAATGCGTTTGTTTTAGAAAGCTGCTATAATTACAATGTGGATGTAAACTGCAATCTAAAATTTAAATACTGAGCTTTATCCATTTGCATTTACCCAATCTGCATTATATTCCACATATTTAGTCTATTTGTACTTTATTTAAGCGAGGAAGCATTTTATTCCTACCATTACTTTGTCAAAGACCTTCAAACTTTCTTATGATTGTAGCTTTTTTTTTTATTCAGCTAAATAAACTCCTACAGGGAACTTTTTCTCCAAATCAAACAAACCTACAGTGTCTTGCAAAAAAAGATCTGAACACCTCTTGAACCTTTTCACATTTAATTCCACTTCCTATTATAGCAATTGTAGATTGTACAATACATAAATGCATACGTAATGCATACACAGATGTTATACAAACACACATGAACAACCTGCATATGCATGCATGGACACATATATACATACATGCTCCGTCACGGTACAAAACACAAATAAAATGTATTTTTTTGGAGTTTATGTGATAGAACACAAAGTACTGTCTACTTGTATTTGTACATTCAGCTACATTAATTTAGATACTACTAAATATTATCCACTCTAACCATTTGTCCTCAGAATTAGTAAATAGAGTTGATCTGTTTTTAATTTAATTTCAGCAACTCCAGCTGTTCTGTGAAGGCCTCAGAGGTTTGTTAGAGAACATTAGAGAACAAACAGCATCATGAAGACCAAGGAACACAGCAGGCAGATAAGGGAGATTGTTGTGGAGATGTTTAAAGCAGGGTGAGGCTACGAAACAATATCTCAAGCTTGGAAAATCTCACAGAAATCTGTTTAATCCATCATCTGAAAATGGAGAGAATACATCACAACGCCAAACCCCATAGAAAAAAAGGTGATTCCACAAAGTCTTGACTCCAGGGTGGGTGAATACAAATGCACACTTTACAGATTTTTATGGTTGAAACTGCTGAAAACCATCAGTCATTTTCCTCCAATTCAAAGCTACTCACTACTTTGTGTTGGTGTGTCACATAAAATCCCAATAAACCACATGGAAGCTTGCGGCTGTAACGTGAAAAAATGTGAAAAGGTTCAAGGGATGTGAATACTTTTGCAAGGCTCCATTGTGTAAACACTAGAATGCACCTATTAAATGTGTTATATTAGCACTGTATTCAACATAAACACTTCTATTATTCTGGTATCTTTGTATTTCACTTTGCGTTTATGTTTTTATAGTTTGTTTCCATCATTTTGTGATGTTGTGAAACCAGGAGACGCTTGAAAACCACCTTGAACCTTTTGATCAGCATGAAAAAAAGTTTCATATTCCTCGCCTGGCAGCTTCTCCCTTTTAAAAACGAAACAATACAAAAACTTTAAGACTGGGCCCAATATTTCATTGCTTGTTATGCAATTTTATGTTACACCAAACACATCCTCTTTATTAGCACTGGCAGGCAAATTCAGGACACACAGGAAACTCGAGGCATTGACCGGGCTGATGTCTCACCCTCCGCTTTGCTCCAATTATCCTTCAGAGAGCCAAAAAAAGAGAAGAAGAAAATGTTTGAAGCTAATTGGCCGGGCTGGATGGTTCTCAGATGTGAAGCAAAACTGATACAGATGGAAATATAAGAAGCAGAATGGAGGCATGGGGGGGAGGAGGCTTGATTGGAGAGGAGGAAACTTTCCCAGAGAAGGAAATAAAACTGATTGATGGCTTCCCTCGGGGAATGTTTCCCCAGGTGTGCTGTGTGTGTGTGCTTCCAGTGCACTTAAGAAATGCTTGGACCAAGAACAAGAGCAATAAACTAAATTGAGGAGTGAAATAGCACGTTTTTGCGTCAATAACGCACTTTGGCAACATAAATACATAGACACAAGAGACGTGAGGTGGTTGGCGTGGAGGTGGAGGTGTATTGGCACGGTCTGAGAAAGGATTTAATAAAACTAACACTAATTGATAACAGAAGGCCTCCCTAAAATGATGTAAGATATTGTTTAACTGCTTTAATCAGGCCCTTTGAGGTTGCTGCTGACAGGTGCTCTGTGCTGCCAAACTTCACACCCGGAGGCTCTGAGGTGCTAAGAGACCAAAAAGTCATAATAAACAAAGTGCCAGCATGATGTAGTCCTAAAATTCAACATTAAACCCCTGTGACAGGACAAGATTTTATTATACAGGGCATTGACATGGATCGGTTGGAGATTTGATGATTAAAACAAAAAAGCTGTATTCACTCATCCAAACGTAAAGCAACTCAACTAATACGGTCTGCATATCTGAAGTCCAGAGCCGGCCTAAGGCACCAGCAATGCAAGCCACTGCTAACCCACCCTTCACCAGCAGGGGGCCTCCAACAGCGCTTTCCAAAACTATTAATCCCCTTTGAACTTTTTTGCATTTTGTCATATAACAACCATGAACCTGAATGTATTATATTGGGATTTTATGTGGTGGAACCGTGGTTTGCAACCTGTGGCTCAGGAGCAGCAAGTGGCTTTTTTGTCCCTCACCAGGGGCTCAAAAAGTGTGATCAATCAAGCCGTGTTTTCATCAGTTTTTCTCTGCTTTCATGCAATATTTGGATAAAATCTCCTGCAATGTAGTGACACAAATAGTGCAAAAAATATCATTTTTTAAAATCATTTTTATTGTTTTTATTATTAGTTCAGAAACCACAGGCTTTTTTAAACATTTCCCAAAGATATTGAAAATCTATAGAAGAAAAAAAAATGTTTGGTTGTTGTATAAGTTTGATATTTTCTTTATTTTAAAATCTTTGATAGAAAATAAATAGTGGTTATTTAAAAATCAAAGTAAATTTCCCATTGTAGATACTTATAGAAAATCCAGGTTTATCGTTTACAGCTCTAAAAGAAATTTATTTACCTGTACAAAAAGCAAAATAGACCAACAAAAACATGGTAGTGGCAGCATCATGATGTGGGGATGCCTTTCTTCAGCAGGGTCAGGGATGCTGGAGCTAAATACAAAGCAACATATCAGATGTTGCTGTTAATGCTTTGTAAAAACCTTTCTCAGAAATTTCACAGAAATGTTGTGAAATTTGTTGTGAATTGTTGTGTGACTGTATACTGTATTTGTTTTTGTATTTACACAACATTAGGGTAATATTTATTCCAAAAATATAAATGCTAAATGGCATGTTTTTCTTAATATTCCTAAACTTCCACACAAAGCGAGTCTATTTATTGCTAAAATCATCTGGTCAAAACCGTTTGAACAATGGATGGAAAAAATCAAAAACATACAGCTTAGCAAATGAAATCAGAAATAGTTTCTCTTTTCTATCGTTTTTACACATTTTTCTTTTCTTTTTCTGCCATATGATGTTTTGTTCCACAGTAATAAGTTAGTATTCATTGTCATACAATCAGACATATTAGTTATTTCAGTACAAGAGTAAAAAGTGAGATAAAGAAATAAATACAGTGCAGTCGACTCAATCAACAGTGAGATTCAGAGCGTATCAGAAGAGATCTTGTTAGGAGTGAAGATATATCTCAGGTCTGAGATGAACAATAACATTCCCTTCAGATCTAATAAGCTAGAGAATAACTCTGATGGGATCAGTGGATTCAAGCATGCCCTGACAGACATATCAGGCCGCGGGGCAATCTAACCTTCCCATATCCCAGGCATGTGTACGACCCACCAACCCAAACCCATGAAAACCCCATTATGTACCCCCTCCTATTAAACCCTGCTAAGTCCTGGTAATGTCGTCTGTTGTTTCTGTGGGGCATCCGCTGTTTCTGATGACAACCACTCACTGTCAGAAGCTCTGGCAACGTCCTGCGGCTCCAAAGAGAAGAGTGGAAAATTATGCCTGACTGTCATGAGTCCAAATACAATATTTTTGTTTTACCAGAGTTTTCTTCACTTTGTGTCTGTGGTGAGTGTTGACAGAGATGAGTAGCTGACTGTTGATCTGCAGGGGAGGAAAACTCAAACCAAGAAAATGGATTTTCATCCCAGTCACTTCAGAGGAACAAGATTTAAAGTTGGGGCAGCTTCTGCAGCATATATTTCTGTGTCAGACGTCCTGGTGGATAAAAAAGGCCGTCCAAGGACATCAAACTCCACCCTGGTTACCTCATCATTCTCTGTCGCATCTTGTTCATCCGTTATTTATAAAAATAAAAAATCTACAAGATGTAACAAAAAATAAGAGTAAGTGAGAATAGATTGTTGATAGTAAATTTTCATTTAATGTTTCCAGGTGAAGTATTTTTTTTGTAGAAGCTAGTGTTAACACTGTAGTACAGCTAACTGCTATGGGAAGCTAGAAAAGTTGCACCTTAAAACTACCATCAGCCGCTGCTTCAACCTTTCCGATAACTGCAGTGAGTGTGTTGAGGAGTTTTCAGAACATTGCTTTAATGGTGGTGAATAATAGCATCTATGCTACAAGTTCATCCAGCACTGAGTCAAGGTGTCAGGATTTATGGAGCAGCACTTGTTTGAGATATGCAGGGCAACGGTGTTCGATATTAGTACAAAACAAACCCAATTCTACTAATTTTCTCCACAAATTTCTCCCTGACCTGTCTGCTGTGTTCCTTGGTCTTCATGAAGCCGTTTGTTTTTTTATGTTCTCTAGCAAAGATTTGAGGCCAGAAACAAAACAGCTGTACTTATATTGAGATTGAATCACAAACAGGTAGATGCCATCTACAAATTAGGTGTGTTCTGAGGACAAGTGCTGGCACTGGATTTTTTTCAAGGCTATAAGAGCAGAGAGGGGTAACTACAGCTTCCTCCCGCCCCTTTTAGATTTTCATTCGTACAAACCATGTGTAATTTTCCTACTACTTTACAATAATGAAGCACTTTGTGTTCTTTTACATAAAACTCTCAATAAATAGATTGAAGATTGTGGTTGTAATATGACACAATGTGAAAAGGTCAGAGGGGTAAAAATGTTGGCTTTCTACATTTATGGCTTATTTTGCAAAGAGCCTTTATCTGTTTTCTTCATCTTTAAATGCTGCATGCTTTCCCTCTTAGAGTGGTATTTGAGTGAACAATTATCTAAACAAGGTAAATTACACAGCTGCATGTTTTAAATAAACCTTGAGGTCATAAATCCAGTTCCACACACTAATATCTTTGGTTTTTATTAAATTTAATTGCCAACCAGACACCTTCCAGATGGCAGCAATATTAAATCATTCAGTCCTCTTTACAGAATCAAGTCCTGCTGTTATCATCTTGCTCTGGAAGAAATATGATTGGACCCAAAGTTGTTTCTCTGTGCAGCTCTGCAATAAAACAACATCTCGGTTATTATCTGCTGTTCACACGACCTGCTAACTGTATCTCCGACATGTTCAGGAGGAAACCTAGCAGCACACGTTACACCATTTCGTCTGTGCTATTACTCCTTTGCACCCTCTCGTGGGTGAAATCTGAACTGCTGCTTTCAGCCGTCTCTCCGGCTCTGTCACAGCTCTCGCACACATGATCGTCCCCATCTGCTGACCTCCACCTGAAACCAAACCACATGTGTTTTGCAGCACATGCATTTCTTTTTTTAAGAGTGACTTGATGTTCCCAAACACTGACCTCCCAGCTATAAAAGAGCAGGCTTTTGTTTTTGGGTCCTTCTTTAAGATTGGAAGAGCTTCCAGGTAGCAGGTGATGTAAATCTGCAAGGAAGACAGTAAGGCACATTTGTTTTGTAATTATGCAGGAACTAAAATGATGAAGCATTGAATTTGGCACTGACAGAGTTTCTGCGGTTCTGATGGAAGAGGAAAGGCTCCAGCTGAATGCGGAGGAGTTCATCCCGGACCCGGGGCAGGAAGTGAGAGCCGGACCTGCTCAGCTGGGAGTCTGTGAAACATCTGCAAACAACAGGCATGTCCTAATCAGATTTAACTCATACAGCTCCAGACATACTGGTGAGCAGGAAGTGGATGGATTGACTGTGGCAGCAGACATTAAAGAGACAGAACTCACCCCTGGCGGTCTATGAAGGGGTATCTGGGGTGGGAATTCACATCAGGAGCCAGGGTGGCCACACAGCTGCCCACGTACAGACGAAGAGGAGGGTGATGATGATGATGGTCTATTGAGGCTTGGATGTTTACCGTCTCGCTCATGAAGTAAACAGGTGAGTTTCTCTCACTGCTCCAGTCGTCTGATGGCAAAAATAACGAGAAAAGCTTTAACTTGTTCATTTTATCTTTAAGTGATTGATTCATGTCGTACTTTCAAATGTTTAAATGTTTAAAAATTATCCTCTGGGTTTTCCAAGGACCTTTACATTTTTATTTGCTTTTGCAAAAATACTTATACTTCTTGAAATGTAATTACATTTTGTCACACTACAGCCACAGTCCTTAATGTATTTAATAGGATTTTTATTTGGAATACCAACAGAATTTAGTGCATAATTGTAAAAGGGGAAGGGTTTTAATTCTCTGCATCGCCACCAGAGTTACCACTGGCCTCTTGGCTGCTTCTCTGATTAGCCAGTCAGTTTACATAGACGGCCATGTCTTACTAGGTTTGCAGTCATGACATGCGTCTCCAATTTTCAGATGATGGATTAAACAGTTCGATTTGAGATGTCAAACATTTCAGATACCGTTTCATAACCTAACCTACCTTCTGAAGGCAGACGGTTGCACTTTATTTTACTGAGGGGTATTAGATGAAAGAACGGCTAAATACATTGGTGTGCCAAATAAAATACACCGAAGTTTGTAGTTGTAAAGAAAAGAAATATGATAAACTTTAAGGCATATGAATACGTCTAAAAGGCACTATAGACAACTACTAAGCACACTGCAATGCTCGTCTTCCTAGTTACTATTTGGCAAAAATAAATAAATCTGAACAGCAGCTTTTGAAGCAGTGACTATAATGAGTTTGCCATTTCTAATTTCTTGTAGCAGCTCCTAGTGCGCTTAATAAATATTAAATTCAATCTTCAGGCTCTTTGTTCTCAGCTTTTGAATCTAGGAGAAGTACAAAAGATAACACAGTTTTACATTTCCGTATCAACATAAAAAACTGGGCACCTCAACATTGTTTGCAGAGTATCCTGAAGCTAATTTTTAAAAAGAGGTCAGAGACGAATGAGTCAATATCTGACCTCTTTTGAAATGTCCTCAATAAATCTGAATATAAAACTCCAACAAAGATCTAATATAGGGATCTGAGAGATGCCTTCTCCTCAAAGTGAAGGAAACGGAAGCTTTTTCAGAAATGGTCTCGGTAAACTGAGGTAGTCAGGAAGCAAAACTAAGAATTATCAAATTATTTTTTAAACTTTATAAATCAAAGGCTTTAGAGAGAAATTAATCAGAATTTAACAATATTGTTAAAGTCACTATTAATGTGTTCAGACGAGGTCAGTAAAAAAGGTCTCCTTAGTTCTCAACCTTCTCATAATAACCAGCAGCGTGTCAGTTTCTGATTGACCCACCTGCCATGAGGCTGAGGTAGAAATCCAGGCTGAGATGAGCCGAGTGGACGGAGATGAGGGACGTCCAGGTTGGCCTCAGGGCTCCGCTGCTCACCATGTACCTTCTGTAAATATAAACAAAGGACTTCAAACATCTTTATCACAGACGTCCGCAGCTGAAGGACCAAATAAATGGTAGGTAGGTAGTTAAACAAAAGATTAAAAACTAAAATACCATAACTGTTTGAGGTGGGAATACTACTAAAAGTCGACTGATTAATAAAATTGAGCAATAAACACCTATAAGCTGTTGGAAATACTCTGTAGTGATATAATTACAGTCCCTAAACTGAAATATTCAATTTCCAGATAGTTCCCGGTCTTCACAGGAGCAGACAACCCGGATCAGAATACGTGATGCTCAGAAAAGAGCTCCTTCTCAGACTCTACAGGACTCAGTTAATGTGTTAAATAATAAAGTTTATAATAAGTACAATGAGAGAAAGACTGAACTAGTTTCTATTGTTCAGATGGGTTTCCAAGAGAAAGCATGTTCTCTGCAAAAAAAATAAGGCAACACAAGTTTGGTTTGAACGCTGCACCTGAATAATGTCCTTCAGACCACAGTAGAGATGTTTGGCCATAATGCACCAAACCAAACCCAGCATATCAGAACACACT
The DNA here is from genome assembly GCF_021462225.1 of Girardinichthys multiradiatus. Taxonomy (NCBI): domain Eukaryota; kingdom Metazoa; phylum Chordata; class Actinopteri; order Cyprinodontiformes; family Goodeidae; genus Girardinichthys; species Girardinichthys multiradiatus. The sequence continues at coordinate 27,552,427 of NC_061807.1, forward strand.
TAATTGTGAAGCACAGTGATGGAGGGCTGATGATTTGGGCTTATTTTGCAGTCAGAGGACCGTGACACCTTAAACTCACTAAGTAAAACATGAGCTCCTCTGTACACTAATTATTGTACACTCAAGTAAGAAGTCATCTGTCTGACAGCTGAAGCTTGGTAGATCTTGGGTCACGCAGAAATGAAGCATTGTTGCAAAGAACAGTGGCCCCAAAAGTCTCCACAACGACGTGAAAGACCAAAGCAGTCAAAGAGAAGATGATTACTTCATGTTCTTACTGTTAAAGGTGGCTCCACGGGTTGTTGAATCACGAGAGGTACTTGGTGTTACTCATACAATGAATCTCTTCTTTACCTTAAATGTAGCTTTGTTCATTTATAGCAGAAGAAAAGCTGTGATTGTTTGTAGGGAATTAAATGTTTTCACACTATGAGAGTGGATTAAACAACAGATCAAACCAGGTTTACAGAAAGTCTTGTTCATCTTCAGTAACTATCTGCTTCTACAGTCTAGACCTGGTTTGGTTTAGTTTTTGTGTTTTAGTGACTGAAGATAAAGGAGAAACTGCAAAGCTCAAAACTTCACCAAGATCACTGCTGGTCAGGAGTTAGTGTCTCTCCACGTTGTACTGATTCCATCTATACAATTTGACATTTGCACAATACTATATTAGCAAACTTAAAAAATATCTCAAAACCCTAATTTGTATAGATTTAGCTAGTAGCACTAAAAAAATGCATCTTATACTTTCTTGGAACAGAGAGATTATTTCTCAGGACTTACCAGGAACTTTAATGAAACACTTAGGTTACTTTTCTGCAGCTTACTAGATACTTTTCCAGCACTTTCTGGAAACCAACCTGTAAATGTCTGGAGAGTCCAAAAAGTACCACGAAAGTACCTTTTAATTCCTGGAACATAACCTCTAAATTCTGCAAAGCGACCTCCTGGGAAGTCTGGGAAAAGTACTTGGGGAATGAATGAGCCTGGTAGGTTTTAAAACCAGACCTGGACAGCTCCAGGTGGTACCTAGTAAATCCAGAAAAGTAACTGGCACATGTGGGAACGTAACCTTTAGGGTCTGTAAAGTATCGCTTAGGTCTGAAGAAAGTAGTAAGTTCTGCAAAGTAGCCTCTAAATCTGGGGACAGAACCTTGTAACTTTGGGTAAAGAAACAGTACAATTCAGGAAAGTTTCTGGAAAATTCTGGAAAAGCAACTTATAACTTTCAGGAATATACAGGATATATAACATAAGGCTTCCAAATAGTTTTACTGTGTTGTACAGCTAGGTCTAAAATCCATCTTTAATGTATTTTATTATTTATAGTTGAAACATTTTCCAAGAAATTTCCAAGAATTTTACAAGAAAGCAGTTGGTCAAATAAAACTTTACTATCCAAAAATATTTAGGTCTAAAATTAAAAGTCCCTTAATTTTTCACCGTTTGTGCTGACAACACAGGAACAGCAGCTCCCTCCACCTGGAACGTGTCACCAGGCGATGATCCAGGGAAGAAGAACAGCAGCATGTTGCTGTACAGAACCGCACCGTCTGTGAACTGAAAAACGCAAAGCAGGATAAAAACCAGCAGGTGGCAGCATGGAGCGGCTCTGATGCAGCTGGGGGTCAAAAAGTGTCACCAACCGTCACTCTGCTCCCACACTCAGCCAGAGGAGCCCTGATGATGAACTCTCCATCTGCAGAACGCCTGGTGGTGCAGCGACCCCATCCAGAACCAGATGGTCCGAGTCTTAGTCCGACAAGCTCCACTGGGGGGTTGGGGTCTCACAGGTGAGGTCTCATCACGATCTCCATGCTGTCTTCCTGACAGCTCACCACAAGGGCCTGGTGCTCTTCATTTGCATCAGGATCCTGAGACTGAGAGCTGGCCTCCAAAGCAGCCAGGTCAGAGTAGGTTAGAAGTGGTTTGGTTTGATCCGAGTAGCTCTGAGCTCCCAGGAGACAGACAGAAAACATGAAATAAACAGGAAAACCAGGCATTGTTTGGTTGGTTTACAGCTGCTTCTCTGATTCTGTCTGTCAGCAGGAGCCAAGAGGGGCGCAGCTGAATCTGATCGGGCCTGATTACCTCAACAGCACCGACACCACCAGATGTTTGCTGACCTTCCAATGATCTCATCCTGATGAGGTTAAAGACATGCAGTCAACAATGTTGTTAAAAAGATTTATTTCAACATATAAAACTGTACAATGGTGCAATGTGAAGTAAAAAACACCTTTATGTTGGAAAATCTGTACAAATGAAAGGAAAGAGTCGTGTTGCACAGTGGCAGATTATTCTTTCTGCAAAACACCACCTTCAACACATCATTTCTGCTTCTGTCCTTTGAGATGGACCTGTGATCTGAGGCTGAGGTTTAGTGTCGTCTTCTCCACTTTAATAAAAAGGTTTCCCTCATAGTTCTCCAGCATCGTGCGTTGTTCTCTCTTTCTCTGCTACCGTTGTTTCTTCATCGCCCATGTCGCCTTTCCACACCTCCTTCAGACATTCTGCACATGGGATAGCAAACGCATATGTATGGTTCAGATAACGTACACTTTATAAGCAACTAATCGCTGGTGTTTCGCCAATAAAATAAGTAAAGTCCTTTCAATTGTTACATAATTTAGGAAATTCAAGGTGCAGAACTTTTTTTTTTCCTAGGAAAACTGATTTTATTTTTTTTTAAACGACAAAATGGTTAAATACAATAATACAGAGGTGGCCAAACATAGTCCTCAGGGGCCGGCGTCCTGCATGTTTTAGATGTGTCTCTGTCCAGCACAACTGATTTAGATGATTGCATTACCTCCTCATCGTGCAGCAGGAGGCTGTTTGTCACCCGTTCATAAAAGTCAGGTGTGCAGCAGCAGGGAAACACCTAAAAATGCAGGAAAGTGGGGCCTGAAGACCAGGGTTGGGGACCTCTGTTTTACACCATGGGTCTCAAATTCAGTCCTTGAGGGCCTTTGTCCTGCAACGTTTAGCTTAGGTCCAACACACCTGAATTATACAGCTCAATTACATCCTCAGCAAGCAAACAGGTTCTCTAGAGTTCCCCTATTGACCTAATTACCTGATTCAGGTGCGTTGAAGCAGAAACGGATCTAAAGTTTGCAAGACACCAGCCCTGGTTGACTGGAATCTATGGTTACGTTCACACTGCAGGTCTTGATGCTTAAGTTGTTATTTGAAATCCTATTTGTTTTTTGAGTCGATCAAAGTGACGTAGACGTGACACAGCAGCTCACTATTTACGGAAGTAATTATGACCAGATCATAACAAGACGAAGAAAGGTACGGAAAAAGAGACTTCACCACTATGAACAATGGCCTCTTGTGGAGCAGTGAGTGTTGCTGCTGTAGAGAAGTCTGTGCGGATGCGAAGCCAGAGCCGGGAAGATGACGTGAAAGTCAGATAAAATGCGACATAACCGGTTCTGACTGTGGACGCTTTGAAAACTATTGGATACAAATCCAATTTAGCACCAGATTTGGAAGCGGCAAAATTCAGATTTTTTTTAAGGAGGTGAACAGATTGGAATTGGGTCGTTCAGATCACCCAGACCTTCTGGCCCAACTGCATTGGAATAGGTTCTCTCACGGATCATGTTTAAGGTCAGATAACAGAGTAAATGAAATATTAACATAATGAAAAACTGGATTAAAATTGATGCTTCTTAGTTTTTCAGTAAACAATGTTTATGAGGAAATGCTAAGATTGTGCAGCTGAACAAATGGACTCGGACTGAAGACAATAAGAAGAAATGTGGTTTATATTGACATTTGTTAAAATTAAGTAAATCACTATTCATCTAGTATTTCAAATTATTTTAATTTATCTCATATTTTTTAATTATTCGTGTATTTTAAATTCTTACACTGTGAAGGGCAAAGAAACGTAACAAATTATTTAGATATTTCTTTTCATTTATTCATTTAATTATTCATGTTCACTCTTATTTATAAACTGTATGTAATAATATTTATTTATCATGGACTTTACATCAATTTACTGATCACAAAGTACTACAATAAAGAGTGTAAAAAAGACAAAAAAATAAAACTGAAATTAAATAAAAAAGAATATTTCAGATTTTAAAAACCAGGGTTTTTAGTGCCGTTTTGAAGACTCTGAGGTGATCTGGGAGAGCTTTCCACAGCTGTGCAGAAGGCCCGCTCTCCTGTAGAAGTTCATTGGGTCCTTGGGATTTGGAGTTGTGATGAAGTTGCTGAACGGAGATGTGGGGAGTGGGGTACCTTAAGGGAACTGGAGGCGTTTCCATGGACACACTGATAGGTGAGGAGGCAGCTCTTGTATTGGATGCGGGCAGAAACAGGGAGCCGATGGAGGACTGGAATGATGTCGTCGTCGTTTTTTTAGTTTTTGTTAGAGTCCTGGCAGCGCTGATCTGAACAGACGGAAGCTTTTGAAGATTTTTTTTGGTTGTACTTCATTTCGCTTTATGCATTATTTACCTAACAATTATTAATCAAATATTTTTGCTTATTTCAGTACTAGACGGTATGTACTAATTCATTTTATTTACATAGGCACTTTAATTATTCCTTTATTTAAACAATTCCCAATAAATAATCAAATGAAGATGATTATTTGCCATTCAGCAGACTTCCTGCAAGTTTCAAAACTTGATGAAAAAGCAAAAAAGAGGTGAAATAAATGAAAGGTTTCTGCCCAACTAAAAAAGTAGATGTGAATGTAATTAAGACACTGAAAACCACTATCTCATTATTTTTGTGAGACTGCAACCAGGCTTAGTTTCATCTCCTGCTTGGTGAATGATTCGCAGCATCAGTTGCAGTTTCCAGTCACAATCCTTCATGCTACGCTAGTCTGTTTGAGCATCAAAACCTAAACCCGACCCTTTACCAGGCATTGAGCATCTCTCCGCTTCTGTGTCATACCTCGCTCTGACGTCTTTAGCACGTGATTCTCACAGAGGAAGCTCTCCAGCCTCTGGTCCTGGTGGTGGAAGTACCAGTCCTCTACCACCTCCTCGTACAGCTCCAGCATCGTCTCACACTGATCACACAAAACACACTTTGTCTAAAAACGCGGATCCACATGGAAATACGGACAAATACCACATTGTTTTTGGGCAAACATTTAGCTTTGGTCACAGGTGGATATTCTCTTTCTTACCTGTTTCTTCATATTTGTCACCTCCGCCGACGGTTCGTCCCAGAGCTCATACGGCATACCCAGGTCTACTTTCACTCCTTTGTTGACCAGATTCTTCAGAGTCGTCATGGTCTGACTGGAACCCTGCCGAGAAACAGAATATCTTTTTGTGATTTATTTCACTAACCACATGCTTAAATAAACGCAGGCTACTCAATTTGGTGTTGGAATGGTGGTAAATAATCCCACCTGTGACCACTGCTTGTTTCTAACAAAACACATTCAGTACAATCAGACGTTACCTTGGCGTATCTGAGGCTGCCAGGCCTCTCAGCGTGGACGTTATACTGCAGGATGCGCTCACATATGTTGTCCACCGCCTCAGTAAGCCGAGTTTCTCTAAAATAAAACACGAAAGGTTAAATACTGACCTCTAACAAAGCTTTAAACGCCAACTGTCTCCAGACAAGGAAATATAAATATAACCTCAAGCATACAAAACAACACAAAGGTCACATGAGGTTCCTCAAAGCTCCATTCTCAGGCCACTTTTATTGAACATCTACAAGCTCCCAATCCCAGATAATGGAGTTTTGTGACCACAGTCCTTTGCAGTTACTAAGCCAGTGTGTCTGTAATACCGAGGTGTGGATGGATCAAAAGAAAAAGCTCACTTTGCAACCAGAACTTTTCAGAGGAAGCTGACTGAGGGCTCAGGGTATTACACAGTCATCCCTGAGCCAGGCCATGCCAGCCATATGGGACGACCTCATCCGTTTGTTGCTCAGATATATATTAAATTCCCATAAACTGGGGCTAAAAAAGTAAACATCATATTGCAATTTGCAGCAGTGTGCCGGTTTCTAAATGTAATCCGAGCTATGACTACACCCGTATTGCTATAAGGGCATCTGTAAGTGAATATTCTTTTGTGAATAGAAACATGTGCGCCCTATTAATGATGTGCAAATGTGTCTCACAAATGCAATGGCACATTGGCCTCCTCAACTCATTTTCCCCTTATGCTATACTAATAATAATTATTCTAATTATAATAGTTATGTTGCTTTTTAATGTGATGTCCTGCATCATTTTAAATATTTAAGGTACTTCACGTCGTTTGTGTGGTGATAGTCCTAATAGAAATATGGGAGGAATATTCATGCCAACTATAATTGAGCTCATTGCAGAAGCCAGATAGCGCCTTTTGGATTTGACATAAATTGCTAAATAATTTTTATCCTGGCCAAGGATAATAATTCAGCTCCAACCGTGTTAACGACATTTAACCTTCTGCCTCTCCCTGTTTGCGTCCACCATGGACACTGAGATCTGCAATTCATATTCATTGAACCTCCTATTTCTTGCTTTACTGACGGCAGCCGTTGCCATGGTTATTTGCATGCGTGGTGGGTGGGTGCGCCTAGTTCACCACAAATTTGGGTGTATGAAGGCAACATGTGCGGTGACATGTCTACTCAGAGTTTCATACATCTGAAGGTTTTGTGCGCAGGTTTCGGAATTTGTCCCTAATGCAAACTTTTAGCATGAAAAGGAAACATTTTCCACAATTTTCTAAAGTATTTCTTCTCTTTCATGTAATTTTCTTTACCTCTGTTTCTTTATTATCATCTGAAGCCCCTTGCATTGACTTATCACAACTTGTTTGGTCTAGTTCCAATTATAACGTGAGGAACATTTGAAACACTAACTGAATTTTATTGGAGCTCTGGGGTTTTACACGCTCTGCACTTATGGGCAGTTTGCTGGGACGTCCAGAACTGGGAAGATTGGCAACTATGGTAAAAGTGTTAAAACTTTAACATTAATTATTCTTTCATTTGAAGACAAGTTTTCAGGAAATTTTGCCGGTGAGCACATCAGGTGGGGCTGGTCCTGGGGCTCAACCAAGAACCGCTGGAGCCACTGGAAGGACAGACTTCAAATTGTTCTGAAATAACCTCAAAACCCTGCTCAGATTGACGGCCGGCAACAATTGCTCCTCTAAAGTCATTGCTGTTCTCTTTCCATCTTGGCATTGTGTTAAAACATGATGAGGATGAGGACACAACAACAAACCGAGCAGACTTACGAGGTATTGTATTTAATCTTCCTCCTCCTCTTGCCTGTCTCCAGTACCTCTCCAACCTCCAGGACCTCTTTGGAGCGACCAGTTTTCTCCAGAGCCTCCTGCAGCTCCATTGTCAGAAACTTACACACTGACAAATAAATAGCCATTTAATATTAATTACAGGCTCACCAAACGATCACAGTCGCCTGGCGCACAAAGGTTGCAGTCAGCATACAGCTGTAACAACAACAACAAATGGGATTTGGAGTCTTTTTTTGGTGTCATACCTTCGCATTTATTAGGCAGCCTATCGTCTTCACTCCCCGCAGCAAAGCAGCAGACACAAAGCACGGCCAGAATTAACGCTTTCATTCCGAATATTTGTTTTAAATAGAGGGAATTAAGGTTTAGCGCCACATCGGCATCCTTTACTTTCTGTTGCGCATGCGCATTACATCAGAACAGGCACGACGAGTCAATGGCTGCTGTCTCGATAACAGGGAAGGGAAAGAAGGACAATAGATTTGTTCAAAGAAACAAAGTGTAGAAAATGCAAATATGGAGATAATTAAAAAGAAAACTGTACAAAATTGAAAAGCAAAATATTATTTAATCACAGGAAGCTGGATGGGTTTTTATTGTTTATAAAATGCATGCTCTGAGAAAAAAAGCTGTCTCATGGTAAAAAGGTAGAAACTATCTCAGAACTTTAAGAGTAAAAATATCACTTTAAAATAATAGAATAAATTATAAACTTTAAAGCCCCGTCACTGAGATATTTCAGCAGAATACTGAATATAAAACATGGTACTTCCAGCCTTATGTGTTTAGCTTATTTACTCTGAAATACCTAAATAAAACGCAGTGTCCTTGTTAGTAATTTTGAAACAGGTAAAACATGGTGGTGGCAGAATCATGCTGTGATAATGTTCCTTCAACACCGACAGGGAAGCTGGTCAGAGTTGAGAAGGTTTACCATCCAGTAGCACAAATACCCTAAACATGCAGCCAGAGCTACAGTAGAAAATGAACCATATTCTTGTGTTAGAATGGCCTAGTCAAAGTACAGACCCAAACCCAGGCTTAAAACATTCTCAGAATTAACTTTGTTCCAGTAGGGCCAGGGAAGCTGTCAGTGTCTTTAATCTAAAGTGTTGAACATGTCTTCATTTTTCACAGTTTAAATATTTCTCATTGGGTCATTGACATAAAATTCACACTAGATGTTGGTATGTGTAATCCATATATGCAAAGAAATCAAATTGCTCCACAAATGAAGTTATGGGTACAAAAAATTTTTCTATTATAAAAGTTTTCTATTTACTTAAGTATTGTACAGAGTGGTACGATTTATTTGAGAGCAAATAAAAAACATACTAATGGCAATGGTTACAGTTTTTAATTTAATGGAGCATTTTAAAACCTCTGAATGCTCCAGTGAGTGCTGCTGGAGACATCATTTCACCATAAACCAGCTACTGCCAGAAGTCTCTCATTGGATTTCTGACAGAGGAGTCAAAATGATAATCAAAAGCAATTAAATAGATAGTTTCTCCATACAGGAGATGCCTTGAACTTGTTAATTACCAAAAACAATGCTATTCCACAAGGTGTTAAACACATTTCTGTATTGTGTTCAATACTTATTCCTCGAGTCATTCCAGTCTTTCATCAACTGCCTTTCTGAATTAATAACCCTTTGTTTTTTTTATATGTGTGCATTACTTTGGTTGCAGCCAACATCACTGTGTGGATTTAATGTCAATGACCCCTATTTAAACGCTATTTAAAGGGAATTCGGTACTTATTTCACATGCTGTATAAATGCATCAGTAGGTCTGTAAAAATGCATGGAAGTAAAAAAGTTGTCTAATACAACTCAATTTGTTTTTATTCAGGATATAATATAAGCTTTTGATGCACATTTATTCAGATTTTTAAAGCAGCTTGTCAGCGTTCTCATTTTGTCCCTTGAAGTATTTCCTAAAATACACCCAGCCTAAAATTAGAACCAGGGGACTGGCCTAATTTAGCTCTTTCAGCACTGTTTGGTGTCCACAGCTCAGACATTTAAATGTTAAGCCTAATCAACGTGACATTTGGCAGCGAAGCAGTTAAACGATGAGGGTGGCAGCCTCTTAGTTTCTCAGGTGACAAGGGTAGCACGCTCAACAGAAACCGATCCTCCAGGAGTGTGTGAGGAAGACGCTGCAAAGGAGGGAAAACCTGAGGACAGAAGGTTAGCTGGACTCAAACCATGGTGAGATGAGGACCGAATGGAAGAGACATCAGAAACAAGGACAAGAAGGAAGTGTAGGCACGACCACCTGACAGAACACTGGAAGAAGCAGTGAGTGACCCTCAAACTCTGAGAAAATACTTTTGTTTACGCTGTAGCTTAGCAGTTTACATGCAGATGTGTGAGGATGAAGTAACAAAAACTTCAGATTGACTGCATCAACAGTGGACTTCACTGGTGTGAGGTTATTCCCAGCTGTAAATGAGTGTTATGTCACCCTGCGTGGTGACCATCTGTCTATTGTCTGTGTGGAGGGAGATAGAGTTACACAGAAATGCACACACACACACACACACACACACACACACACACACAAGAATCACCCTAGAAGCTGTTACATAAACACACACTCATTATAAGGACATAAAACTGCGCTTTCAGGTTTTATGTTATTGGCTATATATTCATTTCTGTCTTAAGGCACAAAGCATCCTGGACAGGCTCAGGGGAAAGGGTTGGAGAAATTCTGAAAGACAGCATCAAGTGTCTATAGATTGAGAAGCGAAGGTCACTCTTTTTGCCTTGCCTATAATAAGGAACAATAATGAAATCTTGGGAAAAATGACTTCCCAAATTTACATCATATTGTTTATCTTCTCCAGGTACTCAGTGCAAAGTATAAGAAAACAAGATAAAGTGCTAAAACTCTTAATTATTCAAAACAGCTGGCCGACAAGGTAAATATAAATGTCACGTTTAATTAAAAGTATTCTGTACTTTATGTTGCCTGGTGCAGCAGAACCCATGGTTTGCATATATTTAATATATTTACAGTACATGTTTAATTTTTATAGAGAAACTCCATAGCTTGCTGCAAACATGTTTATCTTTCTTCATTTCTTATATCATATAAGCATTTAAAAACTGTTTTTACACATGCTGTATAGAAAGAAACACAACGTTTGTCCTCACGTTTATTAAACCAGCTGTAAAGTCTTCTGTATATAAACATTATCAAGAGTCAAACATGAGGCCATCTGATGTTCGGTCAGCTGAAGCTTGGCCCAAATTGGGTCACCAAGAGAGCAATGATCCCAAACCCAGCAGCAAATCTTAGGCCGAGTTATTATTCCAAGCTTTGGCTCTGGATTCATAAAGAGTGTTTGTTCTCAGGGGTGCAGTTGTGCTTGAATCAAACAAAATGCCATAAATGCTTCTTTGAGACAGCAAATGGACCAGACAGAATTTTAGTATTTAATGTTATGTAATCAAAAATATTTTGATTGCAAGAAAAAATTCAAACAGATGCAAATTTACATTTAAGCCTTAGTAAATCAAACAAAAAGAGACAGTTAAGGTACGATTAAGAACAAAAATATTAATAGTCCTGGGCGATTTAGGTCTAAACTAATCTATTAATTATACCAACATGTTTAGAAGTCATGTTAACATTTTGGAGCAGCCCAGCTGGGCTTGAATCTAATATAGAATCTGTGGGAGGAGCTAAAAATTAGTGTCATGGCAAGAAAGTCCTTCAATCCTCAAAGACTTGGAACCGAAGGATAAATCGTTGTGCAAACATGCAGAAAGTTGGTCAACAAATATAGCAAGGGTTTGACTGCTGTATTCAGAATTATAGATTTTCCATTGGTTATTGAAAAGGGCATAAATAATGTTTGACATGCATTTTTTAACAAAATGTAAATAAAATTGATACTCCTTTTACATTGCGTTATTATCATTTGAGAGATGCCGGTATTACTTCCTATCAGAAACAAATTTCTTGGTCGACAGAAAAATAATGTTAAATCTAAATCTGCCCGGGATATGAACAGTTGTGGACAATTATATGTGTTCAAAACGAATGCTTGATTGCATCTGTGTCTTGTTCTTCCAAGTATGAACCTTCACCGATAACTCTGATCTTTGAAGGACCTGCAGCCTGCACCACCTGTGTGCACTGAATTTCATCCTCAGGGCAGCGACAAACACCAGTCGCATAAAACGCTGTCCTTGGCATGCTCTCTGACAGCTTCTCACACTCTGACCTAAAACAAGCGCTCACATTTGCACAGAAGGTGCTGACGCCAACGCAGTTATTACCACAGAGCACTAAAACACAACTCGGACACACGCTATAACCAAGAGCCATTATAAAGGAGGTGTTTAGGCAAAATATGTTCAACTTCAATTATGTGCAAATGTCCCTTTGAACAAAATCAACTAGTCACTCACATTAGTTTATCAGCCAAAACATTAATAGTAATATTCCTGAGAAACAGTGCAACCCTAAAGGTTGAAATTAGATAAATTGATATTAAAAAGACATTACATTGATACGTTCTTAACTCTTAGCTCTTAATTTGATGCATCTTTCTTTGTGTCTGACAGAGTTATTACCCATAAGGGTCTTAAAATTGATAAGAAGAACCAGCAGCTAACTGGCTGCAGAATTTGCTGTGAATTTTCCCACAAAGTTATACATTAAGGCTTAAATATATACATACAACCCCCGCTAATATTAGCTTAATTGCTCCTCAGTGAATTACACATGAAACACAAGTTTTTTGTGGCCAATCAACAAGCTTCTGGCATATTTCTGGTTGAAGATTTGATCTCTCTTCCTGGCAGAATTGTTAGAACTCATTCATTGTTTTCCTTGCAGGGAACCAGCCTTTCGGTATAGTCCATACATTTTTACCAAAGTTGTGGTTAAGGGGATTCCAGAAGCCTGAATTTAGCCTGCTTTATCCATCCCAAAACCCGTTTTGATGTGTGTTTGGAATCTTCTCTTGGTTTGATAGGACGCTCAAAAACATCCAAAGAACCATCAAGGGAAGGAAGCTGCTGCCTCACCAGTGTCAGAGTTATTTATTAGCATGGACCAAAAGCCTGTTGGCCAAGACACAAGCTTCTCCTGAAGATATAAAACTTTTGAGCTCCACAGAAATCCGCATCTGCCCACATAGACGGGTCAAATACACGCAAAGATTGAGCTGCTTTTCTCCACAATGACTGTTTGATTCAGATAAGCTGAGGTTTTCAAAGCCACGTAAACTGCACCAGTTGTCAAGCATGATGGTGGCATCGTGGGACAATTTCCTGCCAGTGGTGCGGGTGCATCGCGCAGAATGGGTAAAATAACAAGAAAGGAGTATTAGTGCCCCATAAGGTAAACCTCTGACTGGAACTGTATCGTAAAACTACAAGGTTTTGCATTTTATCGGACCAGTGCAGAGTGAAAGCTTTTGTTTAGTTGATCAAAAGCAAATTGCTTTTCATAATTTCTGATAGACCAGATGTCATTTCATAGGTGTGTCCCAACCGTAATCCCAGGAGTAGATTATAACACGATAAATTAGCTGTTCTAACAGTTTATGGCTTTAAGTTCTCATATCAATACATGCAATGCATCAAACGTTTTTGCTCTCTGTTTGAGTCTTTTTTACCATTGTTTTTCCACCTTATTTTAGTCATTTGATGTGAGAACGATGGAAGCGGTGAATGACTTCCAGGGTCAGAGCTTCGACAAGCTGAGGCGCTCCTGCCTGCGTCGAGGAGCGCTCTTCAAAGACTCTCTGTTCCCTGCCACCAACCAGTCCCTCTTCTACAAGAGGGCGCCCCCACCTGGACTGACCTGGAGGAGGCCGAGGGTGAGTTTGGCGTGAAGCAAAACTCTCCAAAGATAACTGAAATGAATTCTAGCAAATGCTAAGAGCCTAATTTACAAATCCATCCCCTGATCTATGTCAAGACGCATCTTCAGCAAGCACTTTCTATAATTAGAGAGGTTGTCAGGCAGTGAAACTTTATCCCTGAGAGCAGGAGACACAGATGGACAGCTACATTAGTGTGATACTCTGAGCGTCTAGTTCAGAAAAAGCAGTAGTAGTGTAAATAGACTGGCTGTTTTTAGTCCAGCATTGTGATGGCTGCATCTTTCAGTCACTGTAACTGAAAACTCCAGCTACACCAAGCATGTAGACTTGAATAAAAGCAGCAACTTTGAGGTTTACGAATCACATGTTTATTAGGGAAGCAGTTGTCATTTTAATGCAGAGTGAATGTTTTATTACAGCAGTTAGGGTGTAGTTTGTGCTGTAAATGTTTTGTTACTTTCTAGTCCTTGCAGGGTCTATGCAGGGTCCATATCCAGTCTTGAAAAATGTGGAATATTTTATACTTTTCCAAGTCGGACTGCATGGTGGAGCAGTCTTTAGCACTGTTGTCTTGTAGCACGACGGTCCTGGGTTTTAATCCCAGCCTCAGGTCTTTCTGCATGGAGTTTGCATGTACTCCTATAGCATGCATGGGTTCTCTCTAGGTACTCCAGATGCCACCCACAGTCCTAAAACCTGACTGTGAGGTTGACTGGCCTCTCTAAATTGTCCTTTGGAGTGAGAGTTTGCGTGTGTGTGTATGTGTGCATGCATGGTTGTTAGTCCTGTGGGTCTCTGTGTTGCCCTGTGATGGACTCGCAGCCCTGGCTGAACCCCTTTTCCTGCCCATTGACTGCTGAAAATAGGCCCAAGCCCACTCCTGTGCCACCCTGCAGGGATAAGTAGGTTCAGACAATGGATGGATGAATTTTCCAAGCCTGGATAAATATGGAAAATGACAACTGAATATGGAAAAAAAGTTTTCGTTTCCATACTTCTCCAGATATTCTTCTCCTTGGTTTCACTCCTTACCCAAAAGTCTTCTTCGGCACTGGGTTCGAAGTATTAGGCTTATAAATTGTGGTGAGAAAAATCCCACTAATAGGGCCCTTAAGGCTCGTTTATCCTCCCTTCACGCACATAAATAGGTCCACCCAATCCTAAAGCTGTATAGCATCACTGCCTTCATGCTTTCACGCCATTTATTAAGTTGGCATGGCATGGCATAGACACTATATCCACAAGAGGGCAGTTCTGATGAAGTTTCCAAGTCCAAAGGAAAGTTTCAGATAATAGCAAACATGGCAATGGTGGAGTGAATTATGAAAATGCACATTCTCCGATAAAGACATAAAAAGAGGCGCTGCCGTAGACGGAGGTGGTCTGTGTGGCCTATAAATACATCAGCACATTTGGATGGAGAAATTCACCCATTTCTGCCATTGTTTTCTTTCCTCACAATTTCTGGTGGTATTGATACATTTGTTGCGTTTGGGTACGCATCCACAACTCCCTGATGACAGACTACAAAATGCACGAAATGAACTGGATGGACAGAAGGCCCCATCCACTTGCGTCTGCGCATTTAATGTGGAGCATAAATGGTTTTTAATTTAAGGTCACTAAAGGGAATATTAAGGTAACCTAAGTCACTGGCTCAACCCTTCATTTGGTTCAGTGTTGCGGTTATTTTTTGACAGGAAAGTGAAAGAAGCCACCTACATTAAGTCAAGTCAAGTTTATTTATATAGCGCTTTTCAGCAACAAGGCACTCAAAGCGCTGTACACGAGGAAAAACATTACAATGATACAGAAAATCAAACACAGAAAAACAAATCAAATGACATTAATAATCCTTGGGGGTTTACTGGTAAGAGCTGATTCTAATCCAATCTTTCTAATAGAGGTAATTAGCTCATTAAGTCCTCTGTGGTAAGGAATTCATCCTGTGCTAGAAGAAAAATGATAATATTAATCCTTGAGGTCGCTGGTATAAGGCAGTTGTGGTCCCATCACTCAAATAATAACAGTCATGGGCACTCACTGAAGTTTAAGTAGAGAAGCTGGGTCACTGGTATCAAACTGTTTTAGTCCAAACTTTCAAATACTAATACTGTTTGGCTTTCACTTTCACTAGTTGTAATACAATCCTTCTAAGAAATCTAAAAAACTATGAAGCCACATTTAGGTAAAAAGAGGATAAGAAGAAAGACCACATTAGGTAAGAGGAGGGGAAAAAATCATATTTCACACTTTATCCTCAGCAGGATACAGTTTGAGATATGAAAAAAAAAAAACTCAGCACGAATAAGCAACACATATATGAGACAACATATTGCAGAGATACGGCGAAGGTTGAATGTCAGGGGTGCGTATGTTTATATGAGCATGTGCGTGTGTGCAAAGTAAATCCATGAAGCACAGTCACAGAGGCCATTGTCCTTGTTAGAATGTTCATCAACCGGCCACAAAGTTCATACATTAAGCATGAAAAACCATGACTTGTCTCCCCAGGTGGTTTTACAGCCATTCACACCCCATACTGTGTGGTGATACTACCTGCTGATGTTAGTCCCATCACGGTTTATCCCTCCTCAGAGATGGGATAAATACATATGAACTCACTCTATACAGTACAGACCAAAGGTTTGGACACACCTTCTCATTCAAAGAGGTTTCTTTATTTTCATGACTATAAATATTGTAGCTTCACACTGAAGGAATCAAAACTATGAATTAACACATGTGGAATTATATACTGAACAAAAAAGTGTGAAACAACTGAAAATATGTCTTATATTCTAGGTTCTTCAAAGTAGCCACCTTTTGCTTTGATTCCTGCTCCGCACACTCTTGGTATTCTGTTGATGAGCTTCAAGAGGTAGTCACCTGAAATGGTTTTCACTTCACAGGTGTGCCCTGTCAGGTTTAATAAGTGGGATTTCAAGCCTTTTAAATGGGGTGGGACCATCAGTTGTGCTGTGCAGGAGGTGGATACAATACACAGCTGATAGTCCTACTGAACAGATTGTTAGAATTTGTATTATGGCAAGAAAAAAGCAGCTAAGTAAAGAAAAACGAGTGGCCATCATTACTTTAAGAAATGAAGGTCAGTCAGTCCGAACAATTGGGAAAACTTTGAAAGTGTCCTCAAGTGCAGTCGCAAAAACCATCAAGCGCTACAAAGAAACTGGCTCACATGAGGACCGCCCCAGGAAAGGAAGACCAAGAGTCACATCTGCTGCGGACGATAAGTTCATCCGAGTCACCAGCCTCAGAAATCGCAGGTTAACAGCAGCTCAGATTAGAGAACAGGTCAATGTCCCAGAGAGTTCTAGCAGCAGACACATCTCTAGAACAACTGTTAAGAGGAGACTGTGTGAATCAGGCCTTCATGGTAAAATAGCTGGTAGGAAACCACTGCTGAGGACAGGCAACAAGCAGAAGAGACTTGTTTGGGCTAAAGAACACAAGGAATGGACATTAGACCAGTGGAAATCTGTGCTTTGGTCTGATGAGTCCAAGTTTGAGATCTTTGGTTCCAACCACCGTGTCTTTGTGCGGCGCAGAAGAGGTGAACGGATGGACTCTACATGCCTGGTTCCCACCGTGAAGCATGGAGGAGGAGGTGTGATGGTGTGGGGGTGCTTTGCTGGTGACACTGTTGGGGATTTATTCAAAATTGAAGGCATACTGAACCAGCATGGCTACCACAGCATCTTGCGGCGGCATGCTATTCCATCCGGTTTGCGTTTAGTTGGACCATCATTTATTTTTCAACAGGACAATGACCCCAAATACACCTCCAGGCTGTGTAAGGGCTATTTGACCAAGAAGGAGAGTGATGGGGTGCTGCGCCAGATGACCTGGCCTCCACAATCACCGGACCTGAACCCAATCGAGATGGTTTGGGGTGAGCTGGACCGCAGAGTGAAGGAAAAAGGGCCAACAAGTGCTAAGCATCTCTGGGAACTCCTTCAAGACTGTTGGAAAACCATTTCAGGTGACTACCTCTTGAAGCTCATCAACAGGATGCCAAGAGTGTGCGGAGCAGTAATCAAAGCAAAAGGTGGCTACTTTGAAGAACCTAGAATATAAGACATATTTTCAGTTGTTTCACACTTTTTTGTTCAGTATATAATTCCACATGTGTTAATTCATAGTTTTGATGCCTTCAGTGTGAAGATACAATATTTATAGTCATGAAAATAAAGACAACTCTTTGAATGAGAAGGTGTGTCCAAACTCCAAACTTTTGGTCTGTACTGTACATATATATATATATTTATATATATATATATATATATACACATATATATATATATATATATATATTCCCACAGAAAACATTTCATATTGTCATGATGTATTGTTTATTGTTACTGTTTCTTCACTTATTTTGACAGAATTATTGTTTTCACCCTTATTAGGTACTTTAAAATCTTAAAAAAAAGAAGAAAAAATGTCAATGTTTCAAAACCTTCTAACATATCAGCGTTTTCTTCAGTTTGAAATATTCAAATAAAATAAATATATTTTGGGGGACTGTAACCATTTAAGTCCAATATGGAATGTTGTTTGTAAAGACAAAAAGTCAAAAAACAAAGCAAATTAATACTGAAATAATTTCCATAAAATTTGTTTCAAGGAGTGTTGCATACTTTTAATAATAATGCCTTCTTAGCAGCAACATTGGATGTGATGCATTATTTTCTTTTTTTTTTTTTGCATTATCAGATCAAAACTGGAAGGTCCTATTGACAGAAAATATCAGCTTCCTAAAGTCTGAACAAATGTTTCATGAGATAAACTCTTGGAAGACCTTTAAAAAGCCTGAAAACAATGTTTATATTTAAGACCACTTTAACACATTACAACTTGGATAAAAATATAAAGAAACCAGAAGTAGTTTAAAGCTTTTGCAGAGAACTGTGTTTCTAAATCTCGCAACTATTTTAAAGAGCAATAGAGTATAAAATACAGACATATGGTCACGAAGCAACATTTTACAGAAGTTGCAGAAATCTGAAGGGCACCATCAAAACATCAGGTAGCTGGTCTTTCTTTCCCCTCTCGTCTTTCTAGGAAATATGCAGGGACCCTCGATTGTTTGTGGATGGTATCAGCACTCGTGACTTGCACCAAGGCAGTCTGGGTAACTGCTGGATGGTGGCAGCCATTTCGTGCCTGGCATCTGAACCTTCACTGTGGAAAAAGGTTCAACCTTCAGACTCATTGCCCTGTTATCTCTGTACCCCACATCTGCACTTTCCCCTAATCCTAACCTTCCCTCCGTTCTCTGTTCCTCACTCAGGTCATTCCTGACCACATGGATCAGGAATGGAACCCAAAACGCCCGGACCTGTATGCAGGGATCTTCCATTTCAGGTTCTGGCGCTTCGGACATTGGGTTGATGTTGTGGTGGATGACCGTTTGCCGGTCAGTCAGGCTGGAGTCCTGCTCTTCTGCCGCTCAGCAACACCAAGAGAGTTTTGGAGTGCCCTGTTGGAGAAGGCCTACGCCAAGTAAGTAGAAGCAGAAAACTGTATCTCATGGACAGAGAGCCACCTTTGTTCTTTTAAACAACACTGTCTATAGCCTACAATCACAAAGCAACGGTGCAGTGATGCTAATCAGTTAAAGGTTGAGTTCCAAAACACTTGTTTCCAGCAGTGATCCAGAGTATCCTGCAAAGGATTTTATTTATTAGTTTTCCCACCTGAGTGAAGATACCCCACCACACACACACACCGTGCAAACTGGCGTCAAAAATTATATTAGTATGGTTTGTGCAATTCTCATTCTAAAGATATTAATAAAAGTTTCAGGGTAGGTCATCAAGGGTTAGCCAGGTCCCTTCACATTAAATCTATTGATTTTTACAGTTGAAAAAAATCAAGCAATTGTGAAATAAGTGGGTGCTTTTGTCAAATTTCAGATTTTGGTATCCACTCAGTATTGCTTTGGATTTTTGACTAAGCTGTAATAGTTTAAAGGGCAAAAAACTACCCCTCCTGCTAAATCGCATCTGTGCTGGCTTAATGGTAATAAGAGGGTTAAATGTGATTGTAGTTACAAGCATAGGCTAAATGGACGCCTTTGAGTCAAATTTTCGGTTTTCTTTTCTGTTGATAAAAACATTAAAACATGTTATTGAGAGCAGCTGTTTTGGGAAATCACATTAAATACAGCTGATGTGAGCAGAAACAACAGGAGAAAATAAAGTAGATGCTAGGCAGTGGGGTCATCCATATACTAGTTTATTAATGTAGGTTATGATCTATATATTTTTTCAAAGCTTATTTCAGGCAAATAATGACAAGTTTTGTGTTTCAGACTAAATGGCTGCTATGAGGCTTTAGAGGGAGGAAACACTGCAGAGGCCCTTATCGACTTCACTGGAGGGGTATCGGAGCCTCTCAGCCTTGACTGTGAGGCCCTCAGGCTGCACAGCGAGCGGAGGAAGTCACTCTTCCAGACATTAGCTAAGGTCCATGAGCACAAATCCCTCATCACCTGCTCCATCCGGGTAGGTCTTTACATTCTGGAACCCTGAAGGTCTTCGATGTTCCAGACGCCGCTGTTAAACTGGTAAGGATTTTCAGTGTGCTTCACATTTCTCAGCCAGCTGAGGGGGAGATGGTGGAGTCGGTGTTGGACTGTGGGCTCGTACGGGGGCACGCCTACGGCATCACAGCGGTGAGGAAGGTGAGGCTGGGGGAGAATCTGCTGAGGACAGGCGGGACGTCCCGACTCTTTATGGTGCGCATGAGGAACCCGTGGGGGACCACGGACTGGAAAGGGGCCTGGAGTCAGGGGTGAGAGCGCTTTGAAACCCTTTTTCATCTGAAAGCTGAGCACATTTTGTTGGAGTTTTAGGAATAAAGCCTCAGCTGACGATGTAGTTTACAACGGTTTACAATGCCACTTCAACTTTTCTGGACAATTTCAGACATTTTACAACAGTTAGGGAAATGTTTTACAAGGAAACATCTGCTGTTTACATTATGAAGGTCTGAGAAACTCTGAAAATGGCCACCAAGGACCAGTAAAGCTTTCCAGAAGTTAAAACACTACTTGTTTATTTCTTACGCTCTGTCATCTGTTTCACAGTAGAGATCAACTGCAGCACCTGGCAAAAGTATTCACACCCCTGGAACTTTTTCACTTTTTGTCAAGTTATAAACATACATACTTTAATGTTTTTATTGTGATCCAATGTGATAGATCATCATACAACAGGGCATAAATGTCAAATTAAAATATTAAAAGTGTGGTGTGTATTTGTATTTAGTCCCCCTGCGTCAATACCTTGTAGAAACACCTTTCACTACTTTTGTCATCTAGATTCTAGAGTCTTAGCTCATATTTTTCAGCAAAATAGCTCAAGCTCAGTCAGATTGGACGGACACTGTCTGTGAACAATAATTTTCAAGACTTCCCACAGATTCTCAGATGTATTTAGATCTTTAATTTGGTCATTCTACCACATGAACATGCTTTAATCTAAACCTCTCCATTAAAGCCTCTTGTTGTAGGTTTAGGGTCGTCCTGCTGAAAGGTGGAAGGTCTTCACTCACTATTCAAAAGAAAAAATCAAATATCACCAATGAAATGTGCAAAGGAAAGGAGAAATTATCAAATACGCTCAAGCAGATATACAAGCTATAATTAAAAACATGGCTTGAATCATGCAAAAGTACAAATAAGATTCCCAACAATAAGTTTACATAAATGTTTTCTACAAGTCAAAAATCCAATAGATTTAAGGAGAGATGTTCTGCAAGGTCTAAAGCTTTTCTCCTCCTGAGCTCAGTAAGGATGTTTTCACCCCTGTTTCTCTGCCAGTTATAGTTTTATGACCACTGATTTTTATACCACTGATATGATTAAATAAAACAGGTGATGCATTTCTGAATTAAAGTTGTTTTTAAACTCTACAATCCGTTAGAAGGTGTTGCTGATTTTCATCATTGCTACAGTTGATCATTGGACATGTCTTTGTAGTTAAAAGCAGCTTCATGAAACTACATTTCACACAGTAAGACCAGTCACAGATATCAACCATACTGTCTCAAGTTTCAGTTGCTTTCTTTTACTACTCTCTTATAAAGACCACTTCTGTGGAGTCCATAAGTATGAATTGCTGCTGCTGACAGATTTTTGTCCCTTGGCTTTTATTTATGTGTGTCAGAGTAAAATAAATACAAATGCATGCTATGTGAATGAAAGTGAATGAATATTCAGCTGATTGAACGGATATCCTTTTTGTTGTTGTGGCATGCCCCCTGCAGGTCGGAGCAGTGGCAGCAGCTGAGCCGTGCAGAGAGGGAGAAGATGGGGATTGTGGTTCGTGATGTTGGGGAGTTCTGGTACCACGACTTTTAATTAAATCAATTGTCTTGACAAACATATTATGCATAATCTTTTCTGCAAACTTCCAAGTGATTTCATGCTGATTCATCTCTAAACAGGATGGATTTCCAGGACTTCTGCTGCTACTTCACAGATGTGGTGGTGTGCCGGCTGGTGCAAAGGACTCTGCTGTGGCTGAACTCCCACTGGAGAGAGACGCAGAGCTATGGGGAGTGGACTCCAGCTCCTACTTCAGCTGCTCCCACCATAGCACCTCTTTCTACAGGGGAATGCAGCAGCAGTGCTTTGACACTTAGTAACATCGGGCCTGAAGGAGCCAAACCGAGAAGGAACAAGGTTAGGGAGAGCAATCAGGAAGGAAAGAAAGGGGGAGAGGTTGTTGAGGAGATAGACAGGAGGAGTCGATGTGGGGGATGTATCAACCACAGGGACACCTTTCTGTACAATCCACAGGTACAGCTGGTGATAAAATGTGTCTAAACAAACGCAAGAATGCTGAAAGTACCCATGACCTTCTTTTTTTAGTTCATGTTTGAGGTGCAGAGCAAAGAGGAGGAGGTGCTGATCTGCCTGCAGCAGGAGGACAGGAGAATCTTGAAGAGAAATGGAGGAGGAGAAAACCTGCCAATAGGCTTTGAGGTGCTGAAGGTGGGCCAACACACAGAACAAAACATGAACTTTTCTCACTTTTTTAAATTTCATTTCCTTTAAAACCGTCTCATCCCGTTAAGGTGGAGGTGAATCGCTGCAGCCGAGTGCAGTGCGTGGTGGAGCAGGCGGCCAGCTCCATTTACATGGACTCTCGCAGCGTGACTCTGAGAGGAACTTTGGCTCAGGGTCGATATGTGGTGCTGCCCACCACCTTCCTGCCGGGCGACGCCGGGCGCTTCCTGCTGAGGCTTTTCTCGCACTCTCACGTCCATCTCAGGTGTGCCAAAGTGCAAAAAATTATTCTGATGTCTAGCGGCCCACCTGAGATGAGCCCCCTCAGAATAAACCACACCATATTTTGCACTCGTTACATCCAGGTCCCATGATAAAATGGAGAAAATTATGCTGGACACAAGTCGTGAACGTTGCCTTGGCAGGTGGTCAGCAGAGCTTTCAAAGAAACATCACAGGAAACCTGAGACTTTGTGTCATTTGCAGATGAGGCAAAATTAATAATCCAGATAAGGAAAACATGATAATATCCTAATCCAGACCAAATAGTTTCCAGTTCCTAAATCTAACTAAAACAGTACAAGTAAACACCACCTGACAACAAATAATGAAGTTTAAAACTGAGGGTCTATCATGATGCACTTTCAACTCTCCTAACAGACAAATGTTTTAGACAAATATTAGCCAGTTTGCTTTTAAAAGTCATCACTAAATGATGTTTGCCGAACATCTGTGCGACCTGGGGAACTTTCCAACATACATTTCATATTGGGGCTTTAAAACTCCACAGATTAAATTGTTAATAGTAGTGTTAATAATAGTGTCTTCTGGTATCAACATATTCCAAACTTCCATTTAAAGTCGAGGTGGAAAGAAAGTGTGTCGTCTTTAGTTCTAGGGTGTTGTATATCAGACCATAATAAACATTATCTGGTCATGCAGAGAAAAGATTTTTATCTATAAAAATAAAATGTCAGCAGGAATTTTTAATCTGAATGAACCATCAGACTAGGCATCAAGGCATATTCTGTGGCTCTGGGACACCATCCAGGCTTTTGTAAATGATCATTATCAAATAACCTGGTAAAACTCAACTCCATATGCATGCAATAACAACATACATGTTGTTATTGTGCCATCTATGATCTTGTTAGACGAATCTCTACTGAAATTTGTGCCTGCCCGTTAAACAGCAGAGCTATTAAAATCACTGCCTATAGAAACGGTGCATATTTGTTTGCTGATCTAATGACTCTTGTTTTTCCAACAGTCTGTTTTTTAAGGTAAAAGAGAGACTGTGCTGGCTGCAGCAGCTGCTTTCTGTCATGAGACCTGCTTCGAACATCACACTCATCGGCCAGCATTAAAGAGAAAGTTGCAGAGAGCAGCTGAAACACTGGTTGTTAAAATGTTTAACGTGCAATATAGGGCTGAAAAAATTAATTGGAATAATCATGATTAATCGATTATTGAAATTATTATCAACTAATTTAGTAATGAATAATCTTTAACTGGAGAATACAGACTCTAAAAAAGGCCATTTGCTCAAAGAACAACCCTCTCAGAGCAGTAATTAGGCCAAAATAAGACAAAATATATACATTTTGCATTTAAGATGAAAAACTTTCTTTGTTGGTAAATATACTCTATCCATAGAAGCTTTAGCTTCACCTGGTTCAGATTCAGTAAAAAAAAAACTCCTACTAAGCACCGTTTGCTATCCGATTATTGATCAAAGAGTTGAGTTTATGAAGGGCAACATTTTTTTAAGCTTCGTTTGTACACAGGTACCTGGAACTGCACTGAAATGTGTGTCAAATTATCAAGGAATCATATCAAAACAGAGTGTAAACATGCTAATGTTAGCCTTGCTCTTGATGTAAAATGTCAGGAAGAACGAGGTGAGTTTAATGATAGACTGTAGCTGTATGTGCTGAGTCAGATATATGATTAGAACCAAGAGGTTATCCTGCAGAAACTCCTGTTGGGACAAAATATCTGTCACTCCAAAAAGAAAATACTGTAGCATCCGGAATGTCATTGGTGAGTGGGATAAATGGTACCCAATCACAATGCTCATGCAGGTTGTGCTTTATTGTTCTACTGCACTTTAAAACAACTTACCAGTATTGTTCAGATCACTATAAGAGACAAAGAAAATCCACACTGAGACATCCTGAGATGAGAGCTACTTAAAGATTTTTGATGACACAGCATGTCAGTATATCAGCATTCCAACAGTCAAGCACGGTGGTGGAAGGGTGGTGGTTTGGGCTTATTTTGCAGCCAGAGGATCTGGGGATCTTTTAGAAATTCAACAGTCCTATTATTAATATACAGATTGTCAATGATGTACAAAACAGGCTTAATTTATCATTAGTGCACAGTCAGTAATGTTTTGTTATATTTCACAGTCTAATAACTGCTGGTTAGAAATTTGTTGAACCTGACTGCAGCTATGCACCTTTCTGTATGTATTTATTGAAGGCAGGAGGAAAAGCAGATTCTGGCAGCAGCAGGTGGAGTTTTATTATCATAGTGCTGGTTTACTTTGGTTAGCAGGGCTTTCTGGGCCAAGCTATGTTGCAAAGAAGTATGGGTAAAAAATCTCCCAAAACAGCTCGTTAGACTTATAAAGCAGTTAAAATAAAACAGCCATTTTAAGTTATTTCTTCTAATGATGGTTTTGTTAATTTAAGGTGTTTCCCAAATACAACTTTTCTGTTTTGACGTCATGTCTGTCTAATAAAAAACATCATAGTTCAATTAATTGGTTGATTTTGTAAAAAATAATAAAAAAATATGAGCCATGTAAACACAAGATCACTATTGTCAGGCCATGATCAAAAAACTTCAGTAATTTAACCTTCATTACACTTTTCTTTAAACTATATTTGTTATGTGCTGGTTGAGGATCCAAACACTGGTGAATATTTAAGTGTAGTTTAGTTAAATAATGTCAAAATCTTGGAACGTGAAAAATCAGGACGACAACCGAACACAAAAGGACACAACGGGATCAATTGGAACAACGGGAGATTCCAGCAATAAGTAAATGAGAGAGCCATAGAAAGGGTACAAATTTCTTCTGTTTTTGCTGTTTTGCCCCACTTACATGTGTCAAATAATTAAGCTGTGGTACAGCATCTCAATTGGAT
The DNA here is from genome assembly GCF_021462225.1 of Girardinichthys multiradiatus. Taxonomy (NCBI): domain Eukaryota; kingdom Metazoa; phylum Chordata; class Actinopteri; order Cyprinodontiformes; family Goodeidae; genus Girardinichthys; species Girardinichthys multiradiatus. The sequence goes on from NC_061807.1 coordinate 27,577,740, forward strand.
TTAAGTCTGGACTTTGACTAGGACACTTCAGACCTTCATTTAAATATTTTGAGCCATTCAGATGTGAACGTTGTGGTGTGCTTTGGATCATTGTCCTGCTGTATAACCCAAGAGTTCTTGGGATTATGGTCACAAATGGATAGTTTAACGTTCTCAATTCAGGAGAGCCGGATTCATGGTTCTTTCAGTTAAGGCAAGTCATCCAGGTCCATCACAGTATCACCACCAGGTTTGACTGTTACTTTTCTGAAATGTTGCTCGTTTCACACCATCACACACAACGACAAAACAGAACCACATTCCTTCCGAGCATACAGCTGATACAGCATTTTCAGTCCCCAATGCTTGTTTGAAAGCAGCATTGTTTCTTTCCCCAAACATTCTGCGTGGTTCAGGCATATTCTAATTTCTACCGTTAATGTCTGTTCTTCAGGGAAGTTAATCTGCTCAAATCACTCCTTCTGTTCTTATAACAGGAATTGATTTGTGACCTGGATTGTTTTCTTCTTTGTAGCAGTGTTCTGCTCTTTATACAGGTTCTGTTTTTTTCTCTTTGAAGGGAACTAAAGAACGACCTGCCATCTCCATCTTTGTTCCATTGTTTTCTACCTCAGCCTGCAGTAGTGACCACAGTTCACCTCTGCAGGGCATCAGGACTCAGAGCTCCCAAACAGACAGGTGGCTTAGCAGAAGAAAACATTTCAACCACATGTGCAGTCATCTACAGGGGTTGGACAATGAAACTGAAACACCTGTCATTTTAGTGTGGGAGGTTTCATGGCTAAATTGGACCAGCCTGGTAGCCAGTCTTCACTGATTGCACATTGCACCAGTAAGAGCAGAGTGTGAAGGTTCAATTAGCAGGGTAAGAGCACAGTTTTGCTCAAAATATTGAAATGCACACAACATTATGGGTGACATACCAGAGTTCAAAAGAGGACAAATTGTTGGTGCACATCTTGCTGGCGCATCTGTGACCAAGACAGCAAGTCTTTGTGATGTATCAAGAGCCACGGTATCCAGGGTAATGTCAGCATACCACCAAGAAGGACGAACCACATCCAACAGGATTAACTGTGGACGCAAGAGGAAGCTGTCTGAAAGGGATGTTCAGGTGCTAACCCAGATTGTATCCAAAAAACATAAAACCACGGCTGCCCAAATCATGGCAGAATTAAATGTGCACCTCAACTCTCCTGTTTCCAACAGAACTGTCCGTGCACAGTCACCAAATCTAAATATTATTGAACCACTTTGGGGTGTTTTGGAGGAGCGAGTCAGGAAACGTTTTCCTCCACCAGTATCACGTAGTGACCTGGCCACTATCCTGCAAGAAGAATGGCTTAAAATCCCTCTGACCACTGTGCAGGACTTGTATATGTCATTCCCAAGACAAATTGACGCTGTATTGGCAACAAAAGGAGGCCCTACACCATACTAATAAATTATTGTGGTCTAAAACCAGGGGTTTCAGTTTCATTGTCCAACCTGTGTATGTCTTTAGTTTATTTCGTTTTGTTTCTTTGCATCATATTGAGTTTCCTGTCTTGGGCCCACAGCTCCAGATGTTTACGCTCTGGTACGATGTGAGGGTCACGTTGTCAGGACACGATTGTTCAAGGAGAATGGAAACCCCAAATTCAACCTCCGAACCATCTTCTACAGAAGATACCCTGATGCTAACATCTCGGTGGAGGTTTGATGCCTATTTCTGGTGCCTTTTTCTGTCTTACACCCAGATAGATGAATACATCCAGAGTGCATCGCAAAAGTCTTCATAAACCTTGACATTTTTTCATTTTGTCATGCTACAACCACAAACCTCAATATATTATATTGGGATTTTATGTGACGGACAAACACGAAGTAGTGCAATATGTAAAGTGGGAAGAAAAATGAGCCTCTAACGGGTTTTCTTCCAGGATTGTCCTGCATTTAGTTCCGTCCATCGTCTCATTGACTCTGTCCAGTTTTCCTGTCTCTGCTACATACAGGTCCTTCTCAAAATATTAGCATATTGTGATAAAGTTCATTATTTTCCATAATGTCATGATGAAAATTTTATATTCATATATTTTAGATTCATTGCACACTAACTGAAATATTTCAGGTCTTTTATTGTCTTAATACAGATGATTTTGGCATACAGCTCATGAAAACCCAAAATTCCTATCTCACAAAATTAGCATATTTCATCCGACCAATAAAAGAAAAGTGTTTTTATTACAAAAAACGTCAACCTTCAAATAACCATGTACAGTTATGCACTCAATACTTGGTCGGGAATCCTTTGGCAGAAATTCTGATTCAATGCGGCGTGGCATGGAGGCAATCAGCCTGTGGCACTGCTGAGGTCTTATGGAGGCCCAGGATGCTTCGATAGCGGCCTTTAGCTCATCCAGAGTGTTGGGTCTTGAGTCTCTCAACGTTCTCTTCACAATATCCCACAGATTCTCTATGGGGTTCAGGTCAGGAGAGTTGGCAGGCCAATTGAGCACAGTGATACCATGGTCAGTAAACTATTTACCAGTGGTTTTGGCACTGTGAGCAGGTGCCAGGTCGTGCTGAAAAATGAAATCTTCATCTCCATAAAGCTTTTCAGCAGATGGAAGCATGAAGTGCTCCAAAATCTCCTGATAGCTAGCTGCATTGACCCTGCCCTTGATAAAACACAGTGGACCAACACCAGCAGCTGACACGGCACCCCGGACCATCACTGACTGTGGGTCCTTGACACTGGACTTCTGGCATTTTGGCATTTCCTTCTCCCCAGTCTTCCTCCAGACTCTGGCACCTTGATTTCCGAATGACATGCAGAATTTGCTTTCATCCGAAAAAAGTACTTTGGACCACTGAGCAACAGTCCAGTGCTGCTTCTCTGTAGCCCAGGTCAGGCGCTTCTGCCGCTGTTTCTGGTTCAAAAGTGGCTTGACCTGGGGAATGCGGCACCTGTAGCCCATTTCCTGCACACACCTGTGCACGGTGGCTCTGGATGTTTCTACTCCAGACTCAGTCCACTGCTTCCGCAGGTCCCCCAGGTCTGGAATTGGCCCTTCTCCACAATCTTCCTCAGGGTCCGGTCACCTCTTCTCGTTGTGCAGCGTTTTCTGCCACACAATTTCTTTAACACAGACTTACCACTGAGGTGCCTTGATACAGCACTCTGGGAACAGCCTATTCGTTCAGAAATTTCTTTCTGTGTCTTACCCTCTTGCTTGAGGGTGTCAATAGTGGCCTTCTGGACAGCAGTCAGGTCGGCAGTCTTACCCATGATTGGGGTTTTGAGTGATGAACCAGGCTGGGAGTTTTAAAGGCCCCAGGAATCTTTTGCAGGTGTTTAGAGTTAACTCGTTGATTCAGATGATTAGATTCATAGCTCGTTTAGAGACCCTTTTAATGATATGCTAATTTTGTGAGATAGGGAATTTTGGGTTTTCATGAGCTGTATGCCAAAATCATCCGTATTAAGACAATAAAAGACCTGAAATATTTCAGTTAGTGTGCAATGAATCTAAAATATATGAATGTTAAATTTTCATCATGACATTATGGAAAATAATGAACTTTATCACAATATGCTAATATTTTGAGAAGGACCAGTATAAGCATTCATACAGCATGATACTGCCACCGCCATGTCTGCTGTGTTCTTTGGTTTTCATGATGCTGTTTGCGCACTAATGTTTTCTACAAAATCTCTCAGACCTTCACAGAACAGCTGCATTTATAGTTAAATTCAATTACATACAGTTTTATGGCCCATCCCTGCTCCTTCAGGTGGAATCTCTTTATTTAGCAGGTGACTGTTGTTTCTCTAGATTTTATTTTGAGATATCAGAGTAAAATTGCATTCAAATGCACCACAGTGTTTTATGATTTATTACTGTAACAAGTTTTGAAGTTCATAAATTCTTTTGTTAACTGTTATTAATGAATTTGTTTCGGTCTATTACAGAGGTGGGCAACGTCGGTCTTTAAGGACCAGTGTCCTCAAGGTTTGAGATGTATCCCTGCTCAAGCACATGATTCAAATTCTTAAGTCAGATGTGTTTGAGCAAGAAGAAAATCCAATATATGCACACTGCCACTTTAGGACTAGAGTTGCCCAACCCTAATGTATCACATGAAATCCCAATAAAACCTATTGAAGTTTGGGTTTGTAGTGTAAGCCAATGTGAAAAAGTTCAAGGAAAATAAACACTTTTGCAGTAACTCCAGCATGTGTGCATATGTACAGCTATGGAGCAGAGGTCTGCTGTGGGACTCTCTCCTCGGAGCAGCTCGACTCCAGACGACAGAATCCGAGAAGAGTCGGAATCTCGTGATTGATCTGCGAGGAGGGCGATTGCACTCAGGATCCGGAGGCTGCATCTACGTGGAGACGTCCACCAGCCTCTGCCTCACAGACTTGTGACAACATCTGCCTGGTTACCATGGTAACACCAAGATTGGATGCACAAACTGTTTATTTGGCAATAATCATTAACAGTTTTACCTATAAACTGTGGTGAAATAAGCAAAAAAATGTTTTCATTTTTATACAATAAATAATAAGACACCATCTGATGCTTTCATTTTATTTAAAGACTAATATTCACATTAATTAACCGAATCAACCTTTTGGCGTGTTTTAAGGAAGTCAGACGTTCCACACTTTTATTGGTGTTTTTATGCGCCGTGCAACAGCAGTTCTACCTGCTGCCCAGTCCAAACATTAGAAAGCTATGACTGCAATAGTTAGCCTGTAATGCCTAACCAAACTCTAAATGGATTAGCAGCAAAGTCCAGGCTTGTTGGAGCTTACATGAGTGACGAGCACAGACCAATACCCTGTGTTTTTATGAGTAGTGTGGTGTTTAACCATTAACCATGGCAGAATTAAGCTGCTGATCATTGACATGGAAATGGAGCGAAACTGTACAGAAGAGAGTAGCAGGCTAACCAGTTCAGTGTGTGCTGGCGAGTATCTAACCAAACAGTACTGCTGTGTTACACTTGGAGGGTTAAAGGAGAATGAGGGAGGGTGCCCTCTACAGGTCCTTCTCAAAATATTAGCATATTGTGATAAAGTTCATTATTTTCCATAATGTCATGATGAAAATTTAACATTCATATATTTTAGATTCATTGCACACTAACTGAAATATTTCAGGTCTTTTATTGTCTTAATACGGATGATTTTGGCATACAGCTCATGAAAACCCAAAATTCCTATCTCACAAAATTAGCATATCATTAAAACGGTCTCTAAACAAGCTATGAACCTAATCATCTGAATCAACGAGTTAACTCTAAACACCTGCAAAAGATTCCTGAGGCCTTTAAAACTCCCAGCCTGGTTCATCACTCAAAACCCCAATCATGGGTAAGACTGCCGACCTGACTGCTGTCCAGAAGGCCACTATTGACACCCTCAAGCAAGAGGGTAAGACACAGAAAGACATTTCTGAACGAATAGGCTGTTCCCAGAGTGCTGTATCAAGGCACCTCAGTGGGAAGTCTGTGGGAAGGAAAAAGTGTGGCAGAAAACGCTGCACAACGAGAAGAGGTGACCGGACCCTGAGGAAGATTGTGGAGAAGGGCCGATTCCAGACCTTGGGGGACCAGCGGAAGCAGTGGACTGAGTCTGGAGTAGAAACATCCAGAGCCACCGTGCACAGGCGTGTGCAGGAAATGGGCTACAGGTGCCGCATTCCCCAGGTCAAGCCACTTTTGAACCAGAAACAGCGGCAGAAGCGCCTGACCTGGGCTACAGAGAAGCAGCACTGAACTGTTGCTCAGTGGTCCAAAGTACTTTTTTCGGATGAAAGCAAATTCTGCATGTCATTCGGAAAACAAGGTGCCAGAGTCTGGAGGAAGACTGGGGAGAAGGAAATGCCAAAATGCCAGAAGTCCAGTGTCAAGTACCCACATTCAGTGATGGTCTGGGGTGCCGTGTCAGCTGCTGGTGTTGGTCCACTGTGTTTTATCAAGGGCAGGGTCAATGCAGCTAGCTATCAGGAGATTTTGGAGCACTTCATGCTTCCATCTGCTGAAAAGCTTTATGGAGATGAAGATTTAATTTTTCAGCACAACCTGGCACCTGCTCACAGTGCCAAAACCACTGGTAAATGGTTTACTGACCATGGTATCACTGTGCTCAATTGGCCTGCCAACTCTCCTGACCTGAACCCCATAGAGAATCTGTGGGATATTGTGAAGAGAACGTTGAGAGACTCAAGACCCAACACTCTGGATGAGCTAAAGGCCGCTATCGAAGCATCCTGGACCTCCATAAGACCTCAGCAGTGCCACAGGCTGATTGCCTCCATGCCACGCCGCATTGAAGCAGTCATTTCTGCAAATGGATTCCCGACCAAGTATTGAGTGCATAACTGTACATGATTATTTGAAGGTTGAAGTTTTTTGTATTAAAAACACTTTTCTTTTATTGGTCGGATGAAATATGCTAATTTTGTGAGATAGGAATTTTGAGTTTTCATGAGCTGTATGCCAAAATCATCCGTATTAAGACAATAAAAGACCTGAAATATTTCAGTTAGTGTGCAATGAATCTAAAATATATGAATGTTAAATTTTCATCATTACATTATGGAAAATAATGAACTTTATCATAATATGCTAATATTTTGAGATGGACCTGTACAGTATTTCCTGCTTATTTGCTGCATAACTTACATCACAAATTGAGCTCATGCTATAAAATATTTGGTGATTCACAGTATTAATGCAGCTGATGTTGCCCAGAAAAATTGCCAAAAGCATTTTCTTCAGACTACAGGAGCGCTGCTATTCTGCAAACGTTTGATAAAAATGTTAATTATATTCTTATCTGACAGTATTTGTATATCAGGGGCTGGATCCCAGTTGCTTTTGAACGTCAAACAGGCAGCTGGTTTATCAGTGGAGACGTTTATATGAGCTGTAGGTGTGTTTAAAACCATTTTACTACTGTCATTGTCTTTCTTTCTTTCTTTCTTTCTTTCTTTCTTTCTTTCTTTCTTTCTTTCTTTCTTTCTTTCTTTCTTTCACACAAGTTCAGATAGTTGTGCCTGTTGGGTTTGAATTATGATTTTGTGCAAAAAAGAGGCTACTTACATTAACTCAGAGATATAGTACACTTAAAAGGTCATTTGGTCCCATCATACCATACTTGTATGTAGGAGGTCGTCTATCTAAAAAAGACGAATTAATTGCATCGAGTCACTAACTTTCCAGAAACTGCTCATCCTCAGTAAGCATTTTGCTGATTGCATACAATATTTCTAATAAGACAGTGAAAAAGGCACAAAATGACACTAATAGTCAAACACCCATAACACTTATTTTGTCAATTTCTGACTAATGCCTTCATCTGTTATAATAAATGCAGCCAGGGTAGTTGCTTCTTTTCACTGTTGCGCCATGCTTGCTCAGAAGAAGAGATGGCTGTAAAGTTGGCACCTTAATGAATTGAACAGTTCACTATCACCACATGCTGCCTCAGAAGAAGGGCTGGCTGTAAAGTGCACAACTTAATGCCACTAACAATCCGATGTCACTACCTGCTCGCTCAGGAGGAGGGATTGCAGCAGAGTTACTAACTTAGTGCAATCAACTGTCTATTGTCATTATGGTCACACTCAGGATTAGATTGCTGCAAAACCAATGACTCCATGTAATCATCCTGGATAGAAACTTTTTACAAACGGGCATTATAAATAGAATTTGTCTATAAAGTAAATTGGATCTGCTTGTCTTGTAAAGAGTATTGAGGAATTTGTTGCGAATTGGTTGAAATCAAAATGTCCATTTTGCAGTTATTTGGAGAGATGGTTTTATTTCTGGTCTGTCAAGATCAAAAATGTAGTGTTTGATGATCAGCAGCGAGACCCCGACCCCTATGTTAAGAACCAGTACTCAGAAGACAATTTTTTTATTTTAAATTTCAGGGTTATTTTTCTTTTCTATAATTTTTATGGTGTGCCTGCTGGGAGACAGTTATGCCTAATGACATGTATTGATCATTTTATGATCAATACATGGTTAACAAAACAGAAGCTTTATTTTTAACGATTGGCTGCCTGCGTGGGCGCGCTCGTGGGCGCGCTCCCGCAGCTCGGAGGGCTTGTCAGCAGCTGCTGTTCAACTAGGAGCGGCTGTCAGGACACAGACGCTTCAGAAGAGCGAGAGCAAGAAGGACAACTTTGACTAAACTGCAGGTAAGTTTCTGTCCTTTCAGTGATTTTCTTACGGGGTACCTCTCACCTGAGACTTTCAGTGGCTGGACGTAGAAACAGAGGCCATTTTCGGGGCTTAGGAGTCGGGTTGAATCGGTGTGTGTTTTGGGAGCGGATACTTTCCCATACGCAGCCAGAGTAAGAGGCGAGGCCGGAGTTTGCGGATCTCTCAGCTCGATTGTCTGCATTCTTTCAAATCTGCGCTCAGTGAACTTTACCTTGGTTAGGGCACAGATTTTTTCCCTCTCTTTAGTCGTTTTATTTCGACTTGTTGCTGCTTACTGTTAAAATTATAAATAAACCGAAGTTTTTTTTTTGTAAATTAGATCAGATTGTTCTGTGCTTGGTTGTTTTAAAATGAGCTGTTTGTTTTCTAGTCAGACCTGTAGTTCATCAGACAGGATTGTTGGACTTCCATGGTTGGCATTATGCTTTCAGAAAAAGAACAGTTTTTTTTTTAAGAGGAAATAATAATAGAAATAATAAAACAGTTTATATTTGCAAAAAGGGTTTCAAATAGTGTTGGAAAACTGTACCATTATGTTTTTGTAAAACTAGCTGTATAGCAGGGTCCAAATGTTTCAGGGGTGTTCAGTTTTAGGCACCTAAATCTCTATTTTGTGACGTCAGGCCTTTTCAAATGTCCGGTTTTATTTATTTGTTGTTTTTTATTTTCATTTTATTTATCCCTAACTTTAACTTGCGGAGTTTACATGTGAAAGCAAAAAAAAAAGTTAATGTTTGGCCCTTTTAAAAGAGATGGCCTGACTTGCATTATGGGAAATGTAGGATCTGACCTTTTTATTGTAAATTGGACTTTTAAAGAAAATTTAGACTCATATTAGCTTCTGTTGCTTTAAATGTGGCCTTTCTTACGTTCGTATCAGTCGATTTACAAACGATCCTTTAGATAATACGTTATACTTGGTGTTAGGGTCCATTTTTGGTGGGGTAGGGCATTTTAATATAATTACAATCATTTAAAATGGCTGCCAGCTAACCCGAGCTTACAAGAAAACATTACTTTGTGTTGTTTCTGGTTGAATGTAGATTTTTTATTTTTTTTTTACAATCATCTCCAATCATCACCTACAGAAAATCTGCTTTTACCAGTGAAAACCAATATAAGACTATAAAGGCTTATGGAATATTTTGAGTGGCTTATTAAAACTTATTATGATGACTCAAGGACAGTCTTGGTGAAAACAATGTACACATTGTTTTTTTTTTTTTTTAATTTCTTTCATATCTTTGTTTTAATATATCAGGATGTATGAACAATGATCTGACCAGTTATGCAATAATTTCGATCTTTCCTCTAGTTTACAAAAACACACCACAGAATCCACTCTGTCATTATTTATTAAACAAAGGTGAAGACAAAATAGAGAAAGCATGTGTAGCCTCTATTATTCAATAGGTTGAACCAATGCATTTCCATCAGCTGTGCCTTAAAGTAGCTGTTCTCTATCTAACCTTATCGATCTCTCACACTGTTGTGAAATTTTGATCCACTCATCTTTACAACAACGTTTTGGTTCTTTGATGTTTGCAGCCATTTGTTTAGGCACAGCGTACTGAAGGACCTATATATTTTGTATAAACTTTGACTGGCCCATTCCAACACCTTGATTCTTTGTTTTTCAGGCATTTTGTTGTAGATTTGCTGCTGAGTTTAGGATCATTGTCCCTTTTCATGACCCGTGTTCAACCTAGCTTCAGCTGTCTGTTAGATGGCTGCACATTTTTCTATTCGAATGCTTTATACATAGTTTATTATCCACTCATGAACTGCAAGGTCCCTAGGCATGTGACTGCAAAACAAGCCCATGTCATCACCCCTCTACCACTGTGCTTGACCATTGGTAAGAGGTGTTTGTGCAGATATGTTGCATTATGACCAAGCTTCCCTACTTTGGCCTCATCTGTCCAAAGGACTTTGCTCTACACCTCTTCTATTTGCAGATACAGCTATGCAAACTTATGCTGTTCCTGGTTTCAATTAACATCCAACATGCTGACTGAAGCCCGCAGAGTTTTTTTTTTCTAATTTCTTTGACCGTTGCACAGTGTTACATTGATTTAAATTTGCAGCAACATTAGTTCCTGGGAAGATTGACAGTGGTCCCAAATGTTTTCCACTTGGGAATAATCTCATGGTGGAATGACTGAATTATTTTAATTTCCCTGGAAATGGTCTTTTGTCCCTCCCCAGAGTAATGGTTAGCAAGATTTGCTTCTCTGAGGCCATTGCTATTGTCTTACCATCCTGGCACTGTGTTAACACACAGCTCTTTTATCTGTTTGCTCTGAAGCAGCAAACAGATAAAAATCCTGCTTCTATAAAGGTGGTCACAATGACGATGATGAGTTAATCAAATAAGCTGGATTAGTTGCAGCCAGCAGCTACTTTTCCTGCTAAATCATAAAGCGATTTGAGTGTCTCATTTGGTGGACCACTTGTTTGCTGAGTATTGGACTATCTGCACGTTGTTGGACGTCACTGTGCCTCTCAGATGTGTTAGGACAGCTCACTCTGTTATATCAGCGAAGATTAATGTTGGAAGTTGACCAGCGCGTTAAACTGCAGTTCGAGCTGAATGATACTTTGCAGACAGTGGATATCCTTAGAGGTGAAATAACAGAAGTTGGAAATAGATTGGAAGAAATAGAGGGTAGCCATGCCACCCCTCCCCCCCTGGAAGAATGGGGGGATGAACCGAAACCCACCTCACAGGTTGAAACCTTTGGAGGTGAGCCACACCTGCGAAACCCTGAGAGGACCTGCAGGTCAGATCTGGAGGATGTAGAAGCTGCTCTCCAGAGATTACCTTTCCACACTCATAGGGTTCCCCATACATCCACCGAGGCAAGAACAGGTGTGAGTAGTCAGAATAGATTCAGTGGTGCGGTGCCCCACCCCACTGCAATCGGCAGCCATTAACGGTACCTGGCTGGGGACCCAGCCGGTGTAAATAGTCCACGGCTCAGATGCGAGCAGCCTTCAAACTTGACTCGCAGTACGGTCCTCTACGATCCCTCACCTCCGCCAAGGTGACATGAGAGCCGCCCCTGGGATTCAGGTGGTTCCTACCACCCTCAACCGCTGCCCAGGACCCAAGTCCGGGAAGCACAGGGCGTACCGTTGTACCGGGAGCGGCCTCCACTGCCTCCTCCGAGGATGAGGCATGATGCACTGATACCCCCTGAGTGCAGCTGGAGTGAACTCTCCGATGATGACTCAGATGGGCCGGGACCAATCCCTGAGAATGGATTGCGCACCCACCAGCTTGAGTCCCTTGCCAAAGACAGAGCGTTTCGACCCTAATAAGGCAGAATCAAACATTGATGATTACCTTAGGGAAGTGGAACGCTGTCTTCTAGATTTGTACTGCCCATCAGCATGGGAAAAACTGAAGCTCATTTAGAAGACAACATCCAGGAGCGTCCATGTTTTCATGGAGAGCCTGACACCCACAGTCCGAGACCGTTATTCAACCCTTGGCGAAGCTTTAAGGGAAGAATATTCTGTGTACACGGACCGGGCCTCCGCCACACTTGGTGCTTTCACTATCCAGCAAAAGAAAAGCGAAGCACCCAGGGAGTATTACCGGCGCTTGAGAGCCGTCTACTTCCAAGGACGCAATGCGCCCGGCATTGAGGAGGAACATGCTTTTAAATCCCTGTTCCTCCACAACCTTCATGAAAGTGTACGATAAGATGTTACTATGTATTGCAGAACCAAGGCCATGAGCATGCAAGAGATTCGCAAATATGCTCAGATGGCGTGGGAAACACGTGCTCGCCCGACCAAGGGACCAGAGGGCGAGGCTAGGGTTTTACAGGTCCGGACTGAAAGAACCAGCCTTGAGTTAGAATGTCAGGAAATGCCTCCAGCAGGAACCCACGTTAAGAACCGGTTCAGGGAACAACGTAGGTTTGGTCAGCTGGACTGGGGGGGTGGTACTGAATACCAACCACAGTCAAAGTTGCCGGACCACTTCCGGTCGAACAGACGACCTGACCCTCACGTAAAGCCTAAAGGTAAACCTGATGGAAAAGGGTGAAACCGACACACAGAAGGGATTATGGGGAAAGAGATGGAAGAGGCCTTACGTAAGATGGTGACAGAAGCGGTGCGTCAGGCCACCACGCCCCCACAACCCTTGACACAGGAAGCTGACGCTCCAGTTAAACCAGACCCAAACTTCCCGTCAGCATGACTAGGCATGGATCCAGTCTCCACAGCCATCAGAGTCTACCTGATCGGATGGGGAGACAAACCTGGGAAACTCCAAGTACCCCTTGGGACCTCCCCAGGAGAAACACCACAACCCATCTTTCCAAGGTTCTCAGGTAAACTGAACCAAAATGGACATGCACGTCTTCTACACTGTGTGATCATGATAGGAGGACGTTTCCAACTGAGTTTCTATTCTAAAATAGGATCAGAGATCAACCTGATGTGCCCAATCATGTTTGAGGAGGTGAGTAGAGCCATGCTCTCCTTCAATTAACCATTTCAGGCCGACGCTTGTGATGTAAGCATCACCAGCCGCACCCAAAACCGATCATGCATCACCAGTTGGGTGGAGCTGGACATCACACTCGAAGACACGGCTCTGGTGCACCCCATCTATATGTGCACATTAAACAAAGAGCTTTTTCTTGGTGGCCAGGACCTGCTGGACAGGCTGGCCCCACTCATTGACTGCCACCAGAACCAACTCTGGGTCCAGGCGGAGGTGCAAAACCCACTGGGTTTAAGCAGCAAACCACTCTTTGTGGCCAACCAGATCACCAGCTTAGAGGAGCCCGAAGAACCTCTCAGGCCCTCATCAGAGCTGGTCATGTGCACCTCTGAGACACAGCTGCACCCAGCCATCCAGGAAACTCCTGTCAGATGCAGTCATGCATTGCTTGGCTCTTTAAAGAACCCAGGTGTGGACACTTACAACCCCAAAGTGGTGGAAGGTGTACACCTGGAAACCATGTTCATACCAGAAGTGCTACTAGCATTCTGGCTGGGACATCCATCAACCATTAGAGATCTGTATGACCGTTTGTGCCAAAAAGACCCCCTTGTAACTGAGGCACAACACAGCCACACACTCCTTTTAGCAGACGGGCTCCGCCCTCTCCTCAAGACAGCCAGTGTGCAGATTGGCATCAAACAGCTCTCCCATGCTGTGGACATTGTTCCAACAGACCAAAGGGGGGTCACGTTATCCTACGCCCATTACTCTCCTGTAGGGTGCCATAGGAGCTACAAAGCCACACTCCACACCCTCCAACAGATGGCGCACTGGCCTACAACGTCGTACGACACCCAGGTCTACATCAAAGGATGTTTAACCTGCCGCCAGTTTCAGCCATCCCAGCCAACCAGTCAACCTCCGCTTCAGCGAAGGGGGGTTACATTACCTTGGTTCCACCTTCAGACCAACTGGGTCGAACCAGCTCCAAAATTAACATTAACAGGAGGTAACAAATTCATCCTAACTGTGACATGCAGCTTCATTAAGTGGGTTGGATGCTTGTCAGAAAAGATTGACACCGTCATCCCAGCTGCTGCTTTTTTGCTGAACCAGATGAAGTCCTACATCGAACACTCCTCCCCAAGAACAGAGCTTGTCTCCATGTCCGGGAAAGGAGAGACCAGTGCGTAGGACCAGTTAAATAGGTGCATGTTTCATGAACTCACACTAACATGCACTAATCACTAACAACTTTCTTCAACAGAAACAGTTAAACATATAACTACCTTCTAGGACACCGTCTTAAACTGTAAGTTGGCACGATAATTTTCCATAACACTCTGCATGCACAGCAGACCTCACAAAAGTGATTAAGAATGATGTAATGGACACACGGTGCCAGAGATTTCATGCAAAATCTTATTAAAGGAGGTTGGTTCATCTGTAGACAGTCCCACCGAGGCACAGATACCCATTGACCTAGTTCTGCTGAACTTAGTAGAGAAATCCTAAGTCTACCACAGCAGACACCGTGCAACCTCCACAAACACACCTGGCTTAAAGCCTAAGTACTGCAATTCATTTATTTTTTTTCTCCCTCTTTTCACATCTAGATAGTTTAGAGACAGGAGTCATATTAAAACCCATCATCATTTGGAAGAGCTTATGGTTTAAGCCTAAACCTGTTTTAAACATTCGGGTTTTTTTATTATACACCGCAAACCTGCAGGTTAAGCGTTTACAGGTCAGGATTGATTCCCTCACATTCATTCCCCCACGGTTCATAGCACCACCTTTGCCAATGACACAGCCAGGTTCCGGTGCCTAGTAGAAGTTGGACGAATAAGCTATGAACCATGATTTTGTTTTCTTTTTATATATATACATATATATGTACGGTATCTTTTATTGCTGTTTCATTTTGTCTCAGGGTTACCAAAGCTGATGACCAAGGAATGTAATGATGATATGAATGTATTGTCCTGTATTTTCTCATTGAACAATGTAGAAAGGGATGAGTTAGTCAGAGTTTAGTCCTGCCCAGGCTAACCTCTACTCTGCCCAGTCATAGGTTTTGAGGAACACAGAGACAGTTTTGTTTTGTTCTGCTTCGCCACGGATCACTGATTGTTCAGCAAAGGACATAATGGTCCCAGTAGCTTCAAAGACTGCGATTCATCTCACCCTTTGAACCTAGGGGGGAATGTTGGACCACTTGTTTGCTGAGTATTGGACTATCTGCACGTTGTTGGACGTCACTGTGCCTCTCCAATGGCATCGGCCATTTTGTATCCAGGACAGCCCGCTACTACATATCCCGTCGAGCACTGCGACTGATATGACGAGCGTCCCAAGTCTGACGTCACAAGACGCTATATAGGAAGGCCTCCGTTTTGAACACCCCACCTTCTGCTGGACACCGGACTAGCAACTGAAGCGCACCATTCAAGAGAAGAGTTCCTTGCGGAATTAATTGATTCTCTCTCGTTGGACAACGAACAATTCCTAACTGAGGTTTCTGGACTAGGAAGGCCAGAAATTTCACTTTGCCGATTGAAGACGTGAGCTTAACACGTAACTAAGAACACGGGGTTTCGAGGAGTCAAACCGCTACTGTGCTTCATCCCAAGTCGACTTTGATGGTCAGATCATATTTTCCCTTTTTGCCAAGAGGGCCAGAAGACGAAGACTGACCGTTTTTCCTGAAGTTAATTGTGGACGCCCAATTAACCACTTTCCACCTTTCCTCGCTCGACTTCAAAGTAAAACCTATCCTTTACTTTATTTCTTTATTAGAAGGCCTGGGCAGGGTCAGAGGTTGTAGTGCGATGAGAATCGCTAGTTAGAATCTAATGTGTTCTGAATGATATGTGCATGTAACCTTGCTTATTGAACTTTGATGTGCTGTGCTGATGTCTGAAGCTGCTGCGCTCCCAGCTCTGTGTGCGTTTTACCACCTGAGAGCAAGCGCAGGTGCGCTGTGAGACTGGACTGCTGAAATAACCTCATGGTGAAATTCCCCATTTTCTTTGTCCCCAACCTCACTGCTGGCTAGCTGCCGCCAAAAGTTTTATAACGCTTTGTCTGCTCAGGAGTTGGGGGAGGTTTTATGAGTCAGAATAACTGAGTTACAGTTGGAGCTGCGCCACCCCACTCTCCACTCACCACCACACCCCTTTTCCATATTCTCATTCCTTCTTTTTTCCATAACTGCTGGTTGATTCAATACACACCCACTGCTGTTTGCTTTATTTTTGCTTAGTTAGATGTGTTACCCTTGTTATGTAGAATTTTGCATGTTGAGTAGGTGAAGATTAATAAATATTCACATTGATAAAAAGAGTGTTTTGTGTTCATTGTGTGCAAAAGTGATTTGTCAGTCAAGAATAAGGTTAAAAGTTCCACACATTTCGGCAGAAACGGTTGATTAAACAGTGACATCTCCAGCAATAGTTATTAATTATTACGGAGTATTTAACGGTTGTAATTGTCAAAGGCGTTGAGCCACAATTACAACACCAGAAACATCTCTGGTCTCGATTCATAAATGAGGATTTTGGTTAAGAAGTTGATTTTGTCAGGTTATGATTTTTAATTATAATCATTGATCAAGATTAATCAATCAATAATCATAACACACAACACATTGCTGAAAAGTGCTATATAAATAAACTTACCTTACCTTACCTTACCTAAAAGAGCAGCAAGATTTCAGAAGCTGTTAATGATTCGATTATTTTTAATAAGCTCTGATTTAAAAAAAAAACTGCGTCGGTGAAAGTCTGTGCAGTAACCACTTGGTACTGACACAAACACATTGAAAGACTTCTTCCTCTTTTCAGCTATTTTGTTTTCACATTCTTCTTTCAGGGGACTTGCTTGTTCACAGCTGTTGGAGTTGTTTTGTGAATAGAGAATGAAAATATCCTTCAGTATCACAATTCTTTGTTAACCTCCGCAGGTTAGTGTCAGCCATCACCGAAAATGAGTAACAGCATGATGAGACGAATAACCGATGGTCCTAAACCCTCGGCGCCAGTGCTGGGTGAGTTGCTGTTTCCTAAGAAATAAATGGTTTCCGTTCACTTCTGAAATTTGACAGTCAGTGTTTGTTTCTTCCTGCAGCATGTTCAAAGACTGTTTTGTGCATTATGCCCATTGTTCAGATTGCAATCGGTGAGTCGCTTTAAATCTTCCTATTTGTTTTATCCAGTGGCTTCGCTCAGCTTTCTATAATGAATAGCTTTCCTCTGTCCACCAGGGGCAGTATACTTGGACGAGTGTCCGGTCCAGAGCAAGATCCCCATCTACCTGATCGTGACGGGGGTCTTTGGCGTGGTTCTTAATCTCCTAACTTGCCTGCCCTGCACCCAGGACCCTAAAGACGGCTCGCGGACAATGCTAAGCCAGGCCTTTGCCACCTGGAACTCGCTGGTGTCCACGTTCCTCTTCTGCTGGTTCATCACTGGTGAGCAGCTTTTTTTTATTTGTAGTTGCAGTGTCCTGAACCCAAGTGGAAAGAAATGGTGTTACTGGTCATCTGGCAACTGTTTGTCTAGTGTTAATGAATTTGTGCTCAACATAGAAACAGCTGCTCTAAAGGGTGAGAATAAACGTGAGAGCCTCATTGTAGAAAAGCCTCCAGAGTTAATATTTTGGATTAATCGTCTCCTTTCTGTTCTGGTTATTAGTGTCACAACCTTAAAGAAAGCAAGATTTATTGCAAACGGTGAAGTCAGGGAAAAATGCACTTTATCCTTTTATGATGGCAGACATTATCTCTTATATGATTCCCTCCTTTCATTTGAGAAGCAGTAAATTCCCAGTCTAACATCCCATTAAAGATTCCCTGTGTTGGAACGCGCGACCCATGTTTAGAGGCTTCGGTCCTTGACGCAGCCATCGTGCGTTCAACTTCTTACCCACGCGACCTGTGCTGCATGTCTTCCCCTCTCTCCACCCCTTTCCTGTCTACTTACTGTGGAAATAATAAATAAAAAAAAGGCCACTACTGCCACAAAAAAACATTTAAAAAAAGATGTGGATTTCCTGTGCAAATGTACACCCCGTTGAAAAGTTTATTTTTAGTTGTTGTCATGTATTGGTCGACTAAAATTGTAAAAACATTCTTGAATAAAATCATTTAGTTATAACCCTTTTTAATATTTAATTCAGGACAGAGTTAGAGTATATAGTTGGTAACGCACTGTTGCACAGGTCAACGTATAATTTTTTTAATCAACTTTATTTGAATTAGCTTTTTCCATCTATTTTTAAAATCCTAAATAAAATCTTTTCAGAAACTGATTTGTGCATCATTGCTACTCCAGTAGAGGAGCCATCAGGCCAGCTCCAGCAGAACAGTTATTGTATGTATAATATTACCATGTTGTCTGTGAGTACCTTGTTGCTGTTAGGAAAAATGTAAATGAGGGGAAATGTGAAAGAGTGCTGTATTTATCAGGACTAGATTACAAAGAAGACCAGGGTCTATTGCGCTAGGAAGACTGGCTACAATGGTCACATTCCTTGAGTTTAAGCTTCTCCTGTACCACAGACAACAACAGAAGTGTCTTGCCTTGTCTCAGAAGTGCAAAGGACTGGACTGTTGCTCAGAGGTCCAAAGTCGTAAAATTAAATAAATTTTGGAATTTCATTTGGAAGATCCCAGAGTCTGAAACAAGACGGCAGAGTTTGGGAGTTTCATTAGCTAATACATCACAGTGTATTATTCTTCGTCATGATTGTTTAAATGTTTTGGGTTCAGTTTTCTAACTGAATTACTGAAAATATAATAAACTGTATTCTATTTTACTGGGATTGTGTTGTTTATCTCCTGAATGATTTTAGTTCCACCCATTAATACTGCAAAGCTGTAGAAATTACATGAATATTTGGACAAATTTAAGACATTGTAAATAAAATCTATTGTAACTGTACACAACCTTCTGCAGACGGTGTGACTGGAATCGCAGGCGTAGTCTTTCAGTCCTCGGTCCTTTGAACTTCAGAGTTTAGAGACAGTTTTGCAAAATGCTCTTGATCAGTAGTTCTGAAGGCCTTTTAGTGTTTTTCTCTGAGCTTTGGCTGCCTTATTTTTTTTCAATTTCTGTGCAATACATACCCATTTTCTAAGGATTTTGTTGTTTCTGTTAAGGCAGTACCTCTTAAAAGCCAGCCTAAGCATCCAGAGATCGGGCCGCCGAGGTTTCCACCTTTGACTGCTGCCCGATCCTTTTTGCACTGGTCCCTCATGGTTCCCCCTGCAGGTGGTGGGCCCACTGGGGGACGGCCTTGCATCTCTCGTTCGGGCTTGGCCTGGCCGGATCCCGCGAGGAGCAACATGGCCACCAGGTGTTCTCCGATGAGTTCCGACCCCAGGCCTGGCTCCAGGGATGGACCCCGGCTCCGCCGTACCAGGCAACATCACATGCCTCGATTGTGTGGTCCTCATGAAGGTATCCTGAACCACTCTTTGTCTGACCCATCACCCAGAGCCTGTTTGCTATGGGAGACCCTACCAGGGGCATTTAATGCCCCACACAACATAGCCTCTAGGATCATTCGAGCACTCAAACTCCTTCACCACGTTAAGGTGGCGGTTCAAGGAGGGACGGGAGGTGGAGAGATATTGACTAGAAATAGTCGGGCTCTAGAACCCATCTCCTCAAGACCGGCTGGACTCTCTTCTACTCTGGAGTGGCCCACAGGGAGAGGCAGCGAGCTGGGGTGGGTTTGCTTGTCGCCTCTCCAGCTCAGCCATCTCGTGTCCCAGTGGATGAGAGGGTCGCATCCCTGTGCCTTCGGGTTGGGGACAGGTCTCCGACTGCCTACAGGCCGGGGGGTAGTGCGGAGTACCCGGCCTTCTTGCCATCCCTGTCAGGGGTGCTTCATAGTGCCCCTCCCAGGGACTCCATGATTCTGCTGGGGGACTTCAACGCCCACGTGGGACACGACAGTGACACCTAGAGAGGCGTGATCGGGAGGAATGGCCTCCCCAATCTGAATCCAAGTGGTGTTTCATTATTGGACTTCTGTGCTAGTCACGGATTGTCCATAATGAACACCATGTTCAAGCATAAGGGTGTCCATCAGTGCACTTGGCACCAGGACACCCTAGGCAGGAGGTCGATGATCGACTTTGTTGTTGTATCATCAGCAGCAGCATGTTTTGGACACTCGGCTGAAGAGAGGGGCTTTGACCAGATTCCGGGGGATGTTGGAGACATGGAGTCTGAGTGGACCATCTATTCCTGCCTCAAGTGGACGAGTTCAAGTATCTTGGGTATCTTGTTCACGAGTGAGGGAAGAATGGAGCGGGACATCGACAGACAGATCGGTGTGGCAGCCGCAGTAATGGGGATGCTGTGTCGGTCCGTTGTGGTGAAGAAAGAGCTGAAAAGCAAAGTTCTTGATTTACCGGTCGGTCTACGTTCTGTTGAAGCACCCCCCCAAGGGGTGTTCTGCGTGTTTGTTTATTCACCGTAAGCTGAAAGAATTCACAAGACATTAGAATAAATCACACGGAGACAGCTGTATGTTATTCAAGTACCTGGCCAGGGGAAGCTCTCTGTCATGTGATCTGACCACACACCGAGACGAGACTTCGGAACTTCTCACTGGGGCCATTGCTTTTATTGAAACACACATAAAAATAGGCAGCGCCTGTTTACAGTTTTTTCTCACAAATGGTTTCATACAGACTCTTCTGGCTTACCATATTTGGACAGCTATTGTCCTGCACCTGGACTCTGCTTTTCTGCTGATATGAGAAGGGAGTGCTTGGCCAGTTAATCTTCTCACATTCTTTTCCCACCATTACAGTTCTTCAGTATTTTCTGCTTCACCACACTCAAGGCCAAGTTTGTGCAACAACACTTCTGCAGGCCACAATGTCTTATACTCACACAGGTTATACATTTTATTTCCCACACTGTTTCTGAACATAATAATAACACACTGGTTATGAACATAATAATAATTAATGCACACACATAATATATCTCCACAATTTCCCCCTTTTGAAGTCACCTATGTGACTTCACCACTACTTGGAGATGCTAAATAAAAGATTTTAACAATCATTACAACCTGTGGAGCAGAAGGAAATGTTTGTCATAATGCTTTTTGACCCTGCCTCCAATGCCATGCCATGTGCCCAGGGACTATTGCCTGTCGGGCCTTTGTAGGCCAAAGGATGCTTACAACCTTCTAAATCTTGACGGGGAGTCGTGACCCCTCTAACTGGAGGGTGTCTATCCGTGCTTTATTCCATAGTCTATCAAATTTTGCCAATATAATATTCTACCATCCTTCTGCTCCCTAGACAGTAATACGTATCAGACGCCCTGTAATTTACTCTTACGGGTTAATCTTCGTCCTCCTTCTCGTTAGCATCCACAGATAACCATAATAGCTACAAAAACAGCAATGGAAATAAACAATGACATAATCAACCCTTTCCAGTGTCCAAACATGCCCGTCATCCAGTCTTCTAACGGATTGTCTATTCCTGAGTGCTCATGCATGGTTGCGGAAAGTGTTTTTAACCCTTCTAAAGCTTTTGAGATGGAACCATCAGGTGCAGTGTTGTTGGGAATAAAAGTGCAACACATATCCCCAAACATCGAACAGACGCCCCCTTTTTCTGCTAACAACATATCTAATGCTATTCGGTTTTGCACAGCCATGAGGGAGGTTGGTGCCAATTGTTCAGACAGGCCTTCTACTGCATCCCTTGTTAAGTTAGCTAGACGTAAAACATTGTAATGGATGTAGTTGATGCGGTCTACGTTTTTATTAGGAGTAACATGGAACAAAGCTGTTATAATGGGGATGTTTTCAAAGCCTGCTGAGACTTGATCCGCTAATTTATATTCATTAGGTACGCCTTGAGGAACTCCTATTGCATCAATGTAAGTGGGTGAGTCTTTGCTTAAGTCAAAAGTGTTTGCGCTCCGTTTTATGATATGTCTACGCCTTCTCCTAGTTAAAGCTGTGCTTTGGGCGTGTGTTGAAGGAAGATACTTAAGGTCTTTACCTAACAGAAGGAGAGGTACCTGCAACCTAACCAAGGCACACACTCCAATAGTATGTTGTGGAATTTTCTTATCAAAGTGGAGAGAAGTTGACTCACAAGAAGAGACAAAATCCGGACTTTGTCTTAATAAGTTTTATTCAAAGGCATTCAGCGTTTGAATGACTCTGTCACCGAGCAAGTCAGTTGAACAGAGCCCCGAACGCTATTTTCACACAGTATTTATACCAGAACAAGACAATGTTATCTCAACTGCAAAGAGTCCATGTTCATGACCCCAACCCTTCTTCAGTTCAACAGTGACAAGGTTATCTAGGAACAGACCTAACTGCCCTTCCTGACATTGTCCTAAAGATAGGTCTGAACCATTAAACTTCTGACAGCTTCTTCCTCTAACACAGATGTTCTGAGGAGTAAGACAAAAAAGGTCATACACTGTGAAATGCTTACTGCAAGAATTTCCATCACAAGTATTATTTTGGATCCTAGTCAGAAGGCGGTGTCCTCCACAATAATAATAAAGTCCTGATCTTGCCCAAGGACCTATCACTGAGCCTGACACCGTGGAGTTGCACCAATCGCGAGGAATTTCCCCAAAATTCACCTGCGGGGTTTTGGAAGTGAAGTTAAAACAAGTGTATGTGCCATTTCTCCGTAGAGGGGTAAAAGGGCCAGCCCTGGTTTTGTTGGCAATGGGTGGAGCGCTGCGTTTTGATACTTTATTGTCTGGATGACTGGAGCATGCTTGGAAAGGCAGTTCAAAGAACAATCCAAAAATCAATGTAACAATGAAGAATGCTAAAACACCTATACCTACCATGAACCGACCCTTAAGGGGCATGGGTCCTAGATTTTCACCTACCATTCTTTTCGAAGGTACCTGCAAAAGAAGATGAGGATTAACAATATGGTGAAACACAAAATACTTTTTTATTATTATTTTTTTTAAAGTTCAGAGTGTTCAGTTCAGTTCTTCGGTGGGAGAGCAGCTACGACCACCAGTGAAAGAGAGGAAAGCTCAGTCACATCCGCCTCTTCTGTCTGATGTCCTGGTCTTCACTCACAGGTGTAGACTGACCTGGAGCTAAGTGGTCTCACCAGGGGATTATTCTGTCCCTATTTGGTGGGACCACTGATTTAACGGTGCACCTAAGGTGTAGACTAACCTTTAGGTGTAAATGAACGCTTTCTCACCCTAGGGGATTATTCTGCCCCTTGAATTGGGTGAGAAGGGTCTTCTGGTGTGCTGGTGTTGTCCCTCAGGTTCTGCTGGACCTCTGGCAGCGATCTCTGTGGTGCCTCTGCTGCTGCACAAAGGCTCCAAAGATACCACGTGTCTCCTTTGCCCTTGACACTCACCGCATGTGAGGTTCTCTCTGTGACCTGGAATGGACCCGTCCACCTGGGCTCTGACCACTTCCTTTGGATCACCTTCAGCAGGATCCACTCAGCTTCGGACGTGGTTGGCTAAGGTCCCTCGGTTGGTTTCTCTGGAACCTGTTTTGAGAACTCTGTAACCAAAATTAAGTTGGTGACTGAGGTGTCCTGCCAGTCCCCAGCTGCCAGAGAGCGCTTTACCACTCCTCTCAATTCCTCAACTTGATACTCAGGATGCAAAGAAAGAGAAACATGAGGAACAGTTTCATCTGACAGTAAATACTATTCTGCTTGGTCAGGTGTTAAATCAACTGTTGCAGCCACACCCTCAAGAGCCACATAAACATTTGTGGATGAAATAAACCATGTCCTACCTTCTACTGTTTCATTAAACAAATCTGGTACCATTCAGTGTGACAACGGTCGTAGAACAGAGTGACATGGGGCGGGTCAGGCGGAGAGGTGCAGGGACAGAGACTTTGAATCCAGGGTTTCCACAGCTGATACACAGAGAAGATGCTGCTTGGAGAAGAAGGTGCGGTCAGCAGTCCCCAGTAGATGTCAGCATATGCCTCTGCAACTGGCTGTAAAAATATTGTCCATGCTGAAGCATTTTTCCACATGCCAAAGAGGAACCATCTGGAATAGTTATCGTTAACCCATCAGTACCACACAACACTGATGCTCCCAGCTTCACTAATAAGTCTCTGCTCAGCAAATTAGCAGGTGTGCTGGGTGAACACACAAAAGGGTGAGTTACTCTTTGAGTCCCAATCTGAACAGGAAGTGGTACAGTCACAGGCAGAATTTATGCAGCCTCTATGAAGCTCATCACAGAAACAGTCTTAGTAGACAGCAGTGGTTTAGGAGGTTGCTGTGTTATGGTGGAATAAGTAGCTCCAGTGTCCACTCAAAAATTCAGACAGTTCTCTCCCACTTTTGCAGGCAACGTGGGATCTGCTGTGCCCACGCTGCACAGTTGTAGCACACATCTCCCAGTGCCCTGCTGGCTCCACCCCTTCCTCTGGGTGCTCCGCACCATATACCAGACCAGCCGACCACCAACATGCCATCCGCCTCCACGACCGGGGCCACTGTACCTGTAATTATTAAAATATATAGGGTGCAAGAGGGAGTACCCTCTCCTTGCCACTGATCAGTCATAGACATAGGGTTGTGTGCTGCTGGAGGAACATTACATTTTCAGTTATATCATTTTTTTCTTATTTAATTTTCTCTTTGGCCTCTTGCAGCTGCAATTTAAGGAGCTGATTCTGTAGCTGCTCTTTCTCCTCTTTTCTTTTTCTCTGCCTCCTGAGCTATTGTTTTCCTTAATCTTTAACTGAACCCTTAATGCTTTAGAACTTAGTTCTATTAGTTTATTTATAAAATGAGTTCCATTATCTGACCTTATAATCTGTGGGATACCATATGTGGGGAAGAAATGTGTAACTGGGTTAATCTATTACCACTAGGCAATACTTCTTCCCCGTGTTTGCAGCAAATTATGCATGATCTGCAAAAATTCTTTGCATAGTCAGAAACATTTATAGTGTAGCATTAATGCTTTACCAGATGTGACATATTCCCCCTTTGACACGTGGGTCTTCCCCATGTGTCACTGTAGCCGCTGTTTCATCATTGTTTGTTTCACATATTCAATCAGATCTTTATATTATACCAGTAGGTGAAGTTGTTAGTATCTCATGTAGATTGACATATACTGTTGCATTTGGAGAAGATCTCAGATTAAATAAACATAGTTAGAGCTTCAATCCAGGTTCATTTTGTGTCTGCAGACTTTAGCCAATTTTTCTTTTTCTTTTTTTTATACATAAAGATTCAAAACATTTTCAAAAGGCAGATTGTGGCAGAATGCAGACAAAACTGCGTATTGATTGACAAAATAACATTCAAGCACACAATCACCATATTAAAAGGCTTCTAGACAATCACTAAACTTCTGGGGTCCAGTTTTGGCCCGCGGACCTTGAGCCCGACACATGCATGGCAGAGTTACAATCCCCATCTCTCAGCAGAGACAGGCTTCTGCCTTTTGTGCAGAAGTGTTATCTCTGCTGTCAGGCAGCTGCATCTACCTGTCAAGGTCGCCTCACAGAGCTGAAAACTAACTTCTCTCAAAGAGGAAAATCAAGAATGCACACAATCTGAGCCAAATATGGAATTATTTCCCTGCAAAATATGTTTTGCATTTTATCTTGGTATTGTTGGTAGTATAACAATTAGCACCCTAAAGAGTTTTTACACCTTACAAAAGTATTCACACTTTCAAAAGTTTTCGCACTAAAAAAAGTATTAGCACTCAGAAAAGTATTGGCATGTCTGGAACTGTCAGTCAGCTTAAGAGCACCAGGGAAAACTTTCAATCTGATAAATCACCAATGATTCTGTATGCAAAAACAAGCTGCTTCTTAACTCTCCTGAAAACTCAAAGTTTTAATCACTCTGGGATTTAGAAACATTATTCTAAACATGGATTATTGTTTCATGCAACATATAAACAAACATTCATTCCAACAAACAAACACAAAACATCAAAGACAGACAAATGGCCAAATTTGAAGCTTCAAGAATTCAAAGACATTTTTATCAATCTCTTTTCAGAATATGTTTTCTCAGCCATATCTTTTAATGCTGTAAATGATCAATTTTGTTATGACAATCTTCAGGATCCTTTTTTAAAAAATGAGTGCACAAACTATTTAGAAGCACAGCAACAGTTTTCTCTAACATGAATCCAAATTTACTGATGCTGAAACCCTTTGCCAGTCCTTGTACTGTAACTCTATAATAATAATAACTACAACCCTGAGAGTTATTGTTATAGTTCTCTTTTTGTTTAACTCAATTTAATCGCAGCTGCATTCAAGATTTTCTCTGCTCAGGTTTAATGCAAAGAAGTATTTTAAGCTGGCGTTGACATTTTTATGGTCTACCCAAACAAAACAAAAACTGCAGTATTTGATTTAATCAGAAATTAAAATAATAAGCTTGTCTCCAAACTGGACTTTTTTCCACATAGTGTTTTAAAAGGAAGACACACATAATTTTCCTTAATTTGGCTATTTAAATTTTGAGAATTGGGGGGGAAATATTACTATAACCCCTCTTTATTAATCCAAATGCTGATAAATGTTCCAATATTTTATGATTTAGTAATCTGAAATTACGCTGTGTACCTTTGTACTCCTATGTATTGTTTTAATCTTTAAACATTAAGAAATCAAACAAGGAGACTGGAGTTTAAGCCGACCATCCTCTTTAGTATTGAGAGAGCCTGTATTTCTTTTTCTTTTCCTAAAATGATGTTTACTTTCTGCAGATTGAAGAGAGGAGTGGCTAAATATTCCCAGACCTGTTAGTGTATTATTTCTGCTTGGACAATAATCAGATTTAAAAATCACTAGTTCACAGCTCCTAATTTACCTCAGATCATATTTGCTCCTAACCCAGTTCATAAGAAGCTTCAGACAAACATTATGCTAAAAAGCCAAAAACAAAACAAAAACCAGATCTGTTTTAAAATAAAGAAAAAGCATGCTTAAAAAACTTGGTACTGTGGTGGAAAATAACTCCACGGTTCTGAGACCCTTTTCTATGCAGAGTCTTTTAGGAAACATGAGATTAGTTTAATTTTTGTGTGTGGTACCATTGTCCAATCAGAATCTTTCTTACCTTCAAAAATAACCCAATTTGTCCAGTAAAGGTTTGTTTTGCCAAGGAAAATGTGTTTAACAAAACCAATTACTCTCAAAAGTTTAAAAAGTTTTTTAAATCCGTATTTTATTTTATTTTTCCATCGTTTACATATTTCTTCGGCCCCCTTCACATAATTTTCCATAAATGTTCAATGACCTCTTCACAATATGCGCACATAATACGCTTATCACTGTATTGTATTTGTTAACAAAACAGTGCATTTATTTATCCGCAATGGTGGGCCTGGCTGCCACCCACACATACACACAATCAGTCAGTCAGTCAGCGCTTGTCACAGTCAGTGTCGTTTAATATCAGCAAAAACACTTAATATTCACATTTATTCTATAATCCGCCACACAGACACTTATCCCTGGCACTCGACAGTTATTTTAACCCAAATGATCCTCTCGCTCAGTCACACAAACACCTTCCAGTTCGTATTTCCTCAATTCAACACAAGTCTGACAGACAGTTGCACACAGGAAATATGCACAAATATGCAAAAACAATCCACTACAAGCCACTTCACCCTATATACAACAAATGCATTTTATTTTTGCTTAAGTAATTAACAATCCAACCGCATATTTAAGTCAGAATTTGTGTTCAAATATTCAAAGTCGACTGCACTTCCCCGTCACTTGTGTAATTCCGCCGTGTGAACACTAGATGGGGCCACTAACCCTTGTAAAATTTCTGAATGAACCAGATCACCTGATTGAAAAAAAATCAGATGTTCTGTCAAGACTTTCAAGTAGCAGTAATGAGTGGAGCAGCCACGCTCAGCCATAAAGGACTTCAACCTTTTTTTTTTTACCTTTGACCCAGGCGGACTTCAACACCTGGTCTCATCTCAGATTTTTCATATCTGACTCTGATTTTAACACATTCAGTTAATGCACACTCTTTAACAGTTTTACAGAGTAATAATAAATCAGAACCACTGAGACCTGGTTTAATTTGGCCTATACATAAATTCAATCGGAGAGTTTAATGAAATAGGCTCTGCCTCACCTTTGATGATTAATTATGGACGCCCTGGTCTCAGAGGTTTCCGTCTGTCACACTCTCTCTTTGTCCAAATTCCCTGATTCAGCCGTGAATCACGTCGGAGGTCACCAATTGTTGAAGCACCCCCCCAAGGGGTGTTCTGCGTGTTCGTTTATTCACCGTAAGCTGAAAGAATTCACAAGACATTAGAATAAATCACACGGAGACAGCTGTATGTTATTCAAGTACCTGGACCAGGGAAGCTCTCTGTCATGTGATCTGACCACACACCGAGACGACTTCGGAGCTTCTCACTGGAGCCATTGCTTTTATTGAAACACACATAAAAATAGGCAGCGCCTGTTTACAGTTTTTTCACACATATGGTTTCATACAGACTCTTCCGGCTTACCATATTTGGACAGCTATTGTCCTGCACCTGGACTCTGCTTTTCTGCTGATATGAGAAGGGAGTGCTTGGCCAGTTAATCTTCTCACATTCTTTTCCCACCATTACAGTTCTTCAGTATTTTTCTGCTTCATCACACTCAAGGCCAAGTTTGTGCAACAACAATGCTGCAGGCCACAATGTCTTATACTCACACAGGTTATACATTTTATTTCCCACACTGTTTCTGAACATAATAATAACACACTGTTTCTGAACATAATAATAACACACTGGTTATGAACATAATAATAATTAATGCACACACATAATATATCTCCACAGTTCCTACCCTCACCAATGGCCATGAACTTTGGATCATAACCAAAAGAATGAGATCCCGGATACAAGGGGCTGAAATGAGCTTCCTCCGTAGGGTGGGCGGGCACTCCCTTAGAGATAGGGTGAGGAGCCCGGCCATCCGGGAGAGGCTCGGAGTAGAGCCACTGGTCCTCCACATCGAGAGGAGCCAGTTGAGGTTGCTCGGGCATCTATACCGGATGCCTCCTGGCTGCATTCCTCGGGAGGTGTTCCAGGCAGGTCCCACCGGGGGGAGGCCCAGGGGATGGCCCAGGACACGCTGGAGGGACTATGTCTCTCGACTGGCCTGGGAACGCCTTGGGCTCCCCCCGTAGGAGGTGTCTGGGGAGAGGGACGTCTGGGTGTCTCTACTGAGTCTGCTGCCCCCTTGACCTGTCCCGTATAAAGCGGAAGATCGCGACGAGTATGACTACCTCTTAAATTTTTCCACAATTTATTGCATCACAACCACAAACTTTAAGTGTGTTTTGCTGGGATTTAATGTGATAGACCAACACAAAATAGTACATAATAGTGAAGTGAAAGAAATTTTATATACTGTATGTAGTTTTTAAACATTTTGACATCTAAGAAGTATATTGTGCATTTGTATTCAGCCCCTCTGAGTTAATTGGAGCCAGATTCTGCTCCAATTATAGCTGCATGCCTCTAGGGTTATGTCTGTACATACTCTGCAAAATAGCTCAAACTCAGCCAGATTGGATGGAGAGCCTCTCTGAACATCAATTTTCAAGAAAAGCCACAGATTCTAAATTAGATTCAGGTCTGGACTTGACATTTTAATACATTAATTTACATTTATCTATATATTTGGGGTCTTTGTCCTAATGGAAGGTGAAGCCCCACCTCCACCTTGCATCCTCTAATATTTTTCTTTTAGTATTGAGCTGTATTTAGATCCACTATAACCATCTTATGTGTCTCAGTTTAGTAGGACAACCATGTTTTGGTACCACTTGGTCTTCATGATGCTGTTAGTTCCCAAATCTTCTATTAGAAACCTCTGAGGTCTTCATAAAGCAGCTCGATTTATACTGAGGCCTTTTTATTCTTCATTGAAGAACTTTTAAAGGCAATGAGTTACACTAGATTTCACATGGAAATATCAGAGAGAAAACACAGCTGAACTGAAATACGTACCACACTTTTTCAATTTTGTTATGTAAATATTTATTGAGAACCATTAGTTATTTTCCATCCACTTCAGACTTATGGGTGACTGGTTAATTTAGCTTTTTCTTCTTTTTTTTTAAGCCAGACGCTACTACTTATGTTCACTTAGGTGGTTTAAAACCTTTGCAGAATACTTTATATCCATTTCTGTTGTTTTTATTGTGCAGGAAACGTTTGGATTTACTCCGTTTACCAGCCTAACTACAGCAAGAACGCCACAGATGTGAGCTCCTACTGTAACAAGACGCTCTACTTGTTCGCCTTCTGGACCACCACGCTGGTCTACATCCTGCTGGGTCTATTCCTCCTCACGGGCTTCTGCGTCCTGTTCTGCTTTTTCTTGTGTGGCCGGGCGGACCCCGACGACAACAACGAGCCCTGAGAGACTGCAGGGAAAATTTTAGATGGGCAGCCTCTCATGTGACTGCGCATCACCTGAAGCTGTTCGTCAACTCTCAGATGAATGATCTTATTTCTAAAACAAAACCAGCAGAACCAGTTCCAGTCTTGACCTTTGTGGTGGCTAAATCTCTTAGTTTTACTCTCAGATGATGTGCGTTTTAACACTTGTATTTGCTGTCCACGTTGCTGTATATTGTCTAACACTGAATGGATGAATGAATGCTGTTTTGTTTGACTTTCTATAACTACTATGCTGGAAGCCATGTTTGGTGAGGTGTTTACATCTCAAGAGGAAATGACAAAATATCTGTTTTATTTTATTGCTTGTGTTACTTGGGGTTGCCCACAAAGGTGGAGGAAGCAGATGATGTATATACCAAGCAGACTAAAATAAAAGACAAAACTTTAGTAAGTAAAACTTTATTTATATTGCACCTTTCAAGGTAAAAAACACAAAGTGCTTCAAGAAAAAAGAAATTGACAAGATAAAACTAAACAAAAGCAGATTAAACGTTTTTAGTTGGCCTTTAAAGGAAACCACTGAGTCTGCTGAGTTCAGAGTCAAAGTAAGGGAGTTCCAGAGATCTGGAGCCACAAAAGAAAACGCTCTGTCTCCCTTCAGGTTTCAATCCTGATCACAGGAGCTCAGGGCCATAATAGAGGTGTAGTAATGCCATAGATCAGAGATATTGACTGGTGTCTGTCCACACAGCTCTCTCCAAGTCAATACCAGGATCGAGAAATTGCATTAGCAGTGGAGTCATATGACAAAATTTCTAAGATCTAGTCGGGAGCCTAGCAGCAGCATTATTGACTGTATTGACTGCAAGTAGACTGTTGAGGGAGGTTTCGGTAAAACATGTAGAGCGCATTGCAATAATCCAAACGAGACCAAACAAAAGCGTAAATTAAGATTTCCATCTCAGGACGAGAAACAATAAGGGTTAAGTTTGGCAATGTTATGCAAATGGCAGGAACTGGATCAAACCTTTTCAAGCCGAAAGCCTGAGTCAAAGGTTATCCCAAGGTTTCTAACAGAAGATTTAGCCCAAAAACCAAGAGACCCAAGGATCTGCTTTATCTTTCCAGTTATTGTTTTCTGGTGCAAAAATGATTACTTCAGTTTTTTCTGCATTTAATTGAAGAAAACTTTCCATCATCCAGGTTTTAATTGACTCCAGGCATTTTAATAAAATGTGCAGTTTCAAAATAAATATACAACTGGATATCATCTGCATAGCAGTGATGGGAAATATCCTTAAACGATGATAGAATGGGACCAAGAGGGA
Source organism: Girardinichthys multiradiatus (assembly GCF_021462225.1). Taxonomy (NCBI): domain Eukaryota; kingdom Metazoa; phylum Chordata; class Actinopteri; order Cyprinodontiformes; family Goodeidae; genus Girardinichthys; species Girardinichthys multiradiatus. The sequence goes on from NC_061807.1 coordinate 27,609,197, forward strand.
GCAGATAAAGCAAAAACCATAGTGGCCTCAGAACAGAGCCCTGTGAAATGCTAAATTAATAAAGGACAGGAATGGGATCTATAAATAGATGCAGCTTAAAAGGTTGATCCATCAAATAGGTGCAAGGACAAGTACAGGTCCTTCTCAAAATATTAGCATATTATGATAAAGTTCATTATTTTCCATAATGTAATGATTAAAATTTAACATTCATATATTTTAGATTCATTGCACACTAACTGAAATATTTCAGGTCTTTTATTGTCTTAATACGGATGATTTTGGCATACAGCTCATGAAAACCCAAAATTCCTATCTCACAAAATTAGCATATTTCATCCGACCAATAAAAGAAAAGTGTTTTTAATACAAAAAACGTCAACCTTCAAATAATCATGTACAGTTATGCACTCAATACTTGGTCGGGAATCCTTTGGCAGAAATGACTGCTTCAATGTGGCGTGGCAAGGAGGCAATCAGCCTGTGGCACTGCTGAGGTCTTATGGAGGCCCAGGATGCTTCGATAGCGGCCTTTAGCTCATCCAGAGTGTTGGGTCTTGAGTCTCTCAACGTTCTCTTCACAATATCCCACAGATTCTCTATGGGGTTCAGGTCAGGAGAGTTGGCAGGTCAATTGAGCACAGTGATACCATGGTCAGTAAACCATTTACCAGTGGTTTTGGCACTGTGAGCAGGTGCCAGGTCGTGCTGAAAAATGAAATCTTCATCTCCATAAAGCTTTTCAGCAGATGGAAGCATGAAGTGCTCCAAAATCTCCTGATAGCTAGCTGCATTGACCCTGCCCTTGATAAAACACAGTGGACCAACACCAGCAGCTGACACGGCACCCCAGACCATCACTGACTGTGGGTACTTGACACTGGACTTCTGGCATTTTGGCATTTCCTTCTCCCCAGTCTTCCTCCAGACTCTGGCACCTTGATTTCCGAATGACATGCAGAATTTGTTTTCATTCGAAAAAAGTACTTTGGACCACTGAGCAACAGTCCAGTGCTGCTTCTCTGTAGCCCAGGTCAGGCGCTTCTGCCGCTGTTTCTGGTTCAAAAGTGGCTTGACCTGGGGAATGTGGCACCTGTAGCCCATTTCCTGCACACGCCTGTGCACGGTGGCTCTGGATGTTTCTACTCCAGACTCAGTCCACTGCTTCCTCAGGTCTCCCAAGGTCTGGAATCGGCCCTTCTCCACAATCTTCCTCAGGTTCCGGTCACCTCTTCTCGTTGTGCAGCGTTTTCTGCCACACTTTTTCCTTCCCACAGACTTACCACTGAGGTGCCTTGATACAGCACTCTGGGAACAGCCTATTCGTTCAGAAATTTCTTTCTGTGTCTTACCCTCTTGCTTGAGGGTGTCAATAGTGGCCTTCTAGACAGCAGTCAGGTCGGCAGTCTTACCCATGATTGGGGTTTTGAGTGATGAACCAGGCTGGGAGTTTTAAAGGCCTCAGGAATCTTTTGCAGGTGTTTAGAGTTAACTCGTTGATTCAGATGATTAGGTTCATAGCTCGTTTAGGGACAATTTTAATGATATGCTAATTTTGTGCGATAGGAATTTTGAGTTTTCATGAGCTGTATGCCAATATAATCCGTATTAAGACAATAAAAGACCTTAAATATTTCAGTTAGTGTGCAATGAATCTAAAATATATGAATGTTACATTTTCATCATGACATTATGGAAAATATTGAACTTTATCACAATATGCTAATATTTTGAGAAGGACCTGTATTTTAAAGCAGAACCTGAAATACCAGTCCAACACCTCACTCTATTTAGTAGTGTTGGATGATCAACAGTCTCAAATGCTGAAATGAGGTCCAACATAAGCAACATAGAACATTTTTAAAAATTAACAATCTTAACATCAAATAAAATTATCATAAACTGATGTAAAATAAAGGTGGGGAAATAGATTTGAGATGTATAAAATCTCACAAACAGCTGCTGGTTTTATTAAATAGGAGCTCAAGGTGCTTTACTTTTAAAGGGACAACATGCATATAAGGCATCCAACATAATTTCTATAATATTAAAACTTTAAGGTAATGACCAGGTTTAGATAGAAGGCAAGGTAAGTTCAATTATATAGCACATTTCAGTATCAAGGCAATTCAAAGAGCTGCACATGAAAAACATAATAGGAAAAGTACAGTGGCATAAAGGTAATAAAATAATTAATGAACACAAATAATTTAAGATAATAAATATGTATAATTAAAATAAGATAATTAAAAAATGAAAAATTTATTATAAAATGATTGATAGGTAAATGAAAGGAAAGTTGGACATAAATCTTAACTGATAATGTTTAGTGTTGGACCACATGTGCTGAATATTGGACCATTTGCACGTTGCTGGACGCTACCAGGCCGTTTGGCGTCATCGGCCATTTTGTATCCCAGTATAGCCACTACTACGAATCCCAGCGGCCACCGCGGCTGACATGACGGGGCGTCCCACATCTGACGTCACAGGAAAGCATAAATGAAGGTGGCCCCTTTAAAACCTTTGCTTTTCACGCTGGAAACCGGACCAGTAACTGAAGCGCATTCCTGGAGAAGAAGAGGTCCCACGTGGATTCTTCATTTATTCTCCTTCGTTGGCCAACGAAAAATTAATTAAAGAGGTTTCTGGAATGAGAAGGCCAGAAATTTCACTTTGCCGATCGAAGACGTGAATTTAACACGTAACAAAAAAAAAAACACGGAGTTTCAAGGAGACTCAACTTTCCCTCCTTGTGTTGTACTAGTTGACTGTCTAATGTGTTCTGAATTGTATGTGCATGCCATTGTTCTTTTGAAACTTGATTACTGTTGTTTTCTGAGGCCGCCGAGTCTCGCAAGATTGTGCTTTCACCGTGTGAACACCTGAGAGCAGCTGCGCTGTGAAACTGGACCCCTGTAATAACCTTATGGTGAAAATCAACCATTTTCTTTGTCTTCAACTTCATGTTTTATGAGTTGCCTCCAAAAGTTTTATAACCATGTTTTGGTACCACTTGGTCTTTATGATGCTGTTAGTTCCCAAATCTTCTATTAGAAACCTCTGAGGTCTTCATAAAGCAGCTCGATTTATACTGAGGCCTTTTTATTCTTCATTGAAGAACTTTTAAAGGCAATGAGTTGCACTAGATTTCACATGGAAATATCAGAGAGAAAACACAGCTGAACTGAAATACGTACCACACTTTTTCAATTTTGTTATGTAAATATTTATTGAGAACCATTAGTTATTTTCCATCCACTTCAGACTTATGGGTGACTGGTTAATTTTGCTTTTTCTTCTTTTTTTTTAAGCCAGACGCTACTACTTATGTTCACTTAGGTGGTTTAAAACCTTTGCAGAATGCTTTATATCCATTTCTGTTGTTTTTATTGTGCAGGAAACGTTTGGATTTACTCCGTTTACCAGCCTAACTACAGCAAGAACGCCACAGATGTGAGCTCCTACTGTAACAAGACGCTCTACCTGTTCGCCTTCTGGACCACCACGCTGGTCTACATCCTGCTGGGTCTATTCCTCCTCAAGGGCTTCTGCGTCCTGTTCTGCTTTTTCTTGTGTGGCCGGGCGGACCCCGACGACAACAACGAGCCCTGAGAGACTGCAGGGAAAATGTTAGATGGGCAGCCTCTCACGTGACTGCGCATCACCTGAAGCTGTTTGTCAACTCTCAGATGAATGATCTTATTTCTAAAACAAAACCAGTTCCAGTCTTGACCTTTGTGGTGGCTAAATCTCTTAGCTTTACTCTCAGATGATGTGCGTTTTAACACTTGTATTTGCTGTCCACGTTGCTGTATATTGTCTAACACTGAATGGATGAATGAATGCTGTTTTGTTTGACTTTCTATAACTACTATGCTGGAAGCCATGTTTGGTGAGGTGTTTACATCTCAAGAGGAAATGACAAAATATCTGTTTTATTTTATTGCTTGTGTTACTTGGGGTTGCCCACAAAGGTGGAGGAAGCAGATGATGTATATACCAAGCAGACTAAAATAAAAGACAAAACTTTAGTAAGTAAAACTTTATTTATATTGCACCTTTCAAGGTAAAAAACACAAAGTGCTTCAAGAAAAAAGAAATTAACAAGATAAAACTAAACAAAAGCAGATTAAACGTTTTTAGCTGGCCTTTAAAGGAAACCACTGAGTCTGCTGAGTTCAGAGTCAAAGTAAGGGAGTTCCAGAGATCTGGAGCCACAAAAGAAAACGCTCTGTCTCCCTTCAGGTTTCAATCCTGATCACAGGAGCTCAGGGCCCTAATAGAGGTGTAGTAATGCCATAGATCAGAGATATTGACTGGTGTCTGTCCACACAGCTCTCTCCAAGTCAATACCAGGATCGAGAAATTGCATTAGCAGTGGAGTCATATGACAAAATTTCTAAGATCTAGTCGGGAGCCTAGCAGCAGCATTATTGACTGTATTGACTGGAAGTAGACTGTTGAGGGAGGTTTCGGTAAAACATGTAGAGCGCATTGCAATAATCCAAACGAGACAAAACAAAAGCGTGAATTAAGATTTCCATCTCAGGACGAGAAACAATAAGGGTTAAGTTTGGCAATGTTATGCAAATGGCAGGAACTGGATCAAACCTTTTCAAGCCTAAAGCCTGAGTCAAAGGTTATCCCAAGGTTTCTAACAGAAGATTTAGCCCAAAAACCAAGAGGCCCAAGGATCTGCTTTATCTTTCCAGTTATTGTTTTCTGGTGCAAAAATGATTACTTCAGTTTTTTCTGCATTTAATTGAAGAAAACTTTACATCATCCAGGTTTTAATTGACTCCAGGCATTTTAATAAAATGTGCAGTTTCAAAATAAATATACAACTGGATATCATCTGCATAGCAGTGATGGGAAATATCCTTAAACGATGATAGAATGGGACCAAGAGGGAGCAGATAAAGCAAAAAACAAAACCAGCAGAACCAGTTCCAGTCTTGACCTTTGTGGTGGCTAAATCTCTTAGCTTTACTTGTTGAGCCACAATTACAACACCAGAAGACATGTCTGATTTCGATTCATAAATGAGGATTTTTGGTTAAGAAATTCATTTTCTCAAATTATGATTTTCAATTATAATTATTGATAAATATTAATTAATCAATAAGCATAATTCCAACATTAGATAGCACAGTCAAAGGCCACTCTAAACAAATACATTTTTAATCTTGATTTAAAGCAACTTATTGTTTCAGCACTTTTACAGTTTTCTGGGAGTTTATCCCCTCCCTGGGCTGCCACCTTTCCGTGGTGGAGGGGTTTGAGTGTCCCAATGATCCTAGGAGCTATGTTGTCAGGGGCTTTATGCCCCTGGTAGGGTCACCCAAGGCAAACAGGTCCTAGGTGAGGGATCAGGCAAAGCGCAGCCCACAGACCCCTAGTGATGATTACCATAGATGGAAACAGTGTTTCCTCACTCTGGAGCCAGGCCTGGAGGTGAGGCACGCTGGCGAGCACCTGGTGGCCGGGCTTTCACCCATGGACCCCAGCTGGGCACAGCCCGAAGAGGAAATGTGGATCCCCCTTCCGATGGGCTCACCACCGGTGGGAGGTGCCAAAGGGGTCGGGTGCAATGTGGTGGAGACCTTGGTGGTCTGATCCTCGGCTCCAGAAGCTGGCTCTTGGGACGTGGAATGTCACCGATCTGGTGGGGAAGGAGCCTGAGTTGGTGTGCGAGGTAGAGAGGTTATGGATAGAAATAGTCGGGCTCACCTTGACGCACGGCTCTGCCTCTGGAACCAGTCTCCTTGAGAGGGTTTGGACACTCTTCCACTCTGGAGTTGCCCTTGGTGATGGCATACTTGTTGCCCCCCCATCGTGGCGCCTGTACGTTGGGGTTCACCCCAGTGAAAGAGAGGGTAGCCTCCCTCCGCCTACGGGTGGGGGGACAGGTTCTGACTGTTTGTGTTTATGCACCAAATGGCAGTTCAGACTACCCACCCTTTTTGGAGTCCTTGGAGGGGGTGTTGGAGAGTGCCTCTCCGGGGGGCTCCCTTGTTCTGCTGGGGGACTTCAACACTCACGTTGGCAATGACAGTGAGACCTGGAGGGGTGTGGTTGGAAGGAATGGGCACACTAGCACCAGAGGCCTGGGAATGGCTCAGATGAGCCCTATTGTCATTCTTTCCCAGGAATGTTGACTGAAAAAACTGAACTTTGAACCTAGCACAGAGCTCCATCCTAATCTGCATTTCGTACTCCCTGAAACTTAGCAGAGCCGACTACAATGCGCTCACCAGTGATTAGTCTGCAGTTCTTTCATAAGGTGGGTCATCGTCCTTCTTGGGTTTCCGATCTGAAGTAACAAGTGAGAAGTGATCTCTGTTTTTTATACCCTGTGATCGTTGGAGCACCCTAATGCTCTAGCCCGTTGGCCTTGGGCTGATATCCATCAGGAATGGACTCTTCTGGTGGTTTAGGAACCCATCTGCAGTGGCTGGCTGCTGTTTGAGTCACCAGCAACACCCTGGAACAGCACTTGTCCATGTTTGGACCTTTGAAATTTCCTCCTTAGCTGGTCCAATCTCCTGGTTGCAGTTGGTGTAGATGACTGCATCCTGCTTATGAATGAGTCACATCATTTTGACTTGTCTTGCGTAAAATGACTAAATCCACATTTATGGGAATTGTAATGTTATTTAAATGCATAAACTGTGCAAATTGGACCTAAACTTTTCCACTGTAGAGCCATTACTCAGTCCTTTATTAGAGATACAGTACAGACCAAACGTTTGGACACACCGTCTCATTCAAAGACTTTTCTTCATTTTCATGACTATGAATATTGTAGCTTCACACTGAAGGCATCAAAACTATGAATTAACACATGTGGAATTATATACTGAACGAAAAAGTGTAAAACAACTGAAAATATGTCTTATATTCTAGGTTCTTCAAAGTAGCCACCTTTTGCTTTGATTACTGCTCCACACACTCTTGGTATTCTGTTGATGAGCTTCAAGAGGTAGTCACCTGAAATGGTTTTCCAACAGTCTTGAAGGAGTTCCCAGAGATGCTTAGTACTTGTTGGCCCTTTTACCTTCACTCTGATGAGTCCAAGTTTGAGATCTTTGGTTCCAACCACCGTGTCTTTGTGCGGCGCAGAAGAGGTGAACGGATGGACTCTACATGCCTGGTTCCCACCGTGAAACATGGAGGAGGAGGTGTGATGGTGTGGGGGTGCTTTGCTGGTGACACTGTTGGGGATTTATTCAAAATTGAAGGCATACTGAACCAGCATGGCTACCACAGCATCTTGCAGCGGCATGCTATTCCATCCGGTTTGCGTTTAGTTGGACCATCGTTTATTTTTCAACAGGACAATGACCCCAAACACACCTCCAGGCTGTGTAAGGACTATTTGACCAAGAAAGAGAGTGATGGGGTGCTGCGCATGTGTTAATTCATAGTTTTGATGCCTTCAGTGTGAAGCTACAATATTCATAGTCATGAAAATAAAGACAACTCTTTGAATGAGAAGGTGTGTCCAAACTTTTGGTCTGTACTGTATATTCCTTATCTTTTGAATATTTAGCAACTTTAGCTATTTTAATTTCACAGGATAATGTGTCAAATCTAATAAATCAGCAATTATCCTTTAAACAAAAAATTTTAAACTGTTTCATTAACCTTTAATAGAGTTATGAAATGAATTTGAGTTTTTATCTTTTCTTAGTTAATATATAAACATGTACTTGGTATTGTAACCATGGCAAACCCTTAAGCTAAGAAAGGGCAAGTGAGACTGCAGTAATTTCCTCTAAATCAGCAGTTCTCAAACTATTGGGAGTTGGGGGCGAACATTTTTTCCATGGACCCCATTTATAATCCACACGCTGATAACTCTCCCATTATTTTAATTATTATTAATTTGAAATTATCTTTTGTACTCCTAGGTAGTGTAGATTGTTTTACCTTTTAAACCCTAAAAATGTTTTTGAAGACCTCTAAAAAAAATATCCAAGTTATGGTTTGTAACTAACTACATTATTCATTTTTAGGTAACAAAATTCAAAGCCAGAACTCATGACAGGCTTAGACTGTTATTTATTCATTTATTTTTTATTCAGGCAAAAGTGGCCGTTATTTTTTTGTTATTTGAAAGTAGGCAGACAGGAAGTGGAACAAAGAGAGAGGGAAGATATGCTTCTAATGTGTCTTCTTATTTCTTGCATGGACAATAATTATATTTAGGGGTTACAGTCACTAGTTCACAGCCCTGACTTAATCCCATCATCATATTTGCTTTCAGCCCAGAGTTCATAGAGAACTTCAGACAACATCAGTCATTTTCTACCGCTTCTTCCATAGTGGGTTGCGGGGAAGCTGGTGCCTATCTCCAGCAGTTTATGGGTGGGAAGCGGGGTACACCCTGGACAGGTTGCCAATCCATCGCAGGGCAATACAGACACATACAGGACAAACAACCAAGCGACTCTGGGAGGAAGCCGGAGTACTTGGAGAGAGTACTTCAGACAACATACACAGTGACCTGAAACAGATCTGTTTCAGATGAAAAGAAAAACATGTTTCAGATTTGGTACTGTGGTGGGTAATAGCTCCACAGTTAAGGAAGAAGGCCTGTTCTTTGCAGAGTCTTTTAGAGAACATGAGTTGAGGTTTTGTGGTACCACTGTCCAATCTGACTCTTTTTGACATTCTGAAATAAAATAACCCAAATCTTTCCATTGAATGTTGTGGAGGTGCTGGAAATTCACCTGCCTTAATAACAGAAGAGGTTGCTCCTGAGTCTAAATAAATGATATTCTTTGATCTGAAACTGTCAGATCAAACATTGAAAATTATTTAATTTTAATAATAATTTACTCAAGTCATCACAGTCGTCACAACGCAGATCTTCCTTGCATGAAATAAAGGAAGTAGAGAGGGAGGGTTGATCATTTGTGTGTGCATGAAGTAGGAGGGATAGAGAGAGATTTGGGTGGATGTCTGTGTTGAGGGGGTGTGGTGTGGTGCAGTACTGCTCTGACTAGCTGTCTGGTGGTGTGGCCCGTCCCCCTTGCCTTGGTTAGTCAATAAGCTTTTGAAGGCGGAGCAATGGCTGGATTGGGGCAGCTGACTCTCCATTGTCCCCAGTGGCCTCAACTAAAGCAGATATCAGGATTATAGAGGAATCTGCTCCTATTACATCCACGCCCTCTCCAATGTCTCCACCTGCTTCGTCCTCTCCCTGTCCCTCCCTGTGCAGCGTGCTGGTATGTTGCAATCACAGCAAGGAGCAGTTCTATTTCAGATTTGTCCTTTTTAGTTTTCCGTGATCATTGGGGAGGCGAGGTTGCTCAGCCCAACCTATGTAAGCAAATTTGAAAGGCAGTGCTACATGTGGAAGCAGTCCTTTTATGATGGCATTTCAAACTAGAGTTTCCAATACTCCAGATTCCTGGCCCAAATCAGTGGACTATGGTGTGACACCGTACTTGGCCACTTTTTCAATAACTCCTTCAGTGAACTCATCTATGGTCTTATCAGGCTTCTGCTTGCAGGTATAGATGCTGCCCATGCTGATCTTTGTGGGAAATGTTATGATTTGGGGTTGTTTGGTTTTTGGTTGTGGGTTTTTCCTGATATGTTTCTCACAGTTTTGAATCATGCTTCTGTTTATTATTTTCCTGGTAATGCTTTAGTTTTTGTCTTCTAGTCTTGTCAAGTTAGGTTTTTGGATCTGGTTATGCTTTAGCTTCATGTTTTTCTAGTTATGTTTCTATTAGTTTGTATCCTTGAATTTCTGTTTTGCTCCAGTCACTTTGTGTTCTGTCCTGTCCTGTCTGTCAATTAACTTTATTCGGTTCACCTGCACTAAGCAAATCAGTCTCCTCTTTTCACCTTGTTCTTGCTCCATATATACACCTCTGTTCTGTTAATTCCTCGCAGAAACATTTTGGATCATGTCACTTTGTTCTCTGCCAGTTCTTGTTCATGCCAAGCCTGTCCATGCCTGTATTTGCCACCACCTTCTGAAGTAAGTTTCATTTATTAAATCAGTTTATTCACTTACCGTCATGCTGCCTGCTCGTCTGCATTCCGGGGTCCTCCGTTACACCGCCCCTGACAGGGAAACTCTTTCCTTATGGCAGATGTCAGGCTAGTATTATCCTACTGTGGGTTTTCCAGGTGTGCATTTACATCCAGGAGTTTGTCATGGATCTTAGCAAGGTCCAATGCATTCATTTTGTGCGCCAAGATTCTGTGAATTTCAGCACCATTGGGATGAGGTTCTCTGCAAAAGTCAGTAAAAACGGTAGAGAACATGTCACCTCACTGAGCTGGGTCAGGGCGGTGTTTCACACCTTCATCAATGTCCTGAGAGGTCCAAGGTCTCAAAACAAGGTGAGGGGGTCTTACTTCCACCATAAGTGCAGTGAAAGTGAGTCCAGAGGTTTGTTATCTGGTATGCTTGGCTATGATGCTGAATTTCAGTTCTGGCAATGGACAACCGGAAGGACCAGAGGTGCAGTGCAGTACAGCAGGTGTGAGCTCGGGGCTGTCATCAACCTTCAGTTTAGATGGTGCTGTAGAGGACGCGGCTGGAGGGTTGGAGGCTGCTGGGCCCACAGAGTAGGTACTGTCAGGCTGCTGGCTGTTCTCAGCAGGACACAGTCATCTAAAACAGGGTCCACCATAACCGTCAGAGGTCGCAAATCAGGACATAGACAGAAGAAACAGAAGAAGGATTGAAAGGGGTATTAGACTTTGAAAAGGTGTCGTAAGGAGGAGGATTACTAATGTGTGTATGCCTCAATATGTTAGCAGAGTTTTCAGGGAAAGAGCAATTTTCCCATCGCCTACACACATCCTTACTGTTATCCTGTCTACCTGCCATTTCTTTATCATTCTTCTTTCTCTGACGCTTCTCAGCTTCCTGCTAATTTTAAATTTATTTGTGTCAAATGTGAATTTGCATTAAATTGTTTAAGTATGTCAATTGAGGATCTCACCGTCTCTGAAATAATTAGGTTCTTTCAGGATTCCAGTGATGAGACTCCAAGAACCTTGATGCAGAAGTTCTCCTTACCTTTAACTGTAGTCTCTTGTCTCTGACACCTTAGTTGTCAGAGTCTGCCTGTGTTAGGTTTCGGGTTTGAGTTCTGCTCACCTTCTATACACTGCCACGTTCTTCATGTCTTTACTTCAGTTCATTCAGGGTTATTATATTCATTCTGTTTAGTTTTTGTTACTTCCCTGGTTAGATGTGTTAGTTTGTATCTTCCTCACAGATCTGGTTGCCTCTTGTTAATGTTCTTCACTTAGTCTCATTGTTTACTTCCTTCAATTCATTTAAATGTTTTCCTGTTACCTCCCTGCACTCCCAGCTCATTTTTGTTAATCAGTCACTCTCCCTCAGTATTATTTAGGCTCCCTTCTGCCAACTGCTCCTGATCCTCTCCTTGATTAGCCTCCTCAGTTCATTAGTCCATTCTCCACCTTCCTCAGTATTTATCCTCTCTGGTTTTCATTGTTTGCTATCTGGTTCCATGTCTGTTTCCCTGTCTGGCTTATCCCTGCAAAATGTCCCTGTTTCTTCTTCTTATTATTATTATTATTAAAGAAAAGCTCCTCAACTCATCATGCTGCCTCCGAGTGTTTATCTACATGTTGGTTCAACAAATACTCAGCATAATTTGACAGTAGGAGGATGAACTAAATGTTATAAAGACCCTAAGTATAGAGGTGGAACTGTTATGTAGCAGGAACTTTTTCTGCTAATTTATATGGATATATATGGTTAAATAAGAATGCACAAATTCGCGAAGATTTAAATGAAATATCCTTCTTTTGTTTGTTTTTTATTTTGTATATATCAACTCTTTGATGAAGTGATCGGTTAACATGTTTATTTTTTACTGGATGATGTTTCGCGGGCATACGGGGAGAGGAGTGAGAACTCCAGACAGACAAGATGGGAAGTGGAGCCAAACAGCCTTTTGACCTCCTTCTCTTCCTCTTTATGTGCTCTGTGTTTTATTAGTAACTCTTTTTTCTGTACATGCTAGATTTATGAACTAGGCCTAAACACTTTAACAGAAGCTGTGATTGGAGATTTATTTATTCTTTAGATAAGAGTTATGCTGGAGGTTATGGGGGCATCAGGATGACATTTCACTGGTTAAGGATCTATAAAGCTTGTAGTTAGAGTGGCTTAGGTTTTCCTGTACGTTGGAGGAGCTTTGCTACCAATAACTATACCTAGTGTTTGTTTTTCTTTCCCATAGAAAGTCCTCCAAATCCAATGTCAAAGTTTGTCATCCTCCTGTCCTCTATACCCCCAGCAGGTGGCAGCAGGTGGCTGTTATTACTGACTCTGGGTCTGCTTAAGGTTTCTTCATGTTATAAGGCAGTGGTTTGTTGCAGACGCAACCATGCACTTGCTCGGGTAGAGGGATTGCTGCAAAGTCAATGGCTATGAAAACAGTGGTCTTATTTTAATAGCTAACATATTACCAACTGAATAAATCAAAATCAGTTTCAACAATCAAATCTGACTGCATTATGATTTTGTTCAGATTGGACTGTATGAGTTGATTGAGCTGGGTTGAACTTAATGGATTTTAGATGCTGATGATGATTTGAACCTGCTCATCCTGTGACTTACTATTGCTGCAAATTGTCACTATATAAGTAATCTGAATTGTAATGAATTACTGTCCATTTATACAGCAATGCAATGACAACTCCCGTTATATTCTGTTTTAAAATTCATGTGTTTTTTAAGTTTCCGTGTCATCTCAACTGGGTCATGCTGAGCCTGGTTCTGCTGTGGAGGTTCCGTCCTGTTGAAAGGCAGTGGTTCCTCTCCACTCTCGATGATTGCTCAGGACAAGGGATTGCTGCAGAGCCAACGACCCGATACAAGGGATTAGTTGTTTTAGATAAATCTGTTAGGTTTGTGAATTGATATCACTATGAAGAAACTAGTTGTTACTCTTGCAGTTTCGGTTTTATCTGTAGCTTCTGTTCCTTTTGCCCAAACTGGTAGACGAGCTATTATCTTTTCTACTCCTTTTACACTGAACAATACTTACAGTGCTATTAAATCTAAATCCCTTTTGTCCGAGGTCGATTCCATCGCATGTCCTTGTTTTTAGTAATCCATTTCTAAAATTTTTGACATGTTGATTATTTGCATTGTCATTATTTCCATTGTGTGTCTTATTGAGTAGCTTTATCAATGATGGCTTTTAGTTATGCCGCCTATATTGGCCAGGTCTCTTTTAATCCCATAAGTACCATAAACCTACATCCCTTTAATCCACCTTATCAATTAGAGCAAATAAATGCTTTTTTTATTTTGTAAAATTTGACTTACTCCAATTAAAACTATGTAAAAGATCCACACTTTGGACCTATTAGATTAACAAATTTAGCCTTCTAAAACGGTCTTTTGTTGCTTTCTATTGAATGAGACCATTCTGTTTTTGGTTAAGAACAGAAACAGAAGAAACATGAAGTATTCCAACAACTGTGTTTATTTTGCATCCCTTAACAAAGCAATACTTTTTCATTCATACATAATTTACATACAAAATACAAAATGAGATACTCAATAGTGAATATTTAAAATGTGACAGCTTTTCATGTTAGTAATATGTTAAAATCTTGTAGGATCTTATTAAAACTTTTCCAAAACCTTTTTGTTTCTCTGCTGTGGATCTGATTGGTGGATGAGGCTGTGACATCAGCATGGTTTGCGGGAAAGGCTTTCCAGCGTTTTGGCGTGTGCGGGCTGGTAAATCAGGGCGAAGGTGGACGGGCTCAGCTCGCCGTTACCCAGGGCATCGACTTTACCCATCAGTACATAGTTCCGACCTGAAGGAAAGAAAAACCGAGAAAAAATGTCTAAATGGGGAAAAATTTTCTAGACTTTGACACTAAAATTAAGGTACAGAGGGTTTTCTTTGTTTACCCAAACTGTTATTTACAAGGTAGGATTATTATTGTTGGCCCTACCCCAGCGAACCCCAATTCAATGAACTCACCTATAAAATATGTCCAAAATAAAACTTTTTAAATATATATGCATATTTTTTTAGTCCCTACAGTGAAGACATTTCTATTTCATTTATTCACAGTCTGTAGTCTAAACAGTTATTATCTGATACAATACACCTTAAGTTACGGGATAGACTTGGGATATTTTAGACTTAGAAGCACACCTTGAGACAGAAACAATGCTGTAACATGGCCAAATCAAAGCGAATTAGCAAAAACATTTAACAAAGTTTTCCAGTTTTTACCCAAATGTTAGCACTTCTTATGTTATTTGGAAATACAGTCACAGTGAACGCACAACTCTGTGGTATACCTTTGATAATGCCAGGGCATTTCTTGCAGGCGGAGGTCAGCGTGACCGACTTGATGGGTCCTGATCTGTTGATTTTGAGGCGCCCCATCTTATAGACTTTGATCACGGACACCTCCAAAGTTGCTGAGCTGTTTGGACCAGGATTCAGAGAGGTCACCTTTCCTGTAATCACTGGAAAGGTAGACAAAGTGTTAGATGAAACATAAATCAGCAAGATTCTAGAGATAGATGTGGTCACTGAGAAGGAATCGTTCTGAGGATGTTAATTTGTGGAAAAAAGATGGATAGTTGGGACCTATGAAAAGGAAAGAATGTCTAACACAGGACAAAGAAAGTTTTTTTTTTGGAGAGGTACAGTATGATGCTAATTCTTCCTTAACACCCCTGATTTCTTGAGCCTTGGCTTCCAAAAAGTGAGTTTCTTGTAGTATTTTATAACGGTCTTGATCATAATTTCTGGAGGATTTATTTTTGGGAACTTTGGCTACTTCAGTCTAGTCCTTGACAGCATGTTTTTTAATCTTGAAAAATAGAAAACATGGACAAGCACAGGCCAAAGGCAGACATTTCAGGTCTGAAACGTTGCTAAGTTGACTGTGGGAGTTTATCTCCAAACCAGTTCCAGAGCTACACTGGTGCCAATCCTTGGTTATCTCAGTACCAACTCTTTGCTGCATTTAGCCAATGGAAAACACTGATCTCATTAGTAACTGCAGGTGGGCCCATGTAAACTAACAATTGATTAAAATGTTGTACCATGTTTAAAATGAGTCCATCTCTGCTTGTCACTTTGTACCCAGTGAATTCTGTTTTGCCCCAACGTACTTCCCTTTCATACCCATGTACTTAATCATTGCATATCAGTTTATTCCTCTTGATAATTAAGCATTTTGATAAAGTATGAAAAATAAAATTATGATAAAATATCCAAATATTACACATAATTAAATTACATTTGTTCACATCCCTCTTAAGGCAAGTTGAGTTGAAAAATACTCTGAAGCAGACCTTCTGCCAGAAGACATTATTTACTGGAGACACATAACCACATTTCCTTACAGCAGACTATGAGTAAAGTATAGAAAGTTACTTCAAATCTTTAGTTCTCAGAGAAGGTATATAACATCAAGGCAGGTATGAGTTGATGCATGTTTGGTATAAAAAGTAAGAAACACTGCTGTGTTTCGTTCTTGAAAAGGTCTGATATGAGGAGAGCAAAAACTGAAAAGCCTGAAATAATAAAGGGACAAAATGAACAAAGGGAACAAATTTTGCCTTTATGATTGGTAGCTGGTAAAAAAAAAAAATCCCAAATTTCCAACTAATGACTGGGTCCATCCCTAAAGAGGGATGATCTAAAAACACTGGCCCCATTTTGCTTTGTGTTGACATAACACTGATGTCCAAAGAAAACATTTAAAAGACATGCAGGAACCCTGGAGAACTTTTGATCAGACCGCATTTAAAGACTACAAATGGTCTGACACCTCTAGAACTAAATATAGAGAACGGTCTGCAAATGAATGTACAGTTGTAAAAACCTATGACATGGCTAATATCACACTCCATCATTTTGAAGGAGGTTTGACCTGCTTTAACCACAGACATTTAGTTTGCTGTGCTTCTGACAGTTGAAGTGAAAGTGAACACCATGGTGAGATGCAAAAAGCTGTCTGAGGCCCTCAATACGACGATTGCAGCAGTCTGTGAGTCTGGTAATGAATTGAAAGGTGTCTCCAAAGATTTATGAGATGTATAAATTATATATTGGTACATGCTGTAAACCACTTAAACATCTCCCAGCTGAAAGTGAGGAGTGGGGAAAACTTTGCTCAGCTTGATAGCAGGCACTGTTAGATGCCCACAAGAAGTACTCGTACTCGTACTCGTCGTCTTCCGCTTTATCCGGGACCGGGTCGCGGGGGCAGCAGACTCAGCAGAGACGCCCAGACGTCCCTCTCCCCAGACACCTCTTCCAGCTCCTCCGGGGGGGAGCCCAGGGTGTTCCCAGGCCAGTCGAGAGACATAGTCCCTCCAGCGTGTCCTGGGCCGTCCCCTGGGCCTCCTCACGGTGGGACGTGCCTAGAAAACCTCCCGAGTAAGGCATCCAGGAGGCATCCGGTATAAATGCCTGAGCCACCTCAACTGGCTCCTCTCGATGTGGAGGAGCAGCGGCTCTACTCCGAGCCCCTCCCCGATGGCCGAGCTCCTCACCCTATCTCTAAGGGAGTGCCCGGCCACCCTACGGAGGAAGCTCATTTCAGCCGCTTGTATCCGGGATCTCGTTCTTTCGGTCATGACCCAAAGTTCGTGGCCATAGGTGAGGGTAGGAACGTAAACCGACCGGTAAATCGAGAGCTTGGCTTTTCGGCTCAGCTCTCTCTTCACCACAACGGACCGGCACAGCGCCCCCATTACTGTGACAGCCGCACCGATCCGTCTGTCGATCTCCCGCTCCATTCTTCCCTCACTCGTGAACAAGACCCCGAGATACTTAAACTCCTCCACTTGAGGCAGGAACTTTCCTCCAACCTGAAGAGGACAAGCCACCCTTTTCCGGTCGAGAACCATGGCCTCGGACTTGGAGGAGCTGATCTTCATCCCAGCCGCTTCACACTCGGCTGCGAACCGCCCCAGTGCATGCTGTAGGTCTTGGCTAAATGGGGCCAGCAGGACCACGTCATCTGCAAAAAGAAGAGACGAAATCCTCTGGTCCCCAAACCAGACCCCCTCTGGCCCTTGGCTGCGCCTAGAAATCCTGTCCATAAAAGTTATGAACAGGACCGGTGACAAACCAAACTCCTGCTCCGCTTGTACAGAGACTGGATGGCCCCTAGTAAAGAGCCACCGATTCCATACTCCTGGAGCACCCCCCACAGGGCATCACGAGGGACACAGTCGAATGCTTTCTCCAGGTCCACAAAACACATGTGGACCGGTTGGGCAAACTCCCATGAACCCTCGAGTACCCTGTAGAGGGTATAGAGCTGTTCCAGTGTTCCACGGCCGGGACAAAAACCACACTGCTCCTCCTGAAGCCGGGGTTCGACTATCGGCCGGACTCTCCTCTCCAATACCCTGGCGTAGGCCTTACCAGGGAGGCTGAGGAGTGTGATCCCCCTGTAGTTGGAACACACCCTCCGGTCACCCTTCTTATGAAGGGGGACCACCACCCCAGTCTGCCAATCCAAAGGCAGTGTCCCCGTCCGCCACGCAATGAAGAGGCGTGTCAACCATGACAGCCCCACAACATCCAAAGACTTGAGGTACTCAGGGCGGATCTCATCCGACCCCGAAGCCTTGCCACCGCGGAGCTTTTTAACCACCTCGGTGACTTCAGCCTGGGTGATGAAAGAGTCCAGCCCCGAGTCCCCAGCCTCTGTTTCCACCAGGGAATGCGTGATGGCAGGATTGAGGAGATCCTCGAAATACTCCTTCCACCGCCCGATAATGTCCCCAGTTGAGGTCAGCAGCTCCCCACCCCCACTGTAAACAGTGTTGGCAAAGCACTGCTTCCCCCTCCTGAGGCGCCGGCCGGTTTGCCAGAATCGCTTCGGGGCCAACCGGTAGTCCTTCTCCGTGGCCTCACCGAACTCCTCCCAGGTCCGAGTTTTTGCCTCTGCCACCGCCCGGGCCGCGGCACGCTTGGCCCCACGGTACCCGTCAGCCGCCTCAGGAGTCCCACAAGCCAACCACAGTTGATAGGACTCCTTCTTCAGCTTGACAGCGTCCCTTACTGCCGGTGTCCACCACCAGGTTCGGGGATTGCCACCGCGACAGGCACCGCAGACCTTACGGCCGCAGCTACGGGCAGCATCATCGACAATAGATGTGGAGAACATGGTCCATTCGGACTCTATGTCTCCAACATCCCTCGGAATCTGGTCAAAGTTCTCCCGGAGGTGAGAGTTGAATACATCCCTGGCCAAGGGCACTGCCAGACGTTCCCAGCAGACCCTCACTATGCGCTTGGGCCTGCCAAGTCTGTCCGGCTTTCTCCTCCTCCAGCGGATCCAACTCACCACCAGGTGGTGATCAGTGGTCAGCTCAGCCCCTCTCTTCACCCGAGTGTCCAAAACATGCGGCCAAAGGTCTGATGATACGACAACAAAGTCGATCATCGACCTCCTGCCTAGGGTGTCCTGGTGCCAAGTGCACTGATGGACACCCTTATGTTTGAACATGGTGTTTATTATGGACAATCCGTGACTAGCACAGAAGTCCAGTAACAAAACACCGCTTGGATTCAGATCGGGGAGGCCATTCCTCCCAATCACGCCTCTCCAGGTGTCACTGTCGTTTCCCACGTGGGCGTTGAAGTCCCCCAGCAGAATAATGGAGTCCCCTGGAGGGGCACTATCCAGCACCCCCGACAGGGACACCAAGAAGGCCATGTACTCCGCACTACCACTCGGCCCGTAGGCCGCAATGATAGTCAGAGACCTCTCCCCAACCAGAAGGCGCAGAGATGCGACCCTCTCATCCACTGGGGTAAACCCCAACACGAGACGGCTGAGCTGGGGGGCAACTAGCAAACCCACACCGGCCCGCCGCCTCTCCCCGCGAGTCACTCCAGAGTAGAAGAGAGTCCAGCCCCTCTCAAGGAGATGGGTTCCAGAGCCCACGCTGTGCGTGGAGGCGAGCCCGACTATTTCTAGTCGATATCTCTCGACCTCCCGCACCAGCTCAGGCTCCTTCCCCCCCAGCGAGGTGACATTCCACGTCCCTAGAGCCAGCCTAAGCATCCGGGGATCGGGCCGCCGAGGTCTCCACCTGTGTCCGCCGCTCAATCTTTTTTGCACCGGTCCCTCACAGTTCCCCCTGCAGGTGGTGGGCCCACTGGGGGATGGTCTTGCGTCACTCGTTCGGGCTTGGCCCGGCCGGGTCCCGCGAGGAGCAACCCGGCCACCAGGCGCTCTCCGACGAGTCCCGACCCCAGGCCTGGCTCCAGGGTGGGACGCCGGCTCCGCCATACCGGGCGACGTCACGTGCCTCGATTCTGTAGTCATCATGAGGGATTCTCAAACCGCTCTTTGTCTGACCCGTCACCTAGAGCCTGTTTGCCATGGGAGACCCTATCAGGGGCATTTAAGCCCGAGACAACATAGCCTCTAGGATCATTCGAGCACTCA
Organism: Girardinichthys multiradiatus; assembly: GCF_021462225.1. Taxonomy (NCBI): domain Eukaryota; kingdom Metazoa; phylum Chordata; class Actinopteri; order Cyprinodontiformes; family Goodeidae; genus Girardinichthys; species Girardinichthys multiradiatus. The sequence continues at coordinate 27,628,670 of NC_061807.1, forward strand.
AACCCCTCCACCACGTTAAGGTGGCGGTTCAAGGAGGGGCCCACAAGAAGTATCTCACTAAAGTTATTAACCTAGGAGGACAACACAAGCTATTAGGGGGTAGAGTGTCCTAACGTTTTCCTCATCTTGAACGCACATTTTTGTGGATGGATTTTGTTGAATGAGTAATACAAGGTTAATTTTTAATGTTTATATGCAATTAAATAAAATTGCCAGAGACATAAAAGAGATTAAAAATCAATATTTGAGCATTTCTTGGTAAATGTATTTACTACAAATATTTAATAGGCTGTCTAATTATTTTTTTCACGTCTGTAAAAGAAATATGTTTTGCAAAGGCGCTTGAGTTGCTGCTCACCAAAGTCATGCGGGCAGAAGTTGGACTGGAGAGTTCCTGTCCTCGCACAGGGTTGTGTACACAGTGGGTTGAGAGGTAAAGCTGCTGGAAATGTACACACCAACACACATACAAACATGAAGTACTTTAAGTAACATGCTCACTAACACAGATACAAAGTATTTCACTCACATATCTGGTTGACAACGGGCTTTTTGGTCACGGTCCTGCTCAGTCCTGGTTTAGGTGTTGGTTTGGGTTTAATCTTAGGTATCATTGTTGGTTTGAATCCACTCTTTGGGGTCGGCTTGACAGTTTTGACTCGGGGTTTCATGGTGGGCTTAGGTTTCACCCAAGGTTTCCGCGAGGGTTTGACCAGGATTCTTGGTTTGAGTGTTGGCTTAATTACTTTGAGTCTAGGTTTAGCTCCAGGTTTAGCTGTGGGTTTTCTTACCGGCAACTTGGGTGTGGGTTTTGCTGGTTTGGGTTTAGAGGTGGGCTTTACCGGAGGCTTGGGAGTAGGTCTGCGAAGTGGAGGTTTCTTTACCAGCAGTGGTTTAGTGGTTGATTTAGAACGAATCCCAGGTCTCAGTTTAAGGGGTGGTTGAGGAGTTGGTTTAGAGATAAGTTCAATGTTTGGTTTGAAAGGTTTAGTGGTTGGTTTACGTGTTGGTCTCAGCAAGGGTTTGAAAGTGGGTTTAATTGGTTTTAAAGATGGTTTTTTAGCTGGTTTAAGTTTTGGTTTTAAAGATGGTTTAGGAGTTGGTTTCAGAGCTGGTGTGGTAGTCGGTTTAGGTGTTGGTTTGATGGGTTTCCTTGGCTTTGTTGGTTTTTGCGGCCTGGAAGTAGGCTGAGGTCTGTGGATGAAGTCACCTCCGGCTGTGGGTGTACGGGACTCACGGGGCACACTGGAGTAGTGGGCCATGAACCCATCTGAGGTCACGCTGAGATCCGACACAAACTGGACGAGGAGCTCGTTGCCATTTGTCACTATATTTCTACATAAAGATTGAGAAAATGTCAAAGGTAAAACATTCCTAGGAAATGCAAACAATTTAGTTTATCGTAAAACTAATTTATTTTCAATAATCTCACCCTGGTGAGCTATCTCCACAGAATTTCCCAATCCTCCTGGAGTCATCGTTCTCTCCGCCGTTAAAAAATGCCACGTAGTCATAGCGACAGTACATATCAGGTTCCAAATCCAGCTTCTCAAACTTCACTTCAATCACCTGGAAGACAGATGGCAACACAAACTATAAGCTTAATGACAGGGAATGATGCAGGCATGTTTATTCATTCATGATTTTCATGAAGTGAGTACAGTCCAGCCACAGGGAGGTGGTTCTGGAGGAGTATGGAAATACAGTGGATCTTTTGGTTACTTCTATTGCCCTTGGTTCCTCCCCCCGTTTCCTTAAGGTCAATCTCTTGGCCCGCATGAACGCACCTGCAGACACTCAATGAACTCTTTCATTTAACCTTCATTACCGGGCCACTGTCACACTTTTTCTTTCTCTCACAAATCCACCTCCACGTTACTTTATGTACATTAGAAAGAACATTCCCTGTTGATGGGCCTCTTCACAAATATTTTTGCAGTTTTCTCCTCCAACGGCAACCCACCGTATACGACATACCGAGCTGCACATAAAGTCCAACTGAAATTTAAGTTCCTGAACTGCATTCAAAATATTGTCACTATAAAACTGCAGATATTAATATTTAACATTTAATTACATTAGGTATAACATATGTTATTGGGAATCCATGTAACTGACCAGCGTACTAGTAGTAGTAGTAGTAGTAGTAGTGTATAAATTTGAAGTAGAAAAAAATACTATTTGTAGGACCCTTTTATGGCAGTTACAGCTGCATGCTCTGTAACAGCCTTTTGGTGTTTTTCTCTACCAGCTTTAAACATCTAGAAGATAGATTTTTGTCAATTTTTCTTTCCAAAACCACACATATTCAGTCAGATCAGATGGCAAGCATCAAACACAAAATTTCAAATCTTCCCATAGATTCTAAAATTGATTTAGGTCTGGACTTTGACTAGGACATGCAGGCTCTGACAGCTTATTTTCAAGGATCGGCCTGTCTTTTGTGTATTTAGCTTCATCCACTGTCTAATCAAATATGACCAGCTTTCCTGTCCCAACTCAAGAAAAGCACACAGCATGATGCTGCCACCGCCATGTTTGACATTGGGGGTGGTGTGTTCGAGGCAATATGCAGTGTTAATTTCCTTCCAGACAGAATAATTTGCAGTGGGAACAAAATCTTCAGTTTTAGCCGCAATAGAGCAGAGCACTTTTAACCACATGTTTGCTCTTTCTCCATACATGGCTTGTGCCAAACTGTAATTGAGACTTCTGCATAGGATATTATTTTATAAAGTAACCCTACTTTAAGGTCACCACAATGTTCAAGGGCTATTAATCCTTTTGCAAGGTGCTGTATCAAACAAATTTCAACATGAGACATTTTATTTGTTTTTACAGGTGTATTACCTTTAATGTTTCAAAGGATTTTTATGATTTTTACCTGGTTTGTAGTCAAATATTTCAAACTGAGTGAATTCAGAGGGAATATGTAATTGTTCACATGATTTTTTTTAGATGCTCTTAAAATACAGCAGATAACTACAAAGGTTTGACTTCCAGTGGCTACTCATTGAAACAGTCAGTCAGTCATTTTTTATCACTTATTCCATAGTGGGTCACGGGGAAGCCTATCTCCAGCAGTCTATGGGCGAGAGGCAGGGTCCACCCTGGACAGGTTGCCAGTCCGTCACAGGGCAACACAAAAACAACCATGCACACACTCATTCATACACCTAAGGGCAATTTAGAGTGACCAATTAACCTAACAGGCATGTCTTTGGACTGTGGGAGGAAGCCGGTGAGAACCCACGCATGCATGGGGAGAACATGCAAACTCCATGCAGAAAGACCCCCGGCCAGGAATTGAACCCAGGACCTTCTTGCTGCAAGGCAACAGTGCTACCAACTGTGCCACCGTGCAGCCCCTCATTGAAACAATATGGTCAAACTATTTTACAGCTTTAACTGCTCCAAAGTTGGGCCATCAATCAGGAAATATTCATTTTCTAACAAAAAGTGTAAAGGTCACTGTTACAGATGTGTATAGATGCTTCCAACATACATTAAATATCTGGCCCAGCATTTCTTAACCCCAACTGCCATCTGTAAATATTTAAATGTTTGAAAAGTTAAATATACCATTTCCCCATTTACCTTGGAAGTAATTCTGATTTAGAAAAGGACACCACACCCAACTCAACTCAACTGGAAGTCCACTGCTATTTGCTAACTTCTGTGGGCAGTGAATAGAGTACCACTACTAACAAAACAAGCCAATAATAATAATAATAATAATAATTTTGACTTTATTGATCTCACAATGGAGAAATTACCATCTGCATTTAATCCATCCCTTAGGGAGCAGTGGGCTGCCATTCTGCGGCGCGCAGGGGACATTCAGGGGCTAAGGGTCGTGCTCAGGGACCCAGAGTGGCAGGCTGTGGGATTTGAACCAGGGTACTTGTGGTCTCTCCAGGACTCAAATGCCCTGCTCTCCAATTTATTATTAAAACAGCAATAATAATCCAAAACAGCATAAACCCTTTAACCACCAACTGTTGAAAGCACAATGACGACCAACTATTAGGATGGCATAGTTTGTCACTGCACCTATCACTTCAATTTAGACACGGGACAACCATATTGGATTTTGAGGTCAGGGTCCTGCTTTCCGTTTGATTTTCCAACCTGAAATTATGGCTTGAATAATTGTTGCTTTGTTTTATCCGCTAGCTGGACTACCTAGTTTGAGAAATCAGTTTAAACATTTTTTTTAGGTACATCATGTTAACACATTCTCTATTAAAAACAAATTAGCCACTGTTATCATTCTCACTAGATATTATTTCCTTTTTATTTTAACTATCATCGAGTAATTTTCTGCACACTTGTTGCTTACAAGAAAAGCTTAGTTGGCTTAGCTGTGTTCGCTACAGCGTTTATTATAGGGCCCCACCTTGACCTTACAGCTGAGGAAATCAGCATCAACAGTCTACTAAGATTATTGGAATTATGAGATATTTTGTGTTTTCAACTCGGCATTACCTAAAATGTGGAAAATTGCAGTTATTTTCCCTTCGGTATGATTTGTTACCCATGAAGCCTAAAAAGTTCCATCTAAGAAAATTAAATAGAGCTTTATGGAAATCAATTCTTCTAGTTTACAAACTTTGAATATGTGGTACAATAAAGTGTTAACTCCCAAATAGCACAAAGGCCAGTTTAAGAGCAGTTTAGATAAAGCTGATTTTAACCACAAATAGTCCTTGGCCTTCTCTGTGCTTTGACAAATAATATTTTTATCTATGTGGAACTTTAGGGGCCATCTACCATTTCATACACCTTGTATTATGTTCATTTAGGTATAATTGTTTAATTAGTACACAACATTATACGTTTGTATAATTTTGGAGAGAATAGTCCACTATTTTTATTAGATTCAATTTTAGTTTTACGCAATCAACAGCAGAAATTAGTACATTCCTGAGCCCAACACCACACTTTCATGGTGTTCTTGAGGACAGTACACCATTCAAAGATAATTCGAGCTGTCCATTTTTTTAATTATGTTTCTGCTGGATAACACGAAGAACACCAGGGGGCACTATCATGCAACATTTGTAAACAAGCCAAAAAAACACCTCCACTCTACGACCTGTGGCGGTTTGTTTATTAGTCTGAGGTCAAAGGTAAATTGATTACATTACCATCACCATTCAGTGCATAATGATCAGCTTACATTGCTCGGCTCTACGGTGATGTGCCAGGAGCAGCTGATACCTGCTGGGTAATTCGAGTTGGGCCAGTTGGGCGTCTTTACAGAGCCCTGTGGTTTGGTCAGACGGCCTCCACAAAACTGGTCCTCTGTGAAGTGAAAACAGGAAATGCTCTTTTCCAGGCTAAATGCATGCACACATCATGAATTGGTGAGCTGGTGGCTCTGCTCTTACAAGATGAGATGATTTTACAGAAATTGTAATTTTGTGATATAAAAAAAGAGAGCTGCAATTTGTTCCTCCCAAAGATAATTTCATAAACATTACTCATAAAACTACAAAATCTACCACTGTATAAGGTCAGCAGATAAAAGCTAAGATGTACAAACCTTCCATATGTGGCTTCCCTGCATTGAAAGAAGCAAGAAATCCCCTCCCTCCAGTGGCGTCATCAGACACCATCTCCAGCATCATGGTGTTGGAAGTGGAGATAAGGGCGCCTGGCCTGAATGTCCCACAGAAACGGCCCAACTTCTGCACCAGGCGCGAGTGACCGTTGTAGACGTCCAGGTAGTCGTAGCGGCAGGTGGGGTCAGCCTCCATGTCGAAGAGGCGGAAAGACAGCATGACCACATGACTCTCTGGAACCTGGAGTGTTAGAAAAGGTCAAAAGAAAAGTTTTAGGAGTAAATGTTCGAGTGGATATTTTTGTTTATAATTATATATCCAATGCTGGTTTTAAATGGAAAAAAGCGCAATCACACATTTTTGTCATGGAATAATAATAATATCCTACAAATACTATCCTACTACGGTGGTGATTTAATAACAACCAAAATGTGGTAAAGTGCATCAAACCAACAGTCAATTAAGCCCAGATGCGCAATATCACAAATACCTTGTCATCACAATACCAGTGGGATTGCATAGGACTGCCTGGAATGCAATAATTGCTGTCCATTTCATTTCAGGAGTCATGAGCTTACATTTTACATGCCAATAAGATATTCAGGGTGTGGGATACATTATTGTTGTAGTGGGTGTCCACACCTGAGACAGACTACAGGTCCCAAGAAGCTAGACGTCACACAACGTGCTGGAAGCACACATGAGAGAGAGGGGAGTGAGGAAAATGTAATTAATCACATTCCCTCACTCATGATTTTCTAATAATTTCTAATGTCCAGCTGTGCCCAGAGGTGCCCTTCACTGCTTATGATGTGTCAGACGTTTATCTGTGTCAAGATTGTTAATTTGTTTAGATACACTATCATCAAGACCTAAGATTTTAAATCAGCAATCCCAAGCTTAAATGGGAGACAACATCACTTCCATCTCCAGCATCACCTGAAGTCTCTTCATCTGTAGTGTCACCTGCAGAGTCTTCATCTTCAGCGATACCTGCAACGTCCTCATCTCCACCTTTGCATGCAATGCCTTTATTTCCACCAACACCTACAAGGTCTTTATCTCAATCTTCTCACCAGATTTGACCATAATTTTCACAGTTCCTTTTTCTCCTGTCTCGCCATCATCTAGGTAATCTCCAGAGTATGCACTTCCATCCTCTCCAGAGATTACTATCAGAACAGCCATCTTCATCACCGCCAGAACCCCCTGGAATATAATTCCCCCCATATAATTCAAGAGGACGTCAAAGATGACCTGCCTCTGCAACCTCCTCTACTTCCTGTGTTTGTCTCTGGAGTCGTCATCATCTCCACCATCTATTATTGAATCTTTAGAATCCCGGCACCTCCTGGAGTCCTCAGAGACCCAACATCTCTTCAACACTCTCCTGCAGCCTTTAGAGCTCTAACTCCCTCTAAGTCTCCAGCGTCCAGGAATTTTCTTGAGTCTCCAGAATGGGGTGGGGACAACCCATCTCTCAAAGCTCTTGCGTTTCCTGAGGATGTCAAGGATGACCCGCCTCATCCACTGACTGTTGCTGAGTTCTCAAAAGTGGTTGAGAATAATCATCCTCTCCTACTTCCTATGCTATTATGGCCTCCTAACCTCTATCATTGGATTTAATGACCTTCAGAGAATCCAGAGCTCTCCTGAATATTTTTTTCTTTCAGTCTCTCCTACAGAGGCCCCTTTCTTCAGGTTAGTTACAGGTGGTCTGTTTTTTGACGCTGGGGAGGGTGCTGCTATTGTCTTGATTCTCCTTTTGTTGTCGCAACTACTTTCTAAAACTACACTTTCACATGATTCTACCTGCCTCCTGCCTGTGTTTGGGTCCTCATCAACAACAACTCATGACACCCTTTGCTTTGCTGGTTTACTACCAATATTTGCATACAAAAAGCGATCATCAGGATGACAGATCTCTGTGACTCAGATTGTTATTTTGTTGGTCGTAAGTCTGTGACAGTAATGTCCCCTGGGTTTTTGCCAAAAAACCTGATAAACTGTAAGAATTGTCCTCTAATTTCTTTTCTGCTAGGTCCATTATCTGTTTTGCACTCAAATTAAATGAGCAGCTCATTGACAGACTCTTGCAGAACCTGTTGATAGGAGATAAATCAGCAATTTGATTCAAGTGTATAGATCAGGGACAATACATCCAGGTCTTTAAGGACAGAAAAGGACAGCTTGTCTCTACTGTCCATGCATAAAATATACTTTCTGAGAATTTTGAATTTCTGTTTGATGAAAAAAGGAGCATAAAACATACCCAAGAGCTTTGAAATTAAAAAAGTAAAATCGATTCACTCACAGTAATGTACCAGGTGCATTTACTATTGGGTTTGTAGTAATTGGGGAACTCTTCACTGGCCACGATGCCAGAGTCTGTGACAAGGTGACCTCCGCAGGGGAACATGGGCCTGAAAAAGAGAGGAGAAAAACTAGAAATGCTTCTTCCCTGATCCGCCATACTGAAAAGGTTTCAGGTTAAACTCTGCATGTACACATAGCAGAATACACCCGGTGTATGTAACAGTGGCAGCCTGTGTTCTTCGAGGCTAGAGGGAGCTGGAAGTGGTATGTTTTCACTAAAGCTTGGTCCAACCAGGCCAGCTCGCTACCATACATATACAGTATGTGTGCTGTGTACAGACTGCACCACAAGAAAGTTGACAGGAGACACACTTTTCTGCGGCAAATAGGCACTTTCAAACTGCGGCGTAACAGACTGCTCACACATGGAGCGTGGTGACACACACCCACCCCTCCACACTCAGATAAACACACATCAAAGTTCGGCCAGCTTCAGCTTTTAATTTTGCTGCACCCACAGTGCACAGACAGTCGTGGACTTCTCCAGTAGCTGGTCATCCAGTAAAATGTATTGCTATAAATATACATATATTTGTTTATGTTTTCAAATTTCTGTTATACTGAAATCATTGCTCTTTCCCTCTTTTTCGTGTGTTGTGAGTGTTCTGTGGTGCTGTACAGCCACTGTGCTATCCAGTGGTTAAAGTCCCTCCCTTCAGACCCTCTGGAGCTTAGCCGCCCACAAGTATTTGTTTGTTGCTTGTGTTCAATTTACACCCTGGGTGTTTGTGAAAGGCCAGGCGTCGCTGAGGCTTTAATAAACAACATAAACTAAGCTCAAAAAATGGAGAATTCTGATAAACTCTGATAAAGTCACCAAATCCAAAGGCGTTTGCAAATGTGCCCAGTTTAATTACCACATCAATTCCAACATGTCATTTTCCTCTGTGCATGTTTACGGGATGCTAGCCACGTCTTCCTAACATTGAAACCCTTCATTTCCACTGCACTCCCAGTAATCCCAATAAAGAAATCAGGACAGACTCCCAGTTCTAAGTTTGAAAATGGCTCGCCACTTGTGCACGTGGAGGAATAACAATTAAAAAACAAACTATAAGAGGGAGGATGGTATCAGCAGATATTAACTCTTACCTTAAATCTGTGCTGTTAGCTTGACTCTGCCCTTCAGTCCATCCTAAAGCCAAAGAAATGACAACAAGACACACAGTCAATATGCTGTCCTCCATCCTGCTGTCCTCAAAGAGTAGGAGAGAAGGCAGAGGGGGAGAAAGGAGGGAGAACTCAGGCACAGGCGTGGAAAGAGGGTGAGGGTGAGGCTGAGAAAGGGAGGGGAGAGGCGGTAATGATGAAAGAAAAGCTGAGTGAAGGTTGTTTGACGGAGGAGATGGGGTAAATATAAATTTACGGAGTCCCCGCCAAGCATCCTGTGTGTTTTGCCCAAATTACAGCATATCTACACTGTGTGCTTGCTTGCTGTCAATGACTAACAGTTGTAGTAATGGAATTCAATAAGGATGTGTTCTCATCAATTTGGCTCCAACACAAATGCTGTGTTTTGTGAGTCAAGTGGCTAAAATGAGCATGTTCTGTAGGGTGGCTGGGCTCACCCTTAGAGATAGGTTGGGGAACTATGTCATTCGGGAAGACGTTATAGTAGAGCTGCAGCTCCTCTGAATCAATAAGTGTCATCTGATGCAGTTCAGGCATCTTTTCAGGATGCTCCATGGAAGCATCCTTTCGGATGTTATGGGGTCTGCACCTGGAGGAGATCATGGGGCAGATTCAGAACCCCTTTGGAACAATAGATTCCCTCTTTCCCGGGAACATCCTTGGATTCGCCAGAACATTTTCAATCCTGGACACGACACGTCTGCAACCCTACCTCAGGTAAACAGATGGTGGATAGACTGCGGCGACTTAATTTTAATTTAGTCACATTTTAAGCACAGGTGAAGCTGTGGAAAAGACTTGTTTAAATCCCCCTATCAATTTCATTGGCTGAAAGAAAGGGACAAAGGTTGCTGATACAATTTTTGTCTTCTATCAAAATGGTCTTACACACCTGCAAGCACAGTTTTCTGAACCATCAAGAACTTCACATTCATAAGTTATGCTGCAGGATGGCCACAAATGTCTTTTGCTGTCCAAGAAGGAGATCCGGGACAAACTAATATTTCTGCAGAAAGTACAAGGGCAGACTTTTTCTTTTAATCCAATCCACTTTGTAATTGTTTGGGACATGTGGAAAATTATTTGTCCAAATAAGAAATGAAGTGAGAACTACCATGACTCATGTAAGCCAACACAAAAATCCATGTGAGGGCTTACCCACCACTCCACCCAAGATAAAAACATCGTCTAACAGCAATCTCTTTAACAAACCACATTCAGTTTGGTAATGACCTGTGCATTTCCCTGCATGAAGGAGCACTGTGTCACAAGACAAGAGTGATAACAAAGAGTCTCAGAGGTCAAAAAATTGAAATATTGATATTTTGCCCAGAACTGATTCCACTCAGAACCTGAACCTGACCCCAGAGGTTCAGATCCAACATGCCAGGGCTAATAGCAGAATTTATGAATAAAAATGGTCAACACTGTAAGTCTTGAGTCTTTAAAAATATGTTATGTATTTGCTCATCAAGGCTTTGAAGTTATGAAATGTTGCAAAACCCAACATTTCTGTCACTGCCAAACTTATGACCATGATTGTATGTATAAAACCACTTTACTGCAGAGCCAGGACTCTTGTTAGTGACTGTATTTAGAAACGTTTCCTCTTGCTCATGTTACCTACTTTCACCTCAACAAACACTGAGCTCTCATAAAATTTAGTTCATTTCTGTTTAGGTTTAACAAGAAATTATTTTGCAATTTTTACATGTAAATACTGTAATTCATTCATGATCAAAGCTATATGTGCCTGTAGTTCATCCAGGGACACACTCATAATATCATCATCATCATCGTCATCATCATCAACAACAACTTTATTTATAAAGCGCTTTAACACCAGCCACAGCTGAAACAAACTGCTGAATCAAAAGCAATAAAATAACAATAAGGGATAAAATAGGAAAGCTAAGCACACAATAATAAATTAAGAAACTTGTTACCAAACACACTAAAACAATGCGAAAACAGATAAAAACAATACCAGTACAAAATTAAGTAAAATCAAATTACATTTGGGCTGAAGACCAGTGAGTAAAAGTTAAAGTTTTCAAACAAGTTTTAAAAATGGACAATGAAGGGGCCTGTCGAATGTATAAGGTTGAGCGTTGCATAACTTCGGGCCGCAACAGAGAAGGCCCTGTCCCCTCTAAGCTTCCACTTTGACGTGGGAACCACCAGGAGCAACTAAATCAGCATACAGAAGGGACCACTTGGGCGTGTTAACGGTGGAGAAGCTCTACTAAGTAGGACTGGGCCAAGTTATTTAAGACCTTAAAAATGAACAGAAGGATTTTAAAACCAACTCTAAAACACACTGTGAGCCATTGAAGAGAAGCCAGGACCGGAGTAATATGCTCCCTTTTACCTGTTCCTGTTAAGAGACGTGCTGCAGCATTTTACACCAGCTGCAGACAACCAAGTGAGGACTGGCTGACTCCGAGATAAGGGGAATTACAGCATGGATTACTGTTTGCAACTGTTGCCTTTAAAGGATAGCTTTTATTTAAGCTATTTTTCTCAAATGATAAAAACTAGACTTCAATGTGGCCCTTATTTGAGTGTCAAGTTTAAAATCATTGTCTCTCTTAAAACCAAGATTTCTTACCACGGGCCTAACATATCTTGAGTCCTTGGCAATGTACATATACTTTAAATACAAAAGCTTTAACTCTTCTGATAAGGCTGTCCACAAGTTTAACATGTTTACGGGAATATTTGACCATTCTTTCTTGAGAACATTTGTGAGGTCAGGCACTGGTGTTGAACAAGAATGCTTGGCTCACACTTTCTGCTCTAAGTCGCCCCAAAGGTACTCTACAGACCTTCACTGTCACGTTGAAAGCAATAGGGCCATCTCCAGACTCTTTCCACACATCCAAAATTGTATAAAATGTATTTGTATGCTGAAGAATTAAGAGTTCCTTTCGATGGAACTATGTGGCACTACAAGAGGAAATAATAAAGTATTTATAGGCAGGAGCATTGGTGTGGTAAGGGAAGTGTTTTTACCTTAGAAGTTCTTTATAAACACTTACAGTGTCAATAAATACCCACTTTTATATGATAGGCAATTCATTATCTGTTCCTGGGTAATTTAGGGTTGATGATGGTCCATTCCTCTTAAAAAGGAGTTTTTCCTCTACATGGCATAGACTTGTCTTGTCTGTAGTCTTTGTAACGTTCTCATTAATAAATTAAGAGTCTAATCCTCACTCCTAATACGTCATGTTATCATCAGAACTGCCTTAATTGTGTTTTTAACAGAAAAATAACATGGTCTTATCTTACATTTTATTGTGTGGGTTTGCTTCCTAAACCTAAGTGAAACTTAAAACAATTAGGTGTTAGGCTTAGGTGTCAAATGTAACTGACCAAAATGAAAACCTGTGGGTTGTTAAAGTCATTCAGTGTTTCTGCTGTCAGATGGTATCATGACTAAAAATGCCAAATGTTTATCTCAGATTACTGGTATATGCTAAATCACCATCACTGGAAGTGATATAATCTTGATAACGTTTTCCTTAACATGAGGTTTTACACTTGCACAGCCTGTTTGAATTTCTACGCCCATATGGTTGCAACTAATCCTGCTAAAAAAGTCCTGCCTTGTTATCTTTTGTACTAAAACCATCACTTAAAAAATGCCAGACTAAGTACAACTAAGGACTAAAGTAGCAACTGAGATCATAAATTAATTGTGAAAATAGTAGCTTTTAACCTACTTTAGCGCTAATTAGCTTTTATGCATTAGCTATGACTGAAACTTAGCAGACTGATTTTGAATATCAAGTGAGTTCTAAGTTAATACCACCAGAAAGACCACTCTAACTCAAATAAGGCAGATACACCTGTAAAGCACAGTGATAGTTATATGCACAATTCTACAACCTCTGTTAGTGAAAGGTATATTCTAGTAAATGCCTAGTAATATCTTGATGTTGATTTGTACTGCTAATGGTAGTTAGCCTGGTCACTCAAACAAGATAATAAAACACTGACTTTTAAATGTTCAACTGTATGAACGTTTTTGTTAGATTATAGCCAGAAGTCCAAAGTTGCAAGTAAAATATATCTAATGGAACACCAGCAGAATTCTGACTTGGAAAGTTGGAGATACGTAACCCAGAGTTCAACATCCAATATGGCTGCCACACATGTAAAATGTACACTTCTGTCATTGAGTATCTCATAAAATCTGCCGCACGCATAGTACTGGTACAGCCTCTGTTAGTGAACATGATCCTGTAGTGTTTGAATATATAAAATAACTGAACCAAGATTAATGCTGTGTAGTGGGAATTCCAGGTATGAAAATAAATACAACCAAAATCAGCCTCACAAATACAACCTCTGTCAATGAACATGTTGCTGTAGTGTTAGAATGCTGTGAAAGGCATTGTTATAAGCTTGTACTGCTAGTTGTTAACCTATTCGTTGATAACAAAAGTAACTGAGTACTACTGGCTTCTGATTTGCAACTGGAACAAGAATAGAATGGTTGTGACGTAATTCCTATGTCTAAGTAACAATGTTGTTTCTAGGTAAACAAAAAGCAGATCTAGCTTTGTAAATAATTCTCTGTTTGATTTTTCTTGGAAGTCAGAACTGGGATCTGGGAGTAACTTTGCTCCCAAGTTGAGTGCATTCATTCGCAAGTTGGGATTGGCCAATGTAATGGTCACTGACTAGGCTGATTACTACTAGTTAAAAATCAAATAATAAAATGTTTTTCTCTATCAAAGACTAAAAGAATATGTTCACAATACACCAGAAACACCAATAAATAGTTTGTTTCTGCAACTTTGACAATGTTTTATACACATAGGACCCATACTGAATATTAAACTACGGGTGACCCAGGGACTGGTGACCTTTAAAATCAGAATTAAGATGTTAATAACTTAATAACTGCACTCTAAATGATTTGTCGCACTTGCAGTTTCTAAATTCTAAGAAAAGATAAAACATAGCATATTTTACTTCATACTGCTGTTTTTGAAAGCTGCCAAGCTATGAAAGGCAGTTCATTGAAAGGATATTCTCAAAAATTGAATGTACTTTCTTGTAAATTAAAGACATTCCATTTGGCCAAGAAATGTTTAGTTCTGTCACTCTGAGAAAGTTAGCTATATTAGCTACATTTAGCTTTGTGCCTATAGCAGTTTCAAGATGTCTTTAAACTGCTACGTTTTAGGGCTATGTGGGCATAAAAGCATAGTTTGTATTTGGCCAAGAAAAAAAAAATAGGTTTAGTCCCTCATGCTTGCTAGTTGTGCTGAGAAATTTAGGATATCAATTTTAGCTTTCTAACAACTTTACCAGTTACCAGCTAACAACTTTAGACAGTTGTTTTTGAAGGATGCTTGGATATGAAAGCACAGTTTATGTGAGTTATTTCTGAAGGTTAGATGCATTTAACCTTTGCAAATAATTTTGTTTATTCTTGAAAATTCTACATTTTTCATTCATTCAGGGCTTAAAAAACTATCTTTAGCATGTAAGGCTACTTAGCTTCTATTTGTTAGCCTTGTGACTTTATCTTTGTTTCTAATACAGCTGCAAGACCTTTGGAAAGATGACTGGCCAAGAACAGCCCGGTATATATGAGGGTTAATTGCAGAGATCAAATTTCTTTGCACAGAATGCATTGGAAACCCGGGGGTGAAATTATTAAAGTGCAGGAAAGAATGCTAAATAGCTAGCCCAAAATAGAAATTAGGAATAATGAGTTTTTAAATATGCTGGGTTACAGATCAAAAACATCAGCAAATTTGGCACACACAGAAAGATTTGAATTAGAGAATTTCAGTTTTAGCTTTCAGTTAATTTATTAACATCTGCTGTTTTATAACTGGTTCTACACACAATAAAACTCATTACTGTCATTACTGTAATCAAGGGTTGCATTGAAGTCAACTTAGCCACATTGTTTGTCTCAACGAGGACATGCCTTTGTCTTTTTTAGGCTGCGGTGACCACTTTGGGTTAAAACCGCAGTTTCAATAGAAGGAGACTGCGGTCGGGTTGGAAAAAGCAACTGCCCTGATCTGCTCCCTGCTCCTTCTGGACACGTCTGTGTACCCCGGCCAACAACTGCAAAAACACCCACTGACAAAAATAGACTCAAAAAAGATGCATAAAAACTAACTGCTGGAGAAGAAGAAAAATGAAAAATCAGAAGTTCATAGTTTAGGACATTTGAAGTGATTTTATTGTCTTCATTTTGTACAAAGAACTTCACAAAATAGTTAAGAAACTGCTGCAGATGCCACTGACGTCATGAAGTAGGATATCACATGACCAGAACAGTGCCACAGAGAGAAAGAGAGAAGTGAGCGGAGAAAACTGTCAGAAGATGAAAGAAAAGCATTGATCTCTTTGAAAAACCCACTTAAAGCCACGAGCAAGCACTAATACCACATAAGCTGAAAAGTGATGACCATCTGGAGTAATACTGTCTGTCAGATCAGCATCATCATCCACATGAAACCTTGAGCTGAAGAGTCAGTTAAAGTACCAGTCAGTTTTCTGGTGATTGCCACCGTGCCACACGAGGGGTTAGACTAAATAAAGGTGCTGGACTAAAACATTTTTTTTTTTTTTTACAAATTTTTTTACAAATTCCTTTTTGGGGATTTTATCTTCTGTATCTGTAGGGGCTTAAAGTACAAAAATATACTCAAAGTAAAAAAAAACAACAAAGTTTGTATGAACATTAATGTGAAGAAAAGTCACAGAGGAAACCTTCTCAGGCGTGAACTCTGTAATGAGGCGTATCTGTCTTTATTTTTAACACACTCATTTCTCTGAGAAATTTACAGCTTAAATAAATATGCCCACAGGAACAAAAGAGAACAAAAGGGAAGAAAGAACTAAAAGTCACTCTCTAAAATTGAGTGGGAATATCTGGTGGTTTTCAAGGCATTTCTCCTGTAGTCGTATATAACATGCCTGATGTTCTGTGATCGCAGTCAGGCACCTCAATGTCCCAGAAGAGCGTGCAACACAGAGCTCCAAATGTCCTGGAATGTGCGTGCTTTTTTCTGCAGATGAGCAGAAACTTTAAGAGAAAACTCCAGTGTTTTTTTTTAGTTTAAGTTTCTGGTTCGTCTTCCACAGTTTCTGCTGCCAGTCCCTCATTCTCTTGCCTCATGTCTTCTGTAGTTTCTTGTGTTTTGGTGTCTTTCCTTTGCGCGTCTTCCTCCTCATCTTCGTCTTCTGCCTGGACGTCGTACATGGCAGTCTCTGTGAGAGTCTTTGAGTCTTTGCTGCTGCACTCCTCCTGAGTTTTCAGCACGGTACACAGCTCCATCTCGTGGATCTCCACATCGAACGGGGTGACTGGAGGTACCGAGGGGGGACACTTGCACCCGGTGCAGCCCTGAAACCACAAACAGATAGACGATTCATTTTCATTTCTGTGGGTCCATGCATTCTGCTAGGGACGCATATTGAGCTGGGAAGCTTACAGAGATGTTGATTGTTCGGGGCAGGCGTCCCGTGTGAATCCAGGGATGGACCTGACTCAGCTCCTTTTTCTGCTCATCCGTGAAGCGTGGCTGGTGTTTCTGCAGACTCCTCAAAGCTTCACGGTCCTCCTGCAGCACTGTCTCCATGTTTCTGTCAATCACACAGAAAGAGAAGGAACATTTAATTATTTTAAAGAGACATGCACATTAATAAACATCAGTAACGAGAACAGTTGTTAATATGCCGGCATGAGCGAGACATCCATTGTCCCTTACAAACATAGTAATACATGCATTCATTTTGTAAACACTGATGTATTTATGCTGATACCTGAAGATCATTATAAACAATTTATGCGCTAGAAATCACAATAGCAGAGCCGTTTTTATGATTTCTTTACATCTCTGTCTTTTTGTCACAACTTAAGAGACAGTAATGACAAAGCAGCAAATAGAAGGGACAAAAACAGGAGCTACATACAGAAAGAAGGCTTGGAGTGGCCTAGTCAAAGTCAGGACTTAAATCTAATTGAGATGCTGTGGCATAACCTTAAACAGGCCATTCTTGCCGGAAAACCTTCCAACGTGAGCCAGAAGAGAGGGCCAAATACCTCCACAGGGATGTTAAAGACTCATTGCACAAGGGTGGCACAACCATTCATCAGGTTTAGGGGGCAATAACTTTTTCACAGAGGACAAGGTGGGTTTGGATAGCTTTTCTCCCCCTTAGTAAATAAAATCACAATTCAAAAAGTACTTTTGTAAGTTACTCAGCTTAAAATATGTCAGATGATCTGAAACATGTAAGTCTTACAAAAAGAGAAAAGCATCTGTAAGGGAGTAAATACTTTTTCACTGCGCTATCGTCCCGATGCACTTGTTTTCACATTACACAATCAAAAGTGTTTCCATGGTGACAAGACAATGCGTAACAAGACCACAGTGAGCATTAAGGAAGTTTATTTTCTCAGAAAAAGGTTTTTCCTCACACGAGAAGGTGTTAGCTTAAATCATGGAGGATCTCTCTGAGCAATAATGAGGTATGCATACATATGTGACATATAGTACTCTGTGTGTCACTATGTTTAAACAGGCCTGTTCACCCGATGTGACAAACCAGTGGACTTCCTTTTCATCTCTCCTCCATGGTTTGGTTTTCATTGTACTGACTGAAGGGGAAGATTCAAAATGTGTAGCTATTCTGGTTAAGAGGGGAAAAAAACTTCAATCAGTTATCTAAACTAATCTGCCTGCGAATCCCAGACATCTCTCTACTTTTCCAAATTAACAGTTGCATCTAATAGTACTGGAAGAAAGAACTAAAAAGCATCAAAAGAATCAGCTGAAAAAAAAAACAGAGGGTTGGATCGGGAGGTCAGATGGTACCTGACAGGCAGCTGGTATGTCATCATGACCTTGTCGTCAGTGTTGGCCATCAGCAGCCAGATGGGGTCCTGCAGCACACACTTGATGAACTGATCCTCCCTGCCGTCTCCTCCGGCGCTGCTGCTGCCTCCTGCTGGTTGCTTACGGGAGTGGTCGTTCTCCGAGGAGTCGATGCTGCCAAAGTACTTGCTGGTGTGGCTGCCGCCTGATGGGAGAGGGGATGACACAGGTAAAGTTGGTTGTTATTGAGTCAGTTTGCAATCTCTACACCAACGGGAAACTTAGTCACCCAATCTCTGTTTAACATTATCAATACAATTTCCATGGGAAAACGTCTCGGTCGCAAATTGACATCTCCACCAAAATTATGCAACAATCTCTGGGTAAGTTCAGAAGATGCTGTGTGGTTTCATGACTCAAACTATGAGCAGCAGTAAAAAAAAAAAAAATATGCTCACGTATCTTTTTGGCCTGCCTTCCTAAGACTGCAACTCTGCGTGCGCTGCTCTTTCATAATTCTGTATCACATGCTGCACATGTCTGATTCCCTCTCCTTGGCCTCATAAACCGTCCCAGATTGATGAGCAGCAACAATTGTTTCTCTAAAGGCATTGCTAATGCCTTTCCTCTTTTACACAAAACTTTCCTATTTTGCCTTTTTTGAGGACTAAATAATGAAAAAGTGAAATCTGTTGTGTTTTTATACACTTGAGGTTGGATTTAAATCCTGTTTGGACCCTGTTAAAGACCAGATCGTTTTATACAGTCCTGTGTATGAATGCACCAAGAATTCAGCTTATTTTCACCTTGATTAGCCCCGATGGGTGACCACCTATTGGAAATTCAAAAATATGATATTTCCCCAGTAAGTGAACGCATCGTAACTGAATCCTCACAGGCTGAGCTGACTGAGCCATTTTTAGGATCAGAATTGTTATAAAACTGAAGTCAAAGAAAGCCCAAAAAGGTGTAAGAAGGAAACTATTTGTTGGAGCAGTTAATTCAGGTTGCTCTTTTTAAACATGGAGTGAGACTCTTAGCTAATAACAAGAAGGATGAATGGAGACCAGCAAAGTTGCTTTGTTTAATCTTTTTGAGCTTTAAACCTCTGTCCGTTATGAAAAATGTTGGATTTGGAGATGTCAGCATTTTGGAAATCTCAGAGTGAAGTTAAGGACCTATATTCTCTACATTATACACACAGAGACGGAACTCTACAGTTACTAATGCTAGCTAAGCTATTTGCTAATATGAGACACTAAAAACAACTTAAAATGTCATTCTGTCCATTTTAAAATAGTAAAATCCTGAATTACGACTTCAGTTCTCTCTCAAGACACACACAGTGTAACATCGCCTCTACTCCTAATATAAATAATTAATGATTCACAGCAGAAAGGTAAGAAAACAATTTCTATAGTTTAAAAGAAATCTGAATCAGTCAATATTTGCATTGGCTGGTCAATGGAAAACGGGCCTGATCCGTGCATCTCAAATTCAAACACAGAACTGGAGAAGGGTGTACTAACTTTCTCCAGGACACAAATGATTAAAAACAAAATGATGTAAGGTCATCTCAAAAACACATCAAGTCTAAACATTGATTTCTTTAGAAATCCCATTTTGTATGTAGGAACATGTTTGTTTTTCTATGAGCATCTTTAATCTTTTCTTTTCAGTGTGTTAAGGGAAGGTCCCCTGCTGATCAAGGCCGTGTTTATCTGTGTCCCTCAGGATTCTTGATACAGTCTCATTTAATAAATCAAACACAGTCCTGGAAACAACATCAAGGACATCTTGTTAAATATGAGCAATTATGGTACCATCGCCTCACACGAGACCCTCCATCAGGAGATCCTTCTGCAGAACAAGAGCGGTCTTAATTTGATGGTTTTGACATTAAACCTGTTCAAGCTTCGCCGTGTGTCAGTACACAGATGCCGAGGTAACACACCTACATATTGTTCTTCCATTTTAAGCTCAATAAGCAGGGTAACTCTGCTCAGGCAAATATAAAACTAGAAATGATCAAGGTTCAAATGATAAATGTAAGGTGGATTCCAACAAAAATCAATGCTGTGGACCATTAAACCAAAAATGGTTAAGTTGAATAAAAATAAATGGTTTAGAAACAGACCTTAAAAGAGACAAAACCAGATTCAAGACCATGAAAACGAAAAAAAAAAAAAAAGACCAAAAAAGCTGTCCTGCTTTTTCGCTTGCTTATGTAATCTTTTACGTAATGCTCCTATGGCAAGCTCAAACTCTGTGTAGATAAAGAGATTACTCATCAGTGATAAAAACATTTTGAGCTTCAAGTGTCCTTCAGAGATCATTTCTATGACTCTGCCTCTTTACATCCATCATCCAGGAAGGACAACATGTAGAGGTTTCAGAGTCACTAACAGCTGAACTAACTGTGACCCTACACACCTCACCTTTGACCAGAACGTTTAACTTATTTACCCAAAACCGTGACAGCTCATTGAGGAAGTCAACTAACAGATTCCAACCAAACGCATCAATGTACTGAATACATCAGACCAACACAAAGTAGCGCTTAACTGTAAAGTAGAAAACAACTGCTGCATGATTTATTTATTTTTTGACAATTCCAATACCGAAAAATCTGGGGTGCATTTGTTTACTATGATACCCCTAAATAAAATCCCAGCTGCCCTCTGGAATCTGATTTGTTAAGAGAACATGGTCATCCAACTAAATTGACAAGTTTGGCAAGGACGGCATTAGTCAGAGTAGCAGCCAGCAGGGCCATGGTAACTCTGGAGAAGCTGCAGAGATCCCCAGCTCAGGTGGGAGAATCTGCTAAGAGAATAACTATTTGTTGTATATATCTGGCCTTTATAAGAAACCACTACTGAAAGGGAGCCATGTTAACAGTTTGCCCCAAGCCAAGTAGGTGACAGAGCAAACATGTGAAAGGAGGTGACTTCTTGGCCACTTCCGGTTTTAGATTAAAGAATATGCGTGTGTTAGAAAGTCCAAACCTTAATTTCATTGCGAATCTGTGGCAAGAAATGAAAACTGACGTTCACAGACGCTCTCCAGTCAATCTGATGCAGTTTGGGTTATTTTGCAAAGAAGAATAAGGCACAAGTTTGCAGATTTGCAAAGCTAATACAGCCTTAAAACGTTTGCAGGTGAATTGGCTCAGGGGGTCTGAATATAAATGTCTATAAATAAATGTCTGAATATAAACACCTGACTTTTCAGAGTTTAATTGTAAAACATTTTTCCTTTAAGTTGGTTTTCTCTCCTAAAAGCAAACACAGTGAACTTCTGGGCATATTAAAACTTCTGCGAGGCACTGCATCTTTTGGATGCGTTTGAAAAAGAAAACAAATCCACTCACTGGTGCCGCTGGTTCCTGAGTAGCTGCAGCCGTTGGAGCCGGATCCTGAGGACCGCGTGCCCGAGAACCCAGAACCGGAGGCAGCTGAGCCAGTGCCCGAGCGAGAGTCTTCCTGCAGCAGTAGGTCCAGCAGATCACTGGAGGTGGACATAGCGTCCTGGTTGGACTCAACAGCTTCAACCTAAACAAAAGAGCAATAATTTTGTTAATATTAAAAATGCTTCTCACATTGAGGGAAAAACTGGGAATTATATGTGACTGAAGCTTCCTACGTTCTCGTTCTCCTTGGAGGGATCGTCAGAGCTTCTTTGATTGGCTGAGTTTTGACCCCCAGCTGTTGCACCCTGCACAGAGGGCAGGGGTTGCTGTGATGCCCCCATTGCCGTGGCAACCTCTAGCCGGTTGCTTGATGACTCCTCCAGCTGCAGCAGGTTGAGAGGGGAGGAACATCTGGACTGGAAGAGGGGAGATTCTGCCCCCTCGCAGTCAGCGGGTAGCTGAGTGAAGGACTGCGGGGTGCTGCTGCGGGATGGGGGACAGGTGCCCGCCATGGGCACAGAATTGAAAACAGAGGGGAGAGAGGCAGGGGGCACCCCTGGGAAACTGTAGTTGGGGTTGTAGAATTGTCCTGGGACAGCGCCAGGCTGAGATATGGGCACCCCCATCTGGGGGAACATGTAGTTGGGCAGAACAAAAGCGATCATAGGAGGTACCAGCTGGGTGGGGGGGAAACGTGTCGGATCATGAGTGGGTAAAGGCTGGGTGAACTGAGAATAGACAGGGTAGATCGGAAGCATACCAGGGGGGAAGGGAGTGGCAGAAATGCTGGCCTGGGAGCCCACAGAGGGCCATGAAGGGGAGTTTGTGGGTGCTCCGAGGGGCATGTTTAGGGGAACGTGGGCCACATTTGCTCTAGGGTCCTGACGATTCACAGGAAAAGAACTGAGTTGGTCTGACGACTCCTGGTGCTTGATTCGCTTACCGCCGCGGCCCCGACGGTGACGGGTGCTGCCTGCAGCTGCTGGGTAATCACGAGAGCAGCGAACTCCTGAGGAAAAAGAACATGAGCTTTTATTAACTTTGAATCCAGAGACTCAAGAAAACTGAAAATTGTGCACCGTTAAATTATGCACTTTTTGGTCTACCACATAAAATTCCGACAAAATTAAATGAAGCTTTTGGTTTTAATGTGACAAAACGGAAAAAAAATTCAAAGGGGTATGACTATCCAATGTTTACATCGTACCTCGCGACAGAGCAGCAGGGGTGTGGCCGCGCACGGTCAAAGATGCTGTCTGATCGAGGACCCGCAGCTTACTCAGATCGCTGAAGCGATCGAGGAACGCCTGCTCCTCCTGCTGGGTGTGGGCGGATAGCAGCTCCTTGGTCAGACCCAGCCGGCCGGAAGCTCCCATGCTTCCGCTTCTCCAGCTGTCTCTCTCCGGCTGACTTGCCGGAGGGGGAAGTGGTGGAAGGAAGGGTGGTTTCAGGGGGGTAGTTGGAGGGGGAGTGACCAGGGTTGGAGTTGTGGGAGCCTCTTCCATTACGATGTCTGAGACAGGGGACAAGGTATGACAAGTTGTTAAAAATAACATAATGTAATACATTTGTTTTTATACACACATATCTGATCAAACAGAACTGAAAAAATAAACAATATTTTCCAAGAATACTTTAAAAACACATGTTTAATTATTATTTTTGTTTAAGGTTATCAGTAAAGGACTTCCCCTTGTTTAGCTTGTAAAATGTAAGACATGCAGAACACAGCAACACAAATTACAGTTCCTAGAATGAAACAGTTTCTTTCACTCACTATGACTAGCTCAGTGATCTAACAGCAATTAGATCTACATAAAACGAACTGTTTGGCCATTGATTCCAAAGACATGAAATAGTTTGGTTTTTTTTTTTTTTTGCAAACCGTAGCACTGGATTAGCCTCATTTGAGCTAAGTTGTCTTCTTTCAGCGGTCTGTGCAATGCCGTTGTAAAACTCAGTTCGGTTGTGGAAGATGATAACTTCCAACGTTGCATGATAACGGCAGGATGTTAGGTTATGGTTTGAATCGTGTAACAAGGCCTGTAAATTAAACATGGATAGCTGCAAAGATACAAAGACAACGTTCCCAGAAACGTCCTTGCATAATTTGGACATAAGTCCGTCCTCGACCCCATTTTACATGGGCACCGTCGTTTCTCGGACTTCCCAATACAACTGTGACCGCACAAGACAAAGAAAGCTTGATTTTACAGCATAAGTAGGATCAGTCTGACAAAAAAGTAAGGCAACGAATTTCTTTTGTTAAATAGTTATGCCCAAATAATTTCTGTGTGAGGAACTGACCTAAAATGGTGATAAATATTTTCTCAACTGTTAATTAGCACTGAGTGAGTTAAACGCCAAACGTTCAAATATTAATCAAATGATTAGCAGTAAATTCAAATTGTAGTTTTGCATAAAATTGCCATTGGTAGAGATTACTACGCCAGTTAAAGACTTTAATATATAAACAAATCAATAAGCATCCTAATCTATTACCACTAGGTTTTCAAAACTATCTTTAACAAGACAAAAATTAAACAATAAACTGTAGGAAAAAAAACATTTTAAATACAAAACTCCTAATCTACTCTAAATGATACACTGAGGTGAATAATAGAAATCTACACTTTCATAATTTGATCATTTTAACTCCTAAAGTAGCAAAAATGTTCTTTCCTAATGTCTACTGCATACCAAACTTAAGACAAATGCAAGAAATAGCAAAGAAAAGATCTTCAAGGGTCGTGGTGCTTTCCTGGAGAGACCTGCGGAGAGTGAGAGTGATGACGGTGCCCACCTGACTCGGGAGGTTTCTTGTCTCCTACATGGACGATGGTGCTGCTGAAGCTACACTGAGACGTAACTGAGGCTACACTCTCTGCCTTCGCAGCCATGGTCAGGGGAGGCAGAGGAGGTGGTTCACCTACGAGGTTAACTGAACCACCTGAAGAGAAACCAGCGTTGAAGTACAGAGACATTGAGAGCCAGATTTGTTAGTAACTCAGGACATGTGCAGACTCATGAGACAAGCTCAAATTTCTGTTTTGGACTGTAGGTGTAGATAGTTAAATGCATTCTCCTACTAGTCACCTTTGAGAAAAAAAGTGGAAGATTGTCAGAATTTGGGTACCTTTGTTACCGCTGGCGTCTGGCTGTTTGTCGTCGTCGGACGTGGATGAGGCGGTGCAGGAGGAGGAGCAGCACTTCCTTTTCACGGTGTTGGGGATGTTACAGCTCTCCAAGTACCTGTGCCGGAAAAATACAGGATAAGTGACAGGATTTTGAAGAAATATAGTGGAAGAAAACAGCTTTGAGCTTGTGCACAAACCTGATGATGCTGTCCAGACAGTTGATTTGCTGGTAGGAGTAACATGGCGACGGCTCCTTCTGCAGAAGAGCTGCAGGGACCAAGGACCTAGGAGGTTGAGTCATCTCTGCTATCAAACCTCTGATTGGATCGCTATTTGTGGTTCTTACCCCTGCTGCACCTGGACAAACATGAGAGGAATAGACATGTATATATTTTCCCCTCTCGATCATCATGAGTATTGTATTCCTCATCAGCCTGTTGTTTCATTCTACCTGTGCTGGTGTTTTTTCTAGGCAGTGGACGGTTGCGGGACTCGATAAAAACCTGCTGCCCGTTGGTCTTGACCGTGTGGACATCCTTGCAAATTTGCTGGAAGGTCATCTGGGGTGGAAGAGTATTCAGCAGTTAATTACTGTGGGAATTGGTGAAGATCTTGTGCATATGTCTGACATTTCTTGGGTAAAAAGCAAGTAAAAATGAAAAACTTTGATCATTAATGGTATTACATGCATACTGAATGCAGTTTTTTGCAAAGGTATTCATACCCCTTGAACTTTGACCCCTTCAGTAACATTGCAAACCTCGCTGTGTTTTTCTAACATTTAAATAACAGACCAACACAAAGTAGAGCCCCATCATGAAGTGAAATGATGTATAGTTAAACTCCAAAGCATGATGCTTCCACCACCATGCTTCTCCAGGTCACTGGTGTATCAAGGGTGATATGGAATGTGTTTTTCCACCACTCACAGTTATGCAAGTAGACCAAAAAGTTAGATTTTAGCCTCATCTGACCACAGCACCTTCTTCCACAGGTTTGCTGTGTCTACTGCGTGTATTGTGGCAAAACTGCAAACCAGACTTTTTATTCCTTTCTCTAAACAATGGCTTCTTTTTGCCAATGTTGTATGGCCAAATGTTCAAGGGCGATGAATGCTTTTGCAAACTCAAACCTGCAAACTTAAGTTAAATTATGATGTTCTTAAATACAATTGTTGGAACTTTTAACGAGTAGTGAATGAACAGTTCAGTGCCCGAGTTTGTTTTTAAAACAAATGCTGTCTCACACTCACAGGTTTGTGCGAAGCTGCGATGGCGACCTCGTCCATTGCGGGGCCGTTGCTGTCGCTGGACGAGTCAGCCGAGGCACTGGGGTGCTGTTGGTGGGAGTGGCGGGAGCCGCTGGACCCCAGAGAGCTGTAGCCCTGAGAGCTGCCGCTGTGAACCGGCTGAACCAGAACCCGATGGATCTGCTCGCTCAGTTGGACAACGTCAGGCGTGACGACTCGACTCTCGCAGCCCATCGCCGCGTTGAACACGTCCTCGTTCAACGGGCTCCTGTAAATGGGGAGGAGGACAACTCTGATACTCTGCTAAAACGTGGATATAGATCAAGATTAGCCCTCTTCTCCTCTTTCTGAGCTTGTTGTTAGTGTATGAGGTCACAAAAAGGAGCAGAAACAATCTGATTGTTGGAGAAAAGTTCGCAGAATATTCTATTTTATTTTTCAAATTTACTAAGATGAAAACTAACAATGCTATCACAATCACAAAACAAACTACACGAAAATGTATTGAATTTGTTTTGGAGTTAACATAAATGTATATATATTTTAAAAAATGCTTACGTTCTGACTTTGTGACGTCCAACAACAAACGCCACCTTCCTGCTCCAGGGGTTGACGAAAGAGGACCAGCTAGTGTCGATGGTCACGTATTCTCCGCTGCGGGCACACATCCGCAGTGGCGAGTAGTCGAACGGCTGTCCTGCAAACTGAAAGACTACAAACGGACCACAGCGCTAGTTTAGATGGAGCAAAGACGAGCGTGAAAAATTGGCCTCATTAGACATGTTCGCAAGGAAACTCTGGTTTTAAGGGATTTGAAATGCGGCTCGATATAAACAACAGCTATAAGGATTCAGAATGAGAGAAAAACAAATGTGGAAATTCAGACTACGTCTAGAGTAGGTGAGGTAGTTTAACAGATGACAGGAAAATAAACGTTCAGAAAATCTGACAAACAATTGATCAAGATAAAAAAAAAACTAGCAAAATAAAAGAAAAATGTAACAGCCTTACTTTTTTCATGAATGGCCACCATCGTTGGCCTGTCCTCTGGGTGGATGTAGAGCAGGATGGGGGTTCCCACCAAATCCTGAGGTAGGTAGCCCAAAAGCGGCACCGCCCTGAAAACACACATTCAGATCATGAGAATAAAAAAGTTTTTTTATTCCTTAAACACATTTGAAAAAGTTGGTGAAAGTTTGCTTTTATATCTAAATTTGTCAAGCAATCAAGCATATGCTAGGAATGTTCCGACCAGTACCAGGTATCGGCTTCTTTAACTAACTCATTACAGCTTGGAAGCCATATTATAGTGTTTGCAAGCATTTTGTTGACTAAATCTGGGTTTCTGTATGAAAACTCTACTCTTTACATTCACGTTCCCAATGAAAGGATGACTGTTGGTCTGTATCAGACAGCACAAAGAGCAGCTGAAACACTCGTCATTCGATTTTAAGACGTTCAAAGCAGAGTATTGATTTGCAGAGGGACAACTTTTTCTGGAGGTTTAGTCCACCGCAATTAGTTGAAAATGCACTGAGGTTATCAATGAGTCATATCAAAACAGAGAAGAACCATGCTAGTGTTAGCTTAGCCCCCTCAGCTATACTGTATATTGAAGACTGTATCTGTATTTTTCCAGTCAGAAATATCCTTAGCAACAAGTGTTGTAGCAGCTTTCTTAACCTCTTAATAAACCCCATGCTGGAACAGTATATTAAGGCTGTCCAGCAGGAAGGTTCAGCTGGGACAAAATATCAGTTGCTGTTAAGAAAAACGGATACTGCAAAATCAAAAACATAACTGGTGAGCGTTTTAATAGTAATGCTGATTAAATCTGAGGTGTTATTATTTACTGTAACATATCTTCCCCCTAGTATATGGGTATAATAGTAAAACCCATCATTTTTTTGGAATTAAACAAGAAATTATTCTGATAAAACCACAAAAGAAACTAAACTGACTGACAGCTTGAAGTCTATTAGTTGATGTCATAATCCTTTGACAGGTCGTAAACACTACAGGCATATGGCAGCACAATAGTAACCATAATGAGGGGGACTGACCTCTCATCGACCTCCTGGAAGAGGCAGCTGGGGGTGTGACTGGTGGTGAAGATCCTCTTGTCCGGAGGGATACGGGGAGCTGACAGGAACAGAGGAAACAGATGATTATCTTCCTCTGACTGCATGCATATATGTTAAAGGCTCGTTTCCATAGTAGTGGGCATGTAATCTATATTCAGAGGAATATGGCGCTCCGAAGCCAACCAGTGGCACACAGCCTGTCCATCTCTGTTATTCCCCTGTCCTCTATGGACACCAGGAAGACATGTAGACACTGTGTACTGAATACAACAGCAGCATCCTCTAACCAGACCAAACACACTCGTCCACACTAATCTACAACCCAAATAAAGGAGCAGATGTAAAATCTGTCACCTCAATGCTTTTCTTTTGATTATTTCAACAGACTAATGGACACCTTCGTATCCGGAGTGGACCTTCTCAGCGATGAGCAGGCAGCAGGGCTGTGGCTCTGCAGCGTCTGAGTCTCTGAGGGTAAGCTGGTAGGGCGTCAGGCGGAATGGGTGGTAACGCATCTCACCCCCCTGTGCCCGATTGGCGCTGATCCGACAGAACATGGACTTCTCCTGAGTGCAGTCGACGGGAGGAGAAGCTGCAAGGAGGGCAGAGTCAGTTGGTACTGGATTATAATCCTGATTTCGATTATTTTGTATCATTACTTCAATTTATATCAGCTGACCTGAGCCAATGCAGGAGGCCCAGGCCGGCAGGCGGCTGGGGGCCGTGCTGCTGTAGAAGGTGCTGACGTCTTGCGGAGCAAGGAGCTCCGAAAACATTATTCCCTGGAGACACTCGGGCTTGCAGCGCAGCAGGGACGAACACTGGGGGGACACGTATACGACCTTTCCTGACAGGAATGACACGGCCATAGAGAAAGTGTCCTGAAAGACAGAGAGCAGGAATTAAACTGGAGAAACTCTGACTGCTGAGACACAACATGTTCTGTAAGCTTGGTAGTTGAGATACCTAAACTGAAAGATTCGAGGACACGTGTGTTCTTCACACTTTTTAGGTCAAGTACAAGAGGAACAACACAAATAAGCGTAGGAACTCACAGTGTTTTTCAGGGTGTATTCTGAGGTGATGTTGTCGAGCTCCTCTATGGTGAAGGTCGACAAGTCCAGACTGCAGCCGTGACACTCTTCAACACTCCACTGGTGGTAGTACTCTTTGTTAGCTGAAAAATATTTGGCCAAATGTTTAAAAATGAAATCTTCCTGGTATTTAAATGAGTTTATGATGTTCAGCCCTGTAACAAGGAAAGGCCCACAGCATCACAGATCCTCCACCATTCTCAACAGTGGACAAGAGGTGCTTTTCCACATATTCATCCTTTGTTTCATGCACAACCCACCTGGGATGGCGTTGCAACTGAAAAGCTAAATCTGTCTCCCATCTAACCAAAGCACATGATACCACTTAAAGTCTAAACAGAGTTTAGCAAACTGCACATTTTTACATTTACGACTGTAGGACAGGCTGTTCCCATTTTTGAAAAAGGTTTTAATTATTTCTCTGTTTGTGGATAGGTTTATGTCCACTGACATCTTGGTCATCCGCAAGGCTACATCTGCCTGCCTTGAAGTGGAAATGTTCCCGTCTTATCCATCTAGGAGAGCGGCTAAGAGAAATGGGACTCTGAGTAAAGTCGTATTTAAACACTTAAGGAAAGTCTCCCAAACACTCCAATTAGCTTTTAAAAAAATCAGGAAGGAATTTAAAAAAGCTTTAACGACATTTGTTTTGCAGCGACTTCAACAGCTAGCAGTTTAATCGTTTCCTTACTGAATAAATGTTTGTTTTAATTCAAAGAGCAATAGGAGGTGAATGTATTTTAATGCTTTTTACGCATATTTGCCTGTAAATGTGGAAGGGCCAGTAGCTGAGCTTGCATTAAGACACAGAAACTTACTAGTTTATTGAGCAAAGATGAAAAAGGACAAAATAGACAACTGTCATTCACATTTATGTTCTAAAAAATAAAATAAATCAACAAAAACAGCCGCTCACCTCGGACCTGTCTGACACACTGGAGCGCGTATTTGAGAGCACCGAGGGTGCTGGAGTGGCCCTTGGCTTTGCGCTCAGCTGGCAGGCGGAGCTTCAGCTCCTTGATGGCCTTCATTAGGTCCTTCTGTGTCTGCAGCCTGGCTGACTGGTCGCTGCTCCAACCAGAGGTGGAGGGGGGGTCATGCTCCGAGCTGGTCGACAGCAAGCTGTAGGCCAGAGAGCCGTTGGGGGGTGAGAGACTATGGAAGTTGGAGCTGGGTGAGGAAGACAGATTTGGGAAATTAAATTTAGTGTTTCAAAGAGGTTTACTTTTCCACGTTTTGTCACAGTATAACGACAATGTTGGCTTTTGTGTTTAACACAGACAATGCATGTTCTTAAACATTTTTGACAAATTAAAAAATAATAGAAGTGTGGCTTGCGTTTTCATTCAGCCCCTCTGAGCCAATAATTTATTGGACCAAATTTAGGTTTATGTTCAAAGAATAGCTCAAGGTCGGTCTTTTGACGCCCCCCAGTTCCTGCTGAAGATCAGTATCCCCGCAGCATGATGCTGCCACCACCACGTTTCACTGTGGGCATGGTGTGTTCAGGGCAGTGTGCCACACAGTATTTTTCACGTAGGCCTAAACGGTCCAGTATTGGTCTAATTGATTTTATTTAGGGGTATCAGAACTGAATGCAGCACACCACACTTTTAAGATTGTTTCTTTGTAAAGACGTTTGAAAACCACGTACCGTCTCTCTTATAATTTGGTATATCACATGTGAAAAGAACACATTGCTGTTTGTGGTTATGGTTAAGGCAAATAAATATTTCTGCAAAGCATTGTGCAGCTACACGTCATGCAAAACGAAACTGAATGTATGAGATGTTGGCTTACTGGGGAGAACATCTGAGCAGAAACGTGCATCAGATGAGTTCAACAAAAAAAGGATGTGGACTTCTTGAAATTGACTGATAAGCAGCAGGGAAGTTTCGAATGCTGATATCTTTGATGAAAGGCTTCTCATTTCTAAAAAAAAAAAAAAAAAAAAGCATTTAACTTCTTCCAAGAATTTAAAGTAATGCTGCGGAGGTTTTAATGTCGCTTTGGAGAAGACAAAATTCAATTCGCAAAATAGCGAAGGGCAAATACTGTTGACGAGACGTTTTCAGAAGCATTTTGAGAATTGAAATCCTGTCTTCTCATGCCATGCCATGCAATCTGATCTGATTGTTAACTCTGCTGCTTTGCGTACTTTAGATAGCCTGCATGAGATTTACTGTGTTTTGGTTAGAAACGTTTGCAAAACGTTTTCCAAACTTGGTTTACTGGGCGTTTTTCTGCCAGTTTTTATGATATTGTGGCCATTTGAGTTCAAACCATTCATCTAGTTGGGCTTTATTATGTCCACAAATCATTACATAATATGATGCTGGAGCCTGGGTCTAATTTGGCAGTGAAGTAAGGGATTATTTCACAGTTTTTATTGCTTTCTTTTACATCCAAAACATTAGATCAGTTCAAATCTATAAAACAGAAAAATCTAGATTAGCTTCCTAAACATTAAAAATACTTACAGTTTCTGAACAATGATAACCTCATTTTGCCAAATTCCCAAGGAAACACTTCTAAATCATATGCATCAAAATGCGGGCTTGTATGGAAAGGTCATGAAATGGTCAACAGATACATGAAGTATCACAAGAAGCAGTGGACACTTCTCCTACCTTTTGTTGCTATCTGTGGTTTCCAGCATCATCCCAGAGTCCTTGCCGTTGGAGGAGCTGTGACTATGGGAGCTGGGCGCCGACTGGTGTCCACATGAGGCACCTCCGTCCCTCACCCTCCTGCCCTCGCTTTCCCTCTCCCCTGAGTCATTTCCACTGGAAACCCCATCCATGTCGTCCGAATGCAGCCCCCTCTGGTCTCCAGAGAGGCTCCCAGACCCTCCTCTGGAGGCGCATCCCTGCTCCTGGCTGGTGACATTGGAAAGGGAGCGTCCGCATGAGGTTTTCTGCTTGTTTACCTCTAGTGACTCTGCTTCCTGGTCCTTGTTGCAGGCCCCTACTGCTCGCCCCCGACCGCTGCTGCTGGGCAGTGATGTGGAGCTGTCATAACTCATACTACTGTAGGAGGTCATATAGCTCAACTGGAGCAACTCAAATTTAAGTAGGACTTGTATGTAACCACAAGTGAACCATAGTGGTTGGCTAAGAAAAAAAATGGCAAAAGGTTTAAAAAATGTGTTTTCTTGTAAAGAAACAGCGTCAACCCCTCTTTGACGACAAAACAGCTCTAAAAGCCTTCAAAGTGTCATTCAAAGCGGCGTAGACAACAGATGAATGTCTTGTTATGAAGCAACCTTGGCAGGCGTCCTGGAACAGATGGGATGAGCGATGGAGAGTCGGAGTGAGAAAAAAAAGCTCTTAGTGAGAGCAAAAAAATAAACCATTCGCTGCACTCCTGCGCAGAGACGAGTCACTCCGGCCGCTCAAAGGCCACCTGAAATGAAACAGAGAAGGTGGACACAGAATGAAACCCTCACAGAGACAGAAAGCATCCAGTACTATCAACTCATCATGTTCCCCTCCAAGGTAAAACTCCAACAAGGCCCTGAATTGTTTGCCGCCTTGCAGCCTGCTTGTTAGAAAGCGTAGATGATGCTTGCTCCTGCTGACAGCTCTTTTTGCACAGATTATCCAGAAATGAAAAGCGCAAAA